>NC_141609.1:12651694-13257944 GCF_047967505.1 Dipteris shenzhenensis
TGAGATACTTTGCACAAAGATCAACATAGGTTGGATTGACACACGTGAAAAGTATCATACCTATCAGGTTTGTGCACGTTTGAATAACACATCTAGAGCGTGTTTTTGGGTGGTCGTGTACGACATTTAGTGAAAAATATGATTTGTGGTGAATTTGACCACCCAAATCATATCCGATGACAATACTTGGCACAAGACTCAAAAAAGGTTAAATTGACATGATTGAAAGGTATCGTGCCCATCAGGTATGTGCACAATTAAATAACACACCTCAAATACTATTTTTTGGTGGTTGTGCATAATACTTGATGAAAAAGTGGGTTTGTGTCAACTTTGACTATCCAAAGCATATCGGATGGACACAATACTTTGCATGCATCTCAACATAGGTTGTATTGACATGTGTGCAAAGTATTGTGCCCATTGGGTATGAGGGCATTTGAATAACACACCTCAAATACTATTCTTTGGTAATTGTGCATAACACTTAGTGATAAATGGAGTTTTTTGGTGTATTTTACAATCCAAAGCATATCTGATTGATACGATATTTTTCATGCATCTCTAATTAGGTTAGATTAACATGTGTGCAAAGCGTCATGCCCATTGGGTATGAGAGCATTTGAATAATACACCTCAGATACAAATTTTTGGCGCTTGTGCATCATTTCCTAAAAAATGGAGTTTGTGACACGTTTGACCATCGAAAGCATATTCGATGGGGAGGATATTTTGCACGCGCCTCTACATATATTATATTGATGTGTATGAAAAGTATAGCACCCATCAGATATGAGGGCATTCGAATGACATACCTCAAAATACTATTTTCTCACTGTTGTGCATAGTACTTGGTTAAAAAAGGGATATGTGGCAACTTTGACCATCCAAAGCATATCTGATGCACATAATACTTTGCATATAGATCAACATAGCCTTTGAAACTCTCCCAAAGATTGGTACAATACTGTAGGAGGATTCCAATGGGAAATAACATAGGGCAACTCAGGATGCTAGAGAGTGCGGCTCCTTCAAGTTGATGTGGCGATACATTATGTTGTGGAGTCTATTGTTGGAATAGAGGGTCGAGTACAATGTCAATACTTTGTGGGGCCAAATCATGGATTGGATCTTGAGCTTGTTTCTCAGCCTCAAATTGAGCTTGTTCCTTTTGTACCCATTGTTGAAGAGCCTGAAAATGAGCCTTCTCCACCTCTGCATTTGGGTATGGAGCTTCTTTTATTTGAGGCTCGAGAGTTGATGTGGATGAGCTCGGATTCTCATTGCTTGGCGGAGGTGGAGGCACTTGTGCTTTCCTTTTAAGAAGTCTTCTAGGTTGGATTGGAATGTTAGGGTCCTTGGTGGCCTCTTTTTGCTAGCATGTAATTACATTCACAGGTTATGATATTATGCTTGCCAGCCCCAGACTTTGATGGTCTACCCCAATGATGCCGAGTGGGACATCAAGCTTAACATCTATTTGTTGTGAGACCTTATTTTAATGGAATGGAGGAGAGGAAAGAGGGGGGGGGGAGGGGGAGGAGGAAAGGGGAGGGGGAGGAAAAGGGGAGGGGAGGGGAAAAGGGGAGAGAGGGAGGGGGAAGGGGGAAAGGGGGGGGAGGGGAGGGGAGGGGAAAGGGGGGAAAAACAGGAGAGGGGGAGGAATGGGAGGGAAGGGGAAGGGGGGAAGGGAGGGGGCAGGGGGGAGGGAAAGTGGAGAAGGGGGGGCGAAGGGGGGGGAGGGGGAGGGGGGATTGGGCAATGGGCAATGGGGAATGGGGGAAGGGGGGAAGGTGGAAAAGGGCGGAATGGGAGAGAGAAGTTTGAATTTTAGAGCGGGAAGTTTGAATTCCTTGAGGGAAGTATCTTGACTTTGACCTCTCCCTCTCCCTTTTCAATCACACCCTCCCTCTCATCGTGTTCCCCTTCCTTCCTCTCTCCCTCTCCCTCTCCATATTCCTCTCCCTTACATTGCATTGTGCTCCCTCTCCCTCTCCCTCTCTCTTTCGTGTTGCACACCCCTTCCCCTTCCCTTCCCCCTCTCCCTCTCCCTCTCCCTCTCCTTTCTCCTCCCTTCTCTCCCTCTGTCTTTCTCCCCCTGTCTCTCCCTCCCTCCCTCCCTCCCTCTCTCCCTCTCTCTCTCTCTCTCTCTCTCTCCTCTTTCTCGTCTCTCTCTTCCTCCCTTTCTTCTATAGTGTGCGGTGGCGACACACACACTCACACACCGAGAGAGAGAGTCGCACTGCCGTGGCAGCGCGGCGATGGTGAGTGATAATTTTTTTTTAAAAGCTACTGCTATGCTGCTGCGACAGTGCGACTCTCTCTCTCTCTCTCTATGTCTTTTTCCCTTGCCCTTCCCTTACCTTCATTCCCTCCCCCTCTTCTTTCCTCTCTTTCCCTCTCCATTCTCTTCCCTTCCTCCTCGTCACCCACCTATCTAATTAAATTTATTTTTTAAAAATTATTACTCCCTCCTCTTCTCTTCCCTTCCTCTCTCCCTCTCCCTTCCTCTCTCCCTCTTCCTTCTACTCTACTCCTTCCTTCTATTCTTGCTCCCATCAATGTCCCCTCCCTTCCTCCCTCTCCCTCTCCCTTGCGTTGTGCTCCGTTTCCCCTCTCCCTCTTCCTTCCCTTTCTCCTCTCTTCTCTCCCTCTCTCTTCCCATTCTCGTCCCTTCTCTCCCTCTCTCTTTCCTTCTCCTCTCCTTTCTTCCTCCCTTGTCCAAGAGATCGGCAACGTGGAGGCAACGATAAAAATAAAATACCCCTTGCCCTCTTCCACTCCCACTCCCTCTGCTACTCCTCGCTCTGTAAGTGCTCGTACTACCACCCCTCACTCTAGCTCTACTACTGCCACTCCCATGATTCCTCCTTTCCCGTTCAAGGACCTATACTATGAAGTCATTAGGGGTGGAGAGATACTAGAAAATAAAAAGGGCTCAAAAGCGCTAGCCACCATGAGGTGGTTGATGAGCCACCACTTTAAGAGTAACATAGCTATTGATTGGTGGTACCAGGATGATGAAAAGAAGAAGGAAGTCATTGAGGAATTGAGAAAATACCCTAACCTCCTGAATTGCGAGTTCAATGATAATTACATGCGAGAGTGCATGTGTGTTGTCTTGAAGCATTGTAGGTCAACCTTTCAAACTTCCATCGCAAAGGGGAAGACTAAACCTAGCTGGGGAGACAAAGCTAACTGGAAGTTTTTGAAGGAGTACAGGGACCAACCCTAAAAGTTTCACAGTCAGAGGAGAGCTACGAGGAGATGGCTGGACACCATAGGTGCTTCGCACCTCGACAGTGTGGCGGATGGGCTGCGTTTGAGGCCTAGGTGGTAAGTTTACTTATTCTCATTTAATTTATTGTTCTATTTGTTTTATTACATATTGCATGAACTTTATCTAACTCTTGTAATTTGGGCCCATAGCAAGCTGCGATGGGTCACCTTCCCACAAACAAAGAGACAAGACGTGCATTTTGTATAGGAGCAAAGCCATGGTTTATTGAGATGGAGATGTAGGGAGCGACAGTCGATTGGGCTGAGGTGGATGATCACTTGGTATAAGTCTACTCCTACTTGTAATCTCACTTTTTAAATTGTTTTATTATTTAAGTAACAATCTAATTTCATATTAATATGGTTTCACTCTCAGGGTGCAAGCTCGAACGTCCCATTAGCAGAGGTGAAAGGTGATGATGAGGAGGCAGGTCTCAAGGGATTTGGCTTAGATGCCTTCGATAAGGGCCAGGGATCAAGTGTAGCTACCAAAGGCTAGGTATCAGGCCATCGTGACCACGAACAACGATGACAATTTGGATGAGTAGTAGTAGTACTAGTATTAGTAGTAGTTTGTATATACTTTGTCATGTATATGCTTTTGTATGTTGGCTCATTTGAGTGATTTTGTATCACCCTTTTCAAAAGGGAAATTTTGTAGCAAACAATGTTGTACATACTTTGGCATGTATATGCTTCTATCTCTCGGCTCATTTGAGCTATTTTGTATCACCTCTTTCACAAGGGAAATTTGGTAACAAACATGGTTTGAGAGTTTTATCTCTCCTACATTCTTGTAAACATTCTTTTATAATGCAAAAAAAAACATTAGTGGGGTAAAAGAGGGCTTGCTATGGTCCTGGTTTGCCCCACTACTATTTTTTTTTAGTTCTGTTAAGGGTCGCTATATAGGGACACTTTACTAGTGTCGCTATATAGCGACCTTTACCAAAGTCGCTATATAGCAATGCTTATATAGCAACACATCTTTTCTGACATTAATGGCGACATAAATAGACTTTTGTACCCGTTTAAAAAATAAATAAATAAATAAATAAATATATATAGTATGTAAAAAAGGTTGGTATTTCTATTGGAAAATGGCTTGTGGCTTATAGTGTTCCTTGCTTGAGGATATAAGGTGAACCAATAAGTAAATACATACCGTAACCCATCAATAAGTTAATCGAACAAAGAAGGAATAAATCACTGGTCTAGCAAGACCTTGCATGCACTCGTAAATATCGATGAGTATGAAAAAGAAAGCAGATGTACTCATCGTATAGGTATGCAATGTGAATTTAGTCCACTGAATTGTATCCGAGTACCTGTGCAAACTCGGAGACACAACTGAATGTGATGAAAGAGAACATATGAGCTTAGCTTGGAAACAAATGAGTGCCTTGAAAATGACAAGGAAACATTTGAGAAGCACCTTCGAATATGTCAAGTAACACATCCAAGAAGTAATGATATCAAAGCTAAATAAAAAAGAAACATTAAAAGAAAACATGTTAGCATGTTAACAACACAAAACATTTGGCAAGTCCTTTTCTTCCATAGGATGGACCAGCTTGTGAAAGTGAAGCTAGTGTTGAATACATGACGAGCAAATCAAGCAAGATATAGGCTTATAAGACAGAAAGAAACATTAGATCCACATTTTCTTTTGCGTATCAAGAACACCTACATGATTAGCAAGTCAGTCCAAAATGACAAGAAATTGTTTAGGATGAGGAACCTCCAAGCAGTAATAAATGAAAAGATCAATATAAAATCTATACCCTACTCCAAATCAAAATATAATGGATGGTCTATAGGCATGCTTGATTGACAAAATATGAAAGGGAACCTTTTTTAAAAATCATAAGATAATCAAAAGTAACTCTCACCTTCAAAATAGCACAAAACATTTAGGAAATCAGAAGTAAATGATAAGATAATCGAAGAAAATCTAGCCTTCAAAATAATACAAAATATTTTGGAAGCTCCTTTGATTCAGTCAGCTCACGCTGAAAGTAAAGCTTGATATAGAATATTTGGCAAGTCTCCTTGACCAAGATTCATGGAAACTTGAAGTTGCAGCGAAACTTGTTTGCATAACATCATAATACATGTATTATCATTGTGAATAAAACATCAAGCATATTCATGTAGTGGAATAGAAATAACATAATCTTTCAAGTGGAATATCCAGGACAAAGAATTGTACTGAACTACGATAATATCATGGTTCCCAATCATGTACATCATTAAAGGAAGTTGGTTTATCTCTATACCAACATGCAAAGAAAAGCTCCAACAATAGATGTATATCATAGTGGTTGGTGATCTTGGAATTAACCATCATCGTCTTGCTTGCTGAAAAGCAATCAAGTTTTGTGAGGTACCCAAGTATAGATATTGACAAAGATCTTTGATTGAAGGACGTTCTATGAATGCTAAGTAGCATAGTACTTACACAAAGACTCAACAAGCGATGCACTAAATAAGAAGTTGTTCAGTAAAGGATGCTCAAAATAAAAACTAGCTTAATAGATGTGAAGCATCATTGGCTTTTACTTTTGCAAAAGTAGCATGAAACCACAAGTGCTAAGCACTAAACTATTGTAATAGAAAGCAAAATTTTCTTTCATATGGTAGATAACCTTTTGTCCAAGTGATTTTCCCAGTCAACTTTTCAGTCTGTTGAACGAATATAATTATCACTATAAAAGCGTGTAGATTGGGCTGCCTTACTCTTAACGAAAAGATTGAGACTCTACTTGACATCAATTAGATAAGATCTTCATTCCTAAAGATTGACTATGCTTGCAACAACAACGATCCTATGCTCTTGGTTTTTATGGATATGACTGGTGGGCATTGGGTCTCCTCTTCATCTAAATTTTTGTGGGGTCATGTAGCTAAAGAAGTTTGCCTTATGTGATTGAGCCTCCTATCGCTCCATGTGGGAACATGAAAGCATGATATGATAGTGTGTTAAATCCAAGGAAACTCAAATACTGAGTGCAAGATGGTGTGATCAACTAGTGGAGACCGAAAGCAGGAGGGTGACACCGTATTAGGAAGCTTCTTATCATTAAGTCTAATTTTTTATTGCTTTTGATTTTGCTTCAAATATTGTCGATTCTATAAAAGTATAAACCTTTTCTATCCTCATGTCCTAGATAAGGTTCTCTCTGGTTATGGGTGTTCAACTTCCTTTCCAAACACTCTTCTACTAGTTTATTGATAGTAGGCATAAAAAAGAAACAACCATAACTTTCCTCTAACTTTCTTACTTGAAATCAGAATATAGTGATCTAGTTAGTCAAAATAGCTGATTCATATGCTTTGAACAAGCCCACGTGGGCCGTTTTCATCAATCATGATCATGGCACTGATTTTCAATGCATCTTTGATAACTTTTGCATATCAACTCAAAATCTAGTGATCAAGTAGTCAGAATGATCAGAAAGAAAGTTTTGTGAATGATTGCATTGTCAAATTGGTGAAAATCATGTTTCTTTATTCTCATAGTCATGCGAGAGCATAACCAAGATCAAATACCATGTTCAGAGGAAGAGAAAGAGGAGAGAGATGGACACAAGAGTTGCTCCCATGGAAGTGATTCTATTCATAGAGCATAGCCACCCATATATATAGTTGAGGACTAGGCTAAGTTAGGGCAAGCTATATAAAGCTATAACACCCCTACCCTTTGTAATATTTTGTATTTTATTAACTAAAATCCCCCTTTTTATTTGTTATAATTCTTTTTTTTACTTTTTACTAACCTTTTTCCCCTCCTTTTTCTTTTATATTATACCCTCCCCTCTTACACTATTTTTACCCCACCCGGTCATCGCCTCTTTGTTTTTAACTTGATTGACCTACCTTAAAGCTCTCTCTTCCTCCTTATTTAACCTCTAAATTTGATTATACCCCCTCTTGATGCTAATTAACCCCTATAATGAATATATAAATAATGGAAAACACAAATGTGTATAGAATTTTGCCCCTCTAATGGTTTTTATTTTCATGGTTACTCTACTTTTAAATATATATGTGACAATTTTCTTTTTTTTTGGTAGAGAAAGTTTGTGTTATATTAGAATATCATCATCATCATCATACTCCTTTCGCATTATTTTACCTGATGGCATTGAATGTGCACATATGCCACTGGTACCTATAGCTCCTCTTCAAGGATATTTTTTTCTTCACGTTGTTTCTCCCTGCATAAACATTGCAAACATGTCTTTCATTTTCATTTACATATTGTGCCATTTCTTTAATTGCCTCTCAATTTTCTCCTCGTCCCTTTACCAAGCTTTTGAATTGTCCTATATTACAACCCATGTTTGGTCCTTTTGCAAGCCATGATGAGCCACATATTGCGATGACCATTAGTGAAACTAGGAGAACAAAGTCCAACTGTCAAGACCCCTCCTTTGACAAAACACTCATATTGGTGGTTTTCATAAACCACTATTTGAAAGGCTTGCATAATATTTTGACATCACAAAGACGCCTCCCAAGACAACCGTTGAATTTCTTGGGTGTTTGTTGCATGTCTCAGTGGGATTTTATTTTTTAGCACTTGTATGCATCCATGCAAACACTTCATTGCTCTTCCCATCTCAATGTGATCCCAAGCTTTCCTTAATACCCCTTTGTTCCAATGGATGTCTCTCTGCACACCTTGCTCATACTGCACTCTTCATTTATAAAATGAGGTCTTTGGGATGCCATATATCTCATACAATGCCATTGCATACACATACTTTCTATTAATCGAAAAATTATATGTTTTTGTACCCACACTATAAACAAAATTTGATGAGTCAAAAATATTGTAGTTAGTCTGTGCTTCCAAATTTAAGCCCAAAAAAGTATTTGTAAATCTCACTTAGTGAGTTGACAACATTTCCTACTTGCAAAATGTTAACCATACATAGCCTCAAAGTAGAAGCCTTTTATATGGTATCCCTAGCCTTCCTATTTATCATACAATAGGTTCTCTTTTTAAGATATACTAAATTCTTGCCAAGGATGAGATCCCCAACAATCATGAGTGCTTCACGTGTGGTACCATTTAGGTGTTCGACCTCTAGTAATGGTCTTTCAACCTTAAAGCTAATGTCTTGATAGTCCACCTTACCAAATTGACAAACTATAGATCATCACTCAATGTTGATTATTCATTTGCATTGTATCCCCTATCCACCACTACACCCACGTCAAGGTCTCCTCATAGTTCAAAGTCAATACCCTCACATGGGTAAGCTAGAAGGATGAAAATTGTGCTAGGCATTGTTTATTCCCCTCTGACCATAGCACCACTCTCTTTCCTATCCAGCTATCACACACCTCCATGCAATCATAATTTTGAAGTACCTCATCACATTGCAATGTTGCCTCTAGTTTTATCGTTTTCATGGTCAAAAGCAATATACTTTAAGCATGCTCAAAATTTTCAACATGGTTTTGTAGTACCATCATTACATTTCCACTATTCCACTTGACAAAACTATCACAAATTTTGCATGCACATTTCTCCACTGACACTAAGACATCCAATGCCAATCATTTTCCCATGGCATGTATTAGTTGGGTTTGTTGCATGTAGCATCACCATAGCCACAACTTCATGGTCAACCTTCAAATTAACCATATCTCCACACCGGATTTCTTCATCATGATACCTAAGAAGAAGGAAAACACTTAGTTAGTGAATCAGATTGCCATGCTAAGAAAAAATGAAGATCTCTATGTGTGTGTGTGTGTGTGTGTGTGTGTGATTTCAAAATCATAAAGCATAGAGAATATGTGATTTTATGACCATAATGCATACAGAAGATCTAACCATGTGGCCAAATATTTATGATGAGAAAGAGATAGTTTCCAGAGCTAAACCTTGATGGGAGCTTGGGGAAGTTTTGGCCGAGTGGAAAAATCTTTATGTAGAAGTTTAGTAGCCAAATTTTGATGGAGAAGTTTTGAACTTGTGGCCAGATCTTTAGAGGTGTCCAAACAAAGACTTGAGGGGTGCCCTCATAAAGAAGATGTCGGAAGGTTTTAAGCTTGTGTGGTCAAATCTTTATGGAAACATTTAACCTTGTGGTCAAATGTTTATGAAGCGTCCAAGTATACCCTCCCCTAAACCAAGATAAGGATTTGTTTTGACCTTGTAGAAAAATATTTATGAGGTGACTAAACCAATCCTTGAGGGATGCCATTATAAGTAAGATGTGGGAAAGTTTTGACCTTGTGGTTTAAATATTTATGAGGGAAAATGCTCTCCGCATGAAGATTTGTTATTCAAGCCAAATTTTAATGTGTTTGAACTTGTGGCCTGATGTTTTATGAGGTGCCCAAACCTATCCATGAGGGTTCCCTCATGAACAAGATGGGAAAACATTTTGACCTTGTGGCCAAATCTTTTGAGGAAAATGCTCTCCTGCTAAAGATTTGACCTTGTGCTCATTTAGATTTGGCCACATTGTGAAAAACTCATGGAGTCCCCATAAATTTTTGACCTTGGGGGCAAATCTTTTGAGGGAAACATCCTGCTCACAAAGTTTTGACTTTGTGGCCAAATATCTATGGAAAAAATTTGAGGTTACGGCCAGTTCTTCATGAGATATCCAATTATACCCTTGAGAGATTTCCTCACAAACCAGACCTTAAAAAGTTTTGACCTTGTGGCCAAAGCTTTTGAGGACAACATGCTTCTCACAAAGTTTTCACCAAGTTGTGGGGAAATCTTTATGGAGAAGATTTGAGGTTATGGCCAGTTCTTCATGAAATGTCCAATTCTACTCGTGAGAGATTTCCTCACAAACTAGACCTAGGAAACTTTTGACCTTGTGGCCAAATATTATGGAGAAGATTTGAGATTATGGCCAGTTCTTCATGAGAACTCCAATTCTACCCTTGAGAGATTTCCTCACAAACTAGAACTAGAAAAGTTTTGACCTTGTGGCCAAAGCTTTTGAGGACAACATTGTCATGAAAAAACAAAGGATATGACCTTGTGGCCATACAAATTTGGCCACATGGTGAGAACTTCATGTAGCTCACATAAAGTTTTGGCCTTGTGGCCAAATCTTTTGAGGGCAAAATTTTGCTCATGAATTTTTTACCTTATGGCCAAATCTGCATGGAGTAGATTTGCCTCTGTGGCCACATATATTAGAGTTGTCCATTCTTATCTTCTAGGGATTTCCTTAGAAAGGCTTGGAAAGGCAGTGACATTGTGACAAACATTATTACGGTTTGGGTATTATCTCCCAGTGGAGGGTTTGAGGGGTAATGCCCCTCGATGGGGGTCTAGGGGCAACACCCCCACTAGCGGGGGAGGGGGGTGGGTGGGCAACACCCCCTCGATGTGGGTCTGCTGGTGGGGGCAATGCCCCGAGTGGGAGGGTTGGGGGGCAACACCCCCAATGGGGATCTAGGGGCAATCCCCCCAAGGGTGAGGTCCGAGGGCTGCCGGTGGACCCAAGTTGCATATGCTATGCCCTGTGTTGCATTTGGGAGAGTATTTGCATGGAGATTTTTTGTATATATACATATTTTTCTTTTTATTTTGATTCATATGCACTTTTATAAACATATATTTCTACATATGTACTTATCTGCACATACAAATATGTATGAGCTTATCCTTTTATTTGAAATAAATACATACAAAACAAAACAAATGTTTATATATACACAAAGGCTAGATAAATGTTTATGTTTCTAGAGAAATACTAATGTTTTTAGAAATGAAACACATAAGAATCTGGACATGCTCCTAATCTACATATGTATTTTAAAAAACAACAAAACCAAGCAAAAGGAATGCTTGTATAAAACAAAATGTGGAAAAGCCAAAATATATATAAAGAAGCATAACAAAATGAAATATATGTTTTCCTAAAGTAAGGAAATGCATGTTGAAGACACTCCTTTTTTTTTAAAAACGTAAAGCTTACCTTTTCTTTATCACTTCTACCTCTTACGTTGATTTTCTAACGCCCTTCTTTGCTGTCACAATCATGCCGTTGAACTTCGATGCCCATAGCGTGCAAGCTCTTAGCTCACCCAATCTCCCTCTTTGAACACTAAATCACTTGTCACACAAAATCACCCTCTTTGAATGCTCTTATGCTCTTACGCTCTACAATCAAAGTCTAGGGGTTGCAGTTCACAGTTCTCAGCAAGCACTCCCACACTGCCATTAAGCTAAATCTGCTACCTCAACCTTCAAGGAATGCAATTTAAAACAGTGATGCATCCCTCCCACAGATGCATGCTCTCCATTATCTCATCTGCTCCTCCAAATGCATAGCCATAGCTGACTCAGCTTGATTTTGTTGCAACGATGGATAGCATCCTCTGCTAGGACTAGAGGTTTCTGATCCTCAAAGCAGTTGTAGGAATAAAACATAGGACAGCTGCTATAGCCCAGTTCCACTAACGATATCCTCGAGAAAATGGACGAATATAAGAAGGGAAGCTAGGGAGGCAATGACGCTCTGCAACAATCATGGTATCAATGGAGCTTCCATTACCAGGCTGAGGTAGGAACTCTCTCTCTCTCTCTCTCTCTCTCTCTATCTATCTCTCTCTTGTTAAATTACACGACGGCACAATAGAATAGAAATTGAACAAAGAATTGAGAGTACACAACAAACTGGAGATGAACAAAATTATCCTTCAATATTGATGTAGTATAGATGATGGCTCCATCCACCCGTGCACTCCCACAGTGGAGCTTAGATGGCAATCTAGGCAGATACTAGGTGAAGAGCTACTAGTTGGAAGATCTCTGCTGGAAGATCTGATCTGGTAAAATGGACTAGAAAGGTCACCTCTTTATGGCTATGAGCGGGCTAGTCGGATCAATGTAGTCAGTGGAACCGACCAGTCAACCTAGTCGGTGGAGCTGACCAGTCAACCTAATTGGTGGAACCGACTAGTCGTCCATGGAATATTCAAGGAATATTCCCTATACCTTCACCAGACCCCAGCGAGAGCAAGGGGCTCCCACACAATCAAGACAATGTGCCTCATTGTGTGCTACCAGCTTACCTACCCTACCTAGCCCATAGGCTATACTCACATAGATCACCTTTCTACCATCAACGGTCTCATTGATAGACCTCATCTCACATGCAAGTCAGGATCCACCATCTAGTGTCTCGGGCTCACACATGGCTTCTCCTCATATGGGGGCCTTACAACTTGAGCACCTTGGACCACTAGTGGTTACCAGGAGAGTGGGGCATTGAGCATATCTAACACCCCCCCTCAATGTCCACTTGTAGGTGAACTATTAGATATCAATGGTCCACTCTTGTGTAACTATGCGGGAACCAGCTAACTCTACTTGTAAGCCCCCCATATGAGGAGAAGGCATTTGAGTAGCTCAGTTATTTGGTAGGTTAGGTCCTGGTTTGGACACTAGATGGGGGCCATATGTGGCCTAATGGCTGGACAGCTTCAGATAGAGTTGGCACACCGCCAACTAGGCTACATGCAAGTGCGGGAAGGCATCCCTTGACTAACCGCACTGAGGGTAGATGGAGCATTTCCCGGGGCAGCCCACTCTTGGGTTGTGGGCCTGTTTGGAGCCTCAGATGATCCCGAATGGCTGTGGGCCAAACGGATACCATAGGTTAGTTGCTCTGTTTTGTGCACCGGTTCTATCGTATGGTCAGTGGCCTATTTCAGGACCAACCCCCAGTCGACCATTTTGGGCGGACTGGGTCGGCCACCAAATTGAGCCTAACCGACTACGACTGGTGGCTATATAAGAGCAAGCCGTGAAGCCCATTTCATCACTGGCTACAACATTAACCCTTATTCCTTAGCATTCAGCCTCTGTCTTCTACTGTTTCCAGCATGCCATTGAAGCTTCTTTCACAGGAGCGCACGGCTGGGAGGAAGCGCCATCTATTGTATCAGTTCTATAGTAATCAAATTTTTGATTCTCCATACTATCTTGTTTTCTCTCTTGCGTACGAGATCCTGTTATCTGTTGAGCACAGATGTTGTATTATTTTCTTACATGGTATCAGAGCCTGGACTCTAGCAAGAAGATTTGGTAGTGTGTTTCTGTTTGCAAGCAGATTGTGAGAGATGGCCCAGCCCACAAGACTGCGAATCCCACCGTTTGGGGAAAGTGGAAAGTTGGATGGCTCTAACTATCCTCTCTGGAAGTTCAAGATGAAGACCATCCTAAGTGCATATGAGCTTTGGGACATTGCTACTGGGGTGGATGTGAGGCCGGTTCTGAGACAAGATCCAGCCAATGCAGGACAACAGATAGTAACAACTGTAGATGAGATTCTCACGTGGACAAGAAGAAATGCAGATGTGCTATGTTCTATTGTCTACAATGTTAGTGATTCTGTCATGGCGTTAATTCAACACGTGATCACAACGGAGGAGGCATGGACGGTCTTGAAAAATCAGTACGAGACCACGAATCAGACGCGGATTCAGAATCTGGAGACTCAACTCGTGAACAAGAAGTTGTCTGAGTCTGAAGCGGTAGAGAATTTGATCATCAGGGTGAAGAATCTGCGCGATCAGATGACTGCGATTGGCATCACCATCACCAGTGAGAATCTAGCACAAAGGTGCATACGGATTCTCCCACCAAAGTACGACGGTCTTGTTACGGCGCTGAACATGCAGAACAGAAATCCGCCCCTCAACTTTGAGGATTTTAGCATGATGCTTCTGGAGGAGGAGATGTATCAAAAGACGAGGACTGGACTTTTTGGACCGGATCAAAGAAAGGTAAGGGTAAGGACTCTGGAAACCCATCTTCTTCTGATGAT
Organism: Dipteris shenzhenensis; assembly: GCF_047967505.1. Classification (NCBI taxonomy): domain Eukaryota; kingdom Viridiplantae; phylum Streptophyta; class Polypodiopsida; order Gleicheniales; family Dipteridaceae; genus Dipteris; species Dipteris shenzhenensis. The sequence goes on from NC_141609.1 coordinate 12,665,797, forward strand.
AAAAAGAGAAAGAAGAAGATCAAGTGCTTCTATTGCAACAAGGCAGGGCACAAGCAGAATGAGTGCCACAAGAAGATTGCAGATGAGAAGAACGGAGTGAAGAAAGGGTCCAACAACAGCACGCAGGCATCACCAATAGAGCTGTTCGTAGCAATTGAGGAGATTCGCACGGAGGTAGTTCATGTACCTACGGATGAACCTTGGATCATTGACAGTGGTGCATTGTGCCACATGATTAGTCGAAAGGATTGGTATACCTCTCTACAGCCGGTAGGGAATGACATCATGGTAGCAGTTGGCAATGATGCAAAATGTCCAACAAAAGGAAAAGATACGATTGCTCTAAAGTCAGATGGAGTTGTAAAACAGTTGTCCGATGTTCTTTATGTGCCAGATATCAAGAGGAACTTGTTGTCCGTTTCTACGATCACGGATCGGGACCTCAAAGTTCAATTCGATAAGAATGGTGCACAGATCCTGGATCTTCAAGGAAAGGTCATTAGTAAAGGTACACGGCGCAACAACATTTACGAACTCTCAGCTTTCAGTGCTCGAGTGGATGTGAAGAACACTAAGCTGTGGCATGAGAGGTTTGGTCATCTAAACCTTAGTTCTTTGAAGGAGATGCATACTCGATGCATAAAAGTGGAATGATTGCAGACCTACTAGAAATTGATGTATGTGAAGCTTGCATGATGGGCAAGCAGCATCAGTAGCCCTTTCCTAAAAAGGCCAGCAGGACAAAGGCTCCTCTAGAGCTCATTCACATGGACCTCTACGGAAAGATGGAGACGGAAGCTTTGGGTGGTTCCTTCTACTTCATGACACTGATCGAGGACTACAGTAGAAGGATATGGATATACTTCCTGAAGACGAAAGATGAGGCTTTCAGTAGGTTCAAGGAATGGCATGTAATGGTCGAGAAAGAATCGGGGAGGAAGCTAAAGAAGCTGAGATCAGACACAAGTGGAGAGTTCACATCGACTAAATTCGAAAGTTACTGCAAAAGTCACGGATATAAGAGGCAGAAAACCCCACCACATACATCACAGCAAAATGGAGTAGCAGAACACAAGATGCGCCTCATCTGCAAAATGGGCCGGAGTATGATGAAAGGGAAAGATTTGCCAAATACTTTCTAGGCTGAAGCATGTAACGCTGCAGTTTACATCCTCAATCGTAGCTACACGAAGGCTATGAACAGGATGACTCCACTCCAAGCCTTTTAGACTGGTAAGAAACCTTCAGTTGCACATTTTAGAGTTTTTGGATGTGACTGTTTTGTGCATGTCCCTGATGCTACTAGGACCAAATGGGAACCGAAGAGCCAGAAGTGTATTTTCTTGGGCTAGAGTGAAGAGGCGAAGGGTTACCGTCTCTATAACACTGTTACCAAGAAGGTAATTGTAAGTCGTGATGTGGTCTTCTCAGAACAGCCGCATCAATTGGAGGAGGATGCTTCCTTCCCAGACAACTAGGACCAGGATATCCATCTAGTACTGCCACCAACAGCAGATCGAACTCCCCTAACGGTGCTTGGGAGGATTCAAGACAAAGAAGATGAAGAAGAGCCTATAGAACCATAACGGCAACGGCCATTCCCGAAGTGGGTAAAGCAGCTTTTGGACGGCAGAACCTCCAGCCATTGAGGAGGAACCATCCAAACACCACCGGTCCAAGAGATTAGAGAAGCAAAGAAGGGCACAGGAACACTTGGTCAACTATGCTTTGATGACAGAAGTGATCCATGCTGATGAACCCAAGTGTCTTGAAGAGGCACAGGGTGATGATAGGTGGATGGAGGCTATGCAGTCGGAGTATGGCTCCATAATGAAGAACAACACTTGGGACCTTGTAGATCGACCACCAAAACGCAAGGTAATCGGAACCAAGTGGGTGTACAAGACCAAGTACAAGTCCGACGGCACGTTGGATAAGTACAAGGCTCGGCTCATGGCAAAAGAATTTGCACAGGTACATGGTTCTGATTATCAAGATACTTTTGCTCCCACAGCTCGACTAACCACAATTTGCATTGTTTTGGCTTTAGCTGCCCAAGGAAGTTGGCCCGTGTTTCAAATGGATGTGAAATCCGCCTTTCTAAATGGTGGAGATCTCAAGGAGGAGGTATACGTGGAACAACCACCAGGTTTTGATATCCCCGGTTCAGAAGGTAAAGTCTGCAAACTAAAGAAGGCACTTTATGGGCTAAAACAGGTCCCACGAGCATGGTACCAGTGAATTGATGCCTACTTTTTGCAAACACGGCCGGACATCAGCTTTGCGACTGGTGTACTTAATAGGTTTTCCAATAAGCCCCGAGAGAACCATTGGAGGGCAGGGATGCAAGTGCTGAAATACATCAAAGGCACACTTGATTATGGCATCACCTATATCAAGGGCAACATCTTGACTGGATTCTGTGACTCAGATTGGGCAAGAGATGTGGACAGTAGGAGATCAGTGACAGGGTACTATTTCTTACTTGGATCTGGAGTTGAGTCATGGGTCAGCAAGAAGCAACCCACAGTTGCTCTTTCTTCTACCGAGGCCGAGTACAAATCTGCATGCTTTGCTTCTTGCGAGGCAGTGTGGTTGAGGAGGATTTTGGGGGACATGGGTGCAGTACAAAACAAGACTACGTAGTTATCATGTGACAATCAGAGTTGCATGGCGATTGCAAAGAACCCAGTGTTCCACACTCGCACAAAACACATTGAAGATTCAATATCACTTTGTATGCAAGCTGATCATGGATAGAGAGGTCGACTTGGTGTATTGTCAGACTACAGAGAATGCCACGGACATCTTCACGAAGGCTCTTGGAAGAGATTTGTTGGAGAGGCATCTTCATTGACTTGGCATTGGGCCGAAAAAGTAAGTTCACTTGCGGTGAGGGGGGGTGTTAGATATCAATGCTCCACTCTCGTTAACTACGTGGGAACCAGCTAATTCTACTTGTAAGCCCCCCATATGAGGAGAAGGCATTTGAGTAGCTCCGTTATCCGGTAGGTCCTGGTTTGGACACCAGATGGGGGCCATATGTGGCCTGATGGCTGGACGGCTTTAGATAGAGTTGGCACATTGCCAACTAGGCTACATGCAAGTGCAAGAAGGCATCCCTTGACTAACCGCACTGAGGGTAGATGGAGCATTTTCCGGGGCAGCCCACTCTCGGGTTGCAGGGCCCGTTTGGAGCCTCAGATGATCCCGGATGGTTGTGGGCCGAACGGTCACCGTAGGTTAGTTGCTCTATTTTGCGCACCGATTCTATCGTATGGTCGGTGGCCTATTTCAGGATCGACCCCTAGTCGACCGTTTTGGGCAGACTAGGTCGGCCACCCAATTGAGCCTAACCGGTGACTACGACTGGTGGCTATATAAGAGCAAGCCCGTGAAGCCCATTTCATCACTGGCTACAACAACCCTTATTCCTTAGCATTCAGCCTCCGTCTTCTATTATTTCCAACACACCATCGAAGCTTCTTTCACAGGAGCGCACAGCTGAGAGGCAGCGCCATCTATTGTATCAGTTCTACAGTAATCAAATTTTTGATTCTCCATACTATCTTGTTTTCTCTCTTACATATGAGATCTTGTTATCTGTTAAGCACATACGTTGTATTATTTTCTTACATCAACTACCTTCTCGGCCCAATGCTGAGTCTCTAAAGATGACCCTGAAGCTAATCCTTCCCGAGTTCCTTGGTGAAGATATCTGCTCCATTTTGCTCTATTGGACAGTAGACCAATTCCACTATCTCGAATCAAGCACATAGTGATATTGAATCTCTATATGTTTTGTGCATGCATGAAACACTGGATTTTTAGCTATGGCCATGCAACTTTGATTGTCACACCTCAACACAGTTGCCTCATCCTCTTGGACTCCCATGTTCCATAAGATCCTCCTCATCCACACTGTTGGCTGTTTCTTATTGATCCAAGAGAAGATACGTGAACCTAAAGAGAAACAATATCCAAAAACGGATTTCCTAGAATCAACATCTCCAGCCGACGAATCTGAGTCACAATGACTAGCCAAGGAAGTGCCCGTACCATAGGTGATGCCATAATCAAGAGTGCCCTTCACATACATGAGCATCCGCATCCCTCTATTCCAATGATTCTCTCGGGTCTTATTGGAGAACGTGCTCAAAATGCCAACAGCAAAACTGATGTCCGGTTTGATGCTACATAGATAGATGAGACTACCGCCCAACTTCATGTACCTCTCGACGTTTGTTGGTGGTAAGGTATCCTCCATAGACAGTGCCTCGCATTTACCTCCATAGGTGTAGCTATCTCCTTGCACTCGGACATACCAAATGCCTTCAAGATCTCCCTTGCATATTTCTACTGAGAGACAAAGATCTTGCCTGGGTGTTGCCAGACTTCAATACCCAAATAGTAGTGCATCAAACCTAAGTCTGTCATCTCAAACTCTGTGCTCAACGCCTTTCTAGTTTGCTGGATCATGTCTTCATAGTCACCTATAATAAGGAGATCATCCACATATAGAAAAATAATAGCAGATTTTCCACCTTTCCTGTACACATACAAGTTAGAATCTGAGGCACATCTTTTGAAGTTTAATTTATGAAAGAATTTGTCTATCTATTGGTACCATCCTCTTGGGGCCTGTTTTAGCCCTCTACAGAGCCTTCTTCAGCTTACATACCTTGTTCTCAGAATGGGGGGCCTCAACCCAAGTGGCTGAGCCACCTACACCTCCTCCTTGAGGTCACCATTCAAGAATGCTGATTTAACATCCATTTGATAAATTGGCCACATTTTATGAGCAGTCACCGATAGTACTTTGCGAATAGTGGTCATTCTGGCAGTCAGAGCAAAAGATTCCTGAAAATCAAACCGTTTAACTTGCGAAAATCCTTGTGCAACCAATCTGGCTTTGTACTTTTCCAAAGTCCCATCGATCTTGTACTTTACCTTCCAAACCCACTTGGTGCCAATAACCTTTCTGTTAGGTGGTCGATCTACCAGCTCCCAAGTTTCATTCTTCATGATGCTATCATATTCTACTTGCATAGCATTTTTCCAATCTTGTTATGCAAGTGCTTCCTCCAAACTCGCAGGCTCCTTTACTTCTGCAATAATCTCAACCATCAAGGCCATATTGACTATGTGAGCAGAAGCCCTCCTTTGCTCCTCGATTCTCTGAGACCACCTTGGTCCATCTGCATGCTACTCAATAGACATAGGCATCTGGATATCATGGTCGTAGAGCTGCCTTACCCATCACGACAATGGCTTTTCCGATGATGTGACAATAGGTTGGTGACTTATACCTTCATCATCTGATATTTCCTCCTCCTTTATAGCTCCTGGGATAGGTCCATAGTGAATTACCTCTTTGCTTGATGATAAAGTGGAAGAGCTCTTCTCTGCCTCCACTACATGTAGCTGCTCCTTGAACACCACATCACGGCTCACTATGATCTTCTTTGCATCTCGGTCATACAACTTATAGGTTTCTTCTCATCACAATAGCCTAAGAAGATACATTTGGTGCTTTTTGGTTGTAGCTTGTTTCTCTCTTTGTTTGGCACATTCGCATAGCATTCACACCCAAACATTCAAAAGTGGGAGACAAATGGCTTCTTACCACTATAAGCCTCATGTGGTGTTTTACCTTTGAGTGCCTTTGTATAGCTGTGATTAAGGATGTAAACTATAGTATTAATAGCCTCATCCCAAAAGTGGTTTGGCAGTCCAACACCTTTCAACATACATCTCCCCATCTCCACGGCGGTCTGCATTCGGTGTTCAACAACCAAATTTTGCTGAGGCATATGTGGTGTCGTCGTTTGTTGCTTGATCCCTTTGCTCTTGCAAAAATCTCCAAACTCTGTAGAAACAAACTCACCATCATCCGATCTGATTTTCTTCACTTTTCTCCCTGTTTCATTTTCAACAAGTTGTAGCCATTCTTTCAATTTACCAAAAGCTTAAGCCTTTTCGCGAAGAAAGTACACCCACATCTTCCTACTATAGTCGTCGACAATCAATAAAAAATAGGAAGATCCCCCCAAGGCCTGTAGGCATCTTATTGCACAAGTCAACATGCACCAACTCTAGAGGAGTGTTTGCTCTATTATTGCTTTCTTGTGGAAATGCTTTTCTCTATTGCTTGCCCACCATGCATGCTTCACATGATTCTTTGATTTCTGTGACTGCAGGTAAGTGAGCAACTATACCTTGCTTCTACATCTCCTTCAGCATTGCAAATCCGATGTGGCCGAATCTTTCATGCCAAAGTCTACTCGTGCCAACTCTAGCGGTGGCTGTAAGAGCACTTAGCTCATACAGGTTGTTCCTCCTTACTCCTGTGCCAACAAGATTGCTTGCACTATCCAAAATTTTTGCTCCTATCTTGTTTAACCTCACCTCATGGTCAAGGTCAGTTATGGAAGCAATTGATACCAAATTTCTCTTGATTTGTGGAACATACAGGACATTAGATATTTTATTAACATCTCCATTTATAGAAACAAATGAAACCATACATGTACCCTCAACAAGGCATTTTGCGTTATTACCAACCGTCATGGTGATGGGTTCCTGTAAAGGCTGCATGGAACAATATAGACCCTTCTTGCAGGTCATGTGATGGGAGGCACCACTATCCAACACCCATGAATTAGTGGTTGAAGCTTCTTGAACTGAGGAACACTCTTCCTCAATGGACAGAAATAGATCCAACTCTACTTCTTGTGTGTTAGCTGTCTCTGTCCCCTTATTTGTCTTCTTCGGGGTACCGTTCTTTTCATTTGCTTTCTTGACCCAGCAATCTGCAATCACATCGCCCTTCTTCTTGCATGAGTAGAAGCATTCTCCCTGAAACTTCTTCTTGCTGCCCTTCTTGTTTTTGTCACCATTAGTAGAGGACTCACCTTTGGTGGAGGAACCACCTTTGCCTTTCGCAGTGGCAGAGAACATAGCATCCCCATTGCTGCCTCCATCTCAAGCTTTAAGCCTTAATTCCTCCTCCATAAGTAAAGCACAGAACTTCTCAAATGACAATGGTTGGGGTCTTACCTAAGTGTTATGCGCTATTACCAGTCCATCAAACCTTGCTGGACATATCCTGAGACACCGCCGAGTTAGCTCTTTGCTAGTATTTTGTATCCCAGCACCAGCCATCTGGTCACACAGATTTTGATTCGGGTTATGAATGCCTCCGCTGTCTCTCCTTCATTAAACTTCTCAACTACTGCGAGCTTATTCTCCAGGTTCTGGATCCTTGTCTGATTTCGTGTCTCATACTGAATCTTCAATATATTCCAGGCCGCAATTGCCTTAGATGTATGCTGAATCAAGGTCAAAACACTATCAGTAGTACTTGTAACCAAGGCACACATAGCATCTACATTCTTGCATTTCCAAGCTCATAGAAGGTCGGTATTAGGAGGTATCGTACTCCTCGAATTTGTTGGGTCAGGGGTTCCTTGTGGTTCTAGGTCAGTCCCTAGTACTGTCTCCAGAAGCTCATATGAATCTAGAATAGTAGTAATTTTAAACTTCCACAGAGTGTAGTTCGTACCATCTAGCTTGCCTTCAGGTAAGGCTGGTAGGTGAATCCTTAATGCTTGGATTGTTGGTTCAACTGCAGCTACTGAACTCGAGCCACTTCCTATTGCCATCACTCTGTATGCTGTTGAAGCCCTCGCCTCTCTTCTACTCTTCGATCCTTAGAACCACCTAGGCTCTGATACCATGTTAAATTACACCGTGCAATGGAACAAAAACTGAACAAAGAGTAGAGAGTACACATCAAACTGGAGATGAACAAAATTTTCCTTCAATACTGATTTAATACAAATGATGGCTCTGTCCACCCATGCACTCCCACAGTGGAGCTTAGATGGCGATCCAGACAAATACTAGGTGAAGAGCTATTAGCTGGAAGATCTCTGCTGGTACAATGGACTGGGAAGGTTGCCTCTTTATAGCTATGAGGGCAGTAGTGGGATCAACGTAATTGGTGGAACCGACTAGTCAACCTCGTCGATGGAGCCGACCAGTCAACCTACTCAGTGGAACCAACTAGTCGTCCATGGAATATTCAAGGAATATTTCCTATACCATCGCCTCAGGGGTTCTCACCCCCAAACCCCTGTGGGGGGGCCACTAGCCCCCTTGGGACCCCCAGCTGCAGCTGACCCCGCCAAGCCCTAGCAAGAGTAAGGGGCTCCCACACAATCAAGACAATGTGCCTCGTTGTGCTACCAGCTTACCTACCTTGCCTAGACCATAGGTTAGACTCACATAGATCACCTTTCTACCATCATTGATAGACCTCATCTCACATGCAAGTCAGGATATATCGATCCATCCAGTGTCCCGTGCTCACACATGGCTTCTCCTCATATGGGGGCCTTACAACTTGAGCACCTTGGATCACTGGTGGTTACCAAGAGGGTGGGGCATTGAGCATATCTAACATCTCTCTCTCTCTATCTCTCATGCTATCTCTCTCTCGCTCTCTTTTTTCTCTCACACTCACTCAATCTCTCTCTCTCTCTCTCTCTCTCTCTCTCTTGCCACTCTCACGCCCTTTCGTGCTATCTGTATGGCTCTCTTTTCCTTTTCAGCACTGATGTCATGCTCTCTCGGTCTCTATCTTTCTCTTGATCTCTCATGCTTGCCCCATATGATCTCTCATGCATGGGGATATCTCACGCTCAGTCTCTCTCTCTCTCTCTCTCTCACACACACACACACACACACACAGGCTCTCGAGGGGGTCACTCATCATATGTAACCCTATCACGTGAAGTCAACAGAAGGATATTTTTTATTTCTAAAATTTATAGAAATAAATATACATAAGGGAGTATTTAAAATAGTTTTGGAAAAAATTTACAAATTTGTATAGAAAAGGGGTACATTTTATGAATGAAAAAATTACACATAAGGGATTTTAAAAATAGGCCTTGAACACACGTGATATACAGGGTTTATACATAGTGAACCCCCCGAGCAAGCTCACTCCCAATCTATCACATCCACTCTTTCTTTCTTTCTCGCATGCTTCTCCTCCCTCTTTGTATCTCTTTCTCTCTGTGTGTGTGTAGGATTCAATCTCTCTCTCTCTCTCTCTCTCTCTCTCTCTCTCTCTCTCTCTCTCTCTTTCTCTCTCTCCCCCCCCATATCTCTCTCTCTCTATCCGAGTAGGATTTAGGGTTCTCGCTCCCTTGCTCTATCTCTCTCTCATTCTAGATTTCTAAATATAGTAATATGAGAGAGTTTTGAATTTGAGTTTTTAAATGGATTTTTGAAATCAAAGACATCCAATTTGGAATTTGAATTTCAAAATTGAAATTTCTCGCTTCATTTAAGTTCAAGTTTAAATTTGCCTCTTGAATTTCAAAGTTTTTAGTGCTTTCCTTAAAATATTTGGCCATAAACTCAAAACTTTTCCACAACCAAAAAGGATGTGGAAAAATTTTGACCGTCTTGCCAAATCTTTTTAGGGAAACACTCATTCGGAGAAGGCTATTACACTCCATAAAGATTTGTCCATAAGGCAATATCAAATCTTTTTTGTATATCTTGTCCCATGAAGGAATTCCTCCCAAGGGCATCCAAACTAGTCTTTCACATATGACTTCCTGAACATGAGGTGCAAAATTTTTGTCCCTATGGCCAAATATTTTAAGGGAAACACTCTCAAGAAGATTAGTTCACAAGAACAAACCTTATCCATAAAGATTTGACCACAAGGACAAATCTTTTGCCCTCAAAACATTTGGCCACAAGATCCAATCTTTTCCTCAACTCATCCCATGATGGAACCCTTCATGAGGGCATCCAAGCCTATCCTTCAAGGATGCTCTCATGAACAACGTATGAAAAAGTTTTGACCTTGTCTCCAAATCTCTTGGGAGAAACACTATCAATAACTGTAGTTCACAAGACCAAACGTTCTCCATAGAGATATGACCACACAAGGTCTAGTCTTTCCCTCATCTTGTCCCATGATGGAATCCCTCATGGGGGTGTCCAAACTAGTCCTTTAGGGATTGCATCATGAATAAGATGTGCAAAATCTTTGACCTTGTGGCCAAATTTCTTGAGAGAAGCACTCTCATAAAGAGTAGGCCAAAAGGCAAAATCTTCTTCATGAAGATTTGACCACAAGGCCAAATTGTTTGGCCACAAGACAAATCTTTCGGCCTCAAAAGATTCGTACACAAAGTCAAATCTTTTCCTCAACTTGTCCCAGGATGAAATCCTTTAGGGATGACCTCATGAATAGGATGTGCAAAAAATTGGATCTTCTGGCCAAACCTCTTGGAAAAAACACTATCAAGACTAGTAGCTTACAAGACCAAATCTTCTCTAAAAAGATCTGGCCACAAGGTCTAATCTTTTTGTCCTCATGTCCCATGATGATCCCTCATGGTGGTGTCCAAACTCGTCTTAAAGGATGGCCTCATTCATGAGCATGATGTGTAGAAGTTTTGACCTTGTGGTCAAATCTCTTGAGAGAAACACTCTCATAAAGAGTAGGCCACTAGACCGAAGCTTCTTTATGAAGATTTGACCATAAGGCCAAATCTTTTGGCCACAATGCCATTGAATATTTTCCTCAACTTGTCCAATGATGGAATCCCTCATGGGGGTGTCTAAGCATGTCCTTTGAGGATAAGCTCATGAATAGAATATGTAAAAAAATTGATCTTGTGGCCAAATCTCTTGGAGAAAATGCTGTCAAGAAGAGTAGTTCAAACCAAACCTTGTCCATAAAGATTTAGCCACAAGGCTAAATCTTCTAGTCCCAAAATATTTGTCCAAAAGATCAAATCTTTTCCTCATCTTGTCCCATTATGGAATTCCTCATATGGGTGTCCAAACTTGTCCTTCAGGATGGACCTCATGAACATAATGTGCAAAATTTTTGACCTTGTGTAAAAATATCTTGGAGTGAACATTGTCAACAAGAGTAGTTCACAAGACAAATTTCTTCATAAATATTTGGCCACAAGATTTGATTTGTTTCTCATCTTGTTCTATGATGGAATCCCTCATGGGGGTGTCCACATATGTCCTTTAGGAAGGACCTCATGAACATGATGTGCAAAAGTTTCCATGTTGTGGCCAAATCTCTTCGGGAGAACACCGTCATCAAGAAGAGTAGTTCAAAAGACCAAATCTTCTCCGTAAAGATTTGACCACATTTCCTCATCATATCCCATGATGGAATGGCTAGCATGGGGGTGTCCAAACTTGTCTTTCAGGGATGGCCTCATGAATACAATGTGTAGAATTTTTGACCTTGCAACCAAATCTCTTGGCAGAAACAATCTCATAAAGAGCATGCCAGAAGACCAAAACTTCTCCATAAAGATTGATCAAAAGGCCAAATCTTTTTTTTCCACAAAAGATTTAGTCTCAATGACAAATCTTTCCATCAACCTGTCCCATGATGGAATCCCTCATGGCGGTGTCCAAAACTATCCTTCGTGGATGACCTCCTCATGAATAGGATGTGCAAAAACTTTGACCTTGTGGTCTCAAAAGATTTGGCCACAAGGTCAAATATTTTCCTTGTAGTTTCTCATGATGGAATCCCTCATGGGGGTGGCCAAACCTATCTTTTAGGGATGACCTCATGAACAAGATGTTCAAAATTTTTGACCTTGTGTCCAAATCTCGAGGAAAACATTGACAAATAGACTAGGCCACAAGGCCAAACCTCCATAAAGATTAAACCACAAGTCAATTTTGTAAAAATATTGTGGCAAAATCTTCAATTATTTGTGAAAAACATTTCATCTTGTGGCCAACTCCTTATGATATTTTTGAACCTATTCTTGAAGGGTGTCCTCAAAGTGTGTGTGTGTGTGTGTGTGTGTGTGCACGCGTGTGCGTGTGTGTGTGTGTTTGTGTGTGTGTTTGTGTGTGTGTGTGTGTGTGTGTGTGTGTGTGTGTGTGTGTGTGTGTGTGTGTGTGTGTGTGTGTGTGTGTGTGTGTGTGTGTGTGTGTGTGTGTGTGTGTGTGTGTGTGTGTGTGTGTGTGTGTGTGTGAGAGAGAGAGAGAGAGAGAGAGAGTATTTTGTTTCCAATACTTGTTTGCTAATGGTGACGTGCATGTATCTTGTAGCTATATATCTATGGCACCAAAGGTCTCATCAAAGGAGAGCCAAGTAATTGATGGTTTCAATGTGACACTGTGTATCAATGGTACATTTATGTATATGATATTGGTGGGAAAATATCACATAATGTTAACTTGTTTGTACTCAAGGATCCTTCCATGATTTTTGAGCATGTTGACATTGTGGATACAATCGTTGAAGGGATTGTGGGTAAGGAAGGAGTTTCTTGCAATGTGGTGAAATGAAGGGAAGGGTACACTATATAAGCTTGATCCAACATCATTTGACTTCAGAGAAATTAGTGATCACGAAGACTAGTCACTAAAGAAGATGGTGTGATGTCACATCTTTACGATAAAGAAGAGCTAAAGGAATGATTACTCTATCATAATTTGTGACAACAAAAAAGCTTATCACTTAGAACTTATAGGTTACAAATAGCTGAAGGAATGACTCCTTTCATCAAAGTCAGTGAATATATATAAAAAATCAATTAGAAATCATAGCTTGCAAATTGTTCCTCCCGTGCATTGATATCACGAGTTGTTCATAATATAGTGATGTTTCGATATGTAGCATCACTACCTAACTCATAAGAATAATATGGCTCTAGTGTAGGCGAGAACACATAGCATAGATTTTCATACTCCATGTAGTCTCTACAATTGTTTATTTACCCTCCCACATTACCATCATGTACAACAATGTATACTTGAATCTCTTTACCATCAACTACTAGATCCTCAATGATATTGTACTTTAGTGCTCTATGGTTTAACAAGCACAAAGCCCTCTAATCAGAGTACTCCATATCTAGAATAGTTTTTCCACTTGTTATGGTTTTGAGTGCAAATTAGCCAAGTCCAACTCTAGCAGTCATCATTGAATCATCAATCATGAAGGGAATCCCTCTCACATAGAGTTGCTTGTGAACTTGGAGTAGTAAGGTCAAGGGTCTGAACTCATCATGATCAATATTTGCATAGCACACATACTTCTTCTTTTCTATCTTCCAATCTAGCAATCACAAATACAAAAATAAAATAAAAACTATAGATACTCAATGCAAGACAATACATTATTGTATTGAAATGATGCACTATAGAAGTTCCATAATACAATACACTAGAATTTATTACATTGATCATTTTGTTAATAGAAGCTTTGGAGTTTTCCAATATATCACCTTGTTGTAGCACCATTAAATAATGGTTTCTGATATCCCAATTGTTGAGCCATGTGCATGGCCTTCATGTCTTTTAACATAGACACATGAGTAATCCTTCTCAAATTTGACACTTGTGATGTACTTAAGTAAATAGGAGGATAATGAGAAATACCTATGGATGGGGATTGTGTGTTGGATGGGGCTTTGGATCTATGCATCACACCCTTTTTATGCTCATCGCCTCTGATGTTGGAGTTGGTTGAAGAAGTATCCTGTTGTCCCTAAATGTTGATTGTCTTCTATTCAAGAATTCCATTCATGCAATGGGGGGATACAATGGGTTCTCGGATTCCATTGGTTGTTGTGCTGATTGTATTACATTCAATAATTACATTCATATAATGGGGATATCATGGGTGTCCAAATCTCACCAAAATTCCACTGGTATTGGATATTGGAGTTGGTTGAAGAAGTATCCTGATCTCCCTACTGTTAATTGTATTCCATTCAAGAATTGCATTTATGCAATGGGGATACAATGGGTGCCCAATTATGGGATACATTGAATTTATGCAATGGGGATACAATGCCCAAATTCCATTGGTTTGTTGACCATATCTATCAAAGTTTATTACCTCATGCACATCCTTAGCTACATCCAAACGAAGAAAGAAGGGTAGTAGCTCTTCATTAAAAACTAAATCCTCATGATCACAATTCAACGTTGTTAGAAAAATGCAATGTGTTGTAGGGGTAAGACACCCTTTATATGCACTATCATCTATGAGAACAATTCTGTCATGTTTGCAAATATCAACCCATCAATTCCAAACATGTGCTAGGGCTTCAACATTGCTTCTACTCCCATCTTATCTGGCCTATATATGTAGCATTGTTCCTAGTCCACACCATGACAAAACTAGGTAATTCTTCTTTACATGATCCTATAGACACTCAATGATTGCCATAACATTCTTATGCATATCTATTGACCAAATGCCAATTTCAAAGTTCTCCAAAAAACCATCAAAAAACTATATGCACCTTAGCAAAATTACTAACCATTGTTTGCCCATGCATAAGCTTTCCTAGCTCGTTTCCTAGCTTTCCTAGCTCGTTGCAAAAGAATACCATTGAGATCCAACACAATACACAATTTGGCTAAGTTTTTGGACTGGTGATATATCGAGTATATGGACTTCGTCCATTTCCATGTGTAGACCCCCTTCAGTACAAATGCATGTAAATCAATACCCAATTCATACATGGGTTTCAAAGGATCAGGCAATAACACAATCCATAGAAAAGCATTTCACCAAACCATCTTATTTTCTTCTTGGGCTAGTTTAACATGTACATAGAGATATAGACAACATCCCCATGTTGAAAGAAAAGGATGTATTAATTAGTTGGTCATGTAGTCAAATATGTTGTTTCTAATTCTATATGATCATTTGCATATATGAAATCTATTATTCCCTACACTCCCATCAAGGTTTGTTTTGGAAAAATATTCTCTATGCTTTGTGATTGTGTGGGCACCATCTTGCCATCATAAAGATTTGGCCACAAGGATTTGAGATTGTACAAAGAACATCTTGCAAGGGAGACTGAGAGAGGTAGAGATAGAGATTTGACATGAACAAAGGGGGAGGGAGGGAGAAGAGAAATCTCACCATGTGCTGAAAATGTTTTGTCATGAAAACCTCTAATCATGCGATCAAATTTTTATGCCAAAAATTTGAGTAGATAGTAAAGAATACAAGTCAATACAATAAAAGATTCCATTTCATCTACAATCATCGAATCTCTGACATTCACTGAAATCTGTCGGTGGAAAACCAAGGTGTTATGGGAGTACCAGATCGCTAAGCACACACAAGCTTTGATATGCACCCAGCTGCAAGCTAAGGTCGATGGTAACTTAGCTATGTCCCCCAACAACACTAACTTCCAATTAAGCTCGAACGCCTGCCAAAGCCTTGCAAGTCTGACTAACTTCTCCACCCGTTTCCAAACCTGCCTGACAGTGCAGCATTCCAAGAACAAGTGTTTAGCTGATTCCCTTGCCAGCCCACACAGACCACACATTGGATCAATTGCCATCCATTTCGACAATCTACCTTTAACCAAGAGCCAACAGTGAAGAATTTTCCACAACAAAAAAGATTGCATCCCTGGCAAGGAAAACTTCCAAATGGCTTTGAATCGCTCTTTCCACAACACCTTACCCCGATGGAGATTCCATCTGCTATTCAAATCTTCTCTTGATTCGCCCCTGCAAAGTAACTGCCTGTAGACCACCATGGCTATGAGTTTGCTGAGCCCGGTTCTCCCACTCATCCAGCACTTACTTCTCCAAAGCGAAGAGGGAAAGGGATTGGATGGCCACCATTGTGGCACTCCAGCCACAATTCGGGATGAAAACAACGTGTCAGCCTCAGATAACCTGAATTCACAACGAACTTGATGGAGTGGCTTCCAAAAAGCCACCTTATAGTCCCAAAGATGGACCCAGTACCTCACACCCTTTCTGTGGAGAGATCTTGCTCTCAGCAAGTCCAAGGTCGCTAACGGTTTCTGATTTATCGTTATAGTGTATCCCCACCAAATATGCTCCAATAAACTTGCATCTCCCTGCATCCTGGTACTCCCTCTCCACTCCAACAAGCTAATACATTGTTTCCACAGGCTTATCAAGCCCAAAATAAATTCTGACCCTGACAATTTTAGAGAAAAATATGAGACCACCTTATCATACCAAGACAAGCCTAACCATTGGCCTTATCTTCTTTTTATCTACGAAAAATTCGAGCCACTTCAACCCATGGCATCGAGCCATTGAGGTATTTGACCAACCACTTGGCCAGGAGAGTAGTGTTTCTCAAGCCTATGTCAGGGAGTGCCAGGCCTCCCTATAGCTTCGGTCGTTTGATCTCATCCCAAGGCACATAATGGCATTTTCATGAATTACCATCCTCTTCCCATAGAAAAGATATGAATAATCGGTCAACCTACTTCCAATGTGAGTCTTTGAAGTTCCACACCGAAGCATTATAGGTGGTAGCAACAGATAAAAGGTGATTAATCACTAGGATCCTGGCATTCCAACACATTTTCAGGCCATGCCAGCTAGCCAACCATATTATTCTTATGAGTTAGGTAGTGATGCTGCATATGGAAACATCACTATATGAACAACTCGTGATATCAATGCACGGGAGGAACAATTTGCAAACTATGATTTCAATTTTTTGGATATATTCACCGACTTTGATGAGAGGAATCATTCCTTCAGCTATTTGTAACCTATGAGTTCAAAGTGATAAGCTTTTTTGTTGTCACAAATCATGATAGAGTAATCATTCCTTTAGCTCTTCTTTATCGCAAAGATGTGACATCAATTAGGCATGAATTGTGAGAGTTGAATTATTTCTAAGCACCAGTTTTAATGAGTCACTTCATCCATTTTTTAAATTGTTTTGAGATCAAGTGAAGTCTTTGTATTACTAGCACAATGCTTAACATAGTAACAATTATCCACCACTACCAATTAGTGCATGAAGTTTGACCATTTAAGATCTGATTTGTCCATCTAGCGCTATAAATCCACTACATTTCTCCACTAAAATCATAAGATGTGCAAAATTTATAAGCACATATTGATTGATATACTACTTTGGTTTATGTTTTGTATCTTTTGTATAGGAAAAATGTGTATTGGGGAATTCAGAAAATGTAAATTGGGACTTGGGAGATTCTCAAATTTCCCAATATGGTGTTATGTGCTCATTTTGAATTTTAGGCATTCGTTTGAACCCTAATACAAGCCAAATCAATAAAGGCCAACCAAAGAAGGAAATGTGCTAGGCACTCATCTGAACCTTAACTACGAGCCAAATCGGTAAAGGCCAGTGGGGGAAGGAAATGTGCTCATTTTGATTTTGAATTTTAGGCACTTGTGTGAACCCTAACTACGAGCCAAATGAGTAAAGGCCAGCCAAGGAAGAGAATGTGCTATTTTGACTATTAGGTACTCGTTTGAGCCCTAGCTACGAGCCAAATCAGCCATGCTCGTTTTGAAATTTAGGCACTTTTTTGAACCCTAACTACGAGCCAAATCGGGAAGGACTCGTCTGAACCGCCAAATGTGCTCACTGCTATTTTGTAGTTCGTCTCAGGATCAATGAAGGCCCGCCGGGTCTTTTCCTTTTGCAAAGCCAGTTGTTGTCCTCTTGGATTCCCCGCTCGTGAGTCATGTACATTAACGCAGCGGTTTGTCTTTTCTTCGTGCAAAGGCAGCTGTTTGTCTTCTTGGCTTCCATGCTAGTTAACCTCGTGCATCACCGCTGTGGTTTGTCTTTTCTTTGGCAAAGCCAGCTGTTTAAACGTATTGGCTTCCACGCTAGTTATCCTCATGTTCATTTATATGCCCCTAAAATCTAGATGGAGACGTACAGTGTTCACAGAAAACAAATCATAAAAACTGGGGGTGTCAAAATTTGAAGGTTTTTCCTAAGAATTTGCCGATTTTAAAGCTATAAAATATAACTAAATTGTCTAAAATTTTGGAGATTTTACAAAACTGAGAAAATATTTTTTTCGAGAGAAAATGAAAATGTTGGATTGTATATAGTTTGCAGGTTTTCCGGGAACACTGGAGACGTACTAGCAGTCTTTCCTGCAAAAAAAAAAGGCAGTGCGAAACACGCTGCTGCGTTGTGCGAGAATTTATGGCGTCCAAAAGGGCCACGCTTCTGCTCATTGTGCTTCTGATCAACGCAGAAGCGGTAATGACCGGCGGACCATCGTGCGACACGATTGGTAACAGCCCCGTAGACCAGGATGTGGTGGATGCGATCAACACAATGGCCGCTGGAGGCTTTCAGTCTTGCTGCGTGGACAACTGCGGCGGCAGTTTCTGCAACACAATGCATAAATCGGGCTCGGCGGCGCTAGTCCTTTGCGGCACCAGCACCTGTGGCAAATTATACAAATGCTGTGGCACTAAAACATGCGTGTGGTGTAATCGAGTCCTTGCTGCTTTTCCGTACCTAAATGTGACCTGCCGTCAGGACATCAACGGGGTCACCAGGCTAGGAGCTTCTTGGGATGTTTTGTTTGAGAACGGCGCCGAAGTAAAATACCTTATCATCGATTCCTCAGGCGCCTAATAAGTAACTTCACGTTTTTGTTGCTGGACTAAATGCAAATCAAAGATTGTACTAGATTACTTCTTCCCCCAAGACTTGAGGTGGTTCTCGCAGCTTTGTATAAAGTAGAACTAGAGATCAATATATTGATGGGCTTATGTTGATGTTTTTAAGTTTGCTCACGGTTACTTGTTGGTTGGCTTTATTTGTTTTGAAAATTAGAAACTATGATGGTAATTGATAGGCTATGTATACTATTAGGGAATTTGAGAAAATCCCAATTCCCATTTTGCAAAGATCTTAAAATGGAGTCATGGTGAACCCTTTCAAACTTTTGTTAAAACCCCCTCATGCGACATATCATTGGAAAGCATTTCAAGAGTAGCTTGCAAAGGAACAATCGCTGCTAACTTTGGGGCTTTGATACTCAAGATACAATGAAAAATATATTGAAAAGAAAAGTCCCAAAGTATCGGAATTTTCCCAAATTTCTAATATGGTGTTTTACAATTTTACAAGGATGTGGCCACTCCAATAGGTTTTGGTCCAACCTATGTGACTACTCATGTGACTATTTTATATGGGTGCATTTGTCAAAATGTGTTCAATTTCCTACAAGGCTTTGTACCGTTTTGGGGCTAGAGATCTAGATTATCATGAGGACATACAAGATTCTCATATAACTCAAGAGTTGCTGTGGTATCGATGTGATATTCTTTAACCATCTTGATCACGCTGTTGCTCTAGTGCCTAACCACGCCTTGCCAAAGCTTGCACAAGAGACAAAACCATACCAGGGGCAATCCAACAATGAGGATTTGAACAATAATGGATGCGCTTGTAATGAATAAACCCCAAGGAGGTGAGCTAGTGACCTAGCCATAGGCCCTAGATATCATAACCATCCTTGAACCATCTCGGAGCTTAGAGTCTAGACCACAAGGAAGATAGACCAATTGAGGCTCAAATTATGTGTCCCATACTACATGCCTAAGCCTATAGCCTACGATACTTAAGGCCAACAAGTCATTTGTCTTTGAGGAATGCATTACCACAGGAAACTTTTGAATTAAGCCCTTGGCTTATAAATAAATAAATATATATATATATATATATTTTTTTTTTTAATTTATAATTTATTTATATATACATAATTTTTAATAAAGCCGACTTGTATTAGGGGGGAGGTCAAGCCCCAGGGAGGAAGACCTAGATACAAAACTAAAGCAAAAGATGGCCTAGCTAAAGGGTGACCGGCCCAAGGCCTACACTGCCATGCAGTTCCCAAACACTACAAAAAGTGGATGATCTCCAATAGACATGACCCTAACAGAGAGTCCTTCCTCATAAGCAGGACCCCACAATTCGAGACAATCCTTTTCAGTTCATCTACAATCATCGAATCTCTGACACTCACTGAAATCTGTCGGTGGAAAACCAAGGTGTTATGGGAGTACCAGATCGCCAAGCATACACAAGCTTTGATATGCACCCAGCTGCAAGCTAAGGTCTATGGTAACTTAGTTGTGTCCCCCAACAACACTAACTTCCAATTAAGCTCGAACGCCTGCCAAAGCCTCGCAAGTCTGACTAACTTCTCCACCCGTTTCCAAACCTGCCTGATAGTGCAGCATTCCAAGAACAAGTGTTTAGCTGATTCCCTTGCCAACCCACACACACCACACATTGGATTGATTGCCATCCATTTTGACAATCTACCTCTAACTGAGAGCCAACAATGAAGAATTTTCCACAACAAAAAAGATTGCTTCCCTGGCACGGAAGACTTCCAAATGGCTTTGAATCGCTCTTTCGACAACGCCTCACCCCAATGGAGATTCCATTTGCTATTCAAATCTTCTCTTGATTCGCCTTTGCAAAGTAACTGCCTGTAGACCACAATGGCTATGAGTTTGCTGAGCCTAGTTCTCCCAGTCATCTAGCACTTACTTCTCCAAAGTGAAGAGGGAAAGGGATCACAACAACACAAAGCAACAATAGACACGCTTGGTAGACGCGCAAAATAACGGGCGCATCTATAGGCGTTGCTTGAATAGAGAAATTATGGGCGCATCTAATCGTGCATCTAACAGCTCGTCTATTTGCGCGTGTATTAACACGTCTATTTGTGCATCTACACTGAGAAAATACGGGCATGTCTAACATTGCGTTTATCAACGTGTCTATTTGCGCATGTATTAGCGCATGTCTATTAGCGCATCTATTAGCACGTTTACACTGAGAATTAGACGCGTATTTAGATGCAAAACAGAGAATACAGAAAGTGAGATTTTGGTGTACATCATTGCTTTCCAAACATTGCCCATGATTACCAAAGCACATAATTTTTTGATCTTGAGGTGGGACCAATATGGTAAACGATAAAAGATGGAGTATCTAAACAAAATAAAGTGTTAGCGGGCAATCTTTATTTCCAGCCAATATAGCACAGTACAATACTTACAAACCCTTACCGGCTCATGCCAAGTGGTGGAGGAGTCGTGGAACCGTCCCAAATTCTCATCCAATCTCCCGCGGTGAGTGATTGTGGGAGGACTTCATTCCAAGGGGCAACATATCTAGGATCATCAGGTGGGAGAAATCGATGGTGATTCTCATAGATGACCTTATTCAATGCATCTGCTCGTGAGGCAACTAGTGAAGGACCACAAACAGGACATGCATGGTGACCCGATGTAGTGAGGCTTGAACAATAGATGCAATTAATAGTTGAAGGTGGGTTTAGGGTGCCACATCCTTTGCCTATTCATAATAAGAAGTGCAATGCTTACCTAAACACTCGCCATAGCCTGGGAAGTCATACATCATCCACATCAAGACTGCTTTGCAGTAGAAGTCTCGTGACGAGGGAGGCCTGCTCACATCATGCACCTCGATACCTCTCCAAAGTATCTCTAGCTCGTCAATGAAAGGCTCCAAATAAACATCAAGATTATTGACTTTATGTTTCCCTGGAATTAGAAGGGATAGCATACCATGTCCTTTCTTAATAGCCATAGAGGGTGGAAGATTATAATTCACCAATATCACTGGCCATACACTGTAAGAGGTGCTTTTGAGACCAAATGGGTTCACACCATCCATACCCAATCCAAGTCTCAAGCTCCTAGGTTCTCCTTGAAGCTTGGCCATGTGTCTTCAATATGCTTCCATGTAGGAGAGTCTGCGGGAGTTCTCCACTTGCCATTGGTTGATCGATGGGAGGAATGCCATGACATGAGCTCTGCAATGGATTTGCACTTGAACATATGTTGGATGTGAGGGATTATGGGAAAATGTCGCAGAACCTTACGAGGCACGTCCAAAGTTTTGAGATCTGCTCTATATCTTGCCTCTCCACAAGTAGGGCACTCTCTTGCATCCTTATGTAGTCCACGAAACAAAACACAATCATTGACACATGCATGGATGCGCTTGTAATCTAATCCTCCAAGAGAGGTCACATGTTGCCTTGCCATATCTCTTGAGGTCGGTAATTTATTCTCCCTTGGAAGCATTTTACACAATAGCCTGCACGTGAAGACCATAAATGAGGAAAAGCATTCGAGTAACTGACCCACTAGCATAATTCACCATGTTTGCAAAATAGACTTTAAAGCTTACTTGAGTAATGCATTCAAACTTACATTTCTCCATCTATAGATGGTTTGCAAGTTTAGTAACTCAAGGGAGGCACGTAGAACAAAGAATGTGCACCCCTCAAACAGTGGAGTCGATGCTGCAGTAAAAAGATCATCCTGCTCCATGCAATCATCCCTCCCTTGATGGACATATAAATCCCGCACCATATCATCAAACACCTCCTCCTCCACGACTTCATGAGGTAATGGTGGAGGGCTACTATCACCATCACTCCATGCATCTGTAACGGTCCCTCTTGAAGATCCCACCTCATATCGCCGACGCTTCGCCTCCTCGCGGCGAGCATAGGGCAACATATGCAGGTGTGGCACTACATCCTGTATCAAATTAAAACAGGATCATAACTCAAACATATGAACACCCATAGGTATCTCAATCAACCTTAACTCTTTAACACTTACCATGTTTATGGTCGCATCCCATTATCCATACTTTGAGATGTGATTGAGTGTAATCCTGCGTGCACGATACATGTTTCCTCGACATCGATCACACATACATTTGAATTTTTGCTCCAACCACATTTCGCGATGGTGGATACGGAGGGTTTCATCCTCACTGGAGCTACTTGTTGAAGATGAAGACATCCTACAAAAAAAAACCCAAAAATTTTTGCTTTTCTTCAAATATTTAATTTTAAACTCTGTGGCACGTCTAAAGGCGCATCTAAAACCGCATCTGTCTATTCTGTGGTGTGCATCTACAAGCGTGTCTAAAACCGCGTCTGTCTATTCTGTGGTGCACGTCTACAAGCGCATCTAAAACCGCATCTGCTTTGTGTATTTAGATGCGTGTATAGATGCGCTATTAGATGCGCTCGGTAGACGTGGCTTTTAAATCTGCTTTAAGCGCGCTCGCTTTGGTTTTCTTCACATTACTTATACTTCACGCGGCTTGCTTGCTTTGCTATTAGCAGATCCACAGTTTCGACGCTTAAGAGGAAGGCACCCACACTTACTTCCAAGCTTACACTTAAGAGGAAGGCACCCACACTTACTTCCAAGCTTAAAGGAGAAGAGGGTGAATAAGGAAGAGAAGCAACTTTGAAAAAGGAGAAGAACCTTCCATACCTCTATCCAAGGTAAGTCTTTTTGCAATTGATCTTTTTTGGAAGTTGGCTCTCTTTGGATTTGTACTTTCTCGTATCCAAGAAACGCATGATTTTGGTATCAGTATTACGTTTTTGTGTCGGGCGCATGTCCTTTTCTACTTTTTAGAAAAGTCCGTCTATCGGAGCGCGTCTATAGGCGCGTCTCAGAGCGCATCTAAAACCACATCTACAGGCGTGTCTAGACATGTGTCTAGCCTGTGTGCAGATACAGACAGCCGCATCTATAGACGCGTTGTTATATGCAAAAATAGATGCGCTTCTCAGACGCGTCTATAGACGCGCTCCGACAGTAATCTTTTCTTCCCTTCCCCTTTCTTCTCAGCTCATCAGTAATCGTCTTTTTTTCTTTCTTCCAATTCATCATGTGGCCAGGAAGCTCTTCGGGCTCACCTGATCTCCGGGAGTCTATTTTTAGGGACTTATATAACCTTTTAGGGCACCCTCCTAGTCCTACGGAGTTATATGGGTATATGACGGGTACTCTAAACACCCCCCAAGAGTCAGCACTATAGACTCCAAACCACCCCACACCAGCTGAGATTACCCCAGCAGAGTCAACACAGCCCAACTAGCTACACAACGCGGGCCCATCTCCCATGCCATCTTATGCCCCTTCCCCCATGCCGTCTTATGCCCCTTCCGCCATGCCATCTCATGCCCCTTCCCCCATGCCGTTAGGAGGTCCTTCTATCTCGCAGAGCCATCGGCGTACTCCTGTGCAGTCGAGACTCGATTCTCTAGCTACGAGTGGTCCACGTAGTCCTGTGCAGTCTTCAGCTATGAGTGGCCAGCGTACTAGCTCGACACGACACGGTAGTAGGCGTAGTAGCAGGGAGAGCGGTGGGGGATGCATGGCACGTCAGTGCTTTGGGACGGCCGGTGGTGGGGACGATGATGATTCAGATGATTTAGACGTGCCTTCGGGTGATGGTACGATATTCTATGACATCACTCAGACAGGAGGCATCTTGATGGATGCACAGGGGAAGGACATCATGGCCTCATGCGCTCTATAATTGCTAACAATTACAGAGATTGCTTTATCCACTACAAAGACCAGCCAAAGAGGTTGGCTGATGAGACCCTCACTGCTATTCGCTCTAGGTATCCTAACCCCCCCAATCATCAGTTCACAGATAAATGGGCCAAGTCAAAGATTGTTACGATACTTGGCAATAAAAGATCTTCGCTTAAGAGGCAGGCACTAACGGAGCTTGCCAGGCTCGAGGAAGGTCAACCACCAAGGGGCCCGCCCCACACCGCTCACAAGCGTGAGTGGAAGAAAGCAATGAAGTCAGCGAGGGAGGACCCCAGTCTACAGCATGTGGAGGCATGAAGGATCTAGATGGAGCAATATGGAAGCGTGCATTTTGGAGCAGGGGGTGTTGATTCATGGGAAGCCCAATTTGTATTAATCTCAAATTATATTGCTTATGTAGTTTATTAGGAGGTTGTTTCTTTGTACTAACCCCTCCGCAAATTGTGTCATCTTGCAGCTTGATATCGTGGGCAGATACCCTACTCTTGTCTCACTCCTGTCGAGACAGCCTACCACCGCCACCATCGCAGAGGAGATACATGGAGGCACTTCTATCATGACGGGTTGATTACTGAGGAGCAGTATATCCAGGCTACTGGAGTGGCCCCCGAGGTATTTGAAAGTAATTAAATAATGTCAATATTATAATTAAAGATTTGATTTTTCATACATTGATATATGTTGTCCCTTGTTTACAGGTCCCTGCACAAGAAGACGAGGAAGAAGACGAAGAAGGAGGTGGAGAAGGGAGCGCAGAAGGGAGCATAGAAGGGAGTGTGGAAGGGAGCGAGGATTAGTCGTAGAAGTAGTGCTAGCTACTCTTTTTTGTACTTAAAGCCACTGGCTTGGCTTCGTGCCTCTTGTATATACACTCCTCTTATTTTTTGTACTTGAAGCCACATGACGTGGCTTAGCTTCGTGCTATATGTACATACAAGCACTTTTTGAGCTTTCAATTTTATTTTGTTTGCTATATAGACGCGGGTCTCTAGACATGGAAATAGACGCGCAAATAGACGCGCCCGTAAGTTTTTTTTAGTTCAGTAAATGTGTCTGTGTGCGCGTCTGTGGGTGCTTTGTCTTGTTGTGGATTGGATGGCCACCATTGCGGCACTCCAGCCACAATTCGGGACAAAAATGTGTCAGCCTTGGATAACTTGAATTCACAACGAGCTTGATGGAGTGGCTTCCAAAAAGCCACCTTATAGTCCCAAAGATGGACCTAGTACCTCGCGCCCTTTCTGTGGAGAGATCTTGCTCTCAGCAAGTCCAAGGTCGCTAACAGTTTTGATTTATCATTACAGTGCATCCCCACCAAATATGCTCCAACAAACTTGCATCCCCCTACACCCCGGTACTCCCTCTCCACTCCAACAAGCTAATACATTGTTTCCACGGGCTTATCAAGCCCGAAATAAATTCTGACCCTGACAATTTCAGTGAAAAATACGAGACCACCTTATCATACCAAGACAAGCCTGACCATTGGCCTATCTTCTTTTTATCTACGAAAAATTCGAGCCACTTCAACCCGTGGCATCGAGCCATTGAGGTATTTAACCAACCACTTGGCCAAGAGAGTAGTATTTCTCAAGCCTATGTCAGGGAGTGCCAGGCCTCCCTATAGCTTGGGTCATTTGATCTCATCCCAAAGCACATAATGGCATTTTGATGAATTACCATCCTCTTCCCATAGAAAAGATATGAATAGTCGCTCAACCTACTTCCAATGTGAGTCTTTGAAGTTCCACACTGAAGCATTATAGGTGGTAGCAACAGATAAAAGGTGATTAATCACCAGGATCCTGGCATTCTAGCCCATTTTCAGGCCATGCCAGCCAGCTATTTTTTGAAGCACCCGCTCCTTGAACCATAAAAATCTCTGTTTCAAAGATATTCCAAGTCCCAAGGGTGCACCCAAATATCGCACAATCTCTCCTCTAGGAACCCACTTCACTAGCAGACTAGCCGCCCAACCCTGTAAGGCATCCAAACTCACCCTTATGGAAAATGCTTTTGAGAGACTGCAAACAGACCCCGATGCATCACAATAATCTTGAACAGCCTGAAATAGGGCATCCACATTCCTTTTAGATTCCGGTACAAAGACCACCAGATCATCAGAGTACATTTGCATGCTAAAATGTGTCCTTGAGGGTAGGGATACTCCCTGCAATTCCCCATTATTCATTTTATCCTTTAATATGGCATTATGCAGATGGCAAATAATAGTGGTGCCAGTGGGCATCCCCGTCTCACTGACCTACAAAGGTCAAAGGTCCCAACCACTCCACCATTTAGACAAAGACATGCCGAGCCATTAGCAAAAAGGGACTGACCATTCTCACAAAGTGCTCCCCAAATCCTAGATGCTCCAAAATAGCATAGATAAATTCCCAAGCAATGTGATCATATGCCTTGTCGAAGTCTAGCCCAAACAAAATAGGCTCTACCCAATGGCACAAGCAAAATCAAGGATAGAAGATATGAGGAAGATACATTCAAAAATATTTTCCATTATCTCCCTTCCCTTGATGAACCCGTTTTGTTCTTTATCCACTATTCGCATGCATAGGTTTTGAATTCTGATTGCCAGTGTTTTGGCTATCACTTTATAAGAGATGTTGAGCATTGTAATGGGCCTCCAATCATGCAACCTCAATCTTGACTACTTCTTGGGAAAGAGTTTGAGCAATCATGTATTCACATCAGCTGACAATGCGCCCCTCGCAACTGCTTCATTAGCCATGTTCACCAGATTAAATTTTAACAGCTGCCAGAAATGCAAATAAAACTCCACAGTGAAACCATCTGGATCAGGAGATCGATCTTTTTTCATTTGACTAAGAGACTCCCAAAATTCCTCCATAGATAGAGGCTTGGAGATTTCACTACTTTCCTCCACTGACAACTTAATCTTAATCGGTTTTAAGGCTTTATTAACAGCGTGGCTCCAAGTTTCATTGACAATCGTAGGCTTACCCACCACAGCAGCTAATTCTGCTTTAAACGCCTCATCCATTTTTCAAAACTCTGTAACAATATTGCCCTCGTCATCTTGAACCCTGTGAATGTTTTCACGCACATGTTTTCTTTTAACTGCCTGGAAGAACATTTTAGATGGACAATCTCCCACCTATAGCCACAAATGCCCACTCCCGAGCTCTTTCACCCTTTTCAAGTTCTACTTTCTTCAAGGCATCTCACAATCAAGCACCAAAGATACTAGAAAGGATGTCTCGAGCGGTGTTAACAAGAGAGCACTATCAAGGCATTCCATCACTCTATTAATCTACCCCTCCTCCTCCCGTGACTTCAGCCTGTCTTGTTTTAGCCAATCTTTCACCAGCACATGAATAGCCCGAACCCTTGCATCCCATTTCAAACAAGGGTCTAGAATTCTAGCACTACTGCTCCTCCCGGCCTCTATAATCTTACTATTGAAACCTTTATCCTAGGGCGCCAACTCCCTTTACTAAAAAAACCCATCAAAATCTTGAGTTTGAGATAGATTTAACAATATGCCATGGGTAGAAATTATTTAAATTAACATGGTTGTGTTCTATACTAAAAGAGCTTCAAATATGTCTTTACACCTTGAAATTTGGGTAACACATGAAAAAGTTACATTAACTTGAAAGGAGATGGGTTTTCATATTTTAGTGTATTTTTTGTTTGACCCCCCTTCATCCAAAAGACCCCCCCCCCCCCCTTTGGGCCTCACATATTATGAAAAATATGCACAACTCTTAAAAACTTGCATATTTTGCAAGGTATATACCTTATATTTTGTGGGAGGGGTGAAATGAAATTTTCATATTTTTCCCTTGCATATTTGAAATTTTATAATGAAAATCCATGCATATTAAATATGGACCTTGTCCCCCCATAACCCAAGATTTTGGACGAGGGTAGTAGCATCTTACATATTCAATTGGCACCCCAGGACCTTTATCTCGGAGCATGCGGTTGTCAAATTTGAATGGGACATAAAATGAACGACCCAAAGTAAGGGGAATCGAAAATGACCATGAGATAAGAGAGTGATCAGACACACTCGCACATCTGATGTAACCTCCTTTCATGGGGGCCTTCAACCACCATCCTTCATGTGAACTGTAAAACCTATCTAAACAAGCAGCTCTGAAGTAATGTCCCTTCCTTTTATTATTCCAAGAGAAACCTTCGAGGCCCTCCCTATTGAATTCAAAGAAGTCCACCCAGCCCCAATCCATGCACAAGCTCTCGCACACTTCTTTTTACGTGTCCATGAGGCTGGCTCCAACCTGAGACCTATCCTTAGCATCAGCTACCATATTCCAATCCCCCCCTTGCAATCCAATATGCATCAAACATTGCATTCCTTGACTCTCCCAACAAAGAGAATGGGAGCTGGCTCCGTTTGGGACATAAACACTAATCACATGAAATGTAAACCCCTAAAGAGCAACTCTCGCTGCAATAAACCGACCCATTTCATCATGGAAAACTTCATGCACCTTAAAGGAATTATTTATTAAAATGGCTGAGCCTCCCTTTCCTCTGAATGGATAGTTAAAACCGAGTAGCCGATCTGCTGAATCGCATACAAGAACTCATTAGCACTCCACATTTGCATTCGTGCAACACCATCATCACCGGACTGTGAAGCCTCCACTGACAGACATTTATATTGCTTCTCTTTGCTATAGCAACCCCGTAAATTCCAGGTGAATATCTTCACCTGAGACTCAAGTAGATTGGAGTTCTTATTGTGCAACGGCTCTGACCGCATCACATAGGAAATGGAATCGGTTCTCTTTTCCTCCATAAAGACTCCTTGCCACTTCTTTCATCCTCTTTGGCATGGACCTACTACTCCCATTATGATGCTTGTCCAACCCTCCATTCGGGTTTCGTTCTTCCAGCACCCTCTTCAGAGCGGTTGCATCCAGCATATCTGCATCACCTCCCTCTCCTAGAGGTTCATTGATAGGCTCCCTTTGTTCAACGACATCAGTCCAAATGACCCCATCCATGTTATCCATGTTACTACCATTCTTCCCATCTGCATAGACTGCCCTGCCAAGCCTTTGTCTGGTTGTGTCTGCTGGTCCATCTCGGCATTTAGTTCTTTCTAGTTCTGCTTCTCCTACCCAATTGACAAGACTCTTGTGTTTTTGCTGATTGGCTTGCCCTTGGCAATAGCCTCCATGGTTTGTGGAGTTTGGCTCGTGGCTGCATCCCCTTCCTTCTCCACAGAGACTACTGTCGATGACTCACTCGGGAATGGTTTCCCATTCTATATGTCCACCACTTTCCCTCTTCTCATGACGAACCTCCAGGGATTAAGGAATTTGGTTTGGGTGACGCCAGACTCTAGTTGACTGCCCTCCGAAATGGTGAGCTTCTCCTTCCCCATACATTAGCGGAGAATTGGGGTCTCCAAAGGACCCCGAATTAGTGTTTCCTAATTTCAAGGGATTAGAGACCGATTTGAGGTGATCAATGAGAGCACTTTGAGGTGTGGGGAAATGCCATGTTGAGGTTGACAAAAGCATTTATTGGAGAGGAGGCCTCTAACCCATAGTTTATACCCATGGTCTTCACTCCTAGACATTGATCTAATCTCCAATCCAAGGGATACATTCAAATTTTTGGTATAACACTCCCAGCCATTAGATCAAGGTGTAGATCCAATGGACACCATAAAAGGATAGAGGTATCAAATCTGAACCCTTGAAAATGGCAAGGATCTAATGGGTGAGATCAAAAGAGAAGGGGGTTCATTTTAAGCCATCCATCTAGAAATAGATCTAAGGGTGGAGATGCAAGGAAAATGCACTAGAATCTGGGCCATTGATCTCAAGGAGATCCAAGGGTGGAGATACAAGAAAAAGCCACTCTTGAAAATTTGGGCTATCCATTATGCGCCTAGATCTCAGCTGCCATCAATCTAAAGTGCTCCATCTACACCCTCCAAAATGCGCCTAGATCTAGGCCCTTCACTGGATTCTTTGATCTCCATCATTAGATCTATCCCAGATCTAATGCTCCACATCAAATGGCGACCTCTCCCTCTTTATTACACCTCCATTTTGTCCCATTTTGTCAACCTTTGCCAGTTTGGGGTCCACTAAAGGCGCCTCCCACCAATTTGAGCATTCTAGACCTTTGATCCATCCACCAAGCACCTCCATCCAAAGGCCAAGGTTGCCCAAATTCAAAATAAAGGTACCCATGCCTATTGAATCAATGTTATGGGGCCCTTACCCCATGGGTTACCATAGTAGGTTCACTTCTGCGTATCTTAAAATCCATTCCTTATGAGGCCCTTTTGAGACCCCATTTCTCCCCTAATGCGGTCAACCTCACCCTGCGTTTTAGAAGGATAGGGCACTTGGGCTCGCAAGGGTGAAACCGGGGTAGATGCTTTCTCCTTCAGGCTAGACCTTTGCTCCTTTTGACCAGATTCGCAGCACTCTCATGACCATCCACCGGCCCTCTAGCCAGCTTCGTATTTTCTTTTTGGACTGGACAATCTCTAGCAAAGTGACCTACCTTTCTACAAATATAGCAAGCATTAGGAATGCATCAAAATGAACATGTTGAAGCAACGAACCTCCATCCAGGAAATCAATCCTCACAAAATTGGGCGGTCCTTGTGCTCTATCCCACATGATCCAGACCTTACGAGGTTTTGAATCTCTCTTCGACACAGGGGGAGCCAGCAAGACTCTACCCATAGAAGAAGCAACCCACCCAACCGAGCTACCGAGCCAGGACAAAAGACCTGGGAAATCAACCCAAACCAAACACTCATGGAAAAGAAACTCCTCTGGGCTGAAAGAAGGACTCAAGGGAACATTGCCCCTTCAAAGATAAACAATTTCCCAACCAAGCAATTGCGAACTCACTTTGAACAACACTGGAGGAGAAAAAATCCCTTACCCACGAACTTTGCAGAATACTAAGCTGTGGGGAGATCACACTTCGAGAGAAGGAAATGAGTAAGCTCCCCCAGTGATGGGATACACCCGCTAAAAAATAGGTAGAGCCCTCTTCTTGCAAGACTCTCTAGCGCAGGCCTTACCATCTCTAGAGAAACCTCATAAACGATTGCATGTTCTCTACCCTCACCTGGGAGACCCTTTCTCACAGCCTCTCTGGCCCTCCTATCGAGCTCTTGCTTCAAGATTTCCTTGATTTCTTGGTCTGACAAAGGTGAAAACCCTCAGAGAACCCATCTACCAACAACATCGAAGTAAGAAGTCATCTCAGGCTTCTTGCTTGAGTCCACCATCCACAACATTCTCAGGCATTGGTTTGTCATCTGGGGATCCCGATGTCGATGAGTCTACCACTAATGGCTCCACCCTTGCTGACTTGCTCTGGACCCAAGGCACCATCCCCTTCACTCATGGGCTCACACTTGTGAACTTCAAACTCTAGCTTCTAAGCCCTCTTCACACTCTTCCTACCTAGCACATATCGCCTCTTGATGGGATTGATGGATGTACGCATATCTCACTCTCGATGGGTGCCAAGACTTTCCCAAAACAAAAACTACTTTTCAACTTGGCTTATATTTGTAAGCCTAGCTTCCACTATCTTTGGCAAATTCAACTCCAACTATTGACATCATGCCCCAAATAGCTTGCCTTTTCTCAAGGCCAAGATTTCTGGAAATAGTGCTACCTTTCTTGGATTAGCATTCCTTTTCTTAGAATTACTCTTGCTAGCTCCAATAGATACCTTTGGTTATACCTTACCCTTGGTCAGACCACACTTCTACTTCTAGAACAAGATCGATCTTGGGTACATCTGGTCTCAACATAGAGCTACAGCCTAGCTCTTACATGGCTATCCCAATCCCTTGAGGGTAAACCACTTCTTTTAAAATCCCCATTGGAGATGGTATAATAGAATGAGAAACTATAAAATTGGCATTTTTTAATGGGAAAAAATTAAACCCTTGTCTAGGATGCACCAAGGTTGAAGCACGTTAACCCCCTACGCTTTTTGTGCTTCTTAGCATTCACAAGATAGCATGAGTTGAAAGCACACACATTTGAGAATGATTCGTATTCATTTGATATTTTTATTTTATAAAATAATGTATGAGAGTACGAGAATAATAGTAACAAGGCATGGCCTTGCATGGCCTTGCTCTCTAAACTTCATGCAACTGAAGTTGAATGAAGGTTGAGAGCCTTAGTCAGGAGCTCAGAAAGTAGGAGGCTGCAAAAACTAATACAGGTGACATGCTTGGGAGAGATGACCATCATGGCCGGGAAGGGAAGGAATGGCGGCATGGGCTCCACAACTTTATGGATGAAAGGAGGCAAAGGAGAGAATGTTGGAGGGAAAAAGTAGACTTCTTCTTGCCCAGCCTGGTAGCCACATTTTCCAAGGGATTGTCATCCCCCCTGTGCTTTTGAATAGTAGTAGCTGATGCCAGCTCCAATTGTTTCTTGAGCCTTTTCAAGTCATTCAATACCTCAATGATATGAACTATCATCGCATCCACATTTTTAGGCTGGGGACATTACTAGACTTCACTAGGGGCAACATTCGGGTGCAAGATGTCCTCTTCTTCTGCTTCATTTGTTGTAGCCACCTTTCCAAGCTCCTCCTTTGTAGCAAAATCCTCTCCAAGGTGTTTAGGGTAGGAGCTGTTGTCCTCTTCACCATCTATATCTACACAATATAGCTTAAATCAAGAGTGGAAACACATGTGGCTTTAACCATACAATCCTATATCAATAGACATATATGCTAATTAGCATATATGCCAATAAAAGATGTGCTGATTTTATATGTGCTAATGGCACATGTGTTCAATGATATGCTAATAGAATACCTGATAAGCTAACTAGTCACCATATGCTAATAATAGATGTGGTTTACAAGCATGCCAAGGTCTTAGAGAGATGTTCAATTGCAGCTCAAACATCCTCTTTGTATCCTTGAAGTTTGGCTGCAAGGATTGCAATTCAATCTTGGCTTCCTCCTTCTCTACTCTAAGTTGCTTGACAACTGCATGTACAGTCTCCCAACTCCTCTTCCTAGCCATTGCATATGTTAAGGAACTATTTTCCCTCTCCACTTCCTATGCAACAATTTTAAGTTTAGAATCCAAGTGATCTATTAGAGAAATTATTTTTTCATCTGCGTGTGGGTGGCCAACAGGCATTTGATTCTTGTTTTTCTTGCCATGCTTTTTAAATTGTCTCCTTGATATGGGGGTTTCTTCAAGATGACCCTTCTCATCTTTTCTAGGAATGTCATCTTGAACATAATATTCCTCATCATCATGGATTGTAGAATTTCCTTCATTATTTCTCTTCCACTTAATGGTGTGGCTCTCAAAATAGCCATTTTTTCCCTCACAAAGGACATTATGACCTCGAAGCTTGTTGGCTCTTTCCTACTGCTTTCGTAGGAAGAGCTGGGTATTCTATATTTGCAGGGTTCCGAGGCTTTTTGTCACCTACAGATATATTGGGATTGTCGTTTGTAGTATATGTGTAGCTTAGGACCTCGAGTCTTGTTCCGGTGAGAGACGTAGGCTTAAGTGTGGTAAGTAAACAAAGTGCAAGCATGTGTAAAAGAAACGTAAACCATCTTTGTTGAGGTAATGAAGGCTTTCGCCTTTATTGGGGGTTGTAGGGTTTAGGAGGAGTTTAAGGGTTCAGAAGGAGGTTCCAGGGTTTAGAAAGAGTTACAGGGTTCAAAAGGAGTTCCAGGGTTCAGAAAGAGTTCCAAGGTTTAGAAGGAGGTTCCAAGGTTTAGAAGGAGTCCAGGGTTAGAAGGAGGATCCAAGGTTCAGAGTAGAGTACATGGTGGAGAACTCGTCTCCCTCGTAGATCATGGAGTTTAAGGGTTTAGGAAAGCATAGGAGTGGGAGAGGAAGAAGGTGTAAGAGCATGGGTGAAAGAAGAGAGAGGAGGAAGGAGGAGGAGGGAAGAGGACGAGGGAGGGGGAGGAGAGAGGAGGAGGAGGAGGAGGGAGGAGGAGGAGGAGGAGGAGGAGGAGGAGGAAGGAGGAGGAGGGAGGAGGAGAGGGAGAGGGTGGATTGCAGGGTTGGAGGAGAGGGGAGAAGGGTTGCA
Source organism: Dipteris shenzhenensis (assembly GCF_047967505.1). NCBI lineage: Eukaryota > Viridiplantae > Streptophyta > Polypodiopsida > Gleicheniales > Dipteridaceae > Dipteris > Dipteris shenzhenensis. Next base: position 12,700,146 of record NC_141609.1, read on the forward strand.
AGGTTAGGACATGCTTTTGGACGTGTAGTGCAAGGAAGCATGGACACTTGAGACAAATGCTTGGAATACCAAAGTAGACTCAACACAATGCCCCAAAGAGTGTGGGCTTCATTCCATTATGGGGTATTTATACAAGTTGGAGAGCTTCTTTCTCTGCATGTAACACAAAGTCGTATCACAAAGTTGTAACACAAAGTTGTATCACAAAGTTGTAACACAAAGTTGTAACACATTCTCTCTCTTCATGTAGACAAACTTGTAACACAAAGTTGTTACACAAAGTCGTAACACAAAGTTGTGTCTAGAAGTTGTAACACAAAGTTGTATCACAAAGTTGTATCACAAAGTTGTAACACCTTCTCTTTCTTCGTAAGTTCATGTTGGCACAGAGTCAACATACTCCCGGATCCATTTTATTACCCGTCCTCGGGTTATGGCTTATTGCGATCACGTACCTGGGTTGCCATGTTTTTAGTCCAGTGGCTGTGGAACTTGTGTCGTGCCAGTCGATCCTGCTGTAGAGCCTTAGCACCATACAATTTTTGCGCAGTTTCCAGGTAGCCTGTATCTACCATTTGCTCGAACAGAGATATGTGGCGTGCCTCCAAGAAGATCACTCTTTGATAGAGTCGGCTTGTAATCTGAGCATCAATCCGTTCATTGGATTAAAGCTGAGTGGAGGCAAATGGGAATCAAGGTAACATGGGACCTCCAGAATTAATTCTAATGTTTTACAGAATATGGCACTTTGGCGAAGGAAGCGATCAATGTTGCCGCACATTGTTTGTTCATGCTGCTGAAGTGCTCGGATTATGGTGCCTTGGATATTCCATTCTACACCAGAGTAGGGTTCGATCATTGGCCAATTAATGACTCGATCTTCAGCCAAAGTGTGGATGTTGGCTTCCCATTTTTTACGCCGTGGAACTGCATAGAACTTGGGATGGGTTCTGAGACATGGAGGTGCCCGTAAGTACTCCTTTAAGAAGATTACATCAAAGAGCTTGGGACGGCGCCAATCAGGTTGTGGATCCAATTTGCTAATCCAACCTTCACTTATTTGATGCTGACGAAGGTTGGTAGGAAAGTTACCCAGGGTCCATCCACCGCGAGTTTTCATATCAGGATATTTGCTCCAAAATTCCTTGATGGGGTTACTGGGAAGTGGTATCTCATCAAAATCATACCCATCATTGGAACTTGGCATGGGTGTATGAATTGGATTATCCGGATCCTGATATTCAAAATCAAATACTGCATCATTTTTTGCTGATGGAAGCACCAGAAGTGTCGGAGGTGATGACGGGGCCGGGAGAGAATCAGGGGACATGGGGGAGAAATATGGCTGAGTGATAGTGGCGGAAGGGGGAGCAAAGGGGAGGGGGGGAAGAAATGGGCAAATGGTTTGAGCAGCTTGGTAATCCTCAAGGGTAGGATTAGCAAGGGAGGGGAAAAAGCTGGGTGTGAGGGGCTCGTAAGTTTGTGACTGTTGGGTAAGTTGAAAATGGTGAGAGGCATGAGCAAAGAGACGATGGAGGGAATAGATGTTAGGATGGAGCTCGGGGAAGGTTAAGAGGGTGGTAGCAGCAAGGGGAAGGGAGGTTATGATGTTGGCAGAAAGAGTGCTTAGATATGGGAAGTTGGATGTGAGATAGGCCTTGTCATCTTCCGACACTTCTTTTTGCTGGTGCGATGGGATGATCAGCTACATGGGTTGGATGTCGGTTATGTCGTGCCGTGCAAATAATAGGGATGGCCTTTGTAGCAATGGCAACAATCCTGCAATAACCCTGAGGGGAGGACTACCCATGAGGCAGACATATGCAATGAAAGCATCCGTCCTGAGTGTTATAAACCCGGCATGTGTAGACAGGCAGAAGATAGTCTTCTCATCTTCAGACAAGTCTTGGCAAATTATGCGCAGGGTTTTAATCCCGATTGATCGTTTCCAATTGATTGTTGGATGAGCAGATATGATCCGGAGTTGGAGTTGCTTCCATTGGATAAGCACGCGTGCGTTGAGGTGATCTTCCACTTGTAGAGCAGCCACAAGCTCTTCGTACACCACGGTTGTGCATTGTAGTGGGGTGTCCTTGGTGTTGTCTTCCAATGCCTCATTGTTGTGCACTAGCAATTGGACTTCAAGCTTGGAGATGGCTATTTTTTGGGAGTGCATCTCATTCATTTTTTCTTTGTACTGATGGTAGATGGTTGTGTATGCCTCCTTAAGCTTTTTCATTTGCAAGGTGACCTTTGCCTATTGAGGAATGTCTTCAGTGGTATTGGACCATTGGTCCAAGACCTGGGCTTGTGAAGTGCTGGCCTCTTGAACAGTAGCAAGTTGGTCTTTTAAGAGTCGGCATTCCCTTGTAAGCTCATCAATGCTAAAGGCACATACTGCCAAAGATTGTTTCATGTCTTCAAGCTTGTCTTTGCAATCCTGGAGCTCTTCTTCTTTGTGAATGAGAGTGAGTCGAGCTTGTGCCACTACCTTTGTTTGTTGCACATGTGCAGATGTCAGGGAGTTATAGGAGGTTTGTAGGATTGCCATTGCTTCTACTTCTGCAGTCAGCTGTGTTTGACTTTGGTGGAGGCTGGAGGTCACATCCCTTACGGCCTTCTCTTGAGCTTAGAGAGCCTGGTTCATGCGCACTTCTTCTACCTCCTTCTCATCTATCTGTGCCCGAAGTGCCTTGACCTCTATGGCGATTGCCTGGAATTGGTCTTCGATTTCTGATGCCGTCTGCCTTTCCAATTCTCTTGCATATGCTTCCTTAGCCAAGCTAGTGAAGAGTTCTGACATTTGGATCATTTGGCTAGCTTGATGTTGGAGAATGACAGACGGTGATGTGGTCTGGCGATATTGCTGATACAAGTGGTGCCCATGTAGCCATCCCGAGGATTCTGTAGTACTTGGGGGAGGTTGTTCCAATGGCATTTCAGTCCCTTGTGTACACAATAGTCATACTGCTGATCTGGCACTAGCTCTCCTTGGGGCTCATCGACTAGCATGGCGTCGATGGGCGGTTCGAGTGCTGATGTGGTCTCAAGCTCTGGTGTTGATCGTTCCTCAGGTTCGGGTGCCAACCTTGTCTCGAGCTCGTTTTGGTGCTGTTGGTGGAGACTTAGTGGTTGCAGTTGTGCACCGAGCTGTAGCATTTCCTGGGGCAATTCTGCAATCCTGCTTTCCAGAATAGGTACTTCTGTTAAGGCATCTGTACTTATCAATGTGATAGCTGGAGCAGTTGATGACGGCTCCCATACTGGTGAGAAGGGTATGTCCAACTCCTCAATTGGATTTGGAGACTGGGGCAGAGTCATTTCTCTTTCTTGTAGTTCTTTTTTGATGATTATAGCCAATAAGTGCGGAATTTTACATTTCTGTCCTGAAGGACCATCGAGTTTTTTGGTAAAGAAAATGACGAAGTGTTGGACCCAGTCTTATTTTAGCTTCCTACTCAGCAAAACAAATGTGCGGAGTGGAAGGGAGCGTTCCTTGCCGTTCTTTATTCCCAGGATTGTGGATAGAAATTGTGCTGCTTCCTTGAGGCGAGGGTCAAGGATTGTGCGAAGCAATATGCCATCTCTATGGATCAGGGTACCCTTGGTGAGGAGAGACTGTACTTCGATAAACTTTGCATCAGCAGACCGTTTCGGGTATTGGCCACCTTGTTTTGGCAGTGAGAAAGCCCTTTGAATGACCGTACTGTCGAGGATAATGTTCAGTGGGCTCTGCTGTACAGTGATTGTACCGTACTTGCCATCCGTTGCATTGCTGGAGTAGTAAGAGTGGAGAAAGTCCTTGATGTAGGTGGTCATGATAGGACTGTCCTCCAAGGATTTGAGGCTCTCATGCAAATTGCCTAGACCCCGTTGCTCTAAGTAAGATGTTGCTTCCTGGGAAAGAGCATAAGTCGATGTGGGTGGCCAGACAAGTTCCAATGATTGGGCCTTGTTAACGGTTGTGTAGGCCGGCTGCGACTGGGGTGGCTTCATTCCATACTCTCAAAGGATGTATAACAAAAAAAAAAAGGGATCTCTCTCCCACACACACACAGAAAGGTAATACAGGCATGCCAATCAATGATCAATGGTACACTACATGTACATGGATGCAAGTTCTGAAAAGATGCCGCCACTAAAGAGTGTGTGGTATAATTATTCATGCAATCATCTATGTGTCTAAGCGAAAGCGTGTGAGTGCACGTGACCTAGTAGCTAAGTAGGGACTAACTATATGCTTTTTTTGCTGGGATTTTCATAGGGCAGCTAGAACTCATCATCACTTCTGAGCTCTAGGTAAAATCGATTGATGCTACCTATATGTGCAAAGACGTACATATGCAAGTGAGTGCTCATGATACAATCTAATCCTAACTAAGGAAGACTTGGTTTCCCAAATCTTCGTTGTTGTCGGGGATGGCTCGCGTGTTCATGTAGTAGCGCTTCAGTCGGCTCCCATTTATTGTTGTGTTGAATTGGACTCCATCTAGTGTTTCAAGTAGCACAGCTCCGATGGGATTCATCTTTCGTACTCGGTAGGGTCCTTGACCTAGATACTTCAGTTTTCCCTTGTGTACTTTGGCATTGTATAACAGGACTAAGTCGCCTTCCTTGATGTCTTTAGCTTTCAGATTCCTGTCAAACCATGCCTTTCTTCGACGTTTTTCTATTGTCATGGCATGATAAGCGACTAGTCTTGTCTCTGTATGCTTTTCCAACTGACAGAGCCTTTCTTTCAAGGACTCATGATCGCCCATGCGTTCCTGTACTGCGATGCGTAGACTTGGTATTACAAATTTGAGTGGGACCACGGCTTCAAGGCCGTACACCAATTGAAAAAGTGTGTTCCCTGTACTGACCTTGAATGTGGTTCTGTATGCCCATAAGGCTGCATTCAGTTTCTCTGCCCAATCAGAACGCTGTGGTTCTACTACCTTGGTGAGGATATTGCATATGATTTTGTTTGTGGATTCTGCTAGTCCATTCCCTTGGGGGTAGTAGGGTGTGCTTTTTCTATGGATGACCATGAAGCCAGACAAGAGTTCTTGGATTACCTCATTGACAAAATGTGTGCCTCTATCCGACACAATTTGAAGGGGGCATCCGAATCGGCGGGTGATCACATGTTCGTATAAGAATCTTGCTGTGCTTTTGGCATCTGCCTTTCTGACTGCTTTAGCTTCAGCCCATTTTGTAAAGTAATCAGTGGCCACAATGATGTAGCGTGCCTGTGTTCCTTTTGCTGCTGGATGTATGGGACCCACATAGTCAATCCCCCATTTTTCAAATGGTTGTTGTGCAACAACTGTTGTTAGGGGATTGAAGGCTTTGTGTTGTGGTTTAATAGTTCGTTGGCATACATCACAGCCTTTTACATATTCATAGGCATCTGCCCACAGTGTTGGCCACCAGTAGCCTGCGAGGAGAACTTTTCTTACTGTGGCTTCCCCTTGGAAGTGTCCTCCCGCAATGCCTTCATGGACTTCACTCAGGATTGGCAGGATCTCATGAGGCATTACACATCTTCTTAATATTTGGTCCTTGCCCATCTTGTATAGTTGTCCTGCAATGAGTTGATAGGGTGCAGCTTTTAGAATCAATTTTCTGGCATCTACTGCTTTCATGTCAGGGGGTGGTCTTCCTGCCATCAAGTACCCAATGATATCTCCACACCATTCTGGAACAGCATCTATTTGAAATAGCGTGGCATCTGGTAAGTCGTCTTCTACTCCAGTGGCTTCTTCTCTTGTCTTGACTCGAGACATGTGATCGGCAATGTAGTGTTGGGCACCCTGGCGGACCACGATTTTGAAGTTGAATTCTTGCAGCAAGAGGAGCCATCTGGTTATTCTTCCTGTGATACACGGACGGTTCACAAGATAAAGCAATGCTTGATGGTCGGTGTAGAAGACAAAATCATTTGCGAGTAGATAGTGCCGAAATTTCTTTACACTATACACCATTGCTAGGGCTTCTCTTTCTGTGGTTGTATAGTTGATCTCTGCATCATTGAGTTGTCGACTGGCAAAGTAGACGGGGTAGTCTTTCTTATGTTCACCAGGTTGACAAAGCACACTCCCAATTGCATACTGGGATCCATCAGTATGAACATGAAAATCAATATCCCAATTGGGAGATATAAGGATGGGTGCTGTGATTAGGCGCCACTTTAAAAGCTCAAAGGCTTGGTCGCACTCTTCGGTCCATAAGAACTCCACTAATAATTTGTAAAGTGGTCTAGCTATCATGGCATACCGCAATATAAATCTTCTATAATAGCCGGCATGTCCCATAAAGACCTGTACACCTTTGGAATTTGTAGCAGGAGGCAATTCCATGATGATTTTGATTTTGTCCATGTCAGTTGCAATCCCATGTTGAGAGACGATGTGTCCCAAAACAACTCTGTGGGTGACCATGAACTGGCATTTTGTTGGATTTAGGGAGATGCCATACTCCCTGCATTTGATTAGTACTTCTTCCAGACATTTGAAGTGGTCCTGTTTGGTTGAATGGATGCACAAATCATCCAAGAACACCTGTAAAAACTTATTCAAAAATGATTTGAAAGCTGTGAACATGACTCGCTGGAATGTGGCTGGGGCATTACAAAGGCCGAATGGCATGACTCTATATGCAAAAATACCCCATTCTGTAGCAAATGCTGTTTTTGATTGGTCTTGAGGAGCAATTTGCACTTGGTTATAGCCACTGAAGCCATCCAAGAAGCTATATATTTCGGATCCTGCCACCTTTTCCAACACTGTTTCTGTTAAGGGTAGGGGGTAGTGATCCCTAATTGTGGCGGCATTCACATTTTTCAAGTTTACGCATATTCTGAGCTTCTTGTTGCGTTTAGGCACAATGACAATGGGTGAAACCCAATCAGTGTGCTCTATCTCGTAGATGAATCCGGCATCTAGGAGTTTTTCCAGCTCGTCATAAACCATGGTGCCATATTTAGGATTTTTGCGATAAGGTCCACATACCTTAGGGCGAGCACCTTCCCTTATAGCTATCGTGTGCACTGCCACTTCTGGTGAAATTCCTTTCATCTCTTTGTATGACCATGCTAGGCAGTCACGGTATTCCATTAGGAGGTCTTTGAGTTTGATTTCATCTTCTTGACGGAGCTGTTTCCCAATGAAAACCAATTTTTCTTCCTCCCCTTCAAGGGCGAGGTTTATTGTGCGTGTTTTTGCCGGTCCCTCATAGATTGGAGTTTCTCCAATGCTATCGGTTTCTTGAACTTCAAATTCTCTGACTGGTCTCGGCATTGCTATTGGTGCACTGCCACTTGTATAATTCTTAAAGTATTACGGCACTTCTCGAAGATCGGCCTCTGATGGGGTTGAACTAGCCTGACATGTGTCATGTGTACTGGGTGGCATAGTTGCATTTATTAATTGGTTAGGCTCTTCTGTTCTTTCTTTTTCTGAAGTCTCTTGATCGAGCTTCATCCGCACATGTGGCTTATATTTCCAAAACTTCTTACGTTGGGAACTGTGGGGTAACTTTTCCACTGGTAAGGTGTTTCCAAGTAAGGGTTCATGTGCTGCACATACTCCTTCCAGTCCCTCAGGGGACCATTCAAGAGGTGGTGGTTTTGATTTTGAGGGAACTGCCTTTGCAAGGTACAATTCGACAATCCTTGTTTGGACTCGTTCGAATTCATTGAAGTGCTCGGCCTTGGCTTTTTTGCGATTTCCTCCTGCAGCTTTCTTGCGGGATCTTCTGCTGTTATGCAACTGTGGAGGTTCAACTTTTGGGAGCTCAACTGCCATTAGGGCATGCAGAATGGCTAGGTCATTATCAAAGATTTGATCTTCAATTGCAGCATTCGCAGCCTCTGTTTCAAGGTCCCAAGGAAAATCTGAGTCATCATTGGTATGGGTACCTTCTTCAGGTTCATTATCCCATTCGAGGTCAGCCATAAAGAATGGCATCTCTAGATCGATTGGTTCTTCATGTGTCGATGGAGGATCGACCTGTAGTGTGTTAACATCTATCTGTGAGAAGATGGGGTCTAATGAATGGCAGTTGTCGATGGTTGCCAATGTTTGTATCCAGTTATTGACATTGCTTTGTGAGTCACCTGCTATGGCATGTTGTTGCAAGGGAGCTGATTTGCTCGAGATTGTCGTGGAAGATGTGTCATCCAATGCTCTAGGAACAATTGGTTTAATAGCTCCTGTCCCCACATTCACCCTGACTACAGTGTCTCGATTCGGGATTGTCAATCTATCCGTTCCCCAGTCATGGAGGACTGATGCTTCCCGTAACCAAGGACGTCCCAGTAAGATTTGATAGGATTTTTTGGGGAGATCCAAGATTGTGAATTGAAGGGAAAAGCGGACTCCTGCGATCTTTGTGGACACACCATTCACTATTCCCAAGGGTTTAGCCCGTGAATCATCGGCAAGGCGTATGTTGAAATTAGCCTTTTGCATTGGTGGGAGACCCCATTCTTCGTAAAGCTCCTTTGATAGGACATTGACACCTGCTCCACCATCCACTATGGCTTGGACTTCATTATATGCCTTGTGTATCAAAGGCACAGTGATGTTGCGTATGTCATCTCTCTCACCCATCCGCACAGGGATATCTTCAATGACGTTCATAGGTGGAGGGGGATTTGCAAGTTCAATCCATCCTTTGAAACTCTCCCAGAGATTGGGACAATTCCGTAAGAGGATTCCGATGGGAATTGACACAGGGCAACTCAGGATGCTAGAGAGTGCAGCTCCTTCAAGTTGACGTGGCGGTACATTCTGTTGTGGAGTCTGTTGTTGGAACAAAGGCTCGAGTACAGTATCAATACTTTGTGGGGTCAAGTCATGGAGTGGGTCTTGAGCTTGTTTCTGAGCCTCAAATTGAGCTTGTTCATTTTGGACCCATTGCTGAAGTATTTGAAAACGAGCCTTCTCCACCTCTGCATTCGGGAATGGAGCTTCTTTTATTTGAGGCTCGGGAGTTGATGTGGATGAGCTCGGCTGCTCATTGCTTGGCGGAGGTGGAGGCACTTGTGCTTTATTTTTCAGAAGTCGCTTCGGTTGGATTGGAATGATAGGGTCCTTCGTGGCCTCTTTCTGTTGGCATGTAATTACATTGATAGGTTGTGACCTTAGACTTGCCGGACCCAGACTTTGATGGTCCACTCCAATGATGCCAATGGGGACGTCAGGCTTAACCTCTGTTTGTTCTGGGACCTTATTTTTTATGGGACAATCCATACAGGCATGTCCTATGCCACAATCTCTGGAGAGTGGTTGGAAAGTGGCTGGGCTACCACGATGAGGGCACTCTGCGATCCTATGATTTTCTCCACAACCGTAACACTTGATTGGTGCTTGATATGTGTTGGGTCGCACTTGATTTGCATAGACTGGTATGAGACCCTCTGCACCTTCTACATAGTACACTGGGTACTCTGCTTCATACTCAAATAGCGAGTCTACTTCCTCGGCTTGTAATTGATGTATGGGAACTGCCTGAGGAGCTGGATTTGGTGCTCTTGGATACGGTCGTGGATTCGGATTCCTGAGTAGTTGTGGGACTTGTGTCCGAACGGGAACAGGATTTACCCTCGGAGCTGGTGGTGCTTGTGCAAGTGCCGGGGTTGCCTGTATACTGGCATGGGTGCCGCTTGGTATTGTGGTGGTCGAGGCGGATTGTTGCGTATGTTGAAGATGCAACTGTTCTCATCATGGCCGCCGACGATGCAGATATGGCACCACAACCGTGGCGGTGGATTTGCTTGTGCAGTGATCCTTGCTCTTAGGACTGGGCATTCATTTGCTGTATGATTTGCCAAGCAGTGTGGGCACCAGACATTTTCTCGCCGTGGATATGTTTGAGTTGGCGGCTGAGACAAGTGGAGTTTTTGATCCATGGCCTGCATCATATCTTCTTTTAGCTTCAAGGTCATGGCCTCTAGGCGATCTTCATTGGATGTGTCGGCAGTGTCCTTTGATTTACCTTTTTTCGAGCGTTTATCTCGTGTAGTTGATCTGGCATCATCACTGCTAGTGTGTGAATCTATCATGCCATCTTCGATGTCAATGGCTGCCACATGAGCAGCACTGAATGTTTCATAGCTACTTATCTTTTTCATATCCTTGCGGATTTTCTTTCTTAGACCTGCTATGAACCATGCCGTGAGGTACTTTGCATCTGGGCGTGGGTCACATTTGGCGATCAATCTCTTCATCTTTCCCAGGTATGTGCGTACATCTTCCCTCTGGCCTTGTTCGATCTTGCTGAGTTGGAGAGCGGGATCGTCTTGTAGCCTCTCTGTTTGAAAGCGACGTTTGAATTCGGTTTGAAGTAGGTCCCATGTGGCACGTTCTTCCATGAGAAGGTCGAGGTACCATTCTGACGCCTCATCAGTTAATGCCATTGGAAACCAAGCCACCTTGGTTTCATGGGATTGATCACCACCTGCTCGACATGCGGCATCAAAATGCTGGAGGAAGCGAGCTGGGTCTCCCCTACCATTATATTTGGGAAGTTCCAATTTTCCCAAGGGGCGTCGGCCTTGATTGTTGTGATTTCGTCGATTGAAGAAGTTGTCAGCCTCTGCCTCGAGCTCGATATCCCCATCATGGTCATGACGGCGTCCAGCCATGTTGGGGCGTGGAGGAGTTAAAGGGAGTTGTTGAATCTCAGGGGGGGATTCGGGGTAGAGGATTGGCGGGGGCGGTTGTTGCAATGGAGTTAGTTGCGGATGGGGCGAGCGTTGGAGTCGAAGTCGTTGGCCGGAACGTAACTGCATACAGATTGTGCGTGATTTGCCAAGGGTGTCGCTACCCCCAAGTGCGGGTGTGGAGGTGGTGTTGTTAGGAGAGTTAGAGTGGTGTTAGTTTGTGTAGGGACCATCGTGTTAATAATGTGCCTAAGATTGTCCTACGTGTGTAGGGAAATGTGCCGGTGCAGACGGATCGTTAATCGGGGGTCACGACGTGAAAATACGAGTGAATTTGTGTAAAATAAGGCCCACACGGGGGCGCGAATGAACGTGTGCTAGGGATGCCGAAATGGTGTGCAATGGGCTGGAAAAATACCCTGTAGCGTGGTGTTTCCGTGTGTGAAATCTGGGTTCAAACGGGGTTCAGTTTGGGTCTCAAACGGATGCGTTTCGCGAGGTTAAAGTAGGGCTAAATTTTGCATTGGGGGGTCCTAATTGTGGTGTGAATGGACTTTAGGTCCAACTGAGGGGTTGAAACCAAGTGACTCTAGTTAAGGAAACTAACCTAGATCCTCCCAGTTACTTGAACTGGGAGGTTTAACTAACTGGAGTTAGGTACTAACTGAAGAGTTAGTCTAACCTAACTGAGAGTAATCCTAACCGAACCTAGTCTAATTAACTGAGGGTTAACTAAACTAACCTAACTTCAATTACTACTAACCTAACCTACGTGAACTAATCTAACCGAGGTTAACGAACTAACCTAGTTATCCTAACCTAACTAACCTAACCTAACGGTAGTTAAGACTAACTAGCCTAGGGTTAACCGACTAACCTAACCGTAGTTAGTAACTAGCCTGAGGTTAGTTTTAGGTTAGGTTTTTTTTTTATTTTTTACGGGGGGTGGTGGAAGGCGCGACGGCGGCGCCCGGGGGTGGGCGCTGAGAGGGGGCGGGCGGCGCTGCGTGCGCCGCCGCGGGGCGGGGGTGGGGGGGAGAGGGGGGGGCTTTGCGACAGGGGAGGGCGGGGGGTGGCGGGGGTGAGGGGCGGGTCACGGCGGAGAGGGGGGCGAGGGGGAACGGAGGGGGGTGAGGGTCGAGGGGGGACAGAGGGTGAGGGGCAGGGGCGGCGCTGTGTGCGCCACCGCGGGCGCGGGCGGGCGGTGGCGGGGGCTGTGAGCGGGGGCGGGGCAGGGAATGGCGCGGGGCAAGGGGGCGTTTAGCGGGGGGCGGGGGGTGGTGAGCGGGCGCCGCCGCTGGCGGGGCGGGGGGTGGGGGGTGAGCGGGGTGGCGGGCGGGCGGTGGCGGGGTGTGCCACCGCGGGCGGGGTGGCGGGCGGGCGGTGGCGGGGGGCGCCGCCGCGGGCGCGGGCGGGGTGGCGGGCTGGCGGTGGCGGGGGGCGGGGGGTGCACGGGGTGGCGGGCGGGTGGTGGCGTGGGGCGGGGGGTGCACGGGGTGGCGGGCGGGCAGTGGCGGGGTGCGCCGCCGCGGGCGCAGGCGGGGTGGCGGGCGGCGCCTCTACGGAGCGCCGACGGGGGGGCTAACAGAGAGGGCGGGGAAGGGTTACAAAGAGGGGCGGGTAAGGGAGGGGGGGTAAGGGGGAGAGAGAGAGAGAGGGGGGGGGAAATAGAGAGAGGGGGGTAAGGGGTAGAGGGAGAGAGAGAGGGGGACGGTGGTAGAGAGAGGGGGAGGGTCGTAGAGAGAGAGGGGGTGGGGGAGAGAATGAGGGGGAGAGAGGAGAGAGTGAGAGAGAGGGGGGGGGGGAGAGAGGAGAGAGAAAAGAGAGAGAGAGGGGGGGGAAGGGGGAGAGAGGAGAGAGAAAGGAGAGAGAGGGGGATGGGGAGAAAATGAGAGAGAGAGAGTAAGGGAGGGGGAGGTGGAGGTGGAGGGGGGAGAGGGAGGGGGAGGTGGAGGGGGAAGAGGGAGGGGGAGGTGGAGATGGAGGGGGAGGGGGAGGTGGAGGTGGAGGGGGGAGGGGGAGGGGGAGGTGGAGATGGAGGGGGAGGTGGAGATGGAGATGGAGGGGGGAGAGGGAGGGGGAGGTGGAGATGGAGGGGGAGGGGGAGGTGGAGATGGAGGGGGAAGGGGGAAGGGGGAGGTGGAGATGGAGAGGGAGGGGGAGGTGGAGATGGAGGGGGAGGGGGAGGTGGAGGTGGAGGGGGACGGGGAGGTGGAGGTGGAGGGGGGAGAGGGAGGGGGAGGTGGAGGGGGAAGAGGGAGGGGGAGGTGGAGATGGAGGGGGAGGGGGAGGTGGAGATGGAGGGGGGAGAGGGAGGGGGAGGTGGAGATGGAGATGGAGGGGGAAGGGGGAAGGGGGAAGGGGGGAGGGGGAGATGGTGGTGGAGATGGAGGGGGAGAAAAAGAGAGTACAAAAACTTGACGGACAGAAATCGAAAAGGAGGGAGAAGTGGTCACCTGAACGCTCTCCAAGTCTTTCTTGATGTAACGGGATTGTTGCGGAACAATGGACGGTGGGTGGAAGGCTAGGTCATCGCTGTGAGAAGGGCTCGATGTCACTTACATTGCGAGGATAGGAGTAAGGGGGTGGTCGACGGAGAGGGAGGAGTGTCTTGCGTGGGGCTCGGAATGAAGAAGAGAATGGAGGCAAAAAGTGAAAGATGAAGAATGAGGGGGTGGAGTAGGTTTTTATAGGTTTTGATTTTAGGTTTAGGGTTTAGGTTTAGGGTTTAACCCTAAACTCTTCCCGAGCCATAACTCTTTATGGAGAGCTCGGTTTGCTTTTCTGTAAAAATATAAAATGATCGAAATTGCAAGCTCTACGCATCCGTGTCCACTACCTAGCCTGATTGTATATCATGTGGCTTCTATTTAAGAAATTAAGAAAATTTCTTAAGGTAGCTACCCAAGGTTGATGCTTGGGGTTGATATGTTTGGCTAGAAATGGAAAAAAAATTTACTCTCCTTGTCCTTGAGTGTTATGTTCGTGAAAGTTCGAAGTAGTGTGTTTTCTACACATACCTGCGTATGTTTACTCTTACTTGAGACACTAGTCTCCCCGGCAGCGGCGCCAAATGTTGGCTCTTTCCTACTGCTTTCGTAGGAAGAGCTGGGTATTCTATGTTTGCAGGGTTCCGAGGCTTTTTGTCACCTACAGATATATTGGGATTGTTGTTTGTAGTATATGTGTAGCTTAGGACCTTGAGTCGTGTTCCGGTGAGAGACGTAGGCTTAAGTGTGGTAAGTAAACAAAGTGCAAGCATGTGTAAAAGAAACGTAAACCATCTTTGTTGAGGTAATGAAGGCTTTCGCCTTCATTGGGGGTTGTAGGGTTTAGGAGGAGTTTAACGGTTCAGAAGGAGGTTCCAGGGTTTAGAAAGAGTTCCAGGGTTCAGAAGGAGTTCCAGGGTTCAGAAAGAGTTCCAAGGTTTAGAAGGAGGTTCCAAGGTTTAGAAGGGTCCACGGTTAGAAGGAGGATCCAAGGTTTAGAGTAGAGTACATGGTGGAGAACTCGTCTCCCTCGTAGATCATGGAATTTAAGGGTTTAGGAAAGCATAGGAGTGGGAGAGGAAGAAGGTGTAAGAGCATGGGTGAAAGAAGAGAGAGGAGGAAGGAGGAGGAGGGAAGAGGAGGAGGGAGGGGGAGGAGAGAGGAGGAGGAGGAGGAGGGAGGAGGAGGAGGAGGAGGAGGAGAAGGAGGAAGGAGGAGGAGGGAGGAGGAGAGGGAGAGGGTGGATTGCAGGGTTGGAGGAGAGGGGAGAAGGGTTGCAAGGTTAGGACATGCTTTTGGACGTGCAGTGCAAGGAAGCATGGACACTTGAGACAAATGCTTGGAATACCAAAGTAGACTCAACACAATGCCCCAAAGAGTGTGGGCTTCATTCCATTATGGGGTATTTATACAAGTTGGAGAGCTTCTCTCTCTGCATGTAACACAAAGTCGTATCACAAAGTTGTAACACAAAGTTGTATCACAAAGTTGTAACACATTCTCTCTCTTCATGTAGACAAACTTGTAACACAAAGTTGTTACACAAAGTCGTAACACAGAGTTGTGTCTAGAAGTTGTAACACAAAGTTGTAACACAAAGTTGTATCACAAAGTTGTATCACAAAGTTGTAACACCTTCTCTTTCTTCATAAGTTCATGTTGGCACAGAGTCAACAATGCTAGTAGCGTGTTTTTTCTTGTACACCTTATTGTGGAAAAGAAGAAAATCTCTATATGCTTATGGACGAACACTGCTGCACTTAATTCTATAGACAAACGGATCTCTGGGAGTTTTAAACATGCCCAAGAAGTCCCTCTCTGACAAATCAGCCTCCTTTAAGGTTTTGGGGTCAACTCCCATCAAACTAATCATGTATTCAACATGAAAAGCCTCCTTTGTCAGGCACGGCCTCCTTTTCTTTGGATACTATAGTTTGGGAGCTTTCCATTGCCCTGAACACAAAAGGCCACCTTAGTTGACGTGTATAAATGATGTGGAGAAGAGAGAAAAGAGAAAAAACTATCAGGTATAGCAAAAGGACGAACCAGCAGTGGAAGAGGCTTGCATGTCGACTATCTTCCTCTTTGGAGGGGTTTCGTCTTCTACTTTCAAGAGAGCCTCTGGCTTAGCTGCTTCCCTTTCTAACGAGTTCGTAAGAGCATCTTGCTCAAGATTTCCTATTGGCATTGTCCTTTTGAGCTGGAGCTAGAGGTGGCTCTGGCTTAGATGCCATCTAGCACAACAGAGGATGCAACAATTGTTAATAATGTTGTTAAACCACATGCATGCAAGAAGTTGTGATGTACAATCTATCTTGTTGTTCAGGTCCATGCTAGAGTGGAACCAAGGGTTCAGCCCATGTGGCGTTCTTCTACTTTTGAGAACCTATATGATGTCTAGCAGATCCTATCACTTGGTCTACTATACTTGTAAGGACTCCTTAGTCTTGTTTATAAATGATAAATAAAATACCTTGTTTAAACACCTATTTCATTAATTTTGGACAAGTGCACTATCCAAATTCGTTTTGTGAGATAATTTTGGATAAAGCATTTAAAAAAAAGAGGCTCTTATAAAACAAATCTTTGAGTCAAAAAGGAAGATTTTAAAAAATCAAATTAGAAAAAATGACGTGACATGTTATTAAAACTAGAGTACATTAAAAAGAGGACTTCATGTTGTTAAAAGAGACAAAAAGTAAGATTTAAAAAATTCAAATTAGAAAAAAAACTAGAGTACATTTAAAAAAAAGCATGACACATTTGTACAAGAAGTAGATCATATAACTCAAAGCTATATGGTGTTAAAAAACACCTTCCATTAACTCAGCCTAGAAGATGTCATCTTTGTCTCTCTTGTCTATTACAACTTTACATACAACTTTACATTAGAGAACTAAAAAGTCTTTGTGGAACTGTAGTTTCATTTCTTGTCTATTACAGTTACTTTAGAAAACACATAAGTCTATGGAATTAAATTTCACAGTTACTTTAAATTTCTATGGAATTAAATTTCCATCACTTGACTATTAAGTCATTAGAGAGAGCATATGTCCTCGAAAGTTCCTACTATGGTGTTGGCTTCATGAAAACAAGCAAACTTTAAACTTGCAGGCCATGTGTAACCAGGGCTGGCATTGCAAATCTCCTCACAGACTCTCCTCACAACTTGTTTCGAATCTTCCGCCGACTTGTAAGCATTCAACAACTCTTCTTTTCTCTCTTGGCTTTCCTCATCTTCACCATTTTTTCAATACACCTTCTAGCCATCGCCATATCTTGTACAAAAATTTAACTCGTTAGCATAAGAAGTATGTGATTAAAAGAAGTGAAAAAGAAAGCTAAGGATATTCAGCTCTTCTGCTGAGTTCAAATCAAGCAGCCATGTGCGTAACCTATCCTCCTCGAATGATTTTCCCTTCATTGGTCCATAGAAAAGAGATCTAAGATAGAATTTGAGTTCAGTAAATGAAGTCGGGTAGTAACTAGTCATTGTCTTAGAGGGAAAGTGGGAGAAGGAGAGTGAGGAAGCGATAGCGAGGGATGCACAGTGAGCTGCCCCTCCTTCAAGAGTGATAGAAACTGAGGGAAGACGTAAAGTGAAAGACGAATACAAGTTAATCAGAAGGACTAGGATGTAAGAAATAAGAGAGTGTTTGTGGAAGGACTACGATGGAAGAATACAAGTGCACTAAGGCACGATGTGTTCGCTATGATAAGGGTTGGAATAAAGTAAGAGAAGCATTGGAAATGCTCTACTTTAAGTGAGTGGAGACTGTCCAACTGAATAAAATTTTGCAGAGCATTGGGAATGCTGTACTTTAAGTGAGTGGAGCATTGGGAATTGATACTTTGCCTCAGGGGGGTCACTCATCATATGTAACCCTATCACGTGAGTTCAACAGAAGGATATTTTTTATTTCTAAAATTTACAGAAATAAATATACATAAGGGACTATTTAATATAGTTTTGGAAAAAATTTACAGATTTGTATAGAAAAGGGGTACATTTTATTAATGAAAAATTTTACAAATAAGGGATTTTAAATATAGGCCTTGAACGCACGTGATATAGAGGTTTTATACATAGTGACCCCCTTGAGTACTTTGCCATGAAATATATTACAAATATTACATCATCACATATTCATATCAAAATTCTCATCACAGAAGGTTATATTTCCAAATGATCACATCATCACACATTCATATCATAAAATTGTGTGCATGAAATAAATATATAAATATCATGACTAAATGCCACTTAAGTAATAAGTCAGAAATTGGTGTATAATCAACAAAAACTACATCATGATTCATACATTGCAACAAATAAATGTCAACCATAATATTCATGGAGTAAACAACATCATGAGAATATGCTCCTCATGCATATATACAAACACAACATCATACATGCATCACAACTCTTCTGATGCTTCTAGTGGAGATTGTGGCAACTCTTCTGATGCTTCCAATGGAGGCTGTGGTGCTCTAGATGTACACTCAGTCTCTACTTCTTCTGTAGTATGTAGTGCTTTCAGAGTAGACTCAGTATCCTCTTCCTTAACTGTAAGCTTAACTGCAAGCGGAGGCTGTGGCAACTCTTCTGATGCTTCCAGTGGAGGCTGTGGTGCTATAGGTGTACACTGAGTCTCTACTTCTTCTATAGTGTGCAGTGCTTTCATAGTAGACTCAGTCTCCTCTTCCTTAAATGCAAGCTCTGGGCTCTACAAAATCGTGAGATAACTATACTGCACCAACAAATAAATGAATATTAGCTTATTAGATTTAATCAAAATATTGAATTATCAAGCAGAGAAAAAGTTTGTATCAAACCTAATAATGGCCATCATAACGTTGTTATTGACCTCATTTGAAGCTCTAGAGAGGATTGAAATATCCTCTCCCCCAAATTCAAGATACTGAGGTCTATGTTGAATCATAACCCTAACATTAAAAGAGCTTCCCAATTCTCCCAATGAAGCCATGTTTGTAGAGTTGAGGTCTTCTATCCCCTTTGACTCTTTGACGGCATTCATTTCGTACTCCTCTGAGCCATTATCTATTTGCCTTGTGGGAGGGTCCATAATGTCGCCCTTAATGATTGCTCAAATGGTACATGTTATAAATGCATAGAGATGCAAATCCGTATATGTTGACAGTGTGGTGTCATTTTGTATCTCAAAAATTTGACCAAGTACCAAAAAGCAATTGTAGCCCACCCTCCATCCACAATTATAGATGTCACAGCTATCCTCTTGATGTGATACCTGACATGTTATATACTCTATTTGTTGTGCCAAGTCACATTGCCGCATTACTGTGTCGATAGCACCTACTAACTTTCAAGCTGATATGCACATCAAAACATATAACAATAGTGAATATGTGCATTGCATATCAATCTACATGTCAAGAAGTGACAACAAGTGTAGTCTATGCTTACTCTAACACATAGCCATGGACGGATGTCATTGAGTTGGCAAAGAAGCACTTCTTAGCAAAGATGTCCACGACTACCAGACTCCAATGTGAGCTACATTATCAATAAAGAATAATTACTGTGTTTGAGACAATTCTAGCAATGCAATAGAAAAAACAAGTAGGGTTTGATGCTTACTTCTCATAATATGCTGTAAAATAACTCGTGCCTCATTCATAGGAACATGCTTCAACCACTTGCAAACATCCTCTATGGTTTCTTCTTTGTTGCTAAGCACTTTCGAAATAAGAGGATCAAGCATATATGAAACGCTTTGTATATTTTGTGGAAAATTTGCTATAACATTACTATATTAAAAAAAAAGTATTAGCTTTTTGGGTTTAATCAAAATAAGCAAAGTATAAAGCCAAGGAAAAGGCTGCATCAAACCTGAGGATGGTTGTAATGACTTTGACATTGACCTCTTTCTTAGGATTCAAGAGGATTAAAATCTCTTCTTCACCAAATTCAAAAAAATGAGGTTGTTGTCGAATTAACAACATAGCGGTGAATGAACTTCCAATCTGCTCCAATAGATTCATATTTTCATGACTCATCTTATTGAGAGAGTAGTCTACATCATATTATTCTTCACTTGCTATGTCTTCTACATCCTCCTTCTGCTATAAAAATATAAAAAAGTTATGCGATGTACACATCCCAAATAAAGGCTTAAACAAGCAGATAAGGTTTTATACATGCTTTCATTAGAGTGAGTCTCTCCTCCTCTTGGAGCAAAAATTTAAAAAGTAAGGTTTCATACATGCTTTCATTAGAGTGAGTCTCTCCTCCTCTTGGAGGAAAAATTTAAAAAGTTATGAGATTTACACATCCCAAATAAAAATAAAGGTTTAAATAATCATAGAAGTATAAAGATAGCATGCTTTCATTAGACTCAGTCTCTTCTCCTCTTTGAGGAAAGTATAAAAAAGTTATGAGATTTGCACATCCCAATTAAAGGCTTGAACAAGCATACAAGTATAAATATAAGGTTTTATACATGCTGCAATGTAGTCATATTTTCAGGTTGTTTCCCAATGGTAGCAATTAGATGTTGAATACTCTCAGCCCGAAACGCTAGTAGATCGGCTTCTGTATATGATTCCATTTTGACTGGTAACTCCAAATCAAAAATCTCTCTAAGAAACAACATGCAGTTGTAGGCAACTCTCCACCCACAGCTGTGCCATCTTTTTGCTCCACTGGTAGATGTCATTTGAATTCTACTTGGTCTTGTTGCTCCGTGGTTGTTCTGACAGCAGATACTAGCCGATATGCAGCATTGTCCATCATGACATATTAAATATATTAATATGTCATGATCATAAGATACAAAATAAGAAAGTAACAAAAATATTAAGATAATAATTACCTTGGGGAGTTGGCATGATAGCCTTCCATTGAATTCACAAACCACAAACGGTTGACTTCAAGGTCCCAAGCGATTAGACTCCAATGTGAGCTACACGACCAGAATAAAAATGATTATTGTTTTACACAAACTTGCCAAAGAAATAGTAAAGATAAGATTAGAGTTGATATAAACTCCTTATGATAAGGCATAAAGATGACTCGCACCCCATCTAAATTCAAAGGGCTTAACAAGGTACAAACATCTTCTATAGTCTTTTGAGGAGAGCTAAGAATAGAAGAAAGGAGAGCATCGAGCATGTAGACACGATTCTACACTACACTAGGAAGCTGAGAAATAACTACACTGCACCAAGAAATAAACAAACGTTAGCTCATAGAATTGATTTGCATTCTGCACTAGGAAATTGATATATAACTACACTGTAAACAAATAAACAAATGTTAGCTCATTGAAGTAGCAACAAATAAACAAACATTACCTGAGAATGGCCAACTGAACTTGCGCAGCTTCTCTGCGCCCAATGCTTTCGTGAATATGTCAGCTACCTAATCCTCTGTGCTGACATAAACTAGATCAATAAGACCTAGTAAAACCTTCTCCCGCACGTAGTGATAATGCACCTCAATGTGCTTTGTTCTAGCATGATAGACTGGGTTATTTGCCAAGTGTATGCTGCTCATGTTGTCACAATAAATGACAACTGGCCCATCTGTAGACTGATGCATATCATAGAGTAGCTTATGCAACCAAGCTACCTCGCATGTAGCCATTGCTGCACCCCTATACTCAGCCTCTGTGCTCGACAAGGCAACTGTAGGCTGTTTCTTGCTGCTCCAAGTGATTGCAGCACTCCCAAAAGAGAACACATATCCACTGGTAGATCGTCTATCAGAAATACTACCAGCCCAATCAGCATCAGTGTATCCATGCAACTGTATCTGAACCCCAGCCTCATAAAATAGTCCATACTGCAACGTGGACTTCACATACCTGAGTATGCGTCTAGCCGCATCCAAATGCGGTTTCCTTGGAGCCTGCATAAACTGACTTACCAATCCAACAGCATAGCTTAAATCTGGCCTGGTAATAGTCATATAAATCAAACTTCCTACTATGCGTTTGTACATAGTAGGGTCTTCCAGAAGCTCACCTGCATCTGAGCTTAGCTTCACATTCTGCTCCAAAGGAACTGAAATAGGCTTACAGCCTGTCATCCCATATTTGGACAGCATGTCCAATCCATATTGCCTCTGCAAGAGCTGTATCCCACTTGGTGATCTAATCACCTCAATGCCCAAGAAATAACGCAGCTCTCCCAAATCCTTCATCTCAAACTTCTGCTTCAATAGCATTTTCACATGAAGGATATCTTCATCACTATCACCTGTGATGATCAAATCATCAACATAAATGACAAGCAGCATAATCCCTTTCTCTATTTTTCTCACATAGAGTGAGAAATCTGCCTTGGAGATCTGAAAGCCAATAGTGACAAGATACTATCCTATCTTGTCAGACCATGCTCTAGGTGCTTGCTTCAAGCCATACAAGGCTTTCTTCAACCTGCAAACAAACTCAGGATGAACAGCATGAACATAACCTGGTGGCTACTCCATAAAGACCTCTTCTTGCAAATCACCATGCAAGAAGGCATTCTTCACATCCATTTGATGTAAAGACCATCCCTTTGATGCAGCCATAGTAATGACTGCTCTTACAGTTGCCATCCTTGCAACCGGACTGAATGTTTCTTCATAATCAATGCCATGGGTCTGTGCATACCCCTTGACAACTAATCTTGCCTTGTATCTATTCACAAAACCATCTGCATTGTGCTTGATCTTATAAACCCACTTACAGCCAATTGCATTCTTGTCTTTAGGCAAAGGCACCAATTCCTATGTAGCATTTGCATCCAAGGCATCCATTTCTTCATCCATGGCTTTCTCCCATTTTTCATTTCCCATGGCTTGCTCAAAAGAAGTGGGTTCTGGTTCCTGTATCACTTTGACCATATAGGCATAGTGAATGGCTGTAAATCCATCATATTTCAGCCTATCCAGAGGATACCTAACCCTGGTAGACCTGCGCAAAATAGGCTCACTTCCAGGTGCTCTCAAAACATCCCTGGTCTTCCTTACTCCAAGTGTAACAACAGAAGGAATACCCAACTCATCATCAATGCTCTGTTCTGAGCCACTGGATTCACCATCCACATAAGAGTGACCTACATTCACATCAAACATGGGCTGATCTACCTTCTCTTTTCCTTTTCGTGATACCTGCGTACCACTATCTGCATTGCTTTGAGGAGATTCTCCTGATCTCCTGCAGCAATACATGGCATGACGCCAGAGGAGATGTATACTGGTAGGAAACCAGATATTTCTCATTTGAAAATTTTTGGTTGCATTGCTTATGTTCATGTGCCAGCTGAGTTGAGGTCCAAGTTGGATCCAAAAGTTGAGAAGTGTGACTTTATTGGTTATTCTCTGCAGCAGAAAGGGTATAGATTGTATAACCCTTCTACTCGTAAGTTTACAGTGAGCAGAGATGTTGTTTTTGATGAGATGAGCAGCTGGTATAAACCAGTAAATGTGATGATTGATGTAGATGCACAAAATGGTAATGCTGCACAGAATTCACAGCAGCAATCACAAAATATCAGTGGACCTGCAGTATCCTCTAGCAGTGGTTCACATATTTCGCCATGGACAGGCGATGGGAGTCCTGTTCATTATATAAAGTGCTGTAGCAACTTCTTCAGCCCAATAATAATCTGGTAGATCTTTTTCATTTAGCATAGCCCGAGATACCTCTCCAATATGCCTGTTTTTCCTTTCTGCAATTCCATTTTGTTGTGGGGTATGACTGCATGAATATTGCTGCTTTATACCATGCTCCTGCAAGAACCTTGCAAACTCATTTGAGAGGTACTCTCCCCCTCCATCTGACCTTAGGCATTTTATTTGTAGGCCTGTTTCTTTTTCAACCATAGCTTTAAAATCTTTGAAGTGCCCAAACACTTCACTTTTCTTTTTCATAAAATACACCCAAAGTTTTCTGCTGAAGTCATCAATAAATGTGACAAAATAGTGACAGCCTCCAATAGATGCAGCTTTAGTAGTCCACACATCAGAGTGGATTAATTCCAATGGCTTTTTACTCTCTTGAACATGCCTAGGAAAAGGTTTCCTTGCCTGTTTCCCAAATTGACAGGCTTCACAAACCTTATGCATTTCTGCAACCTTGAATTTAGGCAATCCTGTAACAATATTTTGGGCTTGCATTGATTTAAGTCACTGTATATTAACATGACCAATGCGTTTATGCCAGATATCAATATCTGCAACTACACCGGTCCCGTGTGCAAACATTGCTGCACTCAATTCAGGCATGTCCGCATCCAGCGTAAACATCCTGCCCTTCTTCTTTCCTTTTGCTATCAAGCGACCATTATTTTTCATATCCTCAACAAAGCATCCATGAGGATTGAATCTGACTTGCAAGCCCTGCTCAACCATTTGACCAACAGAAACCAGGTTCTTGGTGATGTTTGGGACATGAAATACATCAGATAGGTATTTCTTTTTCCCATCCTGCATAGACAAAGGAATTTTACCAATCTGCACAATAGGATGTGCAGTATCATCACCAGTCTCCACAAATCCTGGTTTTTCCATTTTCCTTGCATCCTGCATCCATTCTGCATGACCTGTCATGTGGTTTGACGCACCTGAGTCAACATGCCACACATCATTTCGTTCTTCTGCACTTGTCACAAAGTTTGTCATATGCTGCACCATAAATAGATGCTCATTTCTGTCATCCCCCTGTCTACTAGAAGATGCATAATTGCCTTGCTACAATTTTCCATTCATAATGTCATTCTGCTTTTTGTAGCAGTCTTTAGCCATATGTCCCATTTTACCACAGTAGTAGCATTCAACATTGCTGTTTGCATTTTGGCCTCTCTGCCGTCCACCATGGCCTCTTTGGCTCCCCCTGCCTCTAGAGTTACCACGTCCTCCTGCATAGGACTGGTTTTCTTGAGTTTGCTGCATATTCTAATTTCTACCACGGCCTACAGATCGGCCTCCTCTACCTCTGCCTCTACCTCTTCCAGCATTTGAGTAGAAGACAGTTTCTTTTGAATTTCCTCCTGAAGAAGATGCACCCCCATTTCTCTGCTCTTCAGAAATTAGAAGAGCAAACAACTCTTCAAAATCAGGAAATTTTTCACGGACGGCAATGGATGTCTGGAACTGTGCATAATCCTTTCCTAGACCATTCAAGGTCACAGAAACTAGATCATCATCTTCCACTGGCGACCCAATCGAAGCAAGTGCATCTACAATTTTCTTCACCTTCATGTGGTAGTCATTTATGCTCAAATTTTCTCTCTGCACATTGTGCAACTCCTGTTTGAGCTGCATTTTCCTGGCTTGTGTATTTGTGTTGTACATTTTTGCCAAAGTATCCCATGCCTCCTTTGGCGTACTTGCATCCTGAATATGCACAATCATAGAGTCCGAAATACTGATAGACAGCCAGTACATAACTTTCCTGGCTCTCTCATGCCATCCTTTAAATGCCTGCATTTCCTGTTGACTGGGAACATTAGGAAGAACAAGTTCTTCTTCATTTCCTGTAATGAACTCCCAATAGCCTTTTCCCATAAGGAAATTCGTCATTCTAAACTTCCATGCCTGGAAGTTGTTCTTGTCAATCTTTTCAGTGACAATCTGTGAAAGAGAATCAGATGCCATTACAAAACACTGCAAAATATTCTGTCACTGCAAAAAACACAGCTTTTGCCTCACACAGGCAGATCTGCAAAACTGAGAAGGTGGTATTTGACCACACAGTCACTTTCCTAGTGACGATTTTGCATCAACAGGCAACAAGCATGATTCTTCAACTCCCAATATCTCTGCACACAGGCATACGATGCAATTTCTGCAGCAACTTTTCACCGACTAGCCGAGCAGTGGTCGCACAGCAAAAACAGGGCCTTTTTCTGAGTGCCTGCGAAGAACTTCCGCCTTCAAAACGGGCCCCGAAATGGCCTCGAATCAGAAAAATAAAATCACCAGCATATACTGCGCTCTCGCCACACCACGAAGGGCGTCTCAATCTGAGACAGTGCACTCTTGCACTTCTGGCTGTGCTACCTGCAGAAAACTCGAAATAGGAAAGCAACATTGGTCCTCTTACCAGGACACCGCGAACTTAGTTTGCTTTCTTGAGCTCCTTACCACGAACAAGGCTCTGATACCACGTGAGGAGAGTGGGAGAGAGGGAAGGAGTCTCACTTGCGGCTTTCTCACATGCACAATGGGGGAATACACACAAAGGTGGAGGCTGAAAACAGTTTTTCTCTTCTTAGTTGTGAAAGCCAAAAGAACTCTAGTACAAAGAAATAGAAGAACCCTATATGTGGGTCTCAAACCAAACTCAACTAACTAAGGTGGCATACTAACTGAGCCACGAACTAGAGTAGATAAGGATAGTTGTCATCCAGCTATTATTCGTGGGCGGTGTACCAACCGCGTCTACAGCTAACATGTCGGTGACATAAATGCACAACGGTCACCCTGGCATATCGCGAGTGGAGCTCAATATCTCAACATAGCCTAGAAGGCTTTACAAGGTTTTTTATGACAATAAATGAGCTTAAATATTTATACAAATGCAATAAAAATAACCAATAATCATCAAGCTCCAATATGTCCCATGACATGTAATCTGTCCATGTGGGGGTTAAAGGTCACTGTGCCTTTACCCCGGTTATGTACAATACTCAAACACATATATAAATGAATGAAAAAAAAGATTAGGGTGGTTTTGCACCCACCAAAACTTGTGTGGCTCTCTGTCTCTCTCTCTCCTTCTTCCGTTCTTGCTTTCGTTGAGAGCACTCTCAACTGGTATCAGAGCCCGGGTGATCTAGCTGAGCGTGCGTGAATGCTTGGAAGCTCAGCAGCTCTGTGGGAGGAAGGAGAAGCTCTGTGGGAAGCTTTGTGGGTGACTTTACTTGCATCCGAGTGTGCAGAGACCTTGGAGGAACCTTTGGAAAAGTTACTTTGGCTTTACGAAGTGGTTTTGAGAGCCTATTAAGTGTTTTCAAAGAAAAAGTCGTTTTTTGAGCTTTTCCTTGTTCCGTTCGATGACAGAGACTCCGTATTGACTTGTAGAGGCAACTATTGCTTGCTTTTGGTGTCCACTTCACTTCAAGAGCTTGGAAACACCTTTATTCTTGAATCTGGGATCATTTCATTGGATTTCTGACTCACTGTGTCAGTTTCTGCGTTTTTTGCCCGGGTGTTGGAACTCAAGTTTGGAGCAACCATTTGCAGATCTGTTAGTTCCGGTGGACTCAGGAGGTCCTAAAACTTCTATGTTGCTCATCATCTGCCCTACGGTGGAGTTTACAAATAGCTCTATTTCCAAAAACGTTTTTCAGTTTGTGTGTTGGACCTAGTGATTGAGACCACGATTTCCAAAACCGTCTGTCCCATTGCGTTCCGGACGCCCAAAAACCCCTACCTATCAGTTCTTGCACGATTCGGTGGAGTATTTTTAGAGTTATAGATCTCTGTGTATTCGATTTCGTCTCTCTATTATGAATTTTTCATTCTAAGGTTTTGAAACCTTAGATTTATGCCACATGGTAGTGGATAAGTGTTGACTCCCATTTCTCACTCATCGATTGGGATTTTGGAGTTTTGGTAGAAGAGAGATATTTGCAGATTTTCTTGCCGAGTCCGATTATGCAATGGCGCCCATGTTTTGAGGCATCTCAGGTTCTATTTTCAGTAGCGGTCATTACCGTGGGACTATGATTTCTTGAGCATACCTTATGCAGATCACTCTGGTTGCAGTTTGAGCAGTGTGTGCTCATTCGTGGTATGCATTGGGTTGTAGTGGATGATTTATAAGCCATTTGGATGCATTGCGGTCCTTATTGGATGCGCTGATAGGCCCAAATTACCTTGTGGGATGCTATTTTTATGGATGCTTTGCACATGGATGCTATTTTATGCTGAGGGACAGCTTTGACACATTGCAGGTGATGCACTGATAGTGCTATGCTCTCTTGGATGAGACATATTGATGCATATGCCAGTGGACGGTGTTCATGCTTGAGTCATTTGGCACTTATTGGCATTTTCTTTTGGGCCAGATTTGCTCATATGGATGCATAGTATATGCACACGAGTCAGATGCTTTGAGCTTTGAGTTTTGGT
Organism: Dipteris shenzhenensis; assembly: GCF_047967505.1. Lineage (NCBI taxonomy): Eukaryota > Viridiplantae > Streptophyta > Polypodiopsida > Gleicheniales > Dipteridaceae > Dipteris > Dipteris shenzhenensis. The sequence goes on from NC_141609.1 coordinate 12,727,393, forward strand.
GATATTTCACTCTATTGTGGCATACACATTTGGGTGCACCTAGTATTTGGTGTGATTCTCTCTTGCAGGTACTAGCATTTGGGATTTTGTTTCATTTGCATCATGGCATCCTCTTCCATGTCTGAAAAGGAGTTTTTCAACATTAAAAAGTTTGATGGGAAAAACTTTTCTTTGTGGAAAGAACAAATAAGGGATGTGCTTATTCAAAAGAAGCAGATTAAACCCTTGGCAGGTATTGAAGCTAAGCCTGCAGATATGTCTGAGGATGATTGGAATGAGTTGGATGCATTAGCAAAGTCTACTATTAGACTTCATCTTGCAGAGTCAGTTTATTTCACAGTAGTAAATGAGCAGACTACGGAAGATTTGTGGAAGAAACTGTGTGCCACTTATGAGAAGGAAACTACCTCTAATAAAGTTTACCTCATGAAGAGGTTGTTTGAGCTACAGATGAAGGAAGGGGTCTCCATTGCTTCTCACTTGAATGAATTCAATATTATTTTCAGCCAGCTTCAGGCTCAGAAGATGAATTTTGATGCGGAGACTAAGGCAATATTTCTCTTATGTTAATTGCCATCCTCATGGGATACCTTCCGTACAGCTGTCAGTAACTCTGCACCTGGTGGAGTACTGAAATTTGATGATGTTGTGGGTAGCTTGTTGGCTGAGGAGATTAGACGGAAGTCAATGGATGGCAACAAGCAGGATGCAGCCTTAAATGTGCAAAGGGGCAGATCACAGTTCAAGGGGAAGTCCCAAGAAAGAGGGAAGTCACGTAGCAAATCCAAGGCACGGAACATTGAGTGTTACCACTGTGGCAAGAAGGGCCATATGAAAAAGGATTGCTATAAGCTAAAAAGAGAGCAAAAGGATAAGAAAAAAAATGCAAATCAAAAGGAAGAGAGTCCAAGGGAGGACAAAGGAAAAGTGGAGATCGAGGAGATCAATGCAGTCACACATGATAGTGACAATGACGTTCTCTTCATGTCTAGTTTATCTACAGAGTTGCTTGCCACTTCAGATGATGCATATTCCCAGGATTGGATTTTGGATTCTGGTGCTTCATTCCATGTTACTCCCCATAGGGAATGGTTCTCCACTTATGACAGTGGAAAGACAGATTGTGTGCATCTTGGAAATGACGATGCATGTGACATAGTGGGAGCAGGTGACATAAAGTTTTCTTTTGCAAATGGGTCTGCATTTGTTTTGAAACATGTGAGACATGTGCCTAAGCTGACCAAGAGTCTTATTTCAGTGGGTCAGCTAGATGATGTTGGTTTTCACACCACTTTTGGCTTTCAAAGTTGGAAAATTCAGAAGGGCTCTATGCTTTTGGCCAGGGGTGCCAAGTGTGGGACTTTGTATCCCTTACATGTATCAGGGGTATTTGATCATGTTGTTGCAATAACTGAGCAGCCAAGCACTTCTTTGTGGCATTGCAGGTTGGGGCACATGAGCCAGAATGGAATGAAACTCTTATGCCGTTTGGGTTATGTACCGCATTTGAGTTTCTCTGATTTTGAATTTTGTGAGCATTGTCTCTATGGGAAGCAAACTAAATCAGCCCATAAAAGAAATGGAAAGAAAGAGTTTGAAAAGCTTGATTTGGTGCATGCAGATGTATGCGGTCCCATGCCTACACGGTCATTAGGCGGGGCTGAATACTATGTGACATTCATTGATGATGCAACTAGGAAAGTGTGGGCTTATGCTATAGCTCGGAAGAGTGATGTGTTCCAGGTATTTCAAAAATGGCTGGCCTTGGTTGAGAATCAGTCAGGTAGAATGCTTAAATGCCTACGGACTAACAATGGTGGAGAGTATCTCTCTCATGACTTTCAGCATTTCTGTGATACACATGGGATAAAGAGGGAGCTCACATCCCCTCATACTCCAGAGCAAAATCCAGTTGCAGAAAAGATGAACCGTACCATTCAAGAAAGGTTGCAATGCATGCTTTCCAATGCAAGTCTTTCTGGTGGTTTTTGGGCTGAGGCAATGAAGACTGCAATGCATGTGATCAATAGATCACCTAGTAAGAGTTTGGATGGTGGTATTCCTGAAGAGGCATGGAGTGGCAAGAAGCCCTCTTACTCTCATTTGCGTATATTTGGGTGTGAGGCATATGCACATGTGCCAAAAGAGCTTCGAAAGAAGCTAGATCCTAAGTCTAGGAAATGTATCTTTCTGGGTTATGGTGAAAGTGGAGAGATGGGCTATCGTCTCTGGGATCCAGAAACAAAGAAGATCATACGCAGCCATGATGTGGTCTTCATTGAGAAGAAGATGCATAAGGCACCCATGAGGGATGTGGAAATGAGGAGAATCACTTTCCAGGATGTGAATCCACCTGCATATGTTGATAGATAGCAAGCTGTCCATGCACCAAATGTGCAAGAAACGGTACCACCAAGTACTCCCACAGGTATACAATCAAGGGTAGATGATGGATCATCTATTGGTGGAAATGATGAGCCAAATGTGGCTGATATGCAGGTGCGACAGCAAGCTCAAATGCCCTTGAGAAGATCATCTAGAGTGTCTAGACCGCCTGATAAGTTTGTTCCAGGGGTAGACTATGTGATGCTTACTGATTGTGGGGAGCCTTCTTGCTACAGAGAGACTATGATGCGTGAGGATCAACGCAAGTGGGAGTATGCTATGCAATCAGAGATGAGTTCACTTATGAAGAATAAGACTTGGGACTTGGTTTCTTTGCCACATGGAAAGAAAGCATTGCCATGTAAATGGGTCTACAAAATGAAGGTCACAGGTGATGATGTGCCTAGGTACAAGGCCCATTTGGTTGCTAAAGGGTTCAAGCAAGAGAAGGGTGTGGACTTTGATGAGATATTCTCTCCGGTTGTGAAGATGACCACACTTAGATGCATGCTTGGACTAGTGGCATCAGAGGATATGGAGCTTATGCAGATGGATGTCAAGACAGCTTTCTTGCATGGGGATTTGCATGAGGAAATTTACATGGTGCAGCCGAAAGGCTTTGAAGAAAAGGGCAAAGAGCATTTAGTTTGCAAGCTGAAGAAGAGTCTCTATGGTCTTAAGCAAGCCCCTAGAGAATGGTATCAAAAGTTTGATGCTTTCATTTGGTCTCAGGGTTTTAGAAGGAGTGAAATTGATCACTGCCTCTACACTAAAAGGGCTAAGGATAGTAGCCTGATAATCATGGCACTATATGTGGATGATATACTATTGGCTAGCAAGAATACTTATGAGCTAGATGCATTAAAGGCCAAGTTGCATGAGGCCTTTGATATGAAGGATTTGGGATTTGTAGGTCATATTCTTGGTATGCGCATCACGCGTGATCGGAGTAGGAAACTCCTTTGGCTTTCACAAAAAGAGTATGTTACAAAAGTATTGCAGCATTTCAATATGGAGGGGGGGAAGGCAGTGAGTACTCCATTGCCTCCATATGTGAAACTGAGTCATACAGATAGTCCCAAATCAGATGAGGAGAGGGCCATGATGGCCAAGGTTCCTTATGCATCAGCAGTTGGGAGTCTTATGTATGCTATGATAGCTACTAGACCAGACATTGCATTTGCAGTGGGAGTTGTTAGCCGGTATATGGCTAATCCAGGAAAGAGGCATTGGGAGGTAGTTAAGTGCATCATGAGGTACATGAAGGGTACCAAGGAGATGTGCATCTGCTTTGGTAAAGGAGACATGCGTATACTTGGGTACACAGATTCAGACTATGCAGGGCATGTGGATAGTAGGAGATCCACTTGGGTACACAGATTCAGACTATGCAGGGCATGTGGATAGTAGGAGATCCACTTCTGGTTATGTGTTCACCTTTGCAGGTGGTGCAGTGTCGTGGATGTCTCGCGCATAGAAGTGCATTGCTTTGTCTACCATAGAGACTAAGTATGTTGCAGCCACAGAGGGTTGCAAGGAGGCTATATGGCTTGATCGGGTAGTGGGAGATTTGGGGATTCATACAGGTGTACCGACATTGCATAGTGATTCCATGAGTGCTATTCAGCTAGCACGGAATCCGGTCTTTCATGCAAAGACCAAACACATTGAGGTCATGTACCATTTCATTAGGGAGGTACTTGAGGACAAGCGCATAGAGCTTGTCAAGGTTCATATAGATGATAACCCTGCAGATATGCTGACAAAGAGTCTACCTAGTCAACGGTTTGAGTATTGTCATGTATTGATGGGCATTGGATAGTATGCTCACTGGTTGTTCTCCCTTAAAGGCACATTGTCCTTTAAGTGGGAGGTTGTGGGGGTTAAAGGTCACTGTGCCGTTACCCCGGTTATGTACAATACTCAAACACATATATAAATGAATGAAAAAGAAGATTAGGGTGGTTCTGCACCCACCAAAACTTGTGTGGCTCTCTGTCTCTCTCTCTCCTTCTTCCGTTCTTGCTTCCGTTGAGAGCACTCTCAGTCCACTGATATATGTAATCTATCCACTGATATCTGCTCATGCAATCTGCCCACTGATAAACTTCTTGGTAAATGGTAAAAGGTCTTATATAATAGCATGTTATGAGTGTCAAACCGCATGTGAGCGAAGGGACTGACAACGATTAGGAACTAGTTAGAAAAATTTGAGCATGGCTTCGATTGGCAACTTGGAGAATTGTCTCTCCTCTAAGGCAATCTAATCTATGCTAAACTATGCTAAACCAACCGTCGAAGCGAAGAAAAGCAATAAATAATTTCTTTTTCTGTGTTCATTTTAATGTGCTGGGGTTTAAGAGGCTTAAATATGCAAAAGAAGGGGTTTTGATGTAGAGGCTAAACCTGCATGTGAGAGAAATGAAGAACAAGTATCTAAAGAAAAGTTAACATTTTTCAATTTAAAAGATGAATATATATAAAAATATTATCTCACCTTCAAAACAAACCATAAATTCACTCTTTTATAATTTTTTAAGAGTATAATATAAAACATGTAAATATATAAAACTCTCTCTTTCCTCTGAACTTTCTCTCTCTCTCTCTCTCTCTGTCTCTCTCTCTGTCTCTCTCTCTCTCTCCTCCTAATTCACTCTGTAGCCATAGTCAAGACACCTCATTCTCTCTCTTAATCTCTCTCTCTCTCTCTCTCTCTCTCTCTCTCTCTCTCTCTCTCTCTCTGACAACTCTTATGTGTTTCCCTCTCTGTCCTCATCCCACTCATTCTCTCTCTTAGTTTATCTCAAGTCTCTCTTTCTCTCCCTCCCATGGCAGCTAAGATTTATCATTCTCTCTCTTTATCTCTCTCTCTCTCTCCCTAGGATTTGTAATTATTTCTCTCTCTCTCTCCACCTCTCTCCTCTCTCTCTCTCTCCTCTTCTATCTCTCTCTCTCTTAGCATCTCTACCTCCCTACCTCTATCCTCTTGGCCGCTAGGATTTGTCATTCTTTCCCTCTCTATCTCTCTCTCTCTCTCTCTCTGAATTCTCTCTCTTAATCTCTCCCAACCTTCCTCCCTCCCTCCCTCCCTCCCTCTCTCCCTTTCTCTCTCTCCTCTGTCCCTCTTCTTACTCTTAATCTCTCTTTCTCTCCCTCCCCTCTTCTCTCTCATTTCTCATTCTCTCTCTCTCTCTCTCTCTCCCTCCCTCCCTCCCTCCCTTGGTGGCCACGGCCGCGAGAAGTCTCTCTCTCTCTCTCTCTCTCTCTCTCTCTCTCTCTCTCTCTCTCTCTCTCTCTCTCTCTCTCTCTCTACCTCCCTCTCTTGGTGGCCACGGCCGCTAGAAGTTTCATTCTCTCTCCCTCTCTCTTTATCTCTCTCTCCCTAAGTCTCCCTCCTCTCTTCTCTCTTATCTCTCTCTCTCTCTCTTTCTCTCTCTCTCCCTCTCTCTCCCTCTCTCTCTTTCTCTCTCCCTAAGTCTCCCTCCTCTCTTCTCTCTCTCTCTCTCTCCCTCTCCCTCCCTACTCTCTCCCTCCCTCTAGCACTGAAGTTTCATTCCCTCTCTCTCCCTCTCTCTCTTTCTCTCTCTCTCTCTCTCTCTCTCTCTCTCTCTCTCTCTCTCTCTCTCTCTCTCTCTCTCCCTCTCTCTCTTTCTCTCTCCCTAAGTCTCCCTCCTCTCTTCTCTCTCTCTCTCTCCCTCTCCCTCCCTACTCTCTCCCTCCCTCTAGCAGCCACGGTTGCCAGGAGACTCTCTTCTCTCTCTTAATCTCTCTCTCCCTCTCTCTCTTTCTCTCTCCCTAAGTCTCCCTCCTCTCTTCTCTCTCTCTCTCTCTCCCTCTCCCTCCCTACTCTCTCCCTCCCTCTAGTAGCCACAGCCGCCAGGAGACTCTCTTCTCTCTCTTAATCTCTCTCTCCCTCTCTCAACTCTCTCTTTCTTTCCCTCCCTACTCTTCTCTCTCATTGCCACCAGGAGACTCTCTTCTCTCTCTTCCTCTCTCAGCTCTCTCTTTCTTTTCCTCCCTACTCTTCTCTCTCATTTAAGGAGCCCCTCTTCTCTCTCTTAATCTCTTGTCTCTCTCCCTCTCTCTCTTTCTCTCCCTCCCTACTCTTCTCTCTCATTTCTCATTCTCTCTCTCCCTTTGGCGGCCACAGCCGCGAAGAGCCCCTCTTCTCTCTCTTAATTTCCTCTTTCCCTCTCTCCTCTCGCCACGTTTCATTCTCTTAAACTTCTCTCTCTCTCTCCCTCTCTCTCCCTCTCTCTCTTTGTCTCTCTCTCCCTCTCTCTGCCTCTCTCTCCCTACTCTCTCCCTCCCTCTAGCAGCCACGGCTGCCAGGAGACCCTCTTCTCTCTCTTAATCTCTCTCCCCCTCTCTCCTCTCTCTCTTTCTTTCCCTCCCTACTCTTCTCTCTCATTTAAGGAGCCCCTCTTCTCTCTCTGAATCTCTCTCTCTCTCTCTCCCTCTCTCCTCTCTCTCTTTCTCTCCCTCCCTACTCCTCTCTCATTTCTCATTCTCTCTCTCATTTCTATTCTCTCTCTCCCTTTGGTGGCCACGGCCGCCAAGAGCCCCTTTTCTTGTCAGATAACATACCTAAGGGCGTGTTTTTTTGCGAATGTGCATATCACTATGGGAAAAACGTTGTATAATGTGTAATCGACCATGCAGAGCATATCCGATGGTGACAATAATTTGCACGCATCTCAAACTAGTTGAAACGGACTTGCGTGCAAACTGGAGCCCCCATATGATAAGTACTCGTTTGATTAACACACCAGGACCGTGTTTTTTCATGGTTGTGCATGACACTAAGGCAAAAACGGCGTTTTATGCTTGATCGACAATGCAAAGCATATCCGATGGGCACAATACTTTGCACACATCTTCAAATAGATGGAATTAACTTACATGCAAAGTGGCACACCCATCCCATAAGTGCTTGATCAGATAACATACCTAGCAGCGTGTTTTGTTACGAATGTGCATGACACTAGAGCAAAAATAGTATTTAATGCTCGATCAACCATGCAAAGGATATCCGATGGGCACAACACTTTTCCTAAGCCTCAACCTAGGTGGTATTGAAATGTTCTCAAAGAGGCACACCCATCTGATAAGTACTTGGTCAGATAACACACCTAAGGGCGTGTTTTTTTATGGATGTGCATATCACTAGGGGAAAAACGATGCATAATGCGTGATCGGCCATGCAAAGCATATCCGATGGTCACAATACTTTGCACGCACCTCAACCTAGTTGAAAGATACTTGCTTGCAAAGTGGAGCCCCCATCTGATAAGTACTTGTTTGAGTAACACACCTAGGACCGTGTTTTTTTATGGTTGTGCATTACACTAAGGCAAAAACGGTGTATTATTTGAACCACAATGCAAAGCATATCCGATGGGCACAATACTTTGCACACACCTTCAACTAGGTAGAATTGAATTACATGCAAAGTGACATTCCCATCGCATAAGTACTTGATCGGATAACACAACTAGCAGCATGTTTTTTTACGGATGTGCATAACACTAAGGCAAAAATGGTATTCAATGCTCGATCAACCATGCAAAGCATATCCAATGGGCACAATACTTTTCCTACGCCTTAACCTAGGTGGTGTTGAAATGTTCTCAAAGCGAGCATATTCGATGGGCACAATACTTTGCACACACCTTCAACTAGGTGGAATTGAATTACATGCAAAGTGGCATTCCCATCGCACAAGTACTTGATCGGATAACACACCTAGCAACGTGTTTTTTTACGGATGTGCATGACACTAAGGCAAAAATGGTATTTAATGCTCGATCGGCCATGCGAAGCATATCCGATGGGCACAATACTTTTCCTATGCCTTAACCTAGGTGGTATTGAAATGTTCTCAAAGAGACACACCCATCCGATAAGTACTTGGTCAGATAACATACTAAGGGGGTGTTTTTTTGCGAATGTGCATATCACTACCGGAAAAAACGTCGTATAATGCATAGTCGACCATGCAGAGCATATCCGATGGTGACAATACTTTGCATGCATCTCAACCTAGTTGAAAGAGACATGCGTGCAAACTGGAGCCCCCATCCAATAAGTACTTGTTTGATTAACACACCTAGGACCGTGTTTTTTTATGGTTGTGCATGACACTAAGGCAAAAATGGTGTTTTATGCTTGATCGACAATGCAAAGCATATCTGATGGGCACAATACTTTGCACACACCTTCAACTAGATGGAATTGACTTACATGCAAAGTGGTACACCCATCCCATAAGTACTTGATCAGATAACATACCTAGCAGTGTGTTTTTTTTTTGATGTGGATGACGCTAGAGCAAAAATAGTATTTAATGCTCGATCGACCATGCAAAGGATATCCGATGGGCACAACACTTTTCCTTTGCCTCAACCTAGGTGGTATTGAAATTTTCTAAAAGAGGCACACCCATCCGATAATTACTTCGTCAGATAACGCACCTAAGGGCATGTTTTTTTGCGGATGTGCATATCACTAGGGAAAAAACGGTGTATAATGCATGATCCACCATGCAAAGCATATCTGATGGTGACAATACTTTGCACACACCTCAATCTAGTTGAAAAGGACTTGCATACAAAGTGGAGCCCCCATCCGATAAGTACTTGTTTGATTAACACACCTAGGACCGTGTTTTTTCATGGTTGTGCATGACACTAAGGCAAAAATGGTGTTTTATGCTTGATCGACAATCAAAAGCATATCCGATGGGCACAATACTTTGCACACACCTTTAATTAGGTGGACTTGACTTACATACAAAGTGGCACGCCCATCCCATAAGTGCTTGATCGGATAACATACCTAGCAGCGTGTTTTTTTACGGATGTGCATGACAATAGAATAAAAATAGTATTTAATGCTCGATCGACCATGCAAAGGATATCCGATGGGCACAACACTTTTCCTATGCCTCAACCTAGGTGGTATTGAAATTTTCTCAAAGGTGCACACCCATCTGATAAGTACTTGGTCAGATAACACACCTAAGGGCGTGTTTTTTTGCGGACGTGCATATCACTAGGGAAAAAATGGTGTATAATGCGTGATCGACCATGCAAATCATATCCGATGGTGACAATACTTTGCACACACCTCAACATAGTTGAAACGGACTTGTGTGCAAAGTGGAGCCCCCATCCGATATGTACTTGTTTGTATAACACACCTAGGGCTGTGTTTTTATATGGTTGTGCATGACACTAAGGCAAAAACAGTGTTTTATGCTTGATCCACAATGCAAAGCATATGCGATGGGCACAATACTTTGCACACACCTTCAACTAGGTGGAATTAACTTACATGCAAAGTGGCATTCCCATCGCATAAGTACTTGATCGGATAACACACCTAGCAGCGTGTTTTTTTACGGATGTGCATGACGCTAAGTCAAAAATGGTATTTAATGCTAGATCGACCATGCAAAGCATATCCGATGGTGACAATACTTTGCACGCATCTCAACCTAGTTGAAATGGACTTGCGTGCAAAGTGGAGCCCCCATCCGATAAGTACTTGTTTGAATAACACACCTAGGACCGTGTTCTTTTATGATTGTGCATGACACTAAGGCAAAAACGGTGTTTTATGCTTGATCGACAATGCAAAGCATATCCGATGGGCACAATACTTTGCACACACCTTCAATTAGGTGGAATTGACATACATGCAAAGTGGCATTCCCATCGCATAAGTACTTGATCGGATAACACACCTAGCAGCGTGTTTTTTTACGGATGTGCATGACACTAAGGAAAAATGGTATTTAATGCTCGATCGACCATACAAAGCACCTTTAACTAGGTGGAATTGACTTACATGCAAAGTGGCATGCCCATCCCATAAGTACTTGATCGGATAACATACCTAGCATCGTGTTTTTTTACAGATGTGCATGACACTAGAGCAAAAATAGTATTTAATGCTCGATCGACCATGCAAAGGATAACTTGGCGTGTCCATCTGATGAGTACTTGATCGGATAACTTCTCCCACCAATAAATTAAGTACTAATTAAAAATTATAATAAATGAGTAGATTATTAAAAAGAGACTAATATTTATGTAATTGTTGCTACTGCAGCTTGCTTGCAAAGGACTCTCACAAAGGAGATGGCTACAGATTTTGTTCCAGAGATGGATGTGATTTTATGTAGCAAAAGAGAAGTAGCTGCATTTGCTACAATCCATGATAGTGATCCCAATTCAGTTTGCCACTTTCGAAGACTTGGCGAAGATAAGGTGGCAGTTACTGTATCAAAGATTCTTAGTGCACATGTTGAGCTAAAGTATAAATGTGGAGATATGGAAACACTTGGAGATGTTATGCCCTACAATACATCCAACAAATCATTTATAGCATGGGACAAAGATGAGACTTATGCAACAGACATTATCAAGAATTCAAAGTGCACCACCTTGGATTTTACTATAGGGGACATTTTACAAATGAGATCATTTGCAAATAAGACTGTAGCAGAAGGTGAAGTATTGGGATTTGAACAAGTGGAGCAATGGTCATTTGCACAGATGAGGATTCTAAAAGTCACTGATGATGGTATGGTTGATAACATAACATCCTTATGTGATCCCTACTATAAGGTAGGCAAGAATATGAGATGGAGCATGCAATTTTTAAACATGAGAAAGAGCCACGTGGTTTTCAATGATAAAGACAAGGTATACTACAATATCAAAGGACCTAAAAAGTGTGTCCATGTGCCAGGCTCTATCACTTCAAATGTGGATGATTTTAATGTACTCAATTATAGAAGTGACATCTTATCTGGAGTGGATGAGTTCATTGGTTCCGAGAAACAAAATGATTTTAGAAGTGAAGCCTTATCTGGGGTGGATGAATTCTTGCACAGTGAGAAGGGCAAAGGTTTCAATAGCGATGTCTTGTCAAGTGTGGATGAGTTCATGCATAATAACAAACCTGGTGTCAATCAAGCTTGTGGATTTGTGAAAGCCATGCAAGATGTCCCAATGAGTGATGTTCTCTCAGGAGTGGAAGAGTTTCAAGGTTCTCAATACTCTCGTAGAATATTGAATTCATTGAATGGTCCTAAGAGTATGTTAAAAACGAGGATGAGATCACAGAGGATTATTCAATATTTAACTTTGATTGTGATATGGCCAAGGATGCAACGACCAATCATGGATGCTTGGTTACAAACAAATGTGAGGAGAAGAAGTGCATGAATACAAATAACAATGTGCACGAGGAACGAAAACGGTCATACATATGCATGAAGAGAAAGTGAATCCAAGCAGATCCACAAAAGCAACCAAAGAGGAAGAGAGTAATGAAGGAGGAGAACATGTTAAATGCATTGGGATATCTATGTTGCAAGCGAAGATGTATGTGCTTCATTGATCTTGCAGACATCAGGGAATGTAGAGGACACGTGTGGCAAAGAAGAGGAAGCGAAAGAAATGAATACCTTCTCACAAGTCTCTCTTGCTTTCTTCAGAATGGCAATAAAAGGCTAAGTTCAAGACAAAAGGTAAAACCTCTCGTAAATGGAAAAAAGATTTGCAATAAGGCATATCGCAATATTACTGGATTATCCCATGGTACATATTGGGATTTAGTCACCAAGGCAAAGGGCGGCAACAAATTCAGCATTCACGATAATAGAGGAAGGTCCAAATCAAGAATCTCAACCATCAGGGCAGCAGCAATTTTGCAAGACTTCATACATGAAAATGCTTTACCTCAACCCCATATATCTACCAAACTCCCTAACGGTGACGCGATCACTGAAATGCACCTTCCAATGGGCTTGACAAAGCTCGAAGTATTTGACTCTATTGCAGAAAAGCAAAGGCAAAGAGGGGATGCTGTAACTTCTTCTCATACTTTGTATACTCTTTGGAAGAAGAACTTTGGATATGTTAAAATCCCAAGGAGGCAAAAAATGTCAAAGTGCAATGTCTGTGATGATTTAAAGCGAGCGATTGAGAGTGCAACATGTCCAAATCAAAGGGAATTATACAAAATAAACCGAAAATCTCATCATGACCTTATTCGACATTCTAGACAAAAATATGCATTTTGGAAGGAGCAAGCTATTTCGCATCCCGATGACTACATGTGCCTTATTGTAGATGGCATGGATCAGAATACAACAACATTGCCTCGTTTTGTTGCCACTCCACCTAAATTACAAGGAAAGCACTTTCTAAAGACACATCTATGTGGAGTGTTAGTGCATGGAATTAAGTTATTTGCAGATATATGGATTGATTCCTTGCATCTACATGATAGCAATCAAGTTGTAAATCTATTATGAAGGCAATTCGCAATGTACATGCAGAAAAGGTCGCCTACCACCGACTTTGAGAATACAAGCTGATAATTGCTGGCGAGAAAATAAGAATGTACTCATGTTTGCATTCTGCTCCAGTTGCTCATCGAATCTTCAATGAGATCGAATGTGGATTTTTGTATGTTGGGCATACACATGAGGATATCGATCAGGTTTTTAGCACAGTCTCAAGGGAGCTTAAATGCAAGGATGTGGAGACAATAGATGACTTGGTAAGAAGATGTGGCAGGCAAGTTGGTGGTCGTAAGGAAAGTACAATATGTGAGAGGCTCGAAAGAATGTATGATTGGAAGAGCTTCATTCTACCTTTCATACAAACGGGTGGTGATGCATTGACAGGTCATACCAATCCACACTACTTTCGTTTTTTTTTTTAAGATGAAAAACCCGTAATGCAATGGCAACAATATTCTCATGATACAAAATGGGAACCTGAAGAACCTTACAGTCTCTTAACTTCAATTCCCAGCAAGGAAAGGTATCCAACATGGGCTCCTATACAAGAATTCAATGAGAGGTCTAACTGTGAAATAGAAGGATTAAAAGCATTTATTACATACAAAGAGGAAATGCTCCGGAGATATCCTGATTCGAAGCCTACTTGGAGAGAACACACTACCACTATAATTAATAAGAAACAAAATTTAATAAAGGACCTTGAGAGAATGTGAGGCTCAAAGGATGTCAAGGAAGAATGCAATATGTTTTGGCCAAATGTTCATAACGATTTGCACCCAGCTCCAGTCTTTGAAAATGAATTTGTATCATTACTCCCACGTCCATATTGTGGACCGAAGAAGAGAGAGTTTATGCCACAAGTAGATATAGAGGTCGATTGTTTTGTTGTGGTTCGGCCATCGGATGATGAATATGAGAATGTGAAGTTTTGGGTTGCAAAAGTAGTTGATGTGCAAAGAGATGACCAAGGGAGAGCTACAACATTTACAGCGGTATGGTATGAGCCAAAGGGCAGGAAGGAGAATATGGATAACAACACATTGTATACTAATTGTATAATGAAGGAGTGGGTCCCAAATGATGAAGCAGTCTCTCAAGTTTTGATGGAGACAATCATTCAAGGGCAAAGAAATCAAAGAAGCGCATGGGATATGATGTAGAAGGAAAAATAAAAATACCACAGCAAAGTATTTTGCATATACACGAATTTTTAAGGATGCTCGCCATGGAGGAACTAGGAGGAGACAACACAAATGAAGAATGTCCATGATTAAAGCTTTGTATTGAAGTCCATTGAAGGATTTTATTTGGGTACTAGGCAAGAAGCCAATTCAAGACAATTATAATCAGAGTCATCACCTCCTATGTCAAATAAGAGTCAAAATATGCACTGGATGTCACCCAAGGGTCAAGGCTTGGCAAGACAATAGGGAGTTAATGCAGATGGCACCTGGCAAGGGACTATCACATTGAGCAATAAGACAATGGGGAGTCAATGCACCCAAGGGGCAAGGCTTGGCAAGATAAGTGGGAGTTAATGCAGATGGCACCTGTATTTTGCACTGGATGTCACCCAAGGGTCAAGGCTTGGCAAGACAATAGGGAGTTAATGCAGATGGCACCTGGCAAGGGACTATCACATTGAGCAATAAGACAATGGGGAGTCAATGCACCCAAGGGGCAAGGCTTGGCAAGACAAGTGGGAGTTAATGCAGATGGCACCTGGCAAGGGACTATCGTGACATTGAGAAATAAGACAATGGGGAGTCAAATTATGCAGATGGCATGAATTGAGGCTCTTTAAGAGCAACAATTTAAATTGTAAACATATGTTCAATCTATATCATTTTGGATATAAAGACTCTAGCTGAGAGCAACGTCTCTCAATGTAATCATATAATAATAGCTATAATTGCTATTATAATTCTTTGGTTCAATACAAAACTTGGGTCTTATGGCATCATGTCTTTTTTCTATTTATTAAAAGTTTTAAAAATTTTGTGCATATTGCAAGTGACAATGTTATTTTCATGAAATATTTAAGTCTCCTTTCATGGATTTATAAATTTATCACGTCAAGGAAAAATATTAAAAATAATTAAATTAACAAATAACTTAGGTATAGCTAGAATTTCTAATATAGGATTATTTCAAATTCTTGCATGTTGGTGCAAAAGTATAGATTGAAAAAACAATATTTTTATGTGAATATGATAGTGCCACAAAGTGAACTTTTGATTTGGAAAGAATATTTTCAGAAAGTAAAATTTTGGTTTGGGAAGGATATTTTCACAAAGTAAACTTTTCATTTGGGAAGGATTTTTGGGCTTCGTCCAAAGACAACAGAAAAAGTCCAAAATTAATGAAATAGGTGTTTTTAGAGGAAAAACCTTTGAATATTGTTCTCTTACCATGGCAACTCCCATTTGACATTTATTTAAAGTTAACTTGCTTATGTTCTATGGTTTTTTACTCAACGTACTAGATATTCTACTCAATGCACAAGTTATGCTATTGGGTGCACACTGGTATACTTATGGTCCCAACTACCTTGTCTTAGTTAGCATTCATGCAAAGAGCACTAACTTGCCAGACTTCCACTCATGTGCTGGTTAGATATCAATTGTAAGCTAATGTTTTATTGATAGAAACATAGTAGTTAGACGTACTCCACATTTTTCATCTTTCGTTGATGGATTGTCATTTTTTGTAGATCCATCAAATGTTTTTGTGGGCTTAGTCAAATACAATTCCACCACTCTAGTCTACATTCTTTTGAATGCATTGGAGTTCTCTACCTTGGCCCATCCATCCTTCTTTTTCCTAGAGTGATTACTATTGGCTAGTGCTAGAGGGTCTATCTTGGGGTATTCTATGGCCATGAGTGCCTACAGTATTGCCAAGTCATTGTCAATACTTGGCCTTCCAAGGTGGCATTATCAGCTTCTGTTTCTAGATCCCAATCAAAGTCTGCACCATAACCTTCTATTCTGGCCTCTTCAAGGTCACTGTCCCACTCGATGCTTGCCATGATGACTGGCATTTCCACCTCGTCTGATTTGTCATCCCATATTGGTTCTTCTATTTGGATGGAGGTTACGAAGACATTCCACAAGAGTAGGTATTGCAATTCCTGGTGAGTGTAACATAATGAATCATACAATAAAGTAGACAAGATTGGCATTACTTTTTATCAAGGGGGGATAGTATTGTTGGTTGTGTTTCCTATGGTTTCTACCATGATGAAAAGAGAAGTGGTGGAGTGGATGAGCATAAGAGCATATGAGCGGATGAGTGCTAGAGGAGGGAGCATGGAGCAAAGTTGTAGAGCAGGGGAGGAGGAGAGTTGAAGGAGATAGTGTGGAGAAAAGTAGCACAGCAGTGACAACTGAGAGCAAAGTAGCCAAATAGCATTGTGCACATTCAAGGCCTTGCTTAAATAGTAAACAGTGGCACTCTAATATTAGTGAGCAACCTTAAATTAATCAAAATTTGAGCCACCGCAGTGGCTAGAGTCCTAATGGTTCCATCCAAATAATAATGATCTATCTTAATAAGCCACGTTAAATTAACCAAAATCCGAGGCACTGTGGTGACAAGAGGCCCAATGGTGCCATCCAAATAATCATGAGCCATCTTCAATTAACCAAAGTTCGAGCAATGTAGAAAGTCTTTGCCATGAAAATCTTCATCAGAAGGCCTTAAAAGATTGTAAAATTTGTCCTCATTAAAGGTGAGGGCATCATGGTGGTGATTATGACAGTTGCTTATTTTTACCCCAAAAATAATTTCCGATATGCAATTTAGAATCATTAGCTGCTATACTCTCATGTCACTATGGTGAATGGTAATTAGCTGTGCTAGAAATAATCCAGAATCCTTTTGCCCCAAAAATAATTGCATGCAAGGACAGCATGCAAGACCATCCAATTACATAAGCATGAGCCTCTTTTTAATCACGCTGTGACTGGTAATTAAATTCACTAAACACAATCGAGGCATCTAAATTATCATGAAAGCGCTACCATGTGGTGACTAGTAATTAAGTGGTAATTCCATCGCATGCATGCCGGTGACTAGGAAACTTTAGGCATGTCCCACATATCATAGACCTACAAGATTTCCCATTACATGGGTAATATTGCCCACATCGCAAATGCATTCAATGCACCCTTGGATTGCATGCAAGCCGAATGGTGCTCTCCAAATAATCATAATGGATCTGCCATGCCCATGACTTTAAATTAAGTGATAACTGATAATTAAATCACATGCATACCTGGTCAAAATTTTGAGCATCAGTTATTCACATGCCACCCATCCAAATAATCATGAAGGATCCACCACAATGGCTGCTAATTAGTTGTACTCTACCTAATTGCATGCATGCTACTTTTTTATTATGAGAAATGAATTATGGTTATCTAGATCAAGTAAAGAGAAGACATGTTGGGAAAGACAAAGAGAATGCAATTTTGGCAGAATTTGTACAAGTCCCTGCATTGCACTTGGACTCTATGCAATCTTGCAATGGATTTTGAAAGTTTTAACAAGAAGTACTCCATCCTCACTGAAACCCAACATAGTGTGGATCTGTTAGAGGAGGCCTATGAAGAAGCTGCTAGACAATTTCACCAGTTTCAACAATAGCTAATAGAATCAATGCTATATTCTAATATTCACAGCAGCTAAAAACATGTGTTCCTAAGTAAAGAGAATGTGTATTATCCATCCCACAAGAACCTTGCCGTAGGATAAAGTTTGCACCCTTAGGATGAGGTAGGAAGGAATCAAGAAATAGCTTGCTGATGCACAGGGTTAGATTGTGGCAAGGTAAGATGTGCATGGTCTGATGTCTAGCCATCATAGATGATTGCATGATCCAATGGCCCAAGTGCGGCCACTCTCTACATTCATTTTTCTCTGGAGTATTTGTGGAAGAAAACTTGCTTTATAGAGATCTTGATTGTGGTTTGCCATTTTACCCACGTCATGGAAACATCAATCATGTCTTCCTATTTCATCTATCTGCAACAACAGCAAGAGATGAGAAGCTATAGTAGAAATCATTAGGTTGGTCTACAAAGAAAAATGAAATAGCCTTGAAGGGAAAAAATATCCCCCTAAAAGAAGGGAGTTTGAAGGGAAGAAGCACAAGCTCAAGCCTCGGGAAGAAGGGACATTCCCCTCTCAGAACCTATCCTCTCATCTGGGAGGGAACATAAACCAAAGAGCTCAAAGTGATCTGATGAAGGGAGCTCAAACTAGAAGTAGAATGTGGAACCATCCTCCCTTGGGGGGCTCACTAAGAAACATGCAAGATAGCACGTGTGATCAACTAAAGGGGTTTCATATATTTATGGAGTTACAGAAAATATACATACATAAGGATTTTTAAATTCAAAAAGAAAAAATTTTCATACATAAGGGATACTTTAATTATCTATAAATTTATAAAAGAGGTGTAAATAGGTTATAAAAATCTGTAGGTAGGGGGTTTCTTTAATATCCTTGATCACATATGCTATATGGGGTATTTACATAGTGCCCCCCTTGGGCTAGCCCTCTGAGGGAAAGGAGCAAGAAAGGTCCATCCTCTAAGTGACTGGATGTACCTAAAAGACCTCCAAGTGACAGGATGTAGCTACTAAAAAGCCTCAATCTATGAGATGTATCTATATAGTTATTAATGAAACCATTCTTTAATTACTGCCAAAGTTGTCAAATATTTGACGTTTCCTTTATCTTTCTTTATACAAACAATTTTTTAAAGGATCACAACCATCATGGTGGTAGTACAGGATAACTAGTCTCACAATTTAGGATCTACCACTGTGGTGGTATAGGATAAGTGGGTACTATCATAGTGGCTTGTTGCATATGATATGTGGTCCCTTGATGGGTCCCCTTTAGGAGCAAGGGATGCATCAACATGCCCTATATGTCTAGTGGCATGTTGATATGGCCCTTTCCTCCAAAGGGGACCCCTCAAGGGCCATATCAACAATTGTATTTATACAAGCTAGTTTAGGACAGCAACAAGCGTGGTGGTTGGCAGCACAGGATTCATCATCTAGGATTAACTTCCATTAGTGTGGTGGTTTCCCTCAATTATTACAAGATGAATGGTATACAATGCATTCATTTAGGATTTTTTGTCTCCATCTCGATGGTTTTATGAGATAACCAATCATTTGGGATTACTAAAACAAGTATGATGGGTTTGGTATTTACTGTAAATAACACAGTGGTTGTAAAACAAGCTCAGTGGATTTGGGATTTACTAAAGTACAAGCTGACTATAAAATAGAATACATCTTTCTTATAATGAATTTTCCATTACTATCTTAGTCATCCACTACAGTAACTCCAAGACACATAATAGATTGT
Source organism: Dipteris shenzhenensis (assembly GCF_047967505.1). Taxonomy (NCBI): domain Eukaryota; kingdom Viridiplantae; phylum Streptophyta; class Polypodiopsida; order Gleicheniales; family Dipteridaceae; genus Dipteris; species Dipteris shenzhenensis. The sequence continues at coordinate 12,746,492 of NC_141609.1, forward strand.
AATTGGACTCATAATAGCTCTTACTAGATGAGAGTGCACAATTGTTTGTGGACTCTTACATAATAGTTTGTAATTGTGGCCTCTCTTGGATGTTGTTTTGTACTAGATAGCTCCAACTACTACATCCCACTTCTTGTAGCTTATTTCCTAATGATCCTTAAATTCTTCCTCAACCTTGTTCTGGGCTTGGCATACTATAACACAAAATATGGGTCATCTTCCTTGTTCTCCCCATAATCATAGGTGACCTCGTAAGGGGGTCAGTATGTATAATTACTTGTGAATAACCCCTTTATATGATAGCCTTCTATATGTGAGAATTGTGTAAAAAGGGGATTAAAAAGCTCCTTCTCTTGAACCCACATGCTATGCTTACATATTTAAGAGTGGATTCCTGGAGTCAGAAACAACTGCAAAGTTATCCCCATCCAATTAGTGAGGTCATCAAAACACTCCCCAAAGTGTGGTGAGTCATCATTTTTGTCTCTATTGTTTGTCACACCATCTTCAGGTAGAGGGAAAACTTGAACTAGCTCCCATCTCTTCACAGTTGTAACTTTCCTCACAAATGTCAGGATCCCTCATGATGCATGCACTATAGAACGTGGTTGTTTGAAAAACTCCATATGATGTTCAAACTATGAGTTCCTTTAATGGCCTCATAATCATGTCTATTTCTGCTTTGCAATTCATTCACTTTCACTTCATTAAGCACTTTCCGCATGACACTATTCTTGAGAATTTGTTTAGTGTATGTTGATTATGCTCCTATGGAGAGGTTGGTTGTGAGCCATGTTACAATATCATGGGAATCATTGAGCTTTTCCTGAGGGCACATGTTAGTTGGTGTCACAAAGTAGAGATAACTTAATAATAATACCATATCCATCATGTTCCCCCTTGCCATCACTAGACCCTATGAAATTCCTTGTCATGTTTAGACCGGTTAGGTATTTAAACCTTGATACAAAGTAGAATCCACGAGTTAATTTAAAATGAGAAGAAGCACAATCTGACTACACCCAACATTGTTTTATATTTACTTTACATGGGGATCGTCATTTTTAGCCATTCCCAATGCAATAGAAATGCATGCTGCACAAAGGTGTCATGTTCCCTATCGTTGAAAATGTAGAAATGGTATGTGCATTGCACTAAATTGGACTCCAAGTCAGCAAGAAGAATGGCATCAGTGGTACAAGAATCAAGCAAATGATTGTACATGATATGCACTAGAATTGATATCTACTTGTTGTACCAGTGAGAGTACTTTGCATGTCATCTTGTTCTTGAAATGAGTATTTTTTTGCAAAATCTTTGACAGAGACAATAGTGGGTTGGGGAAAATTGGCAAGGCACTTCTTGAACTTCTTATCTTGCCAATTGGCTAGGAAAATGTGAAACACATATTTTGGGATAGATTGAACCAATTGCTCTACAAGTCCATTGGATGAGTGCTCTTCTACAATAGTAGTCTTCTCTTTTTCTCTAATCCTTCAACATTACATGTTTTCAAACTACAATGTGTGCATGGGCCACGAATGCACTCAACATGGTGTCACTCAGAGTCTCCCTTTGGAAAGACTATTGGATCCCATATAGAAATTAGGCTACCAAACTTGGTCTCCCTTGTAGCACATAATGAGGATCTAGGTGGCCTAGAGAGACTACACATTTGTCTATGAGGACATGGGCATCTATCTCCATGGAGAAATTCTCCAACATGACCAGATCTCAAGTGATTGAAAGTCAGCTGAGCAAGGTCAAATTCTATGTGTGTTTTACAACAACAGACTTCCTGATTTTGATTTTTGTGATGCACCTAGGCTTATAATGCTCAAAGATACTTTTCCAATTGAAAGGTCAAGGTTTTGAGACATAAACTTTGGATACAACTCCATCTACTCACCCAAGGTGCAGGAAAAACAAATTCATTGAAACAAACAAATTTTTTTCTACATCAGTACATGAAAAATAGTACAATCAAGAGAATAATCAAACTAATTAAGCTACTAGAAACAAAAACAAGTTCACTACTACAAAACAAAATAGATTCAACCACCAGGCTAGTTTAGGAGAGTTACATAATTGGTGTTTAACCTATACCAGGCTCGGCGTTCTGATGTTTGGTTGCAAATATACTATGTTTATTTTTTGTTCAGCCATACCAGTTTAGGGCAATCACATAACTCATGTTTGATCTAAACTAGCTCAGTGATATACTGCATGATGTTCCAACCAATGCTTGGTTTAGGAAAATCACTTAAGTCCACGGTTTGGAAACTGATTGGTACATGACCCCTTATGTATGTATATTTCATGTCACTCCATACAAATATAAAACCCCTTCCATTGATTTCATCTACTACCTTACATATTGCTTAGTGTACCCCCCAGGCATATTTTACATCATAAATCACAAAAATCAACAACACAACAATACAAAGAATGTAAGAAAACAATGAAATCATGCTTGCAAGAAGATAATTCTACACAAGAAAGACTATAAAAAATGGGTAACACTTTCCTACATGCTCAACAAATGAGTGTAGCTAGCTAGCTTCATTTTATTTCTCTATTGTTTCTGTTACACAAATCAACAAGATAACTCCAATTCACAAGAAGAAAAATAGAGAATTCATCTTAAAACGCAAATAAAAATTGCTTCAATTGGATAATGACGCAACAAACATTCATGTGATACTATAATTGACAAATACATAAGATAGAACTTGGACAACATTTGCCTTGCAACATTTGAGTTAGAATACAACCACACTAATAACTTCTCAAAGAAAAGGAACAAACCAAAAATTATAATATTTTTTAAGTTCAACAATTTCAAGGATCCTAAAATTTATTTACTGAACAAGCTCTATTGTATATGAGAAAGGATAATATAATAGCATGCTCAACAAATGAGTGTCTAGCTAGCTTCATTTATTTCTCTATTTTTGCTATTACATAGATCAACAAGATAATTCCAAGTCATCAACACAAGCGAGAAGAAAAATAGAGAATTTATTTTAAAACACAAAGAAAATTTGCTTCAATTGGATAATGACTCAACAAACATTTCATGTAATACTATAATTGATGAATAGATAAGACAGAATGTGGACAACATTTTCCTTGCAACGTTTGTGTCAAAATACAACTACACTAATAAATTCTCAAAGAAAAGGAACAAACCAAAGATTATAATATTTGTGAAGATTAACAAGTTCAAGGATCCTAAAAATTTATTTCCTGAACAATTGCTATTGTATTATCCTTTCTCAAAAGATGAGAATAAAGAGTTGGTGATACATAGGTCATGACAAAATGCTTTCTATGCAAGGTAATCAACTATTGAATATAATCAAACTTTAAAAATTGAATACATCTTCCAAAATCTATAAAAGGTCCGGGAGGAAAGTATTACTTCTCACCATGTAAATGAAAATCATGATGATATTTCATATAATATCATACTAGACATGCATTTCCTAAATTCAACCATTAAGATTGACAAATTACTCATTCTTGTAAAGAAATAAATTCTCTTAGACAATAATAAATACTTCCAAAGATTTCATTGATTAAGTAAAGAGGAACATGCTTTGTTTGATGACATTATGCTATGCAAGATTTTAAATTCTATGGAAAATTTGCATTCGTTTTTCACAGTGAGGAGCTGGGAGAGGGAATGCATACCTCCTCCTTATTCTCATTGAAGGACTACTATGACATTACAATCTAGTAATTCCAAACAGTGACTACAACTTGCCTAAGGATCCGATGTTAGCATACACTAAAAAGGAATTAACATAAACACGGGTCAATGTTTGCTTGGGTGTAGCCAATCATGGAAGTATTTTTGGGGCCATTTTGTGGCTGCGACGTGATGCACTCCTAGGTGAAATTTTGAGTTTTGCATGGATCCGCACTCTCATCGGAAATTTTCCTGATGTCATGAAGGTACACTAGTGTAATAATGAGACACAATCTATTTGTTCTGAACACCACATAGCTCAACACATGGCATCTCTGCATTGCTACACACAGCACAGTCTCTAATCTATGCCGCCTGATCACTTATCATCACGTAGCTTTTTGTGGTACCTTTGCCACCTACCACTAGGCAACACACCCTTGTAGATCATTAAAATTGAAGGTTGGCTTGGAGAGACCACCGCACTGGTCCTTGGCGTAATAATTAGATGCAATCTATCATCCTAAACACCACCGCAGTGCAACCACCTGTCATCATGCAGCCTTTTTTTGCATCTTTGCCCGTAGCCCATGCAAATCATAGGTTGGCTTGGAGAGATCACTGCACTGGTTTTTGGCATAATAATGAGACAATCTATCATTATGAGCATTGCCTCAGTGCTTGATGACCTGTCATTGCCTTGAATTCAAGGTTGTCTTGGAGAGACCCTCTCCCTCCCTCCCCCTCCCTCCTCTCCCCTCCTCCATGTTGCTTCTCCTCCTCCCTCCTCCCTCTCCCCCCCTCCTCCTCCTTCTGGCTCCTCCTTCCTCTCCCCTCCTTCTCTAGCTGCCCAGGCTCCCTCTCCTTTGCTCTTCCCTCTTGCAGAATCTCTCCCCTCCTCCTCCCTCCTGTAGCATCTCTCCCCTCCTCCCTTCTGCAGTAGCTCCCTCCCTCCCTTCTACACCTGCTGCCCTACTCTCCTCCTCCACTTCCTCTTGCCATGATCTACTTCTCCTCCTCCCTCTTCCTTGCTACTCTCTCCCTCTCACTGCTCCATCTTTGCCAACTCTCCCCTACATTTTAGCCTGCATCACTGATACCTCTCTTTGAGTACTCATGGCACCATTCGAGGACATATCCAACAAGTACCATGTGAACCTACAACTGGAGGCAGAATATGCAAACAAACGCCATTTGGGATATAGTGGAACTCCTCAAAGTGTGTTCCACAATCTTCGATTGCAAGGGAAGAAGCATCTTGACCTTTGGGTGGATGGAGACTTGTATCCTTTCGACCCTGCCACCCAAAAGAGTCCTCCTTTTCAGACAGTGCATGATGTTGTTCGGCTTGTTGGCAATGGACATGCTGGATTTCTTGGTTATTGTAGTCGATTGAACCATTCTCTGCAAGCAAGGTGCAGACAGCCCAAGCATAAGAACTTGCACATTTGGAAAATATTACTATTATCGCAATGCATAATAGTATGCAAGATCTCCAATTGCAAAACAAAGAACTCAGTGACAAAGCATGTGCACTGGACTTGGAGCGACAAGAATTGGAAGAATCAATCCAGAAGCTCGCTAAAAGCAAACAAGATTTGGAAAGGTCTATCTATGGCCAAGTTCAATGTGCTATGGAGAAGGAATGAGAGAAGTCTATAGAACGAGTACAAAAGTTGAAGGGAACACCTTTGGGATTGAAGGAGAGGAAAAAACAATTGCAATCTATGGATGCAATGTCAACCAATTGTGGTGCCTAAAAGAGGAGAATATAGGCTGTAAGGTTAGTTCCCCAAATTTTCAATTTCTTACTCCAAAATATTCGTGGTGTTGCATTGTTTCCACTAAGACTCATTTGTACTCTACTTTAGGAATTTCATGGAGGATGTGATGGGAACAATGGAAATGGATGATAGTGATCCTTCATATGTTCTAAGAAGTTTAATAAAGCCAAGTGATGTCATTGAAGTGTTGAAGGACCCTAGACCTCAGGGGGGTCACTATGTATAAACCCTCTATATCACGTGCGTTCAAGGCTTATATTTAAAATCCCTTATCTGTAAATTTTTCATTAATAAAATGTACCCCTTTCCTATACAAATCTGTAAATTTTTTCCAAAACTATTTTAAATAGTCCCTTATGTATATTTATTTCTGTAAATTTTAGAAATAAAAAATATCCTTCTGTTGAACTCACGTGATAGGGTTACATATGATGAGTGACCCCCCCGAGCCCTAGACAAAAAGGGCTACGTGAACAAGTTGCTAGAGAGGTAATGAAGGACTTCAAGGGCCTCGTGCATGCAAAGGAGTTGCTTGGAGCTTGTGATGCTATTGGTGTACGTCTTGAAGCTTACAGGTCTATTTTAAAAATTTTCAAGTCTGCTATGGAGGAAAAGTATAAGATATCTACAATGCCATTGCCAACACTGTGGTTTGTAAGGCTTGCACATCAAGAAACAGACCAATGTGCTGGAGACAATCTTGGAGGATACCATTGTGTAAGTGGCACAATGACTTGGAAGAGTAAAAACAAATCTGGCATCCAAACATTTGAGATGAATGCTTTCAATAATGTTTACATGGATGTAGAAAATTTGCAGAGAGCCATGGTCAAATTCTATGGGATAAGAGAAGAAGGTAAGAGAATTTCACTCTTTGCATTTAACTTTATTTCTTCTCATTTCTATATCCTTACTGTATTTCTCTGTCTGTAAGCCACTTTGTGCTCCCGGGCATTGGCGCATCATCAAACGAGCTTCCACTCGTCCCTTCCATCTGCACTTATAAAATCACAATATAAGTTGCAAGGAAATATATTAACAGTTATAAAATAGCATCTATGAGCTTCTTTTTAAACTTTAAACATAAAATGTCCTGAAGCATCGCTATATAGCGACGTTTTGACCTGTTCCATCATCATATAGCAACGATTTTCTCTATTCCGTCACTATATAGTGACACTTTTAAATACCAGTGTCACTATATAGCGATGCTGTGGGTTAAAGCCCAAACCTCGTACGCGACGCGCAATCTCTATTGGGAATCTTCTTCTTCGTTGCATACTTGTTGCGCTGACGACCGACAGGTTGAGGGCAGCTCGTACCACATCCTAATTGAGGTGGTAGAAGTGGGGATTGCCCGTTGCATCTCGAAGGATGCCCACATTTGTGATGGAGTTGTAGGCCTGGAGGAACTCTCCCAAGAGCCTCATGTCCAAGTGGCACAACACCACTGTGCTCAAGCTTCATATTTGAAGGCAAGTGACTGGATTCAGGCTTGGGGGGTGAATGGAGAGGAACCTCCTCATGGTATGAAGAGGCTATCGATCTTTCACAAGATTCCTTAGTTACAAAGCAATCACCTCTTGGATCCCATGTATATCTTCAAGAATGTGGGGGCTACTATTTGGGCACACTTAGTTGGTTCCAAAGACTTGAGAGGAGTGCGAGAAGACTTGCATGCTATGAATAGGATGTCTTGTTTGTGGCCCCAAGTGTGTGCTTCAAGAAAAGTTATCCTCCCAAAAGCAACATGGATCCTCTCTATGAGAGAGGAGGTAGCGGTCAAGGCGGACATTGCCTCTTTTCAAACACCCATAGGGTACATGCACTGCTTGAAAGGAGCATTTTCAAATGACAATAAGCTTAGTAAGCTCAAGTCCCATGATTGGCACAAGGTCTTACAAGTATTCTAAGCTGTAGGATTAGTGTACCGATAATCGTGATGCGTTAGTGTAATTATGATTATGTTATATTGTTGACATGACTTCTTTGTTGCTTTGATAGTTCATCCTCCCAATTACAATAAAAGGGTGGTTACAAGAAGATGTTAGAAATGCTATATTCAAGATCAGTGGTATTGTGAGGTATGCTTACTATCAAATCGCATTGATTGCATTTTCTTCAATTTAAGCTGAATAATCTATAGACTGATTATGAATATATCTTACAAGGGCATGTGAAATAGGTGGATATCTCGAAAAGAGATCTCCATATCCAGCATCGAGAAGGCTAGGGTGGAATCCATCGAAGCCGTATTCTTGCTTGAGAAGCAGTTTTCGTCGAGCATTATGACAACTTAAGTGCACTTGTGTGTGCACATAGTTGATGAGGTGGCCATTGCAGGTACCGGTCATACTCGATGGATGTTTTTTCTCAAGCGGTTTATGAAAACTTTGAAGGGATTCGTAAGACAAAGAGCAAGACCAGAAGCAAGCATGGCAGAGGGATGGCTTATGCAAGAATCATTAGTATATATCAAGGAGTTTCTTGCATTCACAGATCCCGATATTCCATAATATTGGCATAACAAGGATGATGATCGCATCATTGGCGAGGTTCCCCAAGGAAAAGAGATTGAAAGAAAGATGAGCAAAGAGCAAATGGAGAAATTCAATAAGTTTTGTATCCTCAATAGTAGCAAGGAGATGCAAAAGTGGATTGAGAGATATGAAGCAGCTAAAGAAGAAAGAATAAATGCAAGGATGAGATTTAGAGTAATGTACAGGTGATTGCAACCATATCCACGAGATCTCGCCATTCTCCCCACTCACAAGTCACTTGATTGGCTACAACTATCTCTACATAAAGACGAATGTGATGGAGAGACAATAAACGAGCGTGAGCGAGAGTAATCATCTGGATGTATGATCCATGTAAGTTTCTTACCTCTTGACGTAATTAAGTAAGTATTTGTGGCAATATACGCTATAAAATAGATGCATCTTCATTGTTTAATGATGCTCTTTTACAATACAAAAAGTAGAGTGCATTATGGTCATATGGACGACATTTTCACATGGAATGCATCGATTCAAAGAGAGTCATGTATGATTGTGGAGTCATGGCTAACTTCACACAAGATAGCCGAGCAAGTGCTTCGGATACCAATCTTCTCTCCTCATAGTTGGATTATTGTGGAACCATATGCGAAATCTATGAAATTGATTTCAGATGATTTAGTATTTTCATTCTTGATGTAAAATGGTTTGGAACTATTTACAATGGTCCCCATGTGATAGTGAGAAAAGACAGTAGCGGTTTCTTTGTAATAGAATCCACCAAACTTTGGACCAATGAAAGTGATACTTTTGTTCTTCCTGAGCACTGTGAGCAGTTGCATACTAACGATTTAATTAATCGAAGCTTTTGTTTTTAAAGATCCGTTGATACATGTACTTAAGCATAATTTCATATATATAATTGATGGCATTTAGCACCCATCTTCAATATAGGTGGTTTTTCATCCGGATCATTCTGATCCAAGATGGTGGTACATGATCCAAGTTGCACCACGAAGTAAGAAAATTTTTTAAGATAGAGATGTGGATATGGAGATGCCACTTCCAATGTTGGAGCCAATTGATCCAGATGGATCATCACAATATGAGCCAAGAGGAAGATGCGCATAATGACATCGTACAGGAGGAAGATGGAGATCACGATATTGAGGAAGAAGATGATCATCATCAAGAATCACCACACTTTATTGAAGAAGATGATCAAGTACTCTTAGGTGAACGTACGATGCTAGACTACGATGATGATATAGGAGATCAACTCGGTATAGAGTTAGAGATAGACTTGTTTGGCACATTAGACTTGGCTCAAGCCGTTGATGTAAATGCTCTTCATTGATTTTTTTCATCTCAAACTTGGACATGAATATATGAGCTTCAAAGGCTTGATGTACATGCTCCTGCACTTTTATTCTCTCAAAGGATCAAACATGTATGAAAATGAAAAAAAATTTGTCATTGGGAAAAACTATCTTTTAAGGTCAGTATGGGAAAAAACACTCTGTAAAACGTCGCTATAGGAAACTGTCTCAGTGTCGCTATATAACGAACATTCACAATCTGATAAGTGTTACATATAGCGACTTTAGACAAGCATCGCTATATAGTGACATTTGTCTGTTAACAATTAATCCCGCTTCCAATACCAACGATTAGCGCACCGTGCACGCTAAATGTCGGTACTTAAGCGTCGCAATAGGGTTCGTGTGTAGTAGTGACTCTCCTATATGGGGAGCAGTGTTCACAAAAAAACTACAATGCCTTACAATGGAAAATGAAAATTTGATGTTTCACCTAATAGTTTCTTATTTGCAAGTTTATGGAAATTGTTATTGTATGTGTTTCCTAGGGATTTAAATTTGCAAGATTGAATTGGAAATTTTATGAATTTACATTGATAAGACATGCATGTTTTTTAGTGCACTACATTATAAAATCAAGTTTTTTAACGTTTGCATGGCTACATATATAAAGACCTTGAGTGTATGTTGTAGAGAGAAGAGAGCAATGTAAGATCATCATTTGTGGAGGAGGATCAAGAGAACCTCATCTCCCTTGTAGCCTATAGGGCTTTGCCACATTAGCTAAGCCACTTCTAAACCCAAAACATTGTTTCATTAGTGCAACTGTGAAATCTTTGGGTGGTGTGTGCCACTCCCACTAGTTCACTCTCAAGGTCTCTACTCTTAGTTCTTATAGTCTTGCATGAGAAGGTCTTGCTTTTTCTAGTTGGTTAGTTGCATTTTGTGTGTCAGCAGGAACTTTGGTTGTGTGTAGGACATGTTGTGCTTGCTTTTGTTGATGCGCATCTTCTCTAAGTCTTTGGATTTCATGCTGCAAAGCTTTGTTCAGCTTATTCATGCACATCTCTTCTAACTCCAAATTTAATGGCTACAAATGTTTGTTGAACTCGTGCATCGTAGCGTGATGTCTTATTCTCTAATTGGTGTGATGTTAAGAGGTGAGGTTTTGCGATGCAAGCGTTACAAAAAACCAGGACTGTATACACATTTTATGATTGGTTAGCTCCTTGGAGCTTTTGGGTGTTGAAGGTGTAGCAGCACAACCTCCCCCCTTTCACCTTTCTGGAGCTCATATGCATGTATTACTTGAAGGAACTGCCATAACTATATAGGTGCCTCTAATAGATGCTTTTTGGAGATCGTTTTCTCTTAGGACCGATTGCAGAGTCCATTGTTTGAAGGCTAGAAAATGCACATTCCCCACAAGAGTCTGGCCATTAGCCTAGCTCTTAGTGGTGTTTTTGGGCACTTCGAGCCTTGTCTTGGTCTGCCACCTTCAATAGAGTTGTTCTTGGCTGAATTCTGCATCAAATTTGAGGTTGGACACAACTTGTATGCATGCCTCCACATAGAAGTCCTAAGGTGATATGAATGGACAACATGATTGTTGTGCCAAACTCTACCTTTTGAATAATGGTCAACATTGGTAAATGCACTCAATTCTTATAAGGAAGATGATAATGCAAAGTGTCTTGAAGACCCTTGGTATGCTCCTGACCAGAGCTAGAAGAATCACTAAATTGGATGCATCATTGGCCACAATAGATCTTTCAAGTACTAAAGGAACTCAATTTATGCACCTTGACAATCATAAACTTCTGCCATTACACCTTTTCACACCATAAGTGTTGGAGAAGTGTTGTACTAACTAATCAAATTGAACCTGTAATTGATAATGCCATTGATATTAAGGAAATAGATATTATTCCATCTCAACTTTGAGTGAATCTAATATCAATAGGTGCAATATACCGAATATAGGACTTGGAAGATGGTTGAGCAAGCAACAACCTTATCTCTCGCTCAGGGGGGTCACCTCAAAAAAATCAAGTGTACCACTTGCATTCAAAAGGAGGAGTATTTTAATTTATTTTTTGGAATTGTTTCCATGGACAATCGTGTTATGCCTTGAAAGTTTTTTGTAACTCCTATAGGTACCTTAATGGAATCCACAATTCTTGGTAACAGTTGAATCCAAGACACTTACAAGAGGTTCTTTGCTGATGAATCAACCCACCAAGATGCTACCAAATGGATGAACATCCAAGCATTGCAATCAACATCTACTTCCACCTATCAACATCTACAAGAACCTCACCAGCAAGGGTGACAAAGACTCAAGATCAAGCAAGCAAATGTGGGTATGAAGGATATACTAGAGGCCCAAGGGTACTTTGAAGGTGAATCATATATTTAGGCTCTGATGAAACCTTGACATCAAAAGACACCCCATTATGTAAACAACAAACCTCGACATCAAAGAACAAAATGATGCCATCCAATGAGGACAGTGCAATAAATACCATTGGGTTCCCACAATACTACTAGAAGGCTAGGGATATTTTTTTGGGAACACTTATATTTGGATACCTGAGGTAATAGTGGCAATAAGATCACCTTCATCATCTTCAACCAACAACGATAATTTTCTCAATAAACTGTAGAAGAAAGGATGGAATCCAAAACCTCTAAAATCATTATCATCAACAAATGAGAGGAAACCATCAAATTCAAGCCTAAAAATTATTAAAAATCAAGGCACCGATTGGAGAGCATTGATTGCAAGGAAAGTTTGATGATATAGAAATGGGATTGGATGATTTTCTTGTGATTCTCAAAGAGTTATCTTCACTTTTATTTACTAGCCCAAACCTTCATTAGCTAACTCCAATTCTCCCTCCTCTTTTTATGTCTTTTGATTCTTCTTCTTTTTAATGCTTACCACTAGTACCTAGTTAACCATTTGAGCCTCCCAATGTAATATCAGTTTTAATTTAGAGGACTTCCCTACAACCCAATATGCTCAACTTTTTTAGGCATAGTCCCCAATTTAGGAGTTTGTATGGTGTGTTATTAGAATCCTTTGGATTTGGTGACTCAAGCAAATAAAGCTCCAGTTGGCTTATTGGGCAAAAAACTTATCCCTAAAATGGATTTCAAAAGAACTCCTATGTATTGAAGCAAGACATAATGTCATGCACAACTCTAGATGTTCAAGCATGGCATGTCAAAGACATAGTCTAAAGAGAATCCAATAAAAATCAGACTCAAATCAAATATGGGACTTAAGGAGGAGAATCATAATACCATGTACTTACTCTACTAGCAGTGACACCACTAGGATCTTACATCAAACCCTACTAACACCTTCTTCATCCTAGATTACAAGTTACATTTTTCTTTTTTGCCTCTTTCTATGAAAATCTCAAGTACTCAGATCCAATCCATGCACGCAACATTTAGCCATTGCAACCACTCATGCCATGCCTTGCCAACTACAACAAAATTCGATGCTGCCATATAGCAAAATCTAGTGCTACTAGGCAAAACATCCATATACCTAGCAACATTTCTGCAATAAAGGGTCCAGTGAAGACCTATGAAGCATTGCACACAACAAAAGTTCACACAAGTGCACACAAGGAATGATCATCATAAACATTACTCCAACAACCATGACTTTTGTGTGACCTTTTTGTCAAAGAGGATGAACAAAACAATCATAGAGCATGCAGGGAGCATGAGACTACACATGGGTTTGCCCTTATAGCTTTGGGCTAAAGCATGGAAAAGATACACACTAGCTAGAATCATGCACACATGTTGACTAAAGTGGTAAACAAGGAGAAGTTGAGCTCTTTCTAAGTTTCAATTGGTATTCAAGAATGAGGAAAAATATGAGAGATAGCCAGATCCAAAGAATTTTATTGAGTGTAGTAATGATGGAGTCACTATGATCAATCTCCATATGAAAGACTATTGTATGTGGAACCTAATATTTATTTCATGTTTTCTAGCCGTGATTTGGACCCAGACATGTTTTTACTCATTCTATGAAGGGGGGGTATAGGGGGGCAATGCCCCTCATTAGGACTATTGCCAAGGGGTTCCAAGGGGGGCTGGCATGGGTTGTGTGGTCAAAATTGCAAGATAAGGGTGTGGCTCACATCCTCTGGGGGTGCACTACTAAGAAATTTTATGTATCACATGCATTCAAGGGGTATTTTAAAAAACCCTCAACTAAAAACTTTTCCCAAATAAAAACACCCCTCCTGTTATTGGAATCTTGTTAAATTTTTTCAAGATGTTGATTCATTAGAATACCCCTCCTTTTGAATGCACATGGTATGCTAAAAGTCTTAAGATGGAACCCTCCAAGCTCACATCAGAGGGGAGAAATGGATATATTGATTGTATCTTTTATCTTCTCCTTGTTGGATAACAAAAACACAAGATTGGATGATTCTTCGCGGACGTAGCCCACACTTGGTGAACCATATATATGGGTGTGTTGCTTTCTCTTCCATTCTGTAAACTTTATTTATTGTTTATTTTACGCATTCTACTTCTTGCATTGCTGCTCCATTATCATGCTGCTTCTAACAACCTCCTCACCTCCACGCTCTGGCTCTAGGTCCACCTCAAAAACATTTAGTGTACCCTGTGAATTCAAAAGGAGGTGTGTTTTAAGTTACCTTTCGAAAAACATTTAACATGATTACAATAACATGAGGGGGTTTTCCAATTCAACTTTAGAGAAACATATGTTAGTCCATAAGGAAAGGGGGGTGATTTTGTTGGGGGGAAAATTTTAGTTGAGGTGTTTTCTAATGCCCCTTGATCGTATGTGATACCAAGGGTTTCTTAGTAGTGCACCCACTGAGGATCTCCCCTTCCCTACCGAAGGCCACATCAACCCCATACTCCACCTCTCCTCCCTCCTCTCCTCCCTTGGTTGCTTCACTACCTTTGTCAACACCCAATGCACCAGTGCTTGCATGCTTCAATCCCACACTCCCTCCTCCTCAGTCAAGGTGATATTAGAGACTAAGAACACAAATTTTGTGAAAATCAAGAGATCAAGGAGCCTCATAGCAAACTGAATAAGACATGAGAGGGAGATAGCAAATGTATATCTATATTTCAACAATACAAGATAGGCTTCTTATATAGAGAGAGGCCTTATAATAAAAGATAGGCTTCTTATATAGAGAGAGGCCTAAGAATAGTCAACACCTGTGGGATCCTCTCTTCCACATCTCTCCTTGTTGATGTGCTCAATCCACATCCTCACATCATGTAGTACACATCCTAGGGTGGCTACTTTAATACATTCCTATACCATACCTTTGCCTCTAATATGTGCTCATGGCACCATATCTCAACACCTCCCCTTGGTGCCATGATCCATTGGCTACAGCAAGGTGGTTAGATATGAGTTACAAATCCATCACCTCCCCTTAGTGCATACCTTGCTACTTAAGGTGGTCAAGTGTGGTTTTTACATGTCAATACCTCCCCTGAGTGCTTACATGGCTACTTGCAGGTGGTCAGTTTTGATTACAAGAATATAGGCTAAAGGTGGAAAGCTTGTTGCTTCTCAATACATATTATTCTTATCATTCTGCTCATGGCTTGATGATGACTCCACGTAGTTAACCTGCTGGTTATTCAATCTACAATCTTCTTCCTTGTGTCCCAGCTTCTTGAAATGGTGACACTTTCATTTGTTCTTCAGTCTACAATCACTTTGATAGTGACCCATCCTTCCGCAATGGTAACACTTCACTGATGTTTTATTAAACAATGCTTGTTCTTCATTTGCTGCTGCGTGTTGATGTAGATGTCAATGTCGATGTCTTCAACTCTCTTTCTTTCTCAAGAAGAGAGGATACACATTCCTCAAACTTTGGATCTAGAAGCTTCTTCAAAGTGGTCAGTGTGATGTACTCTTGAGGCATGCTTTTAAGGAGGATTGCAAGTGCATAATTTTCTCCTACTTTTGCATTTATGCCTTCTAGTTGGGTCATAATTCTTTTGATCTTGTTTACAAACTATGCCATGGATTCATTGAAGCTCATGTGCAAACCATAGAATTCAATCTTAATATGAATTTCTTGGTTTTTGGCTTTTGCACCAAACACTATGTTCAACTCATCCCATGCATCTTTGGCATGATCCTTAGAGTCTATATGATGAATTGTGTTTGGACCCAATTGTAAACCAATGAGTGATAGTGCTGCTTCGTCTTTTTCCTTCCAGGCTTCATTTTGTGCAGTGGGTATGTATTCTTTTACAGTCTTCCAAAGCATCGGATGCATCAAGCGATACCTCATTTGTGTAGACTAGGTGTATAATCCTTCCCCAGTGAGCTTGAACTCGACAGTTGGGGTGCGTATTGCCATTACAAAGAACTTACCAATTGAAGAAACTTTCAAATCTGGAAGTTTCTAATTGCATACAAAAAATTTTACTTGACAGATGTGTAGAGCTCAAAAAATCGATCACTTTTTCTTTTTGGAGCTCATGCAAATTATTCTTAGATTGCAAGTTATGGCTAGTCAAAGGTTTTATGAAGAGAGAGTGGGCATGATGATGTGGCATAGGGATTCACATGCTGCATGCAGGACTGTTCTTAGAAAGGGACTGTGTGCTTAGGTGGTACTCTACCACGTGGTAGCCTTATAACCCAACTAAGTTAGCCCAAGGCTACATAAACTTAACCATAGCCTTAACCCACGTTATGTGGCTTATCTACCACATGTCAATCAATTAGAACCTTAAAGAATAAAAACTATGAGTCTGCAGAGAATTTGCAGCAACGACGGCACTGAGGAGGCGGCGATGATTGTTGAATCGTGTGTGGTTGGTTTAGTGGAATTGGATATGATCCATCAAGGCATTGCAATTGTTGAAGCCGTCTTTAAACTGTTGTTGTAGGAGCCGGCACTAGTGTGTCGCTACTGGGTGGAGCCGCTATTGCGAGCTAGGTTGCAAGATTGTTAGGCATTGCTTTGGAGAAGGGTGATTCAAGAGCGGCCCTTCTACAGAAGAATGACCTGCCAAGAAGTTTGATTTGGCCCGTTTGCTCTGACATAGAAGTTGAGGTCCGTTTGGATGGAGCTGCATGCGCCCAGGTTGTTTGCTGTGACAGTCGTGTGGATTTACTGCCTCTAAGCCAAGTTTGTGGAACGTGCAAGGAAGGCATGGAGAGATTGAGATCATGCCATTTTCCTCATTGAAGATGGCAGAGGAGCATTGCTTCAAGTGCACTGCTGCAGTAGGTCATTTGTTCATTGTGTTGGGGCTAATCGCTTGGTGATTAGAGCTGAGTTCTTGTCACATGTGTAAGCTAGAGAAGCAACTGTTGAAGACGTTGTGAGGTGGGCCACCAGTCGAGTTGCGAGAGCTATGAGGGCAGCTGTCAATTGAAGGAGTTGAGAGGTTGATGCGGTAGACTGACAGTAGTTCTACATGTGGCTGTAAGGAGACGTAGAAGCTACGGTTGAAGGAACTAAAGAAACCTTTCTATCTCTTACAAAATCCATGAAATGAGGAACATATAAACACTTCAGAGACTATATCCCATGCTCTAAGAAGCAGATTTCTAAGCTTTCCCTCTCAAATTGAAGATGTGAACATGAGCAAGACCTAAGCAGCAATACCTATTAGATAATTCGAGAAAAACTTTGCTGCTCTTTTTTATCCTTCCTACTGAATGCTTGAACTTTTAACAAAGTATCCCAAAAATGATCAACATACTCACTGACTTTCTTTTCTTGGCATTGGCGGAGGATATCCCACTGCACCATTGTATCTCTCTTAAACTCCTTAGGTAGGAAGTGCCTCATCAAGTTTTTCTTGAAGCACTTCTAGGTGTGGGCTTGCTGTCCACCAGTGTTGACCATAGCTGCCTACCAGAGTGAAGCATGATCTTGCATGTGCCGGACGGCAAGCCGGATCTTCGCCTTGTCTTCGTACTCATCCCCCTCAAAGAAATACTCAAGGTCTCGGATCCAGGCCAGCAAGACCTCAAGCTAGTTGTCCTCTCCCTTGTACTTGGTAAACTTGAAGAGCTTATCTCCAAGAGGTACCTTATGCTTTTCATACCTTCATCTCCGTGGATGTCTCGAAGGAGATGGTGGATTTCGATGACGCCGTCTACCTATTCCCAGAATGGTAGTTTTGGAAGAAATTGTAGCCTTTCTTCATGAAAAAAAGGGAGAAATATGTGAAAATATACTAGATTGCCATTCATGAAGTATGAATTATCAACTATATTTTGAACTAATAAATAAAATATCAGTGCCTAAGCTATGTTATCATCAACAAAATAATAAACTTTCAAACCCATTTGAGTGAGATTCATCTCATGATCCATAGTGGTGTTCAAAAACACCTTCATATTAGCTCTCTGGAATTTCAATTGATATTGAGACTCACATTGTTGTGAGCATTCTCATTTGAAAATCTCAAAAACACCATTCAAAAAATGCAAGAGTGTAATTGATAACCATGAATATTGCAATGACAGTGTACAAGCTCTCTAACTTGACCAAGTGTTTTTAGAGGAGAATGAATGCAAGATATGTAGTTGATGTA
The DNA here is from genome assembly GCF_047967505.1 of Dipteris shenzhenensis. NCBI lineage: Eukaryota > Viridiplantae > Streptophyta > Polypodiopsida > Gleicheniales > Dipteridaceae > Dipteris > Dipteris shenzhenensis. Next base: position 12,764,391 of record NC_141609.1, read on the forward strand.
AAATCAAGTGGCAATGACAAGCATTTGATGTAAAATTAAGTGGCAATGACAATCATTTATCGTGCACTTTCAATGTTTAGACTGACTAGCATTATTGTAAAAGGATAACTTTACATGTCATGTTAATCACTCATTGAAAAGGAAGAAATTACACTTTAGGCTCGCTTTAGGATAAAAGCGTAGCAACTTGTTGATGCACCATTGAAAGCCTTGAAATAAAACATGATTCCAAAGAAACTCTCAATTTCTAGCCCCAACGAGGAGAATGGCACTACTGCTAGCTCGCAAGTGACACTCCTTCAAAATCCATTATAAATTTAGTTATGAACATGTTTGCATATTATTCACACACAACAATTATGCACCAATTTACATAGCTCGCAAGAAAGTAGTAATTCCCATAAGTAATGAATGCATAAAGAAATAAAATGTTGTTATTCAAAACTCATAGTCTGCAAGTAGCTCCTCTCCTACATTAGATTCAATACAAATGTGACCATATTGTGCAATATCTATGTTCATCATGGGCTCAGACCAAGGTGGAATGTCAGGGGAAAATACATAAAAACGTTTTCCTTTGCATTGCTATTTCTGTTGTTGTTAATGATAAACCTTGCCACATTGCCATACTAAACATCACCAACAATATGCACCATATCCTTCATAGGGACAGTAGGTTCCTCTTGGATGGAGTACTTCTTTAGCCTTGGATGAACTCTACATAATTCTTTCCTATCTCTGTAAGAGTACTTGTCACCTCTATAATGGAGAATAGTAGTCCCTCTCTTGATGGAGTCATGCACAAACAAGCCCAAGACAGCACCAGTAATGGTTGACTCATGCACCTCGAAAGCCACATTTTTATCTTGAACACTTTGTTGATATGGATAGGTAACTTTGGTGGTCCAAATGGATCTTGTTCTAGTATGTACCTACTCAAGCATGATTTGAACATATATCTCTCTACATCACAAAAGACAATTCCAATTAGTTGCAACAATAGTTATACTGACTTGAGATAAAATCAAAAAACACTTTGACATCTATACCTTCATGGAAAATATGCATTATGTAGTCATTTTATGTAGGCCTTAGCAATGTGTTTCTTGATATGGCGACCTTTGTACCCTACGTCTATACCCAATTGAGAAACTTGCATAGCATTCATGCTAGAGAGTTATGGAGCATTCCTTAAAAGCCTTATTTGGGATGCATTGAGTTTAGGCCTAGCCATCACCACCATGGGTTGCCCTAGGGTGTACACCCTTTGGTTCTGTATTATTAGCTATAGCCCTCTCTCTTAGTTAGTCCGCAAGAGAAAGATTTCTTGTTTTATATTCCATTCTTGACCATGCATGATTTTCCTCCCTTCATTCATCAATTACTTTTTGGATGAGGTTGAAATCTTTATGCCCCTCCATCATGGGTAATTTAGTCCATACCGATTTCTCTCGATCATGCTACACACATCTTTTGCATTATTGATTTGTAGAAAGTAAGCCATCAACTCTCCTAGTCACTACTACGCATGGGCCTTATTTCGATGCTTAAGTGCTAACATTTAGCACGTGTGGGGCACTAATCATTCATAAGCAAAGTGGGTTTAGAAAAGTGTCGCTATATCGCATCTCTACATAAACGTCCCTATATAGCGATGTTTATAGAGAGTCGCTATATAGCGACACTTGCCAAACTTATAGAAGGTCGTTATATAGCGACTCTGAGATAGTTTCCTATAGCGACATTTTATAGAGAGTGTTTTTCCCCATACCGACCTTTAAAGATAGTTTTTCCCAATGATAATTTTTTTTTCCTTTTCATACATGTTTGATCCTTTGAAAGAATAAAAGTACAAGAGCATGTACATCAAGTTTGAAGCTCATATATTCATGTCCAAGACTGAGATGAAAAAAAATCAATGAAGAGCATTTACATCAACGGCTTCTCATCCTGAGCCAAGTCTAGTGTGCCAAATAAGTCTATCTCCAACTCTATACCAAGTTGATCTCCTATATCATCATCATACTTTGGCATCGTACGTTCACCTAAGACTTGATCATCTTCTTCAATAAAGTCGAGTGATTCTTGATGATCGTCATCTTCTTCCTCAATATCGTGATCTCCATCTTCCTCTCGTACGATGTCATTATGCGTATCTTCCTCTTGGCTCATGTTGTGATCTTCATCTTCTTTGCTAGATCCATCTAGATCAATTGGATCCGGCATTGGTAGTGGCATCTCCATATCCACATCTCTATCTTCATAAATTCGCTTACTTCATGGTGCAACTTGGATCACGTACCACCATCTTGGATCAAAACGACCCGGATGAAAAGCCACCTATATTGAAGATGGGTCCCAACTGCCATCAATTATATATATGAAATTATGCTTAAGTACATGTACCAATGGATCTTTAAAAACAAAAGCTTCGATTAATTAAATCATTAGTATGCACCTGCTCACAATGCTCGGGAAGAACAAAAGTATCACTTTCATCGGTCCAAAGTTTGGTGGAGTCTATTGCAAAGAAACCACTACTGTCGTTCCTCACTATCACATGGGGACCGTTGTAAATAGTTCTAAACCATTTTACATCAAGAATGAAGATACTAAATCGTCTGAAATCAATTTCATACATTTTGCATATGGTCCCACAATAATCCAATTGTGAGGAGAGAAGATTGGTATCCGAAGCACTTGCTTGGCTATCTTGTGTGGAGTTAGCCATGACTCCACAATCATACGTGACTCTCTTTGAATCGATGCGTTCCATGCAAAAATGTCGTCCATATGACCATAATGCACTGTACTTTTTGTACTACAAAAAAGCATTATTAAAAAAATGAGGATGCATCTATTTTATAGTATAATGCCACAAATAATTACTTAATTACATGAATCGATAAGAAACTTACATATATGCATCATACATCCAGATGATAACTCTCGCTCGTGCTCGTTTATTGTCTCTCCATCACATTCAGCTTTATGTAGAGCCAGTTGTAGCCAATCAAGTGACATGTGCGTGGGGAAAAGGGCGAGATCTTGTGGATATGGTTGCGATATCTTGTACATTACTCTGAATCTCCTTCTTGCATTTATTTTTTCTTCTTTGGCTGCTTCATATCTCTCAATCCACTTCTGCATCTCCTTGCTATTGAGGATACAAAACTTATTGAATTTCTCCATTTGCTCTTTGCTGATCCTTCTTTCAATCGCTTTTCCTTGGGGAACCTCACCAATGATGCAATAATCATCCTTGTTATGCTACCAAGCCTGTGGCATATCGGGATCCATGGATGCAAGAAACTCTATGATATATCCTAATGACTCTTGCACAAGCCATCCCTCTGCCATGCTTGCTTCCGGTCTTGCTCTTTGCCTTACAAATCCCTTCGAAGTTTTCATAAACCGCTTGAGAAAAAACATCCACTGACTATAAATGGTACATGCAATGGCCACCTCATCAACTATATGCACAAGAAAGTGCACTTGAGTTGTCATAATGCTCGAGGGAAAGTGCTTCTCAAGCAAGCATATGGCTTCGATGGAGGCCATCCTAGCCTTCTCGATGCTTGATATGGAGATCTGTTTCTAAGATATCCACCTATTTCACATGCCCATGTAATATGTATTCATAATCAGTCTACAAATTATTCAACTTCAATTGAAGAAAATGCAATCAATGCGATTTGATAGTAAGCATACCTCACAATACCACTGATCTTGAATATACCATTTCTAACTTCTTCTTATAAGCAACCTTTCACTGTAATTGGGAGGATGAACTATCCAAGCAACAAAGAAGTCATGTCAATAATATGACATAATCATAATTACACTAACGCATTAGGATTATTGGTACACTAATCCTATAGCTTAGAATACCTATAAGACCGTGTGCCAATCATGGGACTTGATCCCACTAAGCTTATTGTCCTTTGAAGTACCCTGTCAGTGTTTGAAAAGAGGCAATGTCCGCCTTGACCGTTGCCTCCTCTCTTGGTTAGGATCCATGTTGATTTCGGGAGGACAACTTTACAAACATGCACTTGGGGCCACAAACGAGGCATCCTATTCATAGCGCACAAGTCTTCTCGCACTCCTCTCGAGTCTTTGGAACCAACCAAGTGTGCCCAAATAGTAGCCCCCACATTCCTAAAGATATGCAAGGGATCCAAGACATGATTTATTTGTAACTGACCCCAATAAGGAAGCTCGTGATAGATGGATAACCTCTTCATACCACGAGGAGGATCCTCTACATTCGCCCTCCAAGCCTGAATCCAGTCACGCCTTCAAATATGGTGGTGGTGGATCAAGCTGACCTCCACACGTGAGATGTTCTAGCGAAAGGTATTGGGCATGACCTTCATAAACATTTTTCCTCATATGTTTGGAGTATCGTGCAAGCAGTTTCAAACCCGGTCCACAAATAGGACAAGCATGGTACACACTTGTAACAAGTCTTGCACACGTGCATGAATGTGTTAGTATAAGACACATGTGTGCAGAAAGAGAGTCATAAAAGCATAATCCTATATTATACATGTAAAGACACAACCACATACTTGCACACTCTCCATATCTTGGGTAGTCATGCATGGTCCACATCAAGATTCCCCTGACCAAAATGTCATTGGAATGTCTAGGAGCTCTGGAAATATCAAAGACCCGCACTCCTCTCCATAAGATCTGTAACTCGTCTATCACAAGTGCCATGCACATGTCCATATTTTTAGCCTTGTACTTCCCTGGCACAAGAAGTGCAAGCATGAGGTGTCACTTCTTTATTGTTAGCCATGGTGGGATATTGTAATTCACCAAGACTATGGGCCATGTCCACCAAGATGTCGAGCATAACCTGAAAGGTTTCACGTCGTCCATGGCAATCCCAAGATGTAAGTTGTGTGGCTCCCTCACAAAGTCCGTCCACTGATTGTCTATGTGCTTCCAAGTTGCACAATTTGTGGAAATCCTCAATGTGTCATCAGTGGACCGATGAGATGCACATCGTCAACTCCACTATGGATTTGCATCAGAACATGTATTGTATTCTAGCAATGATGGGAAAGTGTCTCAACACCTTTACTGTGATCTTCTCACCCTACAAGTCATCTCTATATCGTTGCTCCCCACAGTCCAAAAAACTAGCCAAATCTACATGCTCATGATGAAAGAGAATACAATCATTATAGCAAGCATGGATGGTATCATAATCCATACCTACCATTGTTAGCATCTTCTTTGCTTCATCTCTTGACGTGGGCATGGTATTTGGTGCAGGCAACATCTTCTAGAGCAACCTATTGCAATTCAAACATACATAGGCTTCGAATAATAATGATTCTCAAACATACATGATGATTCTCAAAACAGACAATATCCAAATAATGAGACAAATTAATGAAGGAGCTAACCTCATTAAGGCCAAGACACTTGTATCCGACCACCCATACTTTGCTTGCACATTCAAGATTGAGAGACAAGCCCATAGTTTTGACATTCCTAGCACCCTCGTCCAACTGTGTTGATTGCAACTCTCACATATTGACCTCAGACTCAAACATCACATGCACATGTGATGTAGAGCCCCTAAAAATAGAATCCATCATGTCCCTCTCATGTCCACCATGCCCTCGTCATCATCTGGCACATCCGAGAGACTATAGTCTTGCTCAAAGTGTGAAGGTATATGCACACCCTCGCCTCCCTCCTCATCCTATCTCAAGGTTTCGTGTAAATATAAGATCTTGTCTCAAGGTTTTGTGTTGTGTACACATGCAATATTAATCACGAACTCAAATAGCATTAACTTACCAATGACCCATCACCACGTGCACCACCAATGGTGGGTACTGGTTCAGGCTCCTCCCCATACATCTGCAAGTGGCACATGACAATATGATGTTGATGTCGTACTTCTCACTTGCAATGAGTGCAATGACAATACAACCTCTCCGTAAGCCACTCTGCACTCCCGGGCATTGGCACAATATCTGACAAGCTTCCACTCGTCCCTTCCATTTGCACACATCCAAAATCACAACATGAGCTGCAAGGAAATCCATTAAGATCCAAAAAATAGCCACCCATGAGCTCCTTTGCTCTCTCCTTAGATTAAGTGCCCTGAACCGTTGCTATATAGCGACGCTTTGCCCTGTTGCATCACTATATTGGAACTAAAACCCAAAACCCTGCGCGATGCTATCTTTCACAACTCTAGTGCAGAAAAAGCAAAATTCTCTCCTCCCACCTTACATTCGGTGACCTTGCTTTTCTCCTCTCTCTTCCCCACACTCCTCACCCCTACCCAACCCCTCTCCCAACACTTGTGCTTCCTCTCTACCCTTCTCCCTCTCTACTTGTGTGAAAGGAAGTTTTTCAAGAAGGACTGTCTCTTTAAGAAATGTAGGTTCATTTTTTGTGAGATTTCATTTTGAATGTTGAAGCATGTTTCTCCTTGCATTGCTAAGCCCATGTGCTAATTTTCGTACTTGTTTTTCAAAGGTTAAGGACAAAAAACAAGATTTGGTGAAAAAAAGAAGACTCACCTCTTCTCCTTTTGGTATTTCTCTTCCTCCTCTTTCCCTTCTTTTCGTACTTTCTCCTTGTTTGTAGGCTTATGCTTGTCCCCTCAATCCAATCCCTTTGGAAAGTTGCTTCTCCAAACTCCTCCTTCCTTTAATTAGTTATCTGAAAATTTGTATGTTTCCTCTCTTTTGTAGGGCCAATCCACGAAACACTGAGCGGGACTTTTCCAAGTAAGAAAGTGCTTCCTCTTTTTTCCTTTTTTTATTTTTGTTATTTGCATTGGCCTGCAGCTAGCATTGGGCATAGGAACCCTCTCTTCCCCTCTCTTCTCTTATTCCCTCTTCTTCCCCTCTTTCCCTCTTTTCCTCCCTTTTTCCCCCCTCTTTCCCTCCCTCTCTTATTTCCTCTTCTTCCTCCCCTTTCTTTTTCTCTCTTTTGTGTATGCTTATGCTTTCTCTCTTCTCTTTTCTCCCTCTCTTTTTTCTCTCTTTTCCTTCTCTTTCATCCTCTCTTTTCCTTCCACTCTTTCATCCTCTCTTCTCTCTTTTCTTCTTTTTCCCTCTCTTCTTTCCTTCTCTTTTCCCCTCTTTCTTTCTCTTCCTTCTCTTCTTTTCCCCTCTCTTATTTCCTCTCTTTCATCCTTTTTTCATAAGCATATGCATTTGCATCTGCTTATGCATGAGCATAAGCATATGCTTTCTCTCTTTTTCTCTTTATTCCTCTCTTTTCTTCTTTTCCCTTCTCTTTTTTATTACTGTTTTCCCCTCTTTCTTTCTCTTCCTTCTCTTCTTTTCCCCTCTCTTATTTCCTGTCTTTCATCCTCTTTTCTCTTCTTTTCCTAAGCATATGAATTTGCCTATGCTTATGCTCATATGCTTTTCTCTTCTTTCCATAAGCATATGCTTTCTCTCTTTTTCTCTTTTTTCCTCTCTTTTTAAAATTCCCCCTCTTGGATTGCAAGTACATAATTGCTTAAGAGCATGACCATATATTAGAACAAGTGGAGGATGAGGTCCCCAGTGACGCGCCTAGCGGCTCAGAGGAGGAAAGTACCTCAGACAGTACTGCAAAGCAGTAGATGTCATTTAAAATTTTGGCATTTTTGGAGAATGTCTCTTTTGGAGACAATTTTTTCTTAAGCATACTTTTGGAGACATATATTTTTTATATACATACTTTTGGAGACATACTTTTGGCAATATTTTTTATATATGAAAATCTTGTTGGATTCCACTTGTCTTTCATAAATATTTGTCATTTCAAAACTGGCTTTTCATAATTGTCTTAAGTAAATAATTGTCCTTTCATATTTATCCTTTCTGCGTTGATGTCATTTCATAATTTTCACAAGTGATTACTTGTCTTTTCATTATTTCTTGAGTTTGAATTTCATAACTGTCTTAAGTAATTAATTATCTTTCCGCTTCTTACCCTCTCTTGTTTTTTGTTTTTTGTCTTCGTGTTTGTGTCTATGTTTGTCCAATCTCTTCAAATTAGACATGGGATCACGTGGCACATCCGATGAGTACAGAAACCCTCGTAGGAGGAGACATCATGATCTCTACTCTCTAGAAGACTTTGATTCCACTCAGGCAACTCCTCAGGGGCCTACCCATGTGATTACCTCTGGCCTGACTCCTCTCGGACCTCGCATTGCGACTACCCGTCAGGAAACTCCTTTGATAGCAGCCCATGGCTTCACTGGGAGTCCCCATGACTTTGTCGCACAGATGAGCGATGCAGAGGGAGCGAGATTCTTCTCTCTACTATCCCAGAGGACCTCAACTCTTTCCTCTTCTACACCGACGACTGGACCTACTCAACAACCATCCCTCTAGCCCCTTCTCGACTGAGGGGTCATCACCTTGGCATACCCATCATAAGGGAAGGAAGAGTAGGAAGTGTCGAGGCTACTGTGGTGACTCAAGAAGGTGGACCACTTAGCACACTCACATCCCTACAGGTCTCCACTTGGTCATGAGATGTACCAGTCAGGTCCCTTGCCCTCTCCCACTCCTAGTAAGAGCTCACAGTAACACCCCTCACTCTAGCTCTGCCACTCCCATGACTCCTCCCTTCTTGCCCAAGGACCTGTCCTATTCCATCATTAGGGCTGGAGAGATAATAGAAAATAAAAAGGGCTCAGAAGTGTTGGCCACCATGAGGTGGTTGATGAGCCACCACTTCAAGAGCAGCTAGCTACTAGCTGGCGGTACCAGGATGACGAAAAGAAGAGGGCAGTCATCGATGAATTGAAAAGACAATACCCTAACCCCCCAAATTGGGAGTTCAATGAGGATTACATGTGAGAGTGCATGTGTTTAGTCTTGAAGCATCGTACGTCAACCTTGCATACTTCCATTGCAAAGGGGAAGGCTAAATCCAATTGGGCAGACAAAGCCGACTGGAAGTTTTTCAAGTAGTATAGGAACCATCCCAAAAAGTTTGAGAGTCAGAGGAGGGCTTTGAGGAGACAGTTGGAATTCGTAGGTACTTTGCACTTTGGTGCAGGCAGACGGTTGGCGTTCGAGGCATGGGTGGTAAGTCTACTTCTTCTCATTTAATTTATTATTCTATTTGTTTTATTACATATTACATGCACTTTATCTAACTCTTGTAAATTGGGCCCATAGCAAGATGCGATGGGTCACCTTCCCACAAACAAAGAGGCAAGACGTGCGTTCGGTGGAGTGAAGCCGTGGTTTATTGAGCAGGAGGCACTGGGAGCAACAATCGATTGTGCTGAGGTGGTTGCTCGCATGATATAAGTCTACTCCTACTTGTAATCTCACTTTTTAAATTGTTTTATTCTTTAAGTTCCAATCTAATTTCCAATTAATATGGTTTCACTCTTAGGGTACAAGCTCGAACATCCCATCAACGAAGGTGAGCGATGATGAGACGAGAGATTTGGCTTACACAACTTCGACGAGGGCCAGGGATCAAGGCGTAGCTCACGAGGGCCAGGGATCAAGCGTAGCTCACGAGGGCCAAGGATCAAACCAGCATGACCACGATGACGACGAGGATGAGGACAACGACTCAGATGAGCAGTAGTAGTAGTAGTAGTTTGTATATACTTCGGCATGTATATGCTTTTGTATGTTGACTCATTTGAGTGATTTTGTATCTCCGTTTTCAAAAGGGTAATTTTGTAGTAAACAATGTTGCATATCTTCAGCATGTATATGCTTCTGTCTCTTGACTCGTTTGAGCGATTTTGTATCACCCTTTCACAAGGGAAATTTTATAACAAACAGTATTCTTTTGTAATTACTATTAAAAAAAACATTAATGGGCCAAAATAGGGCTTGTTGTGGCCCTGTTTATCCCCACTAATGTTTTTTTAAAGTTTTTGTTAATCGTAGCTATATAGCGACACTTTACTAGTGTCGATATATAGCGACGTTTACTAGAGTCGATATATAGCGACGCTTATATAGTGACAGTTCTTTTTTGATGCTAATAGCGACGTCGCTACTGACCTTGGCGCCCGTTTAAAAAAAACTTTTTAGTGTAAAAAAGGTCGGTATTTATGTCAAAAAATGGCCTGTTCCTTGTAGTGAGTAGAATATTATCATCCTTATCTTGTACATCAAAGGTAGAAGGAAATATACAATTTAACGGAGGGCTAACGCAAGCCTTGTGTGGGGAGTCATCAACAAGTATTGTCCTTCTAGCATCACATCCAAATTCCTTTGAGATTTTTACTAAGGGTTTGAATATTGCCTCAACACCATTGACCTTGTCGGGCCTATTTGTCCTCATCTTACTATAAGTGCAGTATCTGTGCTAAGACCATATAACAAAGAAAGGGAGGCTCTTATTTCCATAATTTTGCAGCTTTCCTACCATATCAAATACGTTATGCTCCATTGCAGTTGACCAGATACCTATACATCTCTATAGCAAGATTTTGAGGAATTCTATGCACCTAGGATGAGCAACCATATATTTTTGCTGTGCAATACACAGATGTATTGGTGACTTGAATAGGCAGCGACTCAATAGCAAGCCATTTAGGTCTAATATGATTGTTATTCATGGAATATCCAAAGAAATTGTATGTGGATGTAGATCCAAATTCTCCTTGAAGTTGTTAGCTTCTGACTCATCCAAAAATTTGTCAAGTGCTACATTTTTGGCCATCTGATCCCAACCTGATAATTGGATTGCTCTCAATTTGTTTGTGCAACCTCGAGAGGATGGATATGCATGACCTTGGAGACCTTGCCACTAATGGGATTCCAAGAACTAGTGCTTGCCTTATGAAAGCTCTATTCTCAAGAAACACTTTGGACTCCCATTACAGTTCTAAAGGTGCACATCTTTCCACAAGTGGAGTTGGCTTGTCTACAAATGTAGATGTCGAGATCACAAATGCAAATATAGAAAACGTATCGGAGAGTGACATGCAGTTGTCACGGATGCCATGACAACTTCCATTGCAAGGGCTGCAGACACATGCATGAATTTGTTGCCATCAAATACAAGAGAAAACCCACCCTCTTTAGAGGGGAGTGTTGCTGTTGAGCCACCATACCAAAAGTTGCTAGAGAACTTGCTACTCCAACTAGATAATTGTGGGTCTAAGGACAAAAGTAGATACTTGTTTGCATACCTTTCTCTTCTTGTAGTGAGGGGCATTTTAAAGATAGTTCAATTGGGCTTCTTGATGGTAGGGCACACACATGAGGACATTGATGTAATGTTTAGCAGGTTCGACTCTCAGAGCTTGCTAGTGGGACAAACATTCACTTTCCCTCATCTGATGGATACATCACTACTAAACACGGATCCTATTGTGACGTTTAAGTACCGACGTTTAGTGCATGCGAGGCGCTAATCGTCGGTATTGGAAGCGCACCTCGTGAACCATCGCTTTATAGCAACTTTAGGCAAACGTCGCTATATAGCGACGATTTTTAAAGTTGCTATATAGCAATGTTTATCAGAATTGTAAGTGTCGCTATATAGCGACACTAAGATACTTTTTTATAGCGACGTTTTACAGAGAGCTTTTTTTCTCATATCAACCTTAAAAGTTAGTTTTCTCCAATGGCAATTTTTTAAAAATTTTCTTACATGTTTGATCTTTTGAGAGAATAAAAGTATGAGAGCATGTACATCAAGCCTTTGAAGCTCATATATTCATGTCCAAGTTTGAGATGAAAAAAATCAATGAAGAGCATTTACATCAACGGTTTCATCTTGAGCCAAGACTAACGTGCCAAACAAGTCTATCTCTAACTCTATACCGAGTTGGTCTCCTATATCATCATCGTACTCTAGCATCGTATGTTTACCTAAAAGTACTTGATCGTCTTCTTCAATAAAGTGTGGTGATTCTTGATGATCGTTGTCTTCTTCCTCAATATCGTGATCTCCATCTTCCTCCCGTGCGATGTCATTCTGCGCATCTTCCTCTTGGCTCATATTGTGTTCTTCATCTTCTTCGCTAGATTCATTTGGATCAATTGGACCCGGCATTGGTAGTGGCATCTCCATATCCACATCTTTATATTCAAAAATGTGCTTACTTCATGGTGCAACTTGGGTCACGTACCACCATCTTGGATCAAAAAACCACCTATATTGAAGATGGGTGCCAAATGTCGTGAATTATAAATATGAAATTATTCTTAAGTACATGTATCAATGGATCTTTAAAAATGAAAGCTTCGATTAATTAAATCATTAGTATGCACCTGCTCATAGTGCTCGGGAAGAACAAAAGTATCACTTTCATTGGTCCAATGTTTCGTGGAGTCTATTGCAAAGAAACCGCTACTATCTTTTCTCACTATCGCATGGGGACCATTTTAAATAGTTATAAACCATTTTACATCAAGAATGAAAATATTATTTATCGTCTGAAATCAACTCCATAGATTTCGCGTATGGTTCCACAATAATCCAACTGTGAGGAGAGAAGATTGGTATTCGAAGCACTTGCTCGGCTATCTTGTGTGAAGTTAGCCATGACTCCACAATCATACGTGACTCTCTTTGAATCGATGCGTTCCACGTGAAAATGTCGTCCATATTACCATAATGCACTGTAATTTTTGTACTCTAAAAGAACATCATTAAAACAATGAAGATGCATCTATTTTATAGCGTATATTGCCACAAATAATTACTTAATTACATCAAGAGGTAAGAAACTTACATGCATCATACATCCAGATGATAACTCTCACTCGCGCTCGTTTATTGTCTCTCCATCGTGTTTGGCTTTACGTAGAGCCAGTTGTAGCCAACCAAGTGACATGTGAGTGGGGAGAAGAGCCAGATCTCGTGGATATGGTTGCAATCGCCTGTACATTACTTTGAATCTCGTCCTTGCATTTATTCTTTCTGCTTTGGCCGCTTCATATCTCTCAATCCACTTCTGCATCTCCTTGCTATTGAGGATACAAAACTTATTGAATTTCTCCATTTACTCTTCGCTCATCTTTCTTTCAAACCCTTTTCCTTGGGGAACCTCGCCAACGATGCAATCATCATCCTTGTTATGCCAAGCTTGCGGCATATCGGGATCCGTGGATGCAAGAAACTCTGTGATATATACTAATGACTCTTGTACAAGCCATCCCTCTCCCATGCTTGCTTCTGGTCTTGCTCTTTGTCTTACAAATCCCTTCAAAGTTTTCATAAACTGCTCGAGAAAAAACATCCGCCGACTATGAACAGTACCTGCAATAGCCACCTCATCAACTATGTGCACAAGCAAGTGGACTTGAGTTGTCATAATGCTCGAGGGAAAGTGCTTCTCAAGCAAGCATACAGCTTCGATCGATTCCACCCTAGCCTTCTCGATGCTCGATATGGAGATCTTTTTTTGATATATCCACCTATTTCACATGCCCATGTAAGATATTTGCATAATTAGTCTGCAGATTATTCAGCTTAAATTGAAGAAAATGCAATCAATGCGATTTGATAGTAAGCATACCTCACAATACCACTAATCTTGAATATAGCATTTCTAACATCTTCTTGTAAGCACCCTTTTATTGTAATTGAGAGGATGAACTATCAAAGCAACAAAGAAGTCATGTCAACAATATAACATAATCATAATTACGCTAACGCATCACGATTATTGGTACACTAATTCTCTAGCTTAGAATATCTGTTAGAGCTTGTGCCAATCATGGGACTTGATCCCACTAAGCTTATTGTCCTTTGAAAATGCTCCTTTCAAGCAATGCATGTACCCTATCGGTGTTTGAAAAGAGGCAATGTCCGCCTTGACTGTTGCCTCCTCCCTCGTAGAGACGATCCACGTTGCTTTCGGGAGGACAACTTTTCTCGAAGCATGCACTTGGGGCCACAAATGAGACATCCTATTTATAGCATGCAAGTCTTCTCGCACTCCTCTCAAGTCTTTGGAACCAAGCAAGTGTGCCCAAATAGTAGCCCCCACATTCTTGAAGATATGCATGGGATCCAAGAGATGATTGATTTGTAACCGACCCCAAAAAGGAAGCTCGTGAAAGATCGATAGCCTCTTCATACCAGGAAGAGGTTCCTCTCCATTCACCCTCCAAGCTTGAATCCAATCGCTTGCCTTCAAATATGATGGTGGTGGATCAAGCTGACCTCCACGTGTGAGATGGTCCAACGGAAGGTATCGAGCATGACCTTCATAAACATTTTTCCTCATATGTTTGGAGTATCGTGCAAGCGATTTCAAACCCGATCCACAAACAGGACAAGCATGGTACCCACTTGTAACAAGTCCTACACGTGTGCATGAATGTGTTAGTATAAGACATGCGTGCGAAAGAGAGTCATAAAAGCATAATCCTATATTATACATGTAGAGACACAATCATGTACCTGCGCACTCTCCATATCCCGGGTAGTCATGCATGGTCCACATCAAGATACCCCTGACCAAAATATCATTGGCATGTCGAGGAGCTCTGGAAATATCAAAGACCCTCACACTTCTCTCCATAATATCTGTAACTCCTCTATCAAAGGTGCCATGTACACGTCCATATTTTTTGCCTTGTACTTCCCTAGCACAAGTAGTGCAAGCATGAGGTACCCCTTTTTTATTGTTAGCCATGGTGGGATATTGTAATTCACCACGACTATGGGCTATCAAGATGACCAAAAGAAGTAGGCGGTCATCGATGAATTAAAACAAAAATATCCTAACCTGCCAAATTGGGAGTTCAATGAGAATTATATGCGAGAGTGCATGGGTTTGGTCTTCAAGCATCATAGATCAACCTTGCGTACTTCCATCGCAAAGGGGATGGCTAAACCCATCTGGGCAGACAAAGCTGATTAGAAGTTCTTCAAGAAGCAGAATAGGGACCATTTCAAAATGTTCGAGGGTCAGAGGAGGGCTGCAAGGAGACGGCTGGACGTCATAGGTACTTTGCACTTTGGTGCAGGTGGATAGTTGGCGTCCGAGGCAACCATGGTAAGTCTAGTTCTTCTCATTTAATGTATTGTTCTATTTGTTTTACTACACATTACATGCACTTTTTCTAACTCTCCTAAATTGGATCCACAACAAGCTGCGATGGGTCGTCTTCCTACAGATGTAGAGACGCGACGCGCGTTTCGCATAGGAACAAGGTCGTGGTTTATTGAGCAGGAGTCAATGGGAGCGACGGCCGATTGGGCTGAGGTGGCTGCTCGCACGGTATAAGTCTACTCCTACTTGTAATCTCACTTTTTAAATTGTTTTATTCTTTAAGTTCTAATCTAATTTTCAATTAATATGGTTTCACTCTTAGGGTCAAAGCTCGAGCGTCCCAGCACCGGAGGCGAGCACTCACGAGGGCCAAGGATCAAGCGCACCTAACATGGGTCAGGGAGCAGGCACAGCTCACGAGGACCAAGGATCATGCCAGCAAGACAAGGACGAGGAGGAGGATGACAACGATTCGAATGAGTAGTAGTAGTAGTAGTAGTAGTAGTTTGCATATACTTCGCCATGTATATCATTTTGTATATCGGCTCGTTTGAGCGATTTTGTATCACCCTTTCGAAAGGATAATTTTGTAACAAACAATGTTGTATATCTTCGACATGTATATGCTTTTGTTGCTCGATCATTTCATTTGAGCGATTTTGTATCACCCTTTTCGCAAGGGAAATTTTATAATTAAAAACTTTTTTTTGTAATTTAAAAAAAAAAACATTATTGGGGCAAAACAGGGCTTGCTATGGCCCTCTTTAGCCCCACTAATGGCTTTTTTTTAGTTCTATTAATCGTCGCTATATAGCAACGTTTACCAGTGTCGCTATATAGTGACGTTTACCAAAGTCGTTATATAGTGACGTTTACCAGTGTCACTATATAGCGATGCTTTATAGCGACCATTCTTTTTCGACACTTATAATGACGTTAATAATAACGTTTGCACCCGGAAAAAAAAAATTTAATGTAAAAAACATCGATATTTTTGTCGAAAAAGGGCCTATGCCTTGTAGTGCATTCAAAAAATGTACATTATCTTCCCCAGCACCATTTCTTCTTACATAGGTTCCTAACCTCAAGGATTATGCGGATGGCTACCTACGTGATGGGAAAGAAATGCTAGTTGGTCATGCAAAGCCATTACAATTTTGATTTTACATACAAGGTGACAAACCTATGATGCAGTACAAGGTGCATCCAAAATCACCGAATTCGATGCTCATTGAAGGGGAAATTGAGCTATGGAAGAAAGATAGTGAGGGTTGACCATCGTTGCTTGTCCAAATATACTGCCAATGACTGCATATGTGAGAGATAACTTGCAAGTAATATCAGGGATAAAAGATTACATTAAGTTTTGGGAGAGATGTGCAAGTGGAAAGAATGCATCGTATGAGTCCTACATTAGGCCAGTGATAGACTATTGGAAAATCACATTTGGTGAGCTAGAATAGGAAAACATCTCAGAGATAGGAGTGTACAGAGAGTTTTGGCCAAGAACACAATCGCCTAATGAGGAGGATGATATAGATGCTTGCATTAATGAGTTCCAAGGCTCTGAGGAATGGAATGATTACTATTGCGGGCCTCTAAAAGGTAAGCCAAGGGAAGAGTTTAGACTAATGGTGGATGCTAATGCTAGGTGACTTCATCTTGGTAAGGCCATCAAAACTTGCATACCCCATATGGCTTGGGGATACCATTTCAAGTGCCAAGATGGATGCTACATCTCCTAACTTTAAGAGATTATTTATTTAGTATTTGGCACCATTAGTTATTATTAAGAGAAAGGGGTTCAGTGATGTAAATGCCTATGTTGATAGATGGAATAAGTATTGGGCAGAGAAGAGGTTGGGGATCCATAGGTATGGAGTGTATTTATGCGATTGTCTAGTCATGGACATCGAAATCCATAATTAGACCCAAGAAGATTAAGATTCCACAGAGTGTATGTATCAAAGCATGGGAGAGCTTGCTTGGTATCAAAGCATAGAAAATTGTGTCGATTTTCTCCCTCTTAATCTCCCAAACTTCCATTGTAATATGTGCTCACATGTGATGTTTCTGAATTGTTGCTATCTTGTCAATGGATATTTGCAAATTATTAATATAACAATTTTCAAAAGCTGTATTTCACCAGCAACTACTTTGTTTCTAATGGTTCACTATGTGTGGTGTTTGTTAACACCACCAACTAGTGTTTATTAACACCTCAAGTAAAATATACATGTTGTCCCCAAACGGTATTTATTAATACCACCAAATACATGATTTTCAAACTCTACCACAAATGTTTTGTTTCAGTTCTTATACCCAATGAAATGTTTCACAACCAATGAAGTTTTTCATAATCATTGGAATTTCCAAATATTAGCATATTCAATATTGGCAGAATTCCCACAATCAATGAAACGTTTCCCAAATTTAATGAAACCTTTCCCAATTTTAACGAAATCCACCCAATTTCAAAATTTTCAAAAAGCAACTTTTGTCCCACTTTATCTAATATGGTGTTAGCTCTGATACCATGTGAAAATGAAGAGATCAAGGAAGCTCAAAGTAGACTGAATAAGACATGAGAGGGAGATAGAAAATGTATATCTATATTTCAACAATACAAGATAGGCTTCTTATATAGAGAGAGCCCTTGTAATAGTCAACACTTGTGGGATCCTCTGATCCACATCTCTCCATGTGGATGTTCTCTATCCACATCTCTCCATGTAGATGTCCTCGATCCACATCCTTGTGAGGAGAGTGGGAGAGAGGGAAGGAGTCTCACTTGCGACTTTCTCACATGCGCAAATGGGGGAATACACACAAAGGTGGAGGCTGAAAACAGTTTTTCTCTTCTTAGTTGTGAAAGCCAAAAGAACTCTAGTACAAAGAAATAGAAGAACCCTATATGTGGGTCTCAAACCAAACTCAACTAACTAAGGTGGCATACTAACTGAGCCACGAACTAGAGTAGATAAGGATAGCTGTCATCCAGCTATTATTCGTGGGCGGTGTACCAACCGCGTCTGCAGCTAACATGTCGGTGACATAAATGCACAACGGTCACCCTGGCATATCGCGAGTGGAGCTCGATATCTCAACACTCCCCCTCGAGCTCAATCCCAATTCCTGCACACCAAGCAGGTCTTTGAACTTGCACAGCTTCTCTGCGCCCAATGCTTTCGTGAATATGTCAGCTACCTGATCCTCTGTGCTGACATAAACTAGATCAATAAGACCTAGTAAAACCTTCTCCCGCACGTAGTGATAATGCACCTCAATGTGCTTTGTTCTAGCATGATAGACTGGGTTATTTGCCAAGTGTATGCTGCTCATGTTGTCACAATAAATGACAACTGGCCCATCTGTAGGCTGATCCATATCATAGAGTAGCTTATGCAACCAAGCTACCTCGCATGCAGCCATTGCTGCACCCCTGTACTCAGCCTCTGTGCTCGACAAGGCAACTGTAGGCTGTTTCTTGCTACTCCAAGTGACTGCAGCACTCCCAAAAGAGAACACATATCCACTGGTAGATCGTCTATCAGAAATACTACCAGCCCAATTAGCATCAGTGTATCCATGCAACTGTATCTGAACCCCAGCCTCATAAAATAGTCCATACTGCAACGTGGACTTCACATACCTGAGTATGCGTCTAGCCACATCCAAATGCGGTTTCCTTGGAGCCTGCATAAACTGACTTACCAATCCAACAGCATAGCTTAAATCTGGCCTGGTAATAGTCATATAAATCAAACTTCCTACTATGCGTCTGTACATAGTAGGGTCTTCCAGAAGCTCACCTGCATCTGAGCTTAGCTTCACATTCTGCTCCAAAGGAACTGAAATAGGCTTACAGCCTGTCATCCCATATTTGGACAGCATGTCCAATCCATATTGCCTCTGCAAGAGCTGTATCCCACTTGGTGATCTAATCACCTCAATGCCCAAGAAATAACGCAGCTCTCCCAAATCCTTCATCTCAAACTTCTGCTTCAATAGCATTTTCACATGAAGGATATCTTCATCACTATCACCTATGATGATCAAATCATCAACATAAATGACAAGCAGCATAATCCCTTTCTCTGTTTTTCTCACATAGAGTGAGAAATCTGCCTTGGAGATCAGAAAGCCAATGGTGACAAGATACTGTCCTATCTTGTCAAACCATGCTCTAGGTGCTTGCTTCAAGCCATACAAGGCTTTCTTCAACCTGCAAACAAACTCAGGATGAACAGCATGAACATAACCTGGTGGCTGCTCCATAAAGACCTCTTCTTGCAAATCACCATGCAAGAAGGCATTCTTCACATCCATCTGATGTAAAGACCATCCCTTTCATGCAACCATAGCAATGACTGCTCTTACAGTTGCCATCCTTGCAACCGGACTGAATGTTTCTTCATAATCAATGCCATAGGTCTGTGCATACCCCTTGACAACTAATCTTGCCTTGTATCTATTCACAGAACCATCTGCATTGTGCTTGATCTTATAAACCCACTTACAGCCAATTGCATTCTTGTCTTTAGGCAAAGGCACCAATTCCCATGTAGCATTTGCATCCAAGGCATCCATTTCTTCATCCATGGCTTTCTCCCATTTTTCATTTCCCATGGCTTGCTCAAAAGAAGTGGGTTCTGGTTCCTGTATCACTTTGACCATATAGGCATAGTGAATGGCTGTAAATCCATCATATTTCAGCCTATCCACAGCATACCTAACCCTGGTAGACCTGCGCAAAATAGGCTCACTTCCAAGTGCTCTCAAAACATCCTTGGTCTTCCTTACTCCAGGTGTAACAACAGAAGGAATACCCAACTCATCATCAATGCTCTGTTCTGAGCCACTGGATTCACCATCCACATAAGAGTGACCTGCATTAACATCAAACATGGGCTGATCTACCTTCTCTTTTCCTTTTCGTGATACCTGCGTACCACTATCTGCATTGCTTTGAGGAGATTCTCCTTATCTCAATCTGCCTGTCCATGGTGAAGTATGTGAACCACTGCTAGAGGATACTGCAGGTCCACTGATATTTTGTGATTGCTGCTGTGAATTCTGTGCAGCATTACCATTTTGTGCATCTACATCAATCATCACATTTACTGGTTTATACCAGCTGCTCATCTCATCAAAAACAACATCTCTGCTCACTGTAAACTTACGAGTAGAAGGGTTATAGCATCTATACCCTTTCTGCTGTAGAGAATAACCAATAAAGACGCACTTCTCAGCTTTTGGATCCAACTTGGACCTCAACTCAGCTGGCACATGAACATAAGCAATGCAACCAAAAATTTTCAAATGAGAAATATCTGAATTCCTACCAATATACATCTCCTCTGGCGGCATGCCATGTATTGCTGCAGTGGGAGTCCTGTTCATTATATAAACTGCTGTAGCAACTGCTTCAGCCCAATAATAATCTGGTAGATCTTTTTCATTTAGCATAGCCCGAGATACCTCTCCAATATGCCTGTTTTTCCTTTCTGCAATTCCATTTTGTTGTGGGGTATGACTGCATGAATATTGTTGCTTTATACCATGCTCCTGCAAGAACCTTGCAAACTCATTTGAGAGGTACTCTCCCCCTCCATCTGACCTTAGGCATTTTATTTGCAGGCCTATTTCTTTTTCAACCATAGCTTTAAAAGCTTTGAAGTGCCCAAACACTTCACTTTTCTTTTTCATAAAATACACCCAAAGTTTTCTGCTGAAGTCATCAATAAATGTGACAAAATAGTGACAGCCTCCAATAGATGCAGCTTTAGTAGTCCACACATCAGAGTGGATTAATTCCAATGGCTTTTTACTCTCTTGAACATGCCTAGGAAAAGGTTTCCTTGCCTGTTTCCCAAATTGACAGGCTTCACAAACCTTATGCATTTCTGCAACCTTGAATTTAGGCAATCCTGCAACAATATTTTGGGCTTGCATTGATCTAAGTCGCTGTATATTAACATGACCAATGCGTTTATGCCAGATATCAATATCTGCAACTACACCGGTCCCGTGTGCAAACATTGCTGCACTCAATTCAGGCATGTCCGCATCCAGCGTAAACATCCTGCCCTTCTTCTTTCCTTTTGCTATCAAGCGACCATTATTTTTCATATCCTCAACAAAGCATCCATGAGGATTGAATCTGACTTGCAAGCCCTGCTCAACCATTTGACCAACAGAAACCAGGTTCTTGGTGATGTTTGGGACATGAAATACATCAGATAGGTATTTCTTTTTCCCATCCTGCATAGACAAAGGAATTTTACCAATCTGCACAATAGGATGTGCAGTATCATCACCAGTCTCCACAAATCCTGGTTTTTCCATTTTCCTTGCATCCTGCATCCATTCTGCATGACCTGTCATGTGGTTTGACGCACCTGAGTCAACATACCACACATCATTTTGTTCTTCTGCACTTGTCACAGAGTTGGTCATATGCTGCACCATAAATAGATGCTCATTTTTGTCATCCCCCTGTCTACTAGAAGATGCATAATTGCCTTGCTACAATTTTCCATTCATAATGTCATTCTGCTTTTTGTAGCAGTCTTTAGCCATATGTCCCATTTTACCACAGTAGTAGCATTCAACATTGCTGTTTGCATTTTGGCCTCTCTGCCATCCACCACGGCCTCTTTGGCTCCCCCTGCCTCTAGAGTTACCACGTCCTCCTGCATAGGACTGGTTTTCTTGAGTTTGCTGCATATTCTGATTTCTACCACGGCCTGCAGATCGGCCTCCTCTACCTCTGCCTCTACCTCTTCCAGCATTTGAGTAGAAGACAGTTTCTTTTGAAGTTCCTCCTGAAAAAGATGCACCCCCATTTCTCTACTCTTCAGAAATTAGAAGAGCAAACAACTCTTCAAAATCAGGAAATTTTTCACGGACGGCAATGGATGTCCGGAACTGTGCATAATCCTTTCCTAGACCATTCAAGGTCACAGAAACTAGATCATCATCTTCCACTGGTGACCCAATGGAAGCAAGTGCATCTGCAATTTTCTTCACCTTCATGTGGTAGTCATTTATGCTCAAATTTTCTCTCTGCACATTGTGCAACTCCTGTTTGAGCTGCATTTTCCTGGCTTGCGTATTTGTGCTGTACATTTTTGCCAAAGTATCCCATGCCTCCTTTGGCGTACTTGCATCCTGAATATGCACAATCATAGAGTCTGAAATACTGATAGACAGCCAGTACATAACTTTCCTGGCTCTCTCATGCCATCCTTTAAATGCCTGCATTTCCTGTTGACTGGGAACATTGGGAAGAACAGGTTCTTCTTCATTTCCTATAATGAACTCCCAATAGCCTTTTCCCATAAGGAAATTCGTCATTCTAAACTTCCATGCCTGGAAGTTGTTCTTGTCAAGCTTTTCAGTGACAATCTGTGAAAGAGAATCAGATGCCATTACAGAACACTGCAAAATATTCTGTCACTGCAAAAAACACAGCTTTTGCCTCACACGGGCAGATCTGCAAAACTGACGAAGGTGGTATTTGACCACACAGTCACTTTCTTAGTGACGATTTTGCATCAACAGGCAACAAGCATGATTTTGCAACTCCCAATATCTCTGCACACAGGCATACGATGCAATTTCTGCGGCAACTTTTCACCGACTAGCCGAGCAGTGGTCGCACAGCAAAAACAGGGCCTTTTTCTGAGTGCCTGCAAAGAACTTCCGCCTTCAAAACGGGCCCCAAAATGGCCTCGAATCAGAAAAATAAAGTCATCAAGGGCTTCGACCTCTCCCGCAGCATATACTGCGCTCTCGCCACACCGCGAAGGACATCTCAATCTGAGACAGTGCACTCTTGCACTTCTGGCTGTGCTACCTGCAGAGATTTGCTCCCAAACTCGAAATAGGAAAGCAACACTGGTCCTCTTACCAGGACACCGTGAACTTGGTTTGCTTTCTTGAGCTCCTTACCACGAACAAGGCTCTGATACCATGTGAGGAGAGTGGGAGAGAGGGAAGGAGTCTCACTTGCGACTTTCTCACATGCGCAAATGGGGGAATACACACAAAGGTGGAGGCTGAAAACAGTTTTTCTCTTCTTAGTTGTGAAAGCCAAAAGAACTCTAGTACAAAGAAATAGAAGAACCCTATATGTGGGTCTCAAACCAAACTCAACTAACTAAGGTGGCATACTAACTGAGCCACGAACTAGAGTAGATAAGGATAGTTGTCATCCAGCTATTATTCGTGGGCGGTGTACCAACCGCGTTTGCAGCTAACATGTCGGTGACATAAATGCACAACGGTCACCCTGGCATATCGCGAGTGGAGCTCGATATCTCAACAATCCTCACATCATGTAGTCCACATCCTAGGGTGGCTACTTTTATACATTCCTATACCATACCTTAGCCTCTAATATGTGCTCATGGCACCATATCTCAACAAAGTTTTCATAGAAGACGACCATAGAATACTAGAGTATAATATAATCATTTTGATAAAATGTGGATTTCAACCATTTGTCCATTTACATTAAAATACAACATCCAACATAGCTCATATCGTGCACTATGGTGATGACCTAATCATCACGTGTTCAAATGGTCAACTTCTTTTTGCAATCAAGATGCAATAAATTTGAGTTTGATATGAAAGACATCTGAGATCCTTAGAGCTACAATCGTTGGAGACTTCTTGCAATGCCTAGGGAGCTCCCTGGGAGGAATAACGAATCTCACAAACATAAAGTTCAAGCTTTAAATTGAGATCATCTTAACCAATAAGAAATGCACACCCTAAGGGGGGTCACTCATCATATGTAACCCTATCCTAGGAGTTCAACAGGACATTTTTAATATCTAAGTTTTACAAAAGT
Source organism: Dipteris shenzhenensis (assembly GCF_047967505.1). Taxonomy (NCBI): domain Eukaryota; kingdom Viridiplantae; phylum Streptophyta; class Polypodiopsida; order Gleicheniales; family Dipteridaceae; genus Dipteris; species Dipteris shenzhenensis. The sequence goes on from NC_141609.1 coordinate 12,788,234, forward strand.
TAATTTACATAAGGGAGTATTTAAAAAAAATTTGGGAAAATTTTACAGATTTGTATCGAAAAAGGTACATTTTATTAATGAAAAATTTACAGATAAGATATTTTGAAAATAGGCCTTAAACGCACATGATATGGAGGGTGTATACATAGTGACCCCCCCGAGTGCACACCTTGCATAGCAAAAGCCAAAACCAAAAGAGAAAAGAGTAGCCAACTAACAAGGCTTAGGAAAAAGAAATCCTACTGGGATCTAAATCCAAGAACACAAATTGCTAAGGGGCGAGTGTTTCCAGCCAACCGAGGACCTTGACAAATGTATAGATGGGAGTAAAGGAGGGGCACGTGGAAGGGGAGACTATAGGCCAAAGGGCTTTGGAAGTTTGGATATTCACTAGGAGCTTCGTAGTTAGGCCTATACGCCAAAGGGCTTCGTAGATAGAACTTTCACGAAGCCATCGTTAGCAGCGATGGAGACACCCCCTCCTCGCCTTCACGTTCTGGCTCTCCCCTTCCCTGCCCAAGGCCACATCAACCCCATGCTCCACCTCTCTTCCCTCCTCTCCTCCCTTGGTTGCTTCGTTACCTTCGTCAACACCCACCGCTCCCACCAGCGCATGCTCCAATCCCACCCTCCTTCTTCCTCTCCTGCCTCCCCCTTTGACCTCCCCAACATCCGTTCCGCCTCCATCCCTGACGGCATCCCCCCTCACCCCCCCTTCACCCTTGACCACTCCATCCAGGCCCTTTTCCAAGTCTTAGATGGCATGGAGCAGCAGCAAGAGCTCATCGAGAACTTGATCTTGAGCTCCCGCGTCGACCCGGCCACTCCTCCCATCACGTGCATTATCGCCGATTCTTTCTTTCCTTGGACGCAGGACGTTGCAAATAAACTGGGATTAGCGAGGGTGATTCTCTGGACTTCAAATGGGACCTCTTTGTATGCCTCCACTTTTTTAGCGACTGGGAGAGTGCGCTCTGAAGGTTAGCCTTTCGTCCTTTTGCCACCTTTTTGATCGTTGTATTCTTGTTTATCATGCAGCAGGATCAATAGGGGTACAATTTTCTCGAAGCGATCGTGAATTGGACAGGGAATTAGCCTAGCTGGCAAGAGAAGCCTTCAGGTTTCTTCTGCTCAGAAATTTGATGTCCTCAGCTGACGGTGCTGCTCGCAGGCCTTCCCCTTGAAAAAGATGAGATTATCGCTGGACTCGGTAAGTTAACGCCAGAGCGGAGGGAATTTGCAGAGAAACGATTTAGGCGTATTGATGAGGCTGCTTGCATCCTCGTAAACTCCTTCGAGGATCTTGAAAGCTCTTTCGTTCGAGCCGTGCAATTGAAATCAGCCATTAGGTGCGTTGGTCCAATGTTCCCTCTTGACTCGGATGACACAAAGAACACCACCAATTCCACATACGTAAGAACAAAAGGAAGTCTTCTTAAGGAAGAAGTCGAATGTCTGCAATGGCTTGATATGCATGCCGCATCTTCTGTTATTTATATCGCCTTCGGAAGCATAGTTTCGTTTTCTCAAGCTCAACTCGAGCACCTAGCGTTGGGCATCGAATCCAGTAGGCAGCCATTCTTGTGGGTGGCGCGGCGCTCGGATGAGGGTGAAGGCAGTCCATCCTTTCCTGAGGGTTTTGCCGACCGCACTAGCAGTCAAGGGAGAATCATATCCTGGGCTCCTCAGCTCAGAGTACTGGAGCATCCTGCTATCGCTTGCTTTCTCACACACTGCGGATGGAACTCTGTGTTGGAGAGCATCTCCATGGGTGTTCCAATGTTGTGTTTCCCCATATTTGCAGACCAGCCGATGAACGAGATATTGATTGTTAAAATATGGCAGGTGGGCATGTCATTCCAGAAAAACGAGGATGGTTTAGTAGGTGAGGAAGAGGTCAAGAGAGCGGTGATGGCTATGACACATTCTGAAGAAGGCAAAAAGACGAGGGAGAGTGCAGCACATTGGAAGACTATGGCTAGGGATGCGACGAGGCAAGGAGGGAAGTCATACATAGAGTTGACAAGGTTTGTGGAGGAGATGGTAGGAAGGATGGTGTGACCCCCCAATGAGATACTAACCAGGTTGGTTATAGGGTAAAGGGGCTAGTAAAGAGGTGGGTGCCTTTGAAATCTTAGTGTCTTCCTTATTTTGCTTAGGTGTCAAGCTCTTATGAAAAGTTAAGTTAGTCTAAATGTGCAGAGTATTGGCCCACCAATGCCTCTACTATTAGGTATGTGAGTTTTCCACCAAAGTTATATTTTTTTCTCTTTTTTTTGGAAAAATTATATTCTTTTTCTATTTCCATTCATGTAACATTTTGAACAATATCAAAAAACTCATAGGCCCAACCTCTTACACTTAGAAAAGATAAAGGTGCACAAGAGTGGACCCTTTACCAGGTAGAAGATTTTGCACAAATGGCATGAGAGTGCTCATTAAAGAAATTCAACATTAACGATCGTTTTTAGGAGTGCTGCATGATGCTCGTCCTCTCTCTTCTCTCTTTGCTACTACATTTTTTTTTTAAAATAGTACATGAAAACAACCGATTATATTAAACGGGTGGTCAACCGGGAAAAAAACAGACCAGTTACAAAAATGGCTAACCAAAAGGGACAAACCGCTCGTATCCTGCACTGCACAAGTAATAGAAAAGCGGCTAAATAAATTTTTGTACTTCCAGTAAGCCTTTCCCTAGAAGGGACTCCTTTCTGTCAAACAGGGTACCAATAGAGAATTTCTAGTGAGCCACACCGCCTAGCAGACCCTTGCTCTAATATAACCCAACTCGCCGCCAATATCGAAGGCAATTGGGATGTATCTCCAATCAAAGCCAGCTTCCAATTATTTTGTAAAGTAAGGGAGTGCATCAAACCTGCCTTCCTCATCACTGTCCCCACGCATTTCCACACCTTCACCACGAGGCATTCCCAAAACAAATATTTGATATGTTCCACCGCGCTAACACATAGCCCGAATACTGGACTAATGGAAACCCATTTGGCAAGCCTCCCACGAACTGGTAGCCGTCTTTGGAGAACCTTCCATAGCACAAAATAGAGCTTGCTAGGAAGGTAATTTCTCCGCACCTCCCTAAACCTCTTGGACCACCGTTCTGGTCTCCTACGCAAAACCCATTTGGAATTGCGATAATCTCTACTCAGCAACCCCCTATACACAATCCTCGCTGAAATTTTACAAAATAACTTTTTCCAATAGTTCAATGGTTCAGCCTCCAATGCGCTGGATTGGTTGGCCATGCTGTGGCACCATAGCCATGACCCGAGACAAGAAATATGCATCCTTGACAGATAGGCCAAACTCATTCCAGACTTGCCGTAAGGGCTTCCAAAAAGCCTCGTGTGTGTGTGTGTGTGTGTGTGTGTGTGTGAGAGAGAGAGAGAGGGAAAATTGATGGAGTGAGTTGGTGGAAAGAAGCTTATTGGGCAAGGTATGCAAGGAGTGATAACATGGGGGGATCAAGGCAAGGGGCAAGGAGAGGATGCCACACACCTTTCAATGCAGAGGAGCTCTCACAAAAGACACCAGCTCTCAAAACCCACTCCCGCTCTTTAGTTGTCCTACTACACACTCCATCTCTGACACCACTCTGCAACTCATTTCTTAAAAGAAAATAGTTCTTTGCCACATGGCTCAGCTCAACTCACTCTTTGAGAAGCTCTTCACATGGCACTTCTATTGAGTGCCACATGTGACAACATATGAAGAGGGCAGAGAAGAAGAGTGGAGAGGAGAGAGGGCACAACTAGTGAGCACACCACAAATGACTAATTGTACACTAGATTTAGTTGAAAATGTAGAATATATACAAACCCCTTTAGCGTTAGGGTTAGGGCATCTAACCCTTTCTTTTATAGCACTCTATGTGTTAGTGCTATATTCAACACATGATGTTGAGATGGTCTCTCAACAGCTTCCCTCAAGATCAACATCATGAAGTAGGGCTTCCCTCAAGATCATGTTTCTGGGGAATCACACCCCTTTAATGGGAATGCCTTTACTCTGGGTCAACCAAGAGCTTGTCCGTGCTTCTCGAAAAGCTCTTTGCCAAGTGGTTTGGTAATGATGTCTGCAACATTCTCTTTGCTATCACAATGATGCAATGTGATGTCACCAAGTATATCTGACTCCCTTTTTATGCAGGGCCCTAGCCCGGTGCAAATCTAGCAAGGCTTGTCCTTTCCCATTAACTGTCAATGCATTACCCCACGGATATGTTCTAAAAGTCTGAAATCCCCCTGTAAACCAATATTTCCCTTCCAAATCACCACACCTACACAATACTTCCAGGCATCCAATAATCTCGATATCAAATTCGACCCAACAACCTTAATAGGAAAGGAATAGGAAAGGCAGATAATAGTTTATCACAGCATGAAAGGCTTGCCAACTGCTTTCCCACCACTCCTTTCTACATAGAACCAGACAATTTTGAACCATGGGGATGAACACTGGAACAACCTCGTAAACTATTAAGCAACAATGGAAATATTCCTTAAACAGATATCTGGAAGAGATAAGCTCGCACACCCCTTTATCATCTTCATCTTCTCCCAAGGAGCGTAATGCAAGTGTGTACCACCTCCTTCATCAACCCAAAGGAATGACCTGAGCAATCTGTCCAACTCTTGCCCGTGGGAAGCCTTAAATGCCACACGAAAGAAACATCAATTGTAGTAGTTGCCATGACATGTTTGTTCACTAAAAATATGGCATTCCAACCAAGGGTGAGAGTGTGCCAAGCCATAAGCTTCTCTTGAACCCTTTCTTTTAACCTCCTTTTAACCAGTTAAACCTTGGGTGCAAATTGAGCCCAAGACCTAGTGGAGCGCCCAAGTAACGAATGATCTAACCTCTGGACTGGCAAATCGGATGCCCAGTTAGGTAAATCATCCAAGTCAACCTTGATTGAAAAAGGCTTGGAAAAGTTGCAAACAAAACCTGATGGCTTGCAAAAGAGTTGAAGTGCTTGAAACTTATTGTCCACACTCTCCCTTGATTCATGAGAAAATGCTACTAAATCATCAGCAAAGGCAGCAAAATTGCTTGCCCGAAGGAAGAAAGGAAGCTTTAATGAAAGCCAAACGAACACCTTCTTTGAGTAAGATTATTAAGGGCATCATGCATAAAGTAAAGAAAGAGGTCCCAGCCGACACCCTTGTTTGACCAATTTGCACAAGGGAAACCTCCCAACCCTACCACCGTTTAAGCATAACATGGCAAAAGCATTGCCAAACAGCAAACAAACCATCTTGACCAACTTGGAATCAAAGTCGACATGTCTCAGTACTGCACTAATAAAATCCCAAGAAGTGTGTGTTGGTTGGTTTTGATTTTGATAAAGCTTATGATCGGTAGACTAGGCATAATCCAACAAAGCAGAGACATTCAATATATTTTATAGGATGTCCCAGCCTCTTATAAATCCATTCTTCTCTCTATCAACCAAGTGCATCAAGCTCTTTGTATCCTTATGGCAAGAGCCTTGGCAACTACTTTGTATGAAACATTCAGCATGGTAATGGGCCTCCAATCCCCGACCCTCAACTTGGATTGCCTCTTGGGGAAGAGCTTAAGAAGACCAGAATAACATGTTTTGAAAGATTACCCATCTCAACCGTAGGGTTGGCCATATTGTCTAAGAAGACCAAAATTAACATCTTCTGAAAGAGTACCTTTCTCAACCACAATATTGGCCATATTGACTAAATTGAACTTAAGCATATCCCACAAGTGCACAATAAACTCCACCGTGAAACCATTCGGTCCCGGAGTAGTATCCTTCTTCATTTGTGTCAAAGCATCCCATAACTCATCCACTGAAAATAGTCTAGAAGACCTGACCCTATCATAAAAAGAAACTTGTTCTTTGACAGGTGCAAGCACCCTATTAAGAGACTCTCTCCAATCTTCATCTGTCACTGGAGGAGGGGAACTAGCTACAACAGACAACTTAGTCCTAAAGACCTCATCCATACCCCAAAAATCTGTAACCACATCTGCCCTATGAAGCTTGGACTCTATCAATGACATCTTAGCCATGTTTCCACTTAATCACTTGGAAGAACATTAGGGACAATCCCCTACTTCCAACCATAGTTGGCTACTCACCATTCTTGCCCTTTCAGCCTTGCTTAGTTCCAATTCTTTGACTGCTTCCTCACACTCGACAACCAGCACAAACATCATAGAATCATGAGGAGATAGAGTGTTAACGCCTCACTAAGGCATTCTCTGACCCAATGTAGATGAGCCTCTTCCTCTCTATTTTTTATTCTTTTCCTCTTAACCTAGATCCTGGCCACTAAATGAATCCCTCTAACTCTTGCATCCCAATGGGCACAAGGTTCATCTATACAGAAGTTGTGCATTCTCTCCATTTTCTCATATTCTTCCTCAAAACTCTTTATTCAACAGCAACTTCTTGTTAAACTTATACCCCCACCTTCAAGTGCGATTGCAAAATACCTATAAATAGGAAGGTGATCAGACACACCGGTATCTCTAATTACCCTTCAAAGATTCCCTCATCAACCACCATCCTTCATTGGAACAATCTATCCGACCCGCTCTGAAATCTACACCTTTTCTCTTGTTATTCCAAGAGAACCTTGACAACCCCTCTGTATCCAATTCGATGCAATCTATTAATCCCCAATCAAGGCATAGAGTTTTTGAGCCTTTCTCATTACCCATGATACTAACCTCAACATGAGAATGATCTCCTTCCCCAACCACCAGGTTCCAGTCCACTCCAAAAAACCAATAATCGTCGAACAGTGCGGCATTTAACAAGTTTGACCATCTTGAGCATGCAGAGCGCCTTGTGGGGCATAAACACTCACCACATTAAAAGAGAAATTGAGATAGTCACTTTGGCTACCACGACTATCCCTAAAGGACCCCTGAAGATTATAGAAGAACGAGCCAAGTTTGCAATGCCACCTCAATCCCTGATTGGGAAATTAGTGATCACTTGTTTTTAAAAAGAACACCAGAGATCATCTTGATCTCAACACTTTGATTCTTGTAGCAGAAACACATCTGGTTTCCAACAACTAACCATAGCCAAATATCTATGTTCTTTATTCTTCCCACAACAGCCTCTCACATTCCATGAAATCACCTTCACTGAGGCTAATTGGCAAACCAAACCGTTAGTGAGAAAGGGCTTTGACTACATCTTTAAGGAAATGAAAAATGACTTTCTTTACCCCCAAGAGCACGTCTTGCGACATCTTTAATTCTCTTTGGTATAGACCTTGCAACAGATGATCTTTTCTCCTTAGGAACTGGACCCCTATTAGGCACCTTTTTCTCCAACACCCTCTTATGAGCATTTACGTCAGGCATTTCCTCTTCTATTGTCTAAGACTCAACCAATGAGGCATACACACCAAGAAGCTCATCAACCCAAGCACCCCCCAATGTCTCACCAGACCCACCTGCAACCATCTAGGTTGATGAACCACTATCCTTGCAAGGATGGCCTTGAATGGCAATCTCATAAAGAAGAACGCATTTAGAAGACTTAAAAGACTGAATCAAAAGAAAAAAGCATTTAGAAGACTAAAAAGACTGAACCACTTTCCTTCTCGTAGCTCCTCATTGTGAGGAACAAAAGACTCAAGCTTACCGTCCTCCGCAATTGCATTAGCCACACTACCATGAATCTCTTGACCAAGAGCATACCCTCTCTGAATCTACACAGAGTTCCCAACATTCCTAGATGTCTGCTCTGTGTTTTCAAGTTTTCAGAATGGCTGGCCATTGTATATATTAACCACTCTCCCCTTTCTACTAACAAACTTCCATGGATTAATGAATCTTAGAGAATGTCCTTGTGCGACTTCGTCTGCTACTCCCTATGATCAACCATCTTCCTGTCAGCGTGAACCAAACCCTCCACCTTCAAACTTGGATACTCATAATATTTTGGTAAGGCATCCTCAGCCTGTAGACCGGTCGGCCATTGCTCCGCTGCCTGACGCACCAACGGTTCCCACTCATATCCATCAACAATTGGACCTCTAGCCAAATGATTATTCTCCTACTTGATAGGGCAATCCTTGGCAAAATAACTAGATTTTTTACATAGGTAGCATGCATCTAGAAAGGGGCCAAAACGCACCCTTTTCCATAGACCATCACCATCATTGAAGGAAATCTTGACAATGTCTAGTACTTTTTGGAGCCTCATATCCACATAATCCATGCTTTTTGGAGCCTCATATCCTTTTTTGACACAGGCGTTGAAATAGATTTCCCAACCAAACCATCACGAGCTGACTCCGAGATGTGAAGCAAGAAGAAGACTTTCTCAACAAACCTAGCAGTGAAATGAGAAGCCAGTAGATCACACTCAACTAACAAGAACTAATGCAACACTATTAAGGATGTAACCCTGGATGCGTCAATTTTACGAGCAAAAACCTATGAGCAGGTTTATCCGAGCGTGTTTTTCAAGAGATTTAAAAAAATGTATTTCTTTAAGAAAAGTGTTGATTCCTTTAAGAAACATCCCTCATAATCACTCTCAATGTAATAATACTATGCATAGATAATTACTTATTAACACATTTATATCATATGGCACTTGGGCTTATATATCACTCTCATAAAATACATGTAATATTTAATACTATATATGCAAGATTTTTCAAAATATAACTCCGTAGATGTGCTCAAAGGGGGTGTTCCGATCAATTTGAGTGGTTGAATGACTATATTTGGACATTGGATATGAAAGTTATGTCACTTTTAAAAGTGCTGTCCAAGGTAGTTTCGCCAGCGAAACTACCTTGGGAGACCTACTTCAAAGGGGTTTCGCTGGCGAAACTACTTGGACGGCTTGCTTCAATGAGTTTTCTTTGAAGAAACCCTTTCATGAAGATAGGTTGAGAGAGGGTTTTCAATGTCACCCCCTATTAAGTAAAAGTTGTAAGAAGGATCATAAGGGAATTTTCATAGAGAAGTCTACTCTACATGTGGGTTTCTTCAAAAGCCACCCCATTATGCTCTCACCACTCCTAAAGATTCACCTAAAGATTTTTATATAAAATAGGCATTGCTATAATACTTTGCATATTTCTAAGTGAAACTATGTTTTCTTCTGATTGATTTTTGCCATATTTATTCATAGTTGGAAGCTTTTTTTTTCCTTCGCTCGGACGCTCGGAAGATTTCGCTCAAAAAATGCTCGTCCCCATGTAACCCTACCCCTAAAAGATAAACTCCACCCCTGGCTAATCATTTAGATTCTAACCTCAATACCTCTAGTGGCATCTGACAAACAACTGAGTTCTCCTTACCATTCTATAACCATCCCTTCTTCTCGGCTTCCCTTGCCCTCCATCCAAGCTCTTGCTTAAGAATGCATTAACTTCAGACTTTGACAAAGGGGTAAAACTGCCTTGGACCTTCCAACCTATAGCCCTAGCATATGACGGGCCAACTTCCACATACTTCTGCTTGTTAAAATCTCTATGACAATTTGTCCCTCACCCAACTGTACCGGATTCAAACCACCCGATTCATTCTGTCCCTTAACACGATTGACTTTGTTCGCCTTCTCAACCTTGAGTTCCTCTGAGGCACCTGCTTTCTCACTCATTGATGTATCAGCCACTAGCAACTCAACACACATAGGCATACCTCTACATCTCTTCAACCACTTCCGACCATCCTTCCCCTCGAAGCATGCGATGGACATGCATAGACCTTGACAATGCTCACAGCTCACTTAGAGTTTTAAACAGAGTCTCTTCTGACTCCTGAGATATCGGCTTGTTGCAGGAGCATGAAGACAAGATGCAGAGAGAAGATGATGAAAAGGGAGACTTTATTCATGAGAGATATGCCCAATATATAGGCATAAGTTACATCCAAGAGTGGCATCAGATGTGAGCTCAAGAGAGCATCTCTAGATCCACAATTATCTCTCATTCACACACCACACTTCTAGATTCACTCATTCACACCTACTTAACTAACACATCATCAGTCACACCTAACTTAGGCACACCTACACACACCATGTCTTCACACACTCACAACTATAGATCTTAGGACCCTTGGTACGATCCCATTACATCGATTTGTCCTTCATTCCCCCCCACAAGTTGATGACCTCATCCCTTAGCAGCAGTACATGGGATGCTCCATGGCTTGCCCACCAGCATGTGGCAACACACATGGCCCCAACCTGTGACTCACTCGTAGGATTTTTGGTTTACAACTGGGAGATAGACAATGACTATGCATGGGAATACCCTTAGATTCAACAAGGTAAAACATAAGACTAGCAATCATTTGAGGGGGACGTCCCAAGTCGACCTATCTTGAGCAGCAACCAAGGGGCTTTTGGGTGGAAATGAAAGCCCTTAATAAGGCCTACTAGCAAAACAAAGGATGGGCAAAATAGTGCACACAATAATCCGGCATTCAATCAGGAAAGTCAATCAAAGAAACAATGATTGTCTATGGTCGGATTGAGCTCAAATTTTGGCAGCAGCTAGCCCTTAGTGTTCTCCAAGTGCAGTTAATAGGGCAGGTCTAAATTGTGATTGTAGAGGCAAAATTTTGAGAAAGTTTGGCGATCAAACCATTTAAAAAATCACAAGTCGCACAGAGGGCCATTGCAACTAAAATGTGTATTTAGAGGGTATAGGGTCTTATTGCTTCTATAAATGACACTCAATCCTAGCATATGAGATGTATCATCAAAATTATAAATATTATAGAGAAGAATCGTCTTGTAAACTTAAACTTGTTAATGTGGAAATAAAGCAAAATATCATGGCACACACAGTAACCATATAATCCTCCCCCCCTTTCGGTAACAACAAATGTCTCCTTTAATATCATTTTATCCTCAATCGCACAAACTACAACCAATAGGTGAAGTGGAAGATAAACATCGCAACCTTTACAGCACTCTCGTGCAAACAGGTATAAGTCACCCCTATGCTTTCCAAGTCTAGTGAGTTTAGACCCTTTAGGTAACCATGCATTTGCAAGGAGATGACACCCCCTGTCTCCAATCCGCTCCATCTAGAATTGGCCACATCTAGCAAGATGAAGTTTGGTAGGTGGTGAACTTCAACATGACATCAAGGGGAGTATGCAAACATGTTGTGAGCCATGAATGTCGGTGGATCGCTGTTCAAGATAACCAACACTATTGACTCGATGAAGGCATTCATGGGAACTCATCGTCCAATGGAATGGTCTTCATGGCAACCCTTTAACAATACCCTCTCCCATGGGATGGTCTTTGACAATAGCCGCATGTTGAGAACCACATCCACACATGCATGCACATGCACACCACACACACACATGCACGCACACATGCACACACGCTCATAAGGACATGTATGTGGGCGTGCGTGTGCAAACACACACACACATTAATGTAGCTCAATAAATGTATCTCACTTTCTCACACACACACACACACACATACACATTTTTCTAATGAAATGTTTCTTGCACACGTACACATTCTTTCCCCCACAATCCCCTGCCCCCTTCTTTTTGGTGTCTCTTATCTTCACAATACCCCCCTAACTTTGTTCCTCTAGCATTTAATCACTACCCTAACCAATGCTTAGTCAAAAAAATTTCCCTCTTCTTAATATTACGATTTAACCCCTAGTTTATAAGCCCCCCTTTTTGAGAGGAAGAGAAAGAGGAGAGAGACGGACACAAGTTTTTCTCACAAGAAAGTGATTCTATTCATAGATCATAGGCATATATATAGTGGAGGACTAAGTTGAGTTAGGGCAAGCTATATATAGCTCTAACACCCCCACTCAAACTAGGCCCTCTAGCTATGGATGAAAAAACCCTTGGGGAGTACAAGGGAAAACCAAAGCTACTATATATATATATCTACGTGAAAATATATATACAAAGGATGGCCATAGGCCATTTTGAATGTTACAATGCAATGTTGGATGATACAGTGCAATTTGCATGTGGATAGTACAAAGAAATAAGACAAGCACTTGTCCATCATACAGTGCAAAGTAAACCTCCTCAAACCTTTATAATCATGCCTTCATGTTTTGCACAATTCATCCACCTAAAATGACGAGTTTCATGTGGTGCATACAACCACAGCAAACATTCAAGTAAATGACCAGTTTCATGTGGTGTATACAAACACAGCAAATATTCAAGTATCCTTTTATGTTGTACAAAGAATGAATGTATGAGGAAATTTCTTCGGCCACTCCAAAGATGAGTATGTAGGGGCGATTTTAGATGAAATTTCACAAAGCCAGGGCTGAAATGTTGCTTGCTTAGTCTAAGAAATTTCACAAATCCAGGGCTGAAATGTTGCTTGCTTAGTCTAAGTATGTATGAGGAAATTTAACAAAGCCAGGGCTGAAATGTTGCTTGCTTAGTCTAAGAAAGCCATAGCAACATAATTGGAAGGTCCATCAAGATCCTGCAAATCAAGAACAATTAATCCAAAAATACAACAAGCACTCGGGCATTCGAAAGTACCGAACACTTGGGCATCCAGAAGTACTGAACAATTGGGTAGCCAGAAGTACCGAACAACTGAAAATACAATGAGCATAAGCCACACACGTATGACAAGAGGCAAGCTGGTGTGGATTAGACACAGCTTACATAATCATAGTGGGAATGAAATAACGACATCTTTTCATCCGGATGTACTGAACAACCGGAAATACAATGAGCATAAGCCACACATGTATGACAAGAAGCAAACTGATGTGGATTAGACACAGCTTACATAATCATAGTGGGAATGAAATCACAACCTCTTCACATCCGGAAGTACCAAACAACCGGGAAGACGAGCATCCAAGGTTACAAAGACCATTCAAAAGTAATCGAGAAAATGGGCATCCGAGAACGGTGATCATGTCCAAACGAGTACTTAATAGTAATCCATATGTACAACGTCCAAACGAGTACTTAATAAATAATCCATATGTGCCATGTCCAAACGAGTACTCAAGAAGTAATCCATATGTGTTCATAAATATTGTTAACTTAAAGATCTTGAACCTTGCCACATAAAAGCAAGTACGCAATAAGTAATCCATAAGTGCCACATCGAAACGAGTACTCAATAAGTAATCCATATGTGTTCATCATCGTGAAAGCCATATAAGTATGTGTCATGTCCAAATGAGTACTCAATAAGTAATCCATATGTGTTCATTTGAAAGACGTTGAACCTTGCAATGTCCAAACGAGTATGCAATATGACCACGTCAAAACGAGTACTCAATAAGTAATCCATATGAGTTCATCGTGAAAGCTAGATAAATATGTGTCACATCGAAACGAGGATTTAGTAATAATCCATGTGCCACGTCTAGATGAGTACTCAAGTAGTTAGCCATATGCCACGTCTATATGAGTACTCAAGCAGTTAGCCATATGTGTTTATAAATATTGTCATCTGAAAGACGTTGAACCTTGCCACATCCAAACGAGTACTTAATTAGTAATCCATAGGTGCCACGACCAAATTAGTACTCAATAAGTCAGCCATATATGTTCATCGTGAAAGACATGTACATATACCTCATCACATAAAGGTCAAAATAAAAGTATGCCACTGCTACACATGGGTCTTATTTTGATGGTTAAGCGCCAACGTTTAGCGCACACGGTGTGCTAATCATTGGTATGTAAGGCGGGTTTAAAAAGGTGGCTATATAGCGACCTTTGGTTGGTATATATAGCAACTTTTGTAAAATAACGACCTTTATAAAACATTGGTATATAGCAACATTTACCAGACTTATAAATGGTGGGTATATAGCAACGTTTACTAGACTTGTAAAAGGTTGTTGTATAATGACTCTAAGACACTTTCCTATAGTGACATTTTACAGAGAGTGTTTTTTCCCATACCGACCCTTAAAGAGAGTTTTTCCCAATGATATTTTTTTTTTCTTTTCATACATGTTTGATCCTTTGAAATAATAAATGTACAAGAGCATGTACATCAAGTTTGAAGCTCATATATTCATGTCCAAGTTTGAGAGCATTTACATTAATGGCTTCATCCTTCCAGTGTGCCAAACAAGTCTATCTCCAATGCTATACTGAGTTGATATCCTATATCATCATCGTACTCTGGCATCGTATGTTTACCTAAGACTTGATCTTCTTCAATACAGTTGGGTGATTCTTGATGATCATCATCTTCTTCCTCAATATCGTGATCTCCATCTCTCCTGCACGATGTCATTATACGCATCTTCCTCTTGGCTCATATTGTGATCTTCATCTTCTTCACAAGATCCGTTTGGATCAATTGGATCCAGCATTGGTAGTGGCATCTCCATATCTACATCTCTATCTTCAAAAAAATTCTGACTTCGTGGTGCAACTTGGATCACGTACCGCCATCTTGGATTAGAACGATCCGAATGAAAAACCACCTATATTGAAGATGGATGCCAAATGCCATCAATTATATGAATTCATGCTTTTAAAAGTACATGTACCAATTGATCTTAACAAATGAAATCTTCAATTAATTAAATCATTAGAATATGGTGGTGGTGGATCAACCTGGCCTCCACACGCGAGATGGTCCAGCGACGGTATCGAGCATGACCATAAACCATTTTCCTCATATGTTTGGAGTGTTGTGCAAGTGGTATCAAACCCTTCCCAAAAACAAGACAAGCATGGTACTCACTTATTGCAAGTCCTACATGCGTGCATGAATGTGTCATCAATGGACCGATGTGTAGCATGCCAAGTCATTAACTTTGCTATGGATTTGCATCGGAACATGTGCTGTATTCTAGCAATGATGGGAAAGTGTCTCAAGAACTTTGCAGGGATCTTCTCACCCTGCAAGTCATATCTATATCATTGTTCTCCACACTCTGGACAACTAGACAAATCTCCATGCTCACGACGAAAGAGAATGCAATCATTATACTGCAAGCATGGATGGTATCATAATCTATACCCATCGTTGTCAGCATCTACTTCGCTTCATCTCTTGATGTGTGCATGGTATTTGGTGTAGGCAACATCATCTAGAGCAACCTATCGCAATTCAAGCATACATAGGCTTCAAATAGTGAGAAACTATGATGATTCTCAAAACAAACAATATCCAAATTATGAGATAAAGTAATGCAAGAGCTAACCTCATTAAAGCCGAGAAAATTGTATCGGACCACCCATACTTTGCTTGCAGATTCAAATGAAACAGGGAGAAAAGTGAAGAAAATCAGATCGGATGGTGGTGGTGAGTTTGTTTCTACAAAGTTTGGAGATTTTTGCAAGAGCAAAGGGATCAAGCGAAAAACGACGACACCACATACGCCTCAGCAAAATTCAGTTGTTGAATGTTGAATGCAGACCACGGTGGAGATGGGGAGGTGTATGTTGAAAGGTGCTAGACTGCCAAACCACTTTTGGTCTGAGGCTATCAATACTATGGTCTACATCCTTAATCACAGCTATACAAAGGCACTCAAAGGTAAAGTACCACATGAGGCTTACAGCAGTAAAAAGCCATCTGTCTCCCACTTCAAAACGTCTGGGTGTGAATGCTATGCGCATGTCCCAGACAAAGAGAGAAACAAGCTACAACCAAAAAGCACCAAATGTATCTTCTTAGGCTATTGTGATGAGAAGAAAGCCTATAAGTTGTATGACCAAGAGGCAAAGAAGATCATAGCGAGCCGCGATGTGGTGTTTAGGGAGAGTTTAGGGAGTAGCCACATGTAGTGGAGGCAGAGAAGAGCTCTTCCACTTTATCATCAAGCGAAGAGGTAATTCACTATGGACCTGTCCCAAGAGCTATAAAGGAGAAGGAAACATCAGATGATGAAGGTATTAGTCACCAACCTATTGTTAGATCACCGGAAAATCCATTGCTATGATGGGTAAGGCAGCTCTATGACCATGACAATTGGATGCCTATGTTTGTTGAGCAGCATGCAGATGGACCAAGGTGATCTCAAAGAATCGAGGAGCAAAGGAGGGCTTCTGCTCACATAGTCAATATGGCCTTGATGGATGAGATTACTGCAGAAGTAAAGGAGCCTGCGAGTTCGAGGAAGCACTTGTAGACTGAGATTGGAAAAATGCTATGCAAGTAGAATATAATAGCATCATGAAGAATGAAACTTGGGAGCTAGTAGATCGACCACCTAACAGAAGGGTTATTGGCACCAAGTGGGTTTGGAAGGTAAAGTACAAGGGCGATGGGACTTTGGAAAAGTATAAAGCCAGATTGGTTGCAGAAGGATTTTTGTAGGTTGAACGGTTTGATTTTCAGGAATCTTTTGCTCTGACTGCCAAAATGACCACTATTCGCACAGTACTATCGGTGGCTGCTCATAAAAAGTGGATAGTTTATCAAAGGGATGTTAAATCAGCATTCTTGAATGGTGACCTCAAGGAGGAGGTGTACGTGGCTCAGCCGCCTGGGTTTGAGGCCCCCCATTCTGAGAACAAGGTATGTAAGTTGAAGAAGGCTCTGTATAGGCTGAAACAGGCCCCAAGAGCATGGTACCAATAGATAGACAATTTCTTTCATAAATTAAACTTTAAAAGATGTGCCTCAAATGCTAACTTGTATGTGTACAGGAAAGGTGGAAATTCTGCTATTATTATTCTATAGGAGAATGATAGACTCCTTATTACAGGTGACTATGACGACATGATCGAACAAACTAGAAAGGCGTTGAGCATAGAGTTTGAGATGACAGACTTAGGCTTGATGCAATACTATTTGGGGATTGAAGTTTGGCAAGGCAAGATCTTCATCTCTTAGAAAAAATATGCAAGGGAGATCTTGAAAGCATTTTGTATGTCCGAGTGCAAGGAGATAGCTACACCTATGGAGGTAAATATGAGGTTGTCTATGGAGGATGCCTCACCACCAGTAGACATCGGGAGGTATAGGAAGTTGGTTGGCAGTCTCATCTATCTATGCAACACTAGACCGGACATGAGTTTTGTTGTTGACGTTTTAAGCAGGTTCTCCAATAAGCCCCGAGAGAATCATTGGAATGCAAGGATGTGGGTGATCAGGTATCTAAAGGGCACTCTTGATTATGGCATCACCTATGGTACGGGCACTTCCTTGGCTAGTCATTGTGACTCAAATTGGGTTGGAGATGTTGATTCCAAGAAATTAGTTTCTAGATATTGTCTCTCTTCAGGTTCAGGTATTTTCTCTTGGATGAGTAAGAAACAACCAATAGTGGCATTGTCTTCTACCGAGGCTGAGTACAAGGCAGCATGTTTTGCTGCATGTGAAGCAGTGTGGCTGAGGAGGATCTTATGGCACATGGGAGTGCAAGAGGATGAGGCAATTGTGCTAAGGTGTGACAATCAAAGTTACATGGCCATTGCTAAAAATCCAGTGTTTCATGAGCACACAAAAAACATAGAGATTCAATATCACTATGTGCATGATTTGACGGGATAGTGGAATTGGTCTACTATCCAACAGAGCAAAATAGAGCAAATATCTTCACCAAGGCACTCGAGAAGGATCAGCTTCAAGGTCATCTTTAGAGACTTGGCATTGGGCCGAGAAGGTAGTTCACCTATGGGTGGACATTGAGGGGGGGTGTTAGATATGCTCAATGCCCCACCCTCCTGGTAACTAGCAGTGGTCCAAGGTGCTCAAGTTGTAAGGCCCCCATATGAGGAGAAGCCATGTGTGAGCCCGAGACACTGGATGGATCCTAACTTGCGTGTTACATGAGGTCTATTAATTCAGATTGTTGATGGTAGAAAGGTGATTGTGTGGGAGCCCCCGAGGTGATGGTATAGGGAATATTCCATGGACGACTAGTCGAGTCCACCGACTAGGTTGGAGCTAGGTGGACTGGTCGGCTCCATCGACTAGGTCAACTGGTCGACTCCACTGACTACGTTGATCTAACTACGGCCCTCATAGCTATAAAGAGGCAACCTCCCCAGTCCATTGTATCAGATCAGATCTTCCAGCTAGTAGCTCTTCACCTAGTATCTGTCTAGATCGCCATCTAAGCTCCACTATGGGAACGCACGGGTGGACAAAGCCATCATCTGTACTACATTAGTATTGACTTGGAAAAGTTTGTTCCTCTCCAGTTTGCTGTGTACTCTCTATTCTTTGTTCAATTTCTATTCTGCTGCACCGTGTAATTTAACAGATGGATCCTGACTTGCATGTCAGATGAGGTCTATCAATGAGACCGTTGATGGTAGAAAGATGATTGTATGGGAGCTCCTTATTCTTGTTGGGTCATCGGGGCCAATTGGCCCCCAGCTAGGGGGTCCTAGGGGGGCCAGCAACCCCTTGGTGGGGGTTCAGGGGTGAGAGCCCCTCAGGTGATGGTATAGGGAATATCCCCTAAATATTCCATGGATGACTAGTCAGTTCCACCGACGAGGTTGACTGGTCGGCTTCATCGACTAGGTTGATTGGTTGGTTCCATCGACTACATTGATCCAACTACCACCCTCATAGCTATAAAGAGGCGTCCTTCCCAGTCCATTGTACTAGATCAAATCTTCTAACAGAGATCTTCTAACAGCTAGTAGCTCTTTAGCTAGTATCTGTCTAGATCGCCATCTAAGCTCCACTGTGGGAGTGCATGGGTGGACGGAGCCATCATCTGTATTACGTCAATATTGAAGGAAAAATTTGTTCATCTCCAGTTTGCTGTGTACTCTCTATTCTTTGTTCAATTTCTATTCTGTTGTACCGTGTAATTTAACATATACTTCAGCATGTCTATGCTTCTGTCTCTTGGCTCATTTGAGCAATTTTGTATCACCCCTTTCACAAGGGAGCTTTTGTAACAAACAAAGTTTGAGACTTTTATATTGCCTGTGTGCTTGTAAACATTATTTTGTCATTACTATTAAAAAAATTAGTGGGAAAAAATAGGGCTTGATGTGGCCAGCCTGTTTAGCCCCACTAATATTTTTTTAAAATTCTATTAAGGGTCGCTATATAGCAATGCTTTACCAGGGTTGCTATATAGTGACCTTTAC
Source organism: Dipteris shenzhenensis (assembly GCF_047967505.1). Lineage (NCBI taxonomy): Eukaryota > Viridiplantae > Streptophyta > Polypodiopsida > Gleicheniales > Dipteridaceae > Dipteris > Dipteris shenzhenensis. The sequence continues at coordinate 12,807,284 of NC_141609.1, forward strand.
CAGAGTCCTTATATAGCAATTCTTATATAGCGACACATCTTTTCCACAGGGATTTGTGAGGGAATTAAAACGGGCGTTTTAAGTTGCCAAATTATAATGCTTTAAACATTTTTTGACCCTCCCAAAAGCGATTTAAACCGGCCCCACCACATTTTTTAATGAAGACCAGTTGTAGCCCATTACCACGCAGTAAAACCACCCACCGTGCGGTACTAGGGCTGCTATGCTGCCCAGTGTTCACCTATACCGTGCGGGGGATGTATACACTACATGGTCTTAGCCATATACCGTGTGATTTTATGGCACATACTGAGAAGTATTATGAGAATACCGTGTTGTGCAATTTCTTATATATACTTTGCACCGACCTCATCCTATTTACATTCTCAAGAATCCAGCTCTGCTTGGAGTCTCAAAAAAAACAAAGAAGGACAAGGAAAAAGGGATAAAGAAAGCTTCCAAACTAATTTATGAGATTTATATCCTTTGAAAAAGTGTCCAGTGTTAGTGGTGGGATTGCTTAGGCCATCTAATACCTACCCACACTGGGATGCAAAATGGATAAATGCGTAGCTCTAAGTTGATGGTTTATCGTTTGTGATTTGAAAGATTATTTTTTTAATAATATTGTCATTTAAATATATTTGAAGTTATTTTCACAAAAACAAAAGGAAAAAAGTTTTTTAAATAAACATTAGCTTTTAAAATTTAGTGAAATCTCACCTTTTTGATATTTTACTAGCTATATAGCCTATAGGTTACAAAAAACTAGTAAAAAACATATATGAGATTGATTGTTAGTATCAATGTGCGAGTGGGGAGTTTGCTTATGCCAACTTGTAACTAATTGTATATGGATACAAAATACGTTTGAACCATGTGCTAGTGGTGGGTGGTCTGTATATGCCAATCGGTAACTACTCGCACATGGATGTGAAATTGAAAATGGTATATTATAGTTTATTTGTTCTTATTAGGCAATAGGAACATGAAAATACTTGGCTTTCACCGGTTGTGACTCGCATTCACCAGCTAATGACAACCTTTTGAAAGTCTAGCCGGTTGTGTAGCTCACAATTGCCAGCTTGTATCAACCCGAAAATTACATGTTAGAGATCATAACTATATTAGTTTGCTTGTAAGAAGAAATTTGTGGCATTGTATACTATACATTTATGTGGAAGGAGAAATACTAACTCATCTCAAAACAATTAGTTGATCTTATATAGGTATGAAATGTATGTCTAAACTTACATTAGATATGTCTAACCTAGGTAGCATCCTTCACTTCGTCAATTCAATCAAAGGGTTTTGATAAGTACACATGTAGGTATTGTTGGCTACTGCACTTGTATATGTGAAATACTGACATTTGCATACGAGCATGAAGACGCGAATGATCATAGTGTAGATAGATGCTTACTTGAGAAAGAGCAGGACATGGGAAAAGGCAACTTGCCATCCCACGCCTATTTCTATAGGGAGATTACCACGTCTATAACCATCCATTTATGTTGGGAGGGGGCAAGACTAAATTAGATGGTTGCTCTCTCTTGAGGTCTAGCAAATGTACATTTGTTTTCGATGACATGTTAGTGACATTGCCTTAAGTTGTTGAAAGCATATTAATAATTGAGATGGTTTTTCTCTTTTACATGTACAACAACCATGGCGGACAAAGAAGTTAGGGTAGGCCAACATCAACCGCCAAACAAGACTCAAGGAAAAGGCCAAAGTGTTGCGAAACCACAGGATTTTGTTACAATGTTAGGGCATCAAAAGTGGAAGTGTAACTTCTATAACCAAGTGGTTGCAGAATCAGCCATGAGGATAAGAAGACATTTGATTGGCGATGAAGATAAACTAATAAAGAGATGTGAGGGACCAAATGTCAAAACCATTGTTGGCATCCTACAAGGCATTAACAATGCTGAAAGTTGAATCACCCGTGTACAAGCTCAAGATATATGAGTGAACATTTACTATGTGGAACTATTCTAATGGAATTTGACAATGATCTAGACCATGGATGTTCTTAATCGATTAATTACTAGTTCCTTGTGTATTTATTTGAGTCCTGATCTTTTAGATTGATTGTATCATGAACAAATACATTTAGATCCTTTGAATAATTGTGTTGAATGGTTAAGATTGAAAAGTAGAAGGTGAGAGAGAAAGAACTACAAACCGCCACATGCATGTAAGCAATGCTAGCTACTGTACTAGCATGTGTGAAATACCAACTTTTGCGTACAGAGCATGATTTCACACCACATGCATGTAAGCAATAGTAGCTACTACACTAGCGTGTGTGAAATACCAACTTTTGCATATAAAGCATGATTTCACACCACGTGCATGTAAGAAATGCTAGCTCTACTGCACTCTAGGTAGAAAAATTCGAATTCATGATTCAAAAAAATCGAGAAAATCACTTGAAAGATTCAAATGGAAGAAAAAATCGATTTAAAAAACGGTGACACGTCATGTTTTTTATATATAAATTGCCATTTCATCACCACATATTTGTAAAATAACTTTTATTCGTACGAATAAACTTGTATTAGGACGAATACATTCCTTTGATTTTGCATATAATCTCATTGTTTGCCAATTTTTCTCATCTCATGCTTGGTTCCTCAACCGAGCATAAGAGATCTAAAAAGGAAAAGAAGGAGAACGATCTTTAAGGTTGTGAAAACAATCTAGAAGGTTTGAAATAAGATAGATTTTTGTTATGGAGCTTCAGGATCTCATCTTGAGTTTTTGAGATCTCTTGTTTGGATTTTGGTTTTGGTCTTTTCTTTTGTTTGTTGGAGTTCTAGGTTCTCTTTATTGAGTACCTTCGATCTCTTGTGATAAAAATATTTTAGATATTTATGTGTTTGAAATTTGTTTGTGGGAGTTGTAGGTTCTCTTTATTGAGTTCCTTCAATCTCTTGTGATAAAATAATTTAGATATATGTGTTGAAATTTGTTTGTGGGAGTTCTAGGATCTCCTTGTTGAGTTCCTTCAATCTCTTGTGAGATAATTTTTTTTGTGAGAGTTTGAGGATCTCTTTGTTGAGTTCCTTAGATCTCTTGTGAGAAATATGTTTGTTTTTGTGTTTTTGAAATTTGTTTGTGGGAGTTTTAAGATCTCCTTGTTGAGTTTCTTAGATCTCATGTGAATAGATTTTTGTACAGGGGAATTCTAGGATCTCTTTGGTGAGTTCCTTAGATCTCTTGTGATAAATGGGCTTGTTTTTGTGTCTATGAAATTTGTTTGTGGGAGTTTTAAGATCTCCGTGGGATGTCTTTGGTGAGTTCCTTAGATCTCTTGTGATAAATGGGCTTGTTTTTGTGTCTATGAAATTTATTTGTGGGAGTTCTAAGATCTCATTGTTGAGTTTCTTAGATCTCATGTGAATAGATTTTTGTACGTGGGAGTTCTAGAATCTCTTTGGTGAGTTACTTAGATCTCTTGTGATAACTGAGCTTGCTTTTGTGTCTATGAAATTTGTTTGTGGGAGTTCAAAGATCTCCTTGTTGAATTTCTTAGATCTCATGTGAATAGATTTTTGTATGTGGGAGTTCTAGGATCTCTTTGGTGAGTTCCTTAGATCTCTTGTGATAAATGAGCTTGTTTTTGTGTCTATGAAATTTGTTTGTGGGAGTTCTAAGATGTCCTTGTTGAGTTTCTTAGATCTTATGTGAATAGATTTTTGTACATAGGAGTTCTAGGATCTCTTTGGTGAGTTCCCTAGATCTTTTGTGATAAATGGGCTTGTCTTTGTGTCTATGAAATTTGTTTGTGGGTGTTCTAAGATCTCCTTGTTGAGTTTCTTAGATCTCATGTGAATAGATTTTTGTACGTGGGAGTTCTAGGATCTTTTTGGTGAGTTCCTTAGATCTCTTGTGATAAATGGGCTTGTTTTTGTGTCTATGAAATTTGTTTGTGGGACTTATAGGATCTCCTTGTTGAGTTTCTTAGATCTCATGTGAATAGATTTTTATATGTGGGAGTTTAGGATCTCCTTGTTGAGTTCCTTAGATCTCTTGTGAGAAATGGGCTTGTTTTTGTGTCTATGAAATTATTATTTTAGTTTGTGGAAGTTCTAAGATCTCCTTGTTGAGTTCCTTAGAAGATCTCTTGTGGGAATTTTTGTCTATGGGAGTTGTAGGATCTTCTCATTGAGTTCCCTAGACCTCATGTGAGAAATATGATTTTATTGTGTTTGTATTCTCACACTTTTTTTGAATGAATATGTAATATTCTTTTAATAGAATGTGAAATAGTACAAAGAGTTTTAAAGTGTACGAATTGAAAGTTTTAAAAGTTATTAAAAGAGTTGTCTCATTCTTACACTTTCTTTTGAATGAATATTTAATATTCTTTCATTAGAATGTGAGTTATTTTAAAAGAGTGTGATTGAATGACAATTAATATATTGCATGCTTGAACGTGTTTTTCAAAACATATGTGTTGTTTTTTGTAAAATGTGTAATGCAATATGTTTCTATTGTATACTCAAATTATTTTTTTTTGCATTTTGTTTTTGGCAACTTCAAAAGCATGGTGCGTGGCAAGATTTGGTCATACATGACAGAGATACGAAAAATACATGCCTCGGTCTCTTTGTTGCAATGTAAATATTGTGGACACAAATTCATAGGTGGTTCTACTTGCATCAAGCAAAATTTTGTCGAAATAGGCAATGACGTTGGAGCTTGCACATGCACTCCATCTGATGTTCTTCCATTATGCAAATCGTATTTAGAGAAAGTGAAGAAAGTGGTTAATCCGACCCTAATAAGAAATTGTGCAACTCAATAAGATGTGAGCACTGAGGTTGATGAGACAGTTGAAGGAGAAGCACCAATAAATGCGAGAAGTGTATCCCATACATGAAGGTGATGTAGATTTGCTAGCAAGTGGGTCGTAGGTGAGTTTTGATGCGACTAATGTCTATCAGGTAAAGAAGAGAAAAATTGGAGAACAATCTTCTATGGAGGATGGATTTCTTCAACAACAAGTGCATGAAGAGCACTTAAGATGTGTAAGAAAACAATACAACGTCTGTGCTCAACAGATAACAAGATCTTGTATGCAAGAGAGAAAAGCAGATAGTATGGAGAATCAAAAATTTGATTACTGTAAAACTGATACAATAAATGGCGTTGCCTCCCAGCCATGCGCTCCTATGTGAGAAGCTTCGATGGCATGTTGGAAATAGTAGAGGACGGAGGCTGGATGCTAAGCAATCAGGGTTGCTATAGCCAGTCATTATGATGGGCTTCACGGGCTTGCTCTTATATAGCCACCAATCGTAGTCAATTAGAACCAATTGGGAGACTGCCGACCCAGTCGGCCCAAAACCGTCAAATGGAGGTCAGCGGTCCCAAAATAGGCCACTGACCACACATTAGAATCGTGGCGCAGAATAGTCCCACATACTATAAAACTCATACAATAGATGGCATTGCCTCCCAACCATGCGCTCCTGTGTGAGAAGCTTCGATGGCATGCTGGAAACAGTAGAGGACAGAGGCTGGATGCCAAGGAATCAGGGTTGCTGTAGCCAATGATTATGATGGGCTTCACGGGCTTGCTCTTATATAGCCACCAATCATAGTCAGTTAGACCTAATTGGGAGACTGACCCAGTCGGCCCAAAACGGCAGACTGGAGGTTGGTCCCAAAATAGGCCACCGACCACACATTAGAACCATGGCACAGAATAGAACCATTTGGCCCAGAGCCATTCGGGATCATCTAGGGCTACAAACGGGCCCCGCAACCCGAGAGGGGTTTCCCCAAGAAATGCTCCGTCTACCCTCAGTGCGGTCAGTCATGGGATGCCTTCCCGCACTTGCATGTAACGTAGTTGGCAATGTGCCAACTCTATCTGAAGCCGTCCAGCCATCAGGCCACACATGGCCCCCATCTAGTGTCCAAACAAGGACCTACTGGATAACCAAACTACTCAAATGCCTTCTCCTCATATGGGGGGCTTACAAGTAGAGTTAGCTAGTTCTGGCGTAGTTACATGAGAGTGGAGCATTGATATCTAACACCCCCCCTCAATGTCCACCTGCAAGTGAACTTACTTTTTCGGCCCAATGTCAAGTTGATGAAGATGCCTCTCCAGCGTCAAGTTGATGAAGATGCCTCTCCAGCAAGTCTCTTCCAAGAGCCTTCGTGAAGATGTCTGCAACATTCTTTGTAGTCGGACAGTACACCAAGTCGACCTCTCCATCCATGATGAGCTCGCGTACAAAGTGATATTGAATCTTAATGTGTTTTGTGCGAGCGTGGAACACAAGGTTCTTTGCAATTGCCATGCAACTCTGATTGTCACATGATAACTGCGTAGGCTTGTTCCGCACTGCACCCATGTCCCCTAAAATCCTCCTCAATCACATTGCCTCACAAGAAGCAAAACATTTTGATTTGTACTCAGCCTCGGTAGAAGAAAGAGCAACTATGGGTTGCTTCTTCCTGACCCATGACACAGCTCCAGATCCTAGTGAGAAATAGTAACCTGTCACTTATCTCTTGCTATCCACGTCTCCTACCCAATCCGAGTCACAGAATCCGTTCAAGGTGTTGCCCTTGGTATAGGTGATGCCATAAGCAAGTGTGCCTTTGATGTATTTCAGCACCCACATCCCTGCCCTCCAATGGTTCTCCCGGGGCTTATTGGAAAACCTGCTTAGTACACTAGTCGCAAAGTTAATGTCCGGCCGTGTGTTGCACAAGTAAATCAAATTGCCCACAAGCATTCTATACTTTGCTTCGTCCACCAGTGGTGATGAATCCTCGTTTGAGAGCTTCACGTCAGCCTCCATAGGAGTGCCAACTGTCTCGCACTCAGCCATGCCAAATGCCTTCAGTATCTCTCGAGCGTACTTCAGGTATGAGATGATCTGTTTTGGCTCTTGCCAAACTTCAATCCCCAAATAGAAATGCATCAGTCCAAGCTCTGTCATTTCAAACTCTCTTCCTAGCAACTGCTTTGTCTGCGAGATCTTTTCTTCATGGTTCCTTGTTATGACAAGGTCGTTCACATAAAGGACCACAATCATACACCTGCCTCCTTCTCTGTAGATATACAAATTTGCATCAGATGGGCTCCTCCTGGACCCATTTTGTAGAAAGTAGGCATCAATCTGCTGGTACCACACTCGTGGGGCCTGTTTCAGCTCGTAAAGTGCCTTCTTTAGTTTACAGACTTTCTCTTCTGAACCGGGGATCACAAAACCTAGTGGTTGTTCCATGTATACCTCCTCCTTGAGATCTCCATTCAGAAAGGAGGATTTTACATCCATCTGAAACATGAGCCAACTTTCCTATGCTACTAAAGCCAAAACACTGTGAATTGTGGTTAGTCATGAGGTGTGGGAGCAAAAGCATCCTGATAATCAAAACCATGTACCTGTGCAAATCCTTTTGCCATGAGCCAATCCTTCTACTTATCCAATGTGCCATCGGACTTGTACTTGGTCTTGTACACCCACTTGGTAAAAATTACCTTGCATTTTGCTAGACCCTAAATAAATGTAATGTGCATTACTCCCAAGGAAACCATGTTTTTGGAGAGTATTGATACGTCTCTAAAAGAAAAAACTTTGGCATATATTGTAAAAATATACGAAAGAGCAATCCACAAAGTTGGTGGCAGTTAGAATGTTACTGCATTAGTAACAGATAATGCATCAAATTACAAGACCGCAGGTAAGATGGTCATGGCAAAGTATCCCACTTTGACATGGGTGCCATGTGGCGCTCATACTCTCAACTTGTTGTTGATGGATATTGGACAATTACCATTTGTGCAACCAGTACTGCAAGATGCTAATGCCGTAGTGAGTTTTATAAAGAGTCATCAATACTTGCATGTAGTATTCAGAGAGCACTCTGTGAAGCAACTCAGGCAATTTTGTCAAACTAGATTTGCCACTTCTTTTCTAGTTCTTGCTAGATTGTTGGAAGTGCATCAAGCTTTAGTCGAGACTATTGCTGATAGACGATGGGCGAATTGGCTAGAAAAAAAGATGCAGTACGCAATACCAGGCTCTAAATGTGTACATCTTGTACAATCATCTCTATTCTAGAAAACCGTTGAAAGAATAAAAGGTGTAGAACAATTTGTAATAGGATTGGAGATGGTTGATGTTGATGCCTTTATTATGGGTAAAGTGTGTTGGAAGATGTCAGAAGCAATACGACAAGTTAAAGAATTTGTGCGCTTTGCTCCTTGGGAGAAGCAACAAGTGGTATATTTGGCCGATAAGAGATGGAAGCAAATGCACACCCCTTTGCATGGAGCTACGTTTGCAGTACATCCACAATATCAAATGCATTCTCAATCATAGAATCCTGAAGTCATAAGTAACTTTCAAGAGGTTTGTAAAAATTTACTTCCTAGAGATCAAGGAAAACTGGCCTACCAGCAACGAGTGAGATATTATACGAATCGCGAAGGCTCTTTTGGAGATCCTTGGAATCTTGATGCTATTAAGATGACTATTGCACCTACTTGGTGGAAGGAATATGGTGGAGAGACATTGGAGTTACAGCATGTTGCAACTCGTGTGCTCTCTATTGTTGCATCATCGGGTGCATGTGAGCGAAATTGGACTGCATATGATTTTATTCATTCTAAGAGACGCAATCGCTTAAAACCATCAAGAGTTGCAGATTTGGTATTTTGCTTTGGAAATCTATGATTGTTGAAATCTCCAAAGGACTGTCTGTAGTGTGCAAGCTCAGACTACAACGTCTATATGTGTGCTTCTAGGTCCTCGATCTCTTTGGCTTGTGATGCAATGTGATCTTGTAACTCCTCAATAGTAACACCTTGTTGACGGAGAGGTATGGTAGATGTGGCCAAGTCAACAAGATCATTGTGTGCCTGGGGAGTTAGCACACGAGGTCTCTGGGACACGGGCTCTCTGTTCTCTATCCTTGCTCGCTTGTGCTCTATAGGACGTCCCTTTCCTATTCTTGACAAGTGATGCTTGTCATTCCAATCCACACGTCGATGCAAGACGTCGTAGACATACACGTGTTGGATGAAATACATGGGTATTTGCTGGTTATTGGGAATGCTTCCTTCCACCTCTATGAATTGTTGGAGAAGGATGTGGGCTAGGTTTTTATGCCACAAGTCTGACAACTTGGGCTATGCATATTTATTCCTAGCACTTCCTAAACGAAGAAACAAGGTGTTTCTTATGAACTTTGATGGGCATAGTTTCTATACTTGTCGAAGAGAGATCGGGTCGCCTGGCATGGTATCGTCATCCACTCGACCCCAGTAGCAAAAATACCTAGTCCCTCTTTGCCCAGCATCTCTCTTTGCACTTGTAAGATAGCGTGAGCCTCGGCATGATTTAGCTGGTTTGCTAAATTAGCCTCTTGAGGCACAAAAGCACCTTGTGGGCCCTCTTGGACTAGAGGTTGCTCTGGTTGGGGAGGATCTTGTGGGAGAATGTTCTCTAAGTTCTCTCCCTCCATGCTCATACTTAGCCTAAAAAATGACAAGATAAAATTAATTTGTAACCACAAATAATATTAAATATCTAAATAATATTAAACAATTAAATCATATTAAACCTATACAAATAATATTTAAATATTTATTGTCTCATCATTCTAAAATTGGACCATCATTTTTATCACAACATTCAGTTATACAAATAAAATTTAAACATTAATTATTGCATCATTTATCATATTTGACAATTGGATCATCATTTTTATCGCATCATTTACTTATACAAACAATATTTAAACATTACTTATGGCATCATTTATCATGTCACTGTAAATATACAAACTGTTCAAACAATGGAGTGGATCCAAACTTGGATGATATATAAAACTAAAAATGTTACAAGTTCCATGATCGGTCACTCATGTTACATCTTGGCATCCAAGAAAGACTCAGTCATTGGCTGGTCTAAGTCCTTGGTTTGGACTGAGCTGTATACCACATCTTGGAGAAATGTCAAAAATCCCACAAAAATCTACAGTACTTGGACGTTTATTGGGTTCGGTTGACTTTCCCTGAACCGCAAATCATCTAAACGCCCAATTAGAGCTTTTGCGGGCCCCGTACTTGGCGATGGTGCACAAATGTCCAAGATTTTTAGGATGTGATGAGACATGGCGTACACATCCTGTGCAACATCAAAAGGTGGGGGGTTGTTGCAAAGGCACTCTAGAGCAACATGACGAAACCTAGCAATGGAGATTCGCATAGTGTTGGGGTTGTCACTGAGTAATGTGGGATAGTGCTTTCTAGTGCTGCATGGGGTCATCATTCCCCAATCACAGATGACTCCGAGAACTGTAGCATAATGTTTTGCGCATGCAAATCATTATGCAAGACATTGTGTTGGTGCATGTACTAATGAATAGTGCAAACTAGTGCACTTAAAATATCAAATATATGCTGACGGCGGACCCTTAAAATATCAAATACATGCTGACGGCGGACCCGTGGAGCTCTAGCAAGCATTTTTACATCATCTCTGTGAAACACCGGAGATGGTCACTTTCCATCATGTCTGAGGTAGGTTAGCCATGTTTCCAAATGATTTCCATTCCAAAATGGAAATAGTATCATTGGGTTATCGTCATGGACTAGACCTATCGCCCGAATGATGCCCAGATGTACGACATTGCCCAAGCATGTGGCTTCTTCCAATGCGCTGGCCTTCAATGCATCAACGGACACAGAAACCCTCAGCACCTTACATGCACAAATCTTGTCCCTTTCAAAGGGAGCGACAAGAATATTGCACATGTTGACTGTTCCTTTCGTGCCTGTGCCCACAACTGCACTAGCGTGAATCAGATGTCTCGCCGTTGAAGTAGTATGGGCCGCATGGGTCTTGGCACTTCTACATGATCATGCAAGCCACGTGATGTGCATGGTGCTTGTGCAGGCGAGAATGAAGGAGATGGGAATGTATCTGCTTGTGCAGACAGATTGTGCATTTGTGATGCAAGCAAAAATACAAGAGATGCAAACTGGTCTACGCATGCGGTAGGAGGCACAAATGGACGCACAAAAGATGCGAAATGTGATCGTGCATGTGGTGGGAGATGTGAAAAAGGAGGAGGAACTTCTAGGTATGAAAGATCTTGGAAAAAAGGGATACGGGGTTGGACATGCTGTGGTGGACGCACCGGTGCATATGCATGGCATGGCTGCAATGGTGCTTGCGGCTGCATTGGGTGGAATGCAACATATGACTGGGGATGTGGGTGCATTGGTGCTTGTGGTTGTGGTGGATGTAATGCAGCATCTGACTGCGGGCGTGGGTGCATTGATGCTTGTGGTTGCAGCTGTGCTTAGGGACGTGGGTGCATTCATGGAAGGGAGGTCGAGGCAGCTCCTTTGCCTTTATAACCTCGCCACGCATTCTTGATGTAAGTGACCCTAGCATCTACAGCAGGACCCTCCCACTTTGTGTCACATGAGTTTATGTCTCGATCTATTTGACTAAGGCATCGTCAGCCCTCCATCGCTAAGTGGTACAAATATTGGTCTATAGACTCTACTGTGAAAACATCTGGAAATTGATCACGCAAGGTCCTCCCTCCATGCTCTGCCATTGTCCTCACCAAATTTTGTACACCAGTTTCACCATTTTGGAAAGCTGTCTCAATGATGTCCTGATCGACATTCATTAAGAAGTTTACATATTCGTTTTTCAGCACCTTCCTCTGAGACTTTGTGAGATCAGGTTGTTGACACTTCCTCTTCTCACCTGCATGAGCCATCTCATATGCAGTAAGCTGGAACACAGAATTCAAAAAAGAATTCGGTGCCAGGTGCAATAAGAAAATCAATGCAAGCAGTCTAAGAAATGTAAGCAGTCTAAGAAATTACTTAGGTATAACCTCTCAACTCAAGCTCAAGCCTCAAATCATGTAACATACTATAGAAAATCAAAACTCAGAAAATGACCTAGGTATAACCTAATCATGGACTTCACCATCTAACACTAGGATTCAACTGCAACACACAACTATCAAGGGACAGTTGAGTGCTAGACTAAGTGTCTAAAAGCACATCGCATGATTTCTAACTTATGCTGCAACACACAACTATCTAGGGACAATTAAGTGCTAAACTAAGTGTCTAAGACAACATCACATGATATCTAACTTAGACTGCAACACACAACTATCAAGGGATAGTTGAGTGCCAGACTAAGTACTTGAAAACATCTCTAAACTTAGACTGTAACACACAACTCTCAAGGGAGAGATGAGTGCCAAAATAAGCATCTATGATAACATCACTAAGCTTGGATTGTAACACACAACTCTCTTAAGAGAGATGAGTGCCAGTCTCAGGTAAAAGATAATTATTTATATTATAATTAAAACTATAACACACGACAAAAACAGACTGCAATGCACAACTCTCGCAAGAGAGATGAGTGTCAGCATGTCTACACACTTAAATACAATGCAAAATAAATATTAAACAATTTAAAAAGACTGCAACACACAACTCTCCTAAGAGAGATGAGTGCCAGTCTTAAACAAAACAAGAGAGAGAGAGAAACATTGATTACCAATGAAAGACTATAATAAAAGTAAGGTGCAATAAGGTACCTATGACGAGAGCTAGTAGGTATGGAAGTAAGCAAGAGGTAGCAGGTAGGCAACCAAGAGGTGGCAGGCAGGCAAGCAGGTGGCAGACAAGCAAGCAAGTGGCTCAAGAATACAATTGGATGTATTCGTATGAATACCAAAAATAACAATTGTTTCATATTTATACTACATTTATTCGTACAAATAACCTCGTTTATTCATACGAATAACCTATTCGTACGAATAAATTAGGAAAAATCGTTGGATTCATTTTAATTCGAGAAAATCACAATTTTTTGCATTTTTTCAAATCGAAAAAAAAATCGAGCGAATTAATGCAACTTAGACTGCACTAGCGTGTGTGAAATACCAACTTTTTTGTACAAAGCATGAAATACCAACTTTTCTGTATGGAGCATGTGTGCAGATAGATGCTTACTCGAGAAAGAGCGAGATGTGGGAAAATGCAATTTGCCATCCCATGCCTAGGTCCCTAGGCAGATTACCACATCTATAACCATCCAATTATGTTAGGAGGGGGCAAGACAATTGAATGGTTGCTCCGTCTCGAGGTCTAGCCTACTTACTGAATGTTGGCGGAATAAGAATGAGAAATGATTTCTCTATGAAACACATATTCAGAAAATAAATTTGCTCAAGATTGGAGAAATGTTTTTATACATGGCAATTGACAATTTTGCACATTATTGATCTATTGGTATGTGCATATATATAGAGGACGTGAGTATGGCTCCAAAGAAATGAGCTAAAACCTTACAAAAGCCCAAGACTATGTTACACTCGTAACCACCACAAAGCGGAGATTTAACATCTACCACGAAGAGTACACAGGTTTAGGAACTCGTATGTGCAAACATTTCCTGGGTGACCCACAAAGACAAATTGGAAAGTGCAAGGGCCTGGGAGTGGAAAGGGTGATTGTCATCTTAGGTGGTTAGATAGCCGCTAGTGCAGACACGATTGTGGATGAAATAATCGCACGCCACCAGTCTCAACCTATAATTGAAGAAAGAACCATGGGTCTAGAAACCTCGAACGAGCAATCGGCAACTATGGAAATGTTCGCAAAGTGCAATTGCACATAGTAGTGGTGTTGGATCCCTTGCACAGTCGGCAAGTTGCTCGAATGTGCATATGAAAAGAGGATAATGCAATAATGTGCCTCGTTTGAATGCCCATTTACGTGTGCAGAAACAATCCTTAGAAGCTTCCTTCAAAGCACAACATATCGAGAAGGCGCAACAAAATGTGTTTGAAGCTATTTGTTGCACGGGATATCCATTGAGCATGGTGCAAAGCCCACATTGGAAAAAAGCCATGGCCTTTGTCACTAAAGTTGGCCCGGGTTTCACCATGCCTAGTTACGATCTCGTTACGATGCTATCCGTAATAGCATGTTGGATGCCTACTACAGTAGGATGAAAGATGAGATCCAGCAAGTGGTTTATGATGGCATTGAGAAAACTTCTTGCACCATCGTATCAGAAGGATGGAAGAATGTTAGCAAGTGACCCTTGAATAACATCATGGTTGTGACGTTTAAAGAGGAGGCTTTTCGATAGTTAATTGATACAAGCGATGAGGCTAAGACGGGAGAATTCATTATAGAGCAGTTAAGTAAATGTATTGAAGATATCGGTCTTGACAATATTATTCAACTGATTACTGATAATGCCCAGAATTGTCAAAAGGCTGGGAAAATTATAAATCATAGATATCGATGTATTTGGGCATTGCCATGCTCGTGCCACTGTCTGGACTTAGTCTTGAAGGATTGGTACAAAACACCTGAGACAAACGCTTCAAAGTTGCTGTGGATGAGGCTCAAAAGGTCGTGTTGTATTCTCTTAACCATGAGCAATTACTAGGCATATTTAGGAATCATCAGCTTGTGAGTCACCCACAAGAGCTTCTAAAGCTACGTGGAACATGTTTTGGCACATACTACATAATGATGGAGCGGTTGTTAAAGTAGCAGGATCTTGTAACCATCAAGACATTATTCAACGCGGAAGCAATAGAGTGGATAGACAAGGCATGCTCAACCAACTCTCATAATGAATTTGGAGACCTAAAGGCGTTGGTTAATAACCCGACATTTTGGAAGAGGTTATCCGATGTAGTGGAAGCTATGAAGTCAATTTGATTGGCAATCCGAAGGTTGGACGTAAAAGGGCCAAGCATGGGAAGTGCTTAATATATGGCATGGTGGACTGCTGAGAGGGATGTTTTGAAGGAAGATGCGAGGCTTATCAGACCTTTGCATATAACATCTTTGTAAAGTAAAGTGGCACGGCCCTACTATGAGGCTTATCAGACCATGATTGATTAAAATGTACAAATAAAAACAGCAAACTCTGACAAATTGTTACATTTTTAAACCCACATTAACATTTTTCAAAGACAGTAAACTTTGGCAATCATAATCCATGCCACTATGATCATATGGGTCAATCTCAAAAAAGATGTAGCTTCTATTAAACATGTTTTCATTTCCTCAATGGATCGCATTGCCACATCCTCGTTTACATTGAAACTATGTAGTTTTGTTAAAATTGCTCCCATGGAAGGTCGCTCCTTTGGATCAATCTTGCAAAGCGTGTTTCCACAATCAACCAAGAGCTTGATTACAACGTCACCCTTCACAGAGTTGTCACTAAGAGTGTCTACAACATCTATGAGAAAGTTGGCAATTTGCCAAAATGGCCATCCAATGGCAAAGAAATCTCACTCTAGTGCCCATGCACCCTTGGGATTTTCTCGGGTAGTTGTACTGGCATATAATTTCGTTGGTAACCATGGAAATGCCTTGGGATGAGCAAAAGCTAGGTCTTGTAGATATCAACTTTTGGTCCAATGGAGGCTTCTTACCCAATCAATAATCCCAACTCAGAGAGACATGTCATCCGTTGTGAAGTCCAACATGTAGTTGGTTGCTTGCAGATGGGTGTGCGCATATCTTTGTACGTGAACTTCTTTCAAACCACTGGCAATAGCAGCAGCAATCGACAATCCATGATGACAAAATAACCTTGCTTGAAACCTGGTGAGTGGAGATTTCCAGTCAAAGTGAGGTTCTTCTCTGGGGTGTGTGGTCTTAACCCATGGTGCATATGTCCCACATCATTGTGGGAGAACATAGCATATCGTGCACACTTCCACCATCAAAAAAGGGAGTGATGACCCATTGCTCTTGGGTGTGTGAGTACCCCAATACTCGACAAATTCCATCGGGCTATGTAGTTGTGTTTGATAAAGTGCTTCATTTTACTTTTTAAGAGCATAAAAAACTCCCAACGTCTTCGTTCGCTGGATCATTATTTAGTGCCAGATGAGCATGGGCATCGTCTATATTACTCCTCTTTCCAACATACCACGCTGTTGGCCTAAGACCTGGTATACCCACAATCTATATTCTGAATACCTTTCCTTCTCCTCCCTTACCCACCGGTTCATGCAAGGTCAATGCTTGCAATGGAAAGTGTATTATGTGGGAGCACATGTCGACAAATATAGTACATAGCTCTATATGTGCTCTCCCTTCATCTTGGCCTGGGTCGACATTTGCTTATGGACCACTAGCCATCTTGGTCATATGGACCAGGGCACTGGCTGTTGCCTTTCCAACAGATCCTTTCTCCTACTTGTGTTTTCTAAATTTAGATATCTGCGACGCCTTCCATTCAGTCATCTAGAGTGCAAGCTTCACCTATCCATTGACGAGCAAGGCTACATTGCTCACCTTCTCATATAATTCCCATTGTCCTACTAGATCTCCAAACACTCGAGGGATAAATTGATCAAGTACTACTTTAACCTCCAACCGTGTCATTCGATCGTGACCAAGCCAACTCGTGTAAATAAGGTCAAGTATTTGGGATATCATTTGATCGCGTACAAATTTTGATCTTTCAAGTGCTCCATTGTTGTCTTATGGGCAAGCATCTGAATCTCAATCTTCAACTACTCTTGCATTGCCATTAGAGATGGGTGTGTAGACAGTGTAGTGCATGTAACAATTGTTTTGTAAGTGCTCAAACTTCAAAATAAAGAACAACCAAATACACATGCAAAATTGCAATGCTGGTGTAAACTGAATTTCACTCAAAAGTAATGTGCAACATGCAACATCATTAACATTTTTGAATAACTTCCGATCCTAAGAAATAAACTACTAACTTTTCAAGGTAATGGTATATTACATCAAGTAATTCATGATCTTGCAACATAATCCACTACTATAGCAATCACTATGTGATCTTCTACTATTATAGAGCAAATTCCGTAAAGTCACTATCGAGTGTCAATCTATCATCTAGTGGAGGTAAGAACAAAAAACATAAAACAACATCACATAACCAAAATGATCTAGATCAGCTTTGCCAATCACACATCTAGTTGGGAAGGGTTTTATCAGGAGGAACCGGCTGACAAAGGCGGTCCATCATCCGAATAAAATGCAGCTCTACTAACACCTATGTACATAAATAGATATGATATTATATAAGAAGATTGAAGTGGGGAGAATCAACTGGCAGATGCGAGCCATCACCTAGCTTCGATCTTTACTATTACACACATTAGGCGAGGCAAGGCGAATCTGATCAGCCGAAGCAAATCATCTCATGGCCTGATTGAGACATAAACAAACATATCTCCTCTTTTACTCTCCCTCTCTCTATTTTCCTCCCTTCCTCTCTTTTACTCTCCCTCCCTCTCTCTCTCTCTCTCTCTCTCTCTCTCTCTCTCTCTCTCTTTCAATCCCTCTCTTTCCCTCTCTCAAACAGCCTACTGACAGTCAGCCAAGCAAGGTGAGTCGGACCGGCCGAGGCGGGTCATCACTTGGCCCGTCTGACTGACTCTAAAAGTCTAGAATCTCACCAAAAGGCAGAAGCGACAACTACGGCGAGAAATTGACAAGTTTGGCAAGGCGGTAGTGGCAGGAACATGGTCATTTTATAGGATTTCTCACAAACACTGAGCGGTACCACCGTCCTACACCATGCAGTATGTCAATGTACAAAATTTCTTATCCTTCCCAATCGGATGATCCAAGGTGTCACACATGCCGATTGGACACATACCGTGGAGTACAGGCAGCTCACCGATGGTGTCTGGTGGTGCCCTAAAAAAAACCGTGCGATAGAGATGAGGGACCGTGCAGGGAAAATGATACCGCTTGGTATAGCTAGCTACCGCACAGTATGCATGTTATGGTACCCTGTGGTAAGAGAGGACACCATGCAGTAGTCTTTTGGACGATAGCCAGTGTAAAGAACCACATTTTTTTGCGTTTAGGACATTAGGCCACAATAATTAATCAAAAAGAAATTATTTTTATTTTAAAAAACATAGTTTTTAAATCCTTGCTTTTTCGACGTTAATAGTGACCTAAATAGAGATTTTTGTGCCCGTTTTAAAAAATTTAGTGTAAAAAAGGTCCATCGAAAAATGGCATGTGCCTTGTAGTGTGCCTTGCTTGAAGATATAAGGTGAACCAATAAGTAAATACATCTTGTAAGTCATCAATAAGTTAATTATCAAAGAAGGAACAAACTGCTGGTCTAGGAAGACCTTGCATACACTCATAAATATAGATGAGTATGAAAAAGAAAGCAGATGTACTCATCCTGTAGGTATGCAATGTGAATTTAGTCCATTGAATTGTATTCTAGTGCCTGTGCAAACCTGCATATACTCAGAGACACAACTGAATGTGATGAAAGAGAACATATGAGCTCATCCTAGAAACAAATGAGTGCCTTGAAAACAACAACGAAACATGTGAGAAGCGCCTTCGCATATGTCAAGTAACACATCCAAGAAGTAATGATATCAAAGCTAAATAGAAAATAAACATTGAAAGAAAACATGTTAGCATATTAACAACACAAAACATTTGGCAAATCCTTTTCTTCCATAGGATGGACCAGCTTGTGAAAGTGAAGCTAGTGTTGAATACATGCCGAGCAAGTCAAGCAAGATGTAAGCTTATAAGACAGAAAGAAACATTAGATCCACATTTTCTTTTGCATATCAAGAACACCTACATCTTTACGGTACTCCAGATCAAATACAATGGATGGTCTATAGGCATGCTTGATTGACAAAAGACGAAAGAGAACCTTCTTTCAAAATCATAAGATAATCGAAAGTAACTCTCACCTTCAGAATAACACAAAACATTTAGGAAATCAAAAGTAAATTATAAGATAATCGAACAAAATCTAACCTTCAAAACTACAAAATATTTTGGAAGCTCTATTGATTCAATTAGCTCACGTTGAAAGTAAAGCTTCATATAGAATATTTGGTATGTCTCTTTAACCAAGATTCATGGAAACTTGAATTTGTAACTAAACTTGTTAGCAGAACATAATAATACATGTATTATCATTGCGAATAAAACATCAAGCATATTAATGTAGTGGAATAGAAATAACATAACCTTTCAAGTGGAATATCAAGGACAAAGCATTGTACTGAACTACGATCATATCTTGGTTCTCAATCTTGTACAGCATTAAAGGAAGTTGGTTTATCTCTATACCAACAAGCAAAGAAAAGCTCTAACACATAGATGTATATCATAGTGGTTGATGATCTTGGAATTAACCATCGTCGTCTCGCTGAAAAAGCAATAAAGTTTTGTGAGGTATCCAAGTATAGATATGGACAAAGATCTTTGGTTGAAGGACATTCTATGAATGCTAAGTAGCAAAGCACTTACACAAAGACTCAACAAGTGATGCACTAAATAAGAAGTTGGTCAGTAAAAAGGATGCGCTAAATAAAAACTAACTTAATAGATGTGAAGCATCATTGGCTTTTACTTTTGCAAAAGCAGCATGAAACCACAAGTGCTCAGTGCTAAACTATTGTTTTCACTGATGACCTAATAGAAAGAAAATTTTCTTTCATATGGTAGATAACCTTTTGTGCAAGTGATTTTCCCAATCAACTTTTTGGTCTGTTGAACGTATATAATTATCACTGCAAAAGCATGTAGATTGAACTACAATACTCTTAACCAAAAGATTGAATTCTACTTAACATCGATTAGATAAGATCTTTATCCCTAAAGATTGACTACACTTGCAACAACGATCCTGTGCCCTTGGTTTTTATGGATATGTTCAACGGGCATTGGGTCTCCTCTTCATCTAAATTTTTGTGGAGTCATGTAGCTAAAGAAGTTTGCTTTATGCGATTAAGCCTCTTATTGCTCCATGTGAGAATTATGTGAAAGAATGATATGCCAGTGTGTTAAATCCAAGGGAATGCAAGTATTGAGTGCAAGATGGTGTGATCAATTGGTGGAGACCAAAAGCGGGAGGGCAACACTGTATCAGGAAGCTTCTTATCATTAAGTCTAATTTTGCATTGCTTTTTCTTTTGCTTCAAATATTGTTGATTCTATAAAAGTATGAACCTTTTGTATCCTCATGTCCTAGATTAAGTTCTCTGTTGAGAGTTCACACTCAACATCATGTGATCATGTGTGCATAGCACTAACCCAATAGAGTGCTATAAAGGAAAGGGTTAGATCCCCTAACCCTAGCCCTAAATGGGTTTGTATATATTCTATTTTTTTAACTAAATCTAGTGTACAATTAGTCATTTGTGGTGTGCTCTCTAGCTGTGCCCTCTCTCCTCATCTCCACTCTTCTCCTCTCCCCTCTTCATATTTTTTCATGGTATCAAAGCTCCCTTGCCTTCCGCTAAGGCATTGCGATTCTTGAGAGTGCCAGAGAGATTGAGAGATCGAGTGTTCTCTTCTCTTGAGAGAACTTCTTCTTTGATAGAGAATTTCCGTCCACTGAGAGAATTTTCATCGAATTCTACTCATTTCATCATTGATAGTTTCTTGTGAGGGAGAGAGGGACTTATATTCATTACAATTCATTTCCGCTGAGATTTCCGTGAATCTCATGCATTTCTGTTCAGTTTCGATTTGAGAGCTTCTTGTGTGAGAGAGAGAGCTGCTCCTATACTATTCTCTTGAGAGATTTCTGTTGTGTGTGAGAGAGGGACTGGAGACTAGCAGTTGTGCAGTAACGACCTCTGGGATTGTGATCGACGGGCAACTACTCCATCGGTTCTTTGAAGGAGCTCTCCCATCGTTATGTCTGATGCACTGCCTGGAAACAAGAGATACGACTGCGAGAGAGAGACACAGAGAGTCTCTTTGCATATCCAAACGATCTCCTGGTCCTCCCACACGATGCGGCTCCAGCAAAACGTCCAACGCTCCAGCTCTATGAGACTTTGGACGTCGAGAGCGGCTGCCTCCTCTTGCCAGGCCTTCAGACGGGCACCACGGCCTTCTACCCTCAACCTAGCCCTTCCACGGGCTCCAAAAGCTCCAGCATGCTTCGTTGAGCATCGGTTCTCTATGCGCCTCTGCCGCACGACTCGTCTAATCAGAAGCTATCGACAGGCACTTGGCTTTCGAGACGCCTGTGAGTCAAGGTCAAGGCTGGAAAGCTTCAACGGCTATCTATGACCTCCTAGCCAAAGCTTCTAAGCTCCCGGCTCACAACAGTAGTTCCTACGACCAGCCATCCACGTCTCAAGAGCTTCTGTAGCGCCAACGAGCTCCACGCGTAAGTTCTTCAATGCAACAGTAGCTTCTGCCATTAGTCGCCCGTGCAGCACCAGGCTCTATATCTGTCTCCAAGGATCCGCCTCTCCATTGACCAGCCTTCTCCAACGGTGCCAAGTAGCAGCCAAAATGGGCCAGAACAGGCACCGGCCTCCTAGTTTGAGCACTGGGCTACTCCAACTCCATCCTTCCCTTATGCCTTACTTTCAAATAGCTGACTCCTAAACAGCGGCGCAACGGACTCCTGCTGACAAATCTATAGACGCTAGCCTCTCCATAGCCAGGCTACCAGCCAACGCCAACAGTCCTCAACGAGCCGCCTATCAAAGCTCACGCCAATGAATTCGAGCCCCCAGCAGCTGCTGCAAAGAAAAGGCGCCCGGCTCCCCAAAACGCCCATGCAGAGCAAAGCACAATGATGCCTTCATCGACCAGTTGACGGAATCTTTGTAGATTCTTGACAGTTGACGGAATCTTTGTAGATTCTTGAGAATCTTGAAGATTATGGCTGCCAATCCATTGACAAGTGGCACGATAAGTCTACCCCTAGACTTGGTCCACAATTTACCACGTGGCAGACCTTATCTGCCACATCATCCCAAGTGACACGTGAGTAGCCCGGTGCATCACCATCCAGTTGGTCAACTGCCACATCATCCTTGTTTGCCACAGTGGCAGCCATGTTAGCGTTGCCAAAGCAGTCCACGTCAGCATCCACATCACCTGTGCCATGTCATCTGCCACACCATAAGTGACACATGTCAGCATAGCCACATCATCATTGCCACATTATCATCACCACATCAGCATTACCACATCATCATTGCCATGTCAGCTGCCATGTTAGCATAGCCACATCATTTGTTGACATCATCATCTGTGCCACGTGGCACACAGGCACACACAATGCTTCACAGGCACTTCATGTGACCACTCCTACCACCTCATCATTGCTCCATAGGCATACTTCTTGCTAGGCACAATGCCACATCATCACTACATGTGACCCACAGTGACACATCATCATTGAGCACCATTTGCACTCCTTCTGCCCCTCCACCTAGATCAAGTCGTATCTCTTGATCCAGGAAGAATTTGAGGGTGCTCCAAAAAGAAAAGTCGCTTCAATTTTTTTGTGCTCTACACGCTCATCACATCACGCACACATTTTGGCACAAGTATCACTGCCATTTGAGCCTCGTTGGCAAATCCACTTCCTACACGTACATCAGCCTCTACATCGACACATCTGACCTAGCACTTAAAAAAAACAAAAGAAAATGAATTATTTGCTATTCTTTCATTGATCAACGGTTGGTATAGATCTAGAACAGAGTAGACTAGATCACCATACAGGGGACGCTTTGAATCTCCCCAAGTTGCCAATCTCAGCCATGCCCGAAATTCTCGACTAGTACCTACTCGGAGTTAGTTCATACACTCACATATAGTTTCACATCATCACATTACCTGAAACCTGATGTTCATCAGTTCAGTGAGTAGACTTCAGAGTTGTTCAAAGGCTTCGCCGAATGTTCAGTGCGTAGATAGCATATGATTTGATTTCACACACACATGCCACCATTGTAAAGCCTATTCGGCTATTTCACAACATTATGCACATCATTTCAGCCTTGTAAAGCCTCTTGGCTATTCTTGGCATCATCTGCCACAAGCCTTGTAACACAAATCAGGTTTTATACATTGCAGTTCTATCTTCACCGCCGACAGTTCAGATTTCACTTAGCACAGTGAGTATTTTGCAATTGATTCAGACAGAGATTTTCATGACACTTTGAGTACATTTCTTGCACTATGTCTACGACTAGCAACCTCAATCTGGAGGCATCTACTAAGTTAGAAAACTCCAATTACGGCACATGGAGATACCAAATGGAGACCATTCTTGTACTTCAGGACAAATGGGAGTATGTTGATGGATCTACGCCTAGACCATTGGACGATCTAGCCACCAGTAGCTCTACTCCACTTGTTGTCACAGCACCAGCAAAGGGATCTATAGCGGGATCTACAACTACACTTCAAATAGTTTTCGCACCTGTAGCAGATCCTGCCATTGCCCGAGCACAGGCAGAATGGGATAAGAAAGACAAGTACGCCTATCATTTGATCAAGCAAAATGTGCAAGATGTCATGCTAGGACAGCTCAACAAAGTCAAAACATCGAAAGAAGCATGGGCTATGTTCGCAGTTCTCTACGAGTCCAAGAACACATCCACTGAGAAACCAAATCAACCAGAGTTTCCGCAACAGCAGCGAAACCGGTCACGCTTATGTACTCCAGATAAAAGACTTCAACAATCAACTTGCAGCAGTAGGAGAGACTATGAATCCAGCAGAAATGGTTCAAGTAATCCTGAATGGACTAGGAGAGGGATATGAGAATCTAGTCCATTGTATTGCCATTCAATGGCAAATTCCGACACAGGAAGAACTTCAGTCAGTCCTACTTGGTGAAGAACTCAAGATGCAAGCCATTCAAGCACAAAAAGGTCATTCTAATGATCAGGCATTCATAGCTTCAGAGAGAAGCAGAGGCAGAGGCTTAGGTAGATCATACCAAAAAAGTGGTCATCATCAGCAACAAAATCAACAAAGTCAGAATTAACATCAGCATCGTCCTCAACAACATCAGAATCAGTAAAGAGGAAATCATTCCAAGGACGAGGGAATGCATCCACCAACGTGTCAAACATTCAGTGCAACTACTGTCATAAGTTTGGACACTATGAAAGAGATTGCTGCAAAAAGCAGTACGACCAAGGCAGTCAATCCAGTAGTAATCGAGGGAATTTCTGAGGCAGAGAAAATTATCATGGTGGACATTCTAGTCTTAGCCATTTTGCAAATGAACATGGGAATATGTTTCTTACAAATGAGGAAATGCAGCAGACTGATACAATGTACCCAGACATGTACCCAGACATTGATTACAATCCCAAAGAGGATTTTAGCTATCAAGTCGACCAAGCAAAATAGGATCCTTGGTACATTGACAACAGTGCATCATCTCACATGACAAATCATCAGGAATTATGGTTCACAGAGATGAAACCATTAGAAGGTCAGAAAAATGTTATCTACACAATAGACAATACAACGAATCCAGTTCAAGGGACAGGTGTTATCCCTATGAACAATTTCACTAGTATGAAAGGATTGGTGAAAGATGTGCTCTATGTTTCGAAACTCAACAAGAACCTCTTGTCAGTAGGTCAAATGACGGAACACAATTATCGAGTCATCTTCAACGGAGATGAATGCACTATCAGAGATAAATTTAGAAGATGTCAGCTAGTAGTAGCAAAAGGCATCAAGGAAGGATGCTTATACAGACTAGCTACAGTACCAAAGAAGCATGCCATGTCAACTGCAACAGATGTCGCTATCCGCAAAATGGCACAAGAGATATGGTCATTTCAATTTCAAGTACTTGTTAGATCTCAAGAATTAGAATATGGCAATTGGGATTCCAAAGCTACTGTTTCTTAGACAAGTTTGTGAAGCATGTTGCTTCGGCAAACAAAAGTGAACCAACTTTGTCAGAAGTACCTCTCGTGCACGAGGTATTCTTGATTTGATTCATACAGATGTATGGGGTTATGCACAGACCCGCAACATCAATGGTTCACTTTACTACTTGACTTTCATCGATGACTACAGCAGATATTGTTGGGTCTACTTTCTCAAAGAGAAATCTGAAGTGTTTTCCAGATTTCAAGAATTCAAAGCCATGGTAGAAAACCAGACAGGCAGAAAGATCAAAGTCATGAGATCAGATTGAGGAGGTGAATACATGTCTTCAGCATTCATGAACTTTTGCAGAAATCACGGCATTCGAAGACAATTCACATGTGCAGATACTCGTCAGCAGAATGCAAGAGCTAAAAAAAAGAAGGGTACTTTACCAGGCAATGCTTAGTGAGAAGCATCTTCCAAATCAGTATTGGGTAGAAGCAATAGCCACTGCAAACTATTTGCTTAATTGGCTTTCTACCGAACCGATATAGGGTATGACTCCTTATGAAGCATTCAGTGGACACAAGCCACACATTGGGCATCTCCCCATATTTGGTTGCATAGCATTTGCCCACATACATGATGATCATCGCAGGAAATTGGATGCGAAGTCATGCAAATGTATCATGGTTGGCTACAGTGAAGAAAGGAAAGCATACAAATTGTATGATCCCATCAACCACAAGGTCATTATCTCCAGAGATGTAATCTTTGATGAGGAATCAGAATGGAAAACCTCAAATACACGGGAGATGGAAGCATCAACTTCAGAGCCATCTACAGAAAAGGTTGATGAAGAAGAGCAAGAATTGCCAGCAACACCCCAAGCACAGCCACAGTAGCTCTTACGGTCTACTAGGGAAAGCAAACCACCAGCCAGATTGACATATGGTCAGAAACGCAAAGCAATTTATGTTGAAACTACCAACTATGCTCTTATGACTACCATCATGGCTACAAAAGAGCCAGTGTACTTTGAAGATACAGTAGACAAGCCAGAATGCAAAATTGCTATGAATGAAGAAATGGATGCTTTGTATAAGATTAATACTTGGGAATTATGCGACCTTCCACCAGGAAAGAAGGCCATAGCAAACAAATGGGTATACAAAGTGAAGTACAATCCAGATGGGAGTATTCAAAGATACAAAGCCAGAGTAGTTGCAAAAGGATTTGCACAGCAATATGGTTAGGATTATGATGAGACTTATGCTCCAGTAGCAAAGATGGATTCCATATGGTTCTTGATATCACTAGCGACACTCAGCAGATGAAATGTGTATCAACTCGATGTCAAGAATGCATTTCTCAATGGTTACCTAGATGAGGAAGTCTACATGCAACAACCAGTAGGTCATGTTGAACCAATAACGTTTGCCATCTCAACAAGAGACTCTACGGCTTAAAGCAAGCACCCAAAAGTTGGTACAATAGAATCGACAAATATTTTGCTGATCTGGGATACATGAAGTCCAATGGAGATCATACTCTCTACTACAAAGTTCAAGGGCAAGACATTACTATTTCACTTTTGTACGTAGATGATTTGATTGTGACTAAAAGCAAGGATAGCTTCATTAGAAAGCTAAACCAAGACTTATCTATAGAGTTCGACATGAAAGATCTTGGACTTATGCACTATTGTCTTGGTATTGAGTTCTAGAGAGATTCAAATAGCACATTCATGAGTCAGCTCAAGTATGTTGATAGTCTCCTAAAGAAGCTTCAAATGGTATATTGCAAGATTGCAGCCACTCCCATGGAACAGAGTTTGAAACTCACTAAAGATTCAGAAAAGCCTACATTCAATGACAGGTACTATAGGTAGCTCATCAAATCTCTTATATATCTGACTATCACTCGGCCAGATATCTATTATGCAGTAAGTTCACTAGAATAGTTTATGTCAAATCCAAAACAGTCTCATTGGAATGCAGCCAAAAGAGTCTTGAGATGCATCAAAGGTACAAGACAGTTTGGGATAGAATACAGAGCAAGTCATCCATGGTTTCATGGATACTGTGACAGTGACTATGCCGGAGATCATGAGACTAATAGATCGACATAGGGATATGCATTTTTCCTTGGTCAAGGTGCTATATCATGGTTGTCAAACAAACAGCCAACTGTTTCTTTATCTTTGACTGAAGTAGAATATAGAGCACTCACTATAGGTGCATGTGAGGCTATATGGCTCAGAAGACTATTGTTAGAAACAGATTACTTTGATGAGTCAAAGCCAACAACAATATACTGTGATAATTAATCGGCTCAAGCATTAGCCAAGAATCCAGTATATCACTCTAGGACAAAGCACATTGATGTCAGAGAGCACTTCATCAGAGAAATAGTGTTACTTGGTGACATCACACTGCAACATTGTGATAGCAAGGAGAATGTTGCAGACATCTTTACCAAACCACTTGGTAAAGCGCTATTCGAGAAACACCGACTAGCTCTTGGTTTGATGCAGAGGAAGGACATTCCCATTCAAGGGGTGTGATGTAATGTAATGTTTAGTCCTTCTTTGATTCTCCAGAATCATCATCTTGAGGGAAGGCCTACTTCATGATGTTGATCTTGAAGGAAGGTGTTGAGAGTTCATGCTCAACATCATGTGATCATGTGTGCATAGCACCATCACGTGATCATATGTGCATAGCACTAACCCAATAGAGTGCTATAAAGGAAAGCGTTACATCCCCTAACCCTAACCCTAAATGGGTTTGTATATATTCTATTTTTTCAACTAAATCTAGTGTACAGTTAGTCAACAGTTAGTCATTTGTGGTGTGCTCTCTCTCCTCATCTCCACTCTTCTCCTCTCTCCTCTTCATATTTTGTCATTCTCTTTGGTTATGGGTGTTCATCTTCTTGTTCAAACACTCTTCTACTAGTTTATTGATAGCAGACAGCAAAAAGAAACAATTATAACTTTCATACCTGAGATCAGAATATAGTGATCTAGCGCATACGCTTTAAACAAGCCACTGCGAGCCGTTTTCATCAATCATGATCACGGTGCTGATTTTCATTGCATGTTTGATAACTTTTGCATATGAACTCAAAACCTAGCGATCGAGTAGTTGAAACGATCACAAAGAATGTTCTGTGAATGATTGCATTGTCAGATTGGCAAAAATCATGTTTCTTTCTTCTCACAATCACGCGAGAGCGTACTGAGGCTCTGATACAATGTTGAGAGGAAGAGAAAGAGGAGAGAGACAAGCACAAGAGTTGCTCCCAAGGAAGTGATTCTATTCATAGATCATAGGCATATATATAGTTGAGGACGAGGCTGAGCTAGGGCAAGCTATATATAGCTCTAACACCCCTACCCTCCATAATATTTTGTTTTTTATTAACCAAAATCCCCCTTTTTATTTTTTATAATTCTTTTTTTTAATTTTTACTAATCTTTTTCTCCCTCCCTTTTGTTTTATATCTTTCCCTCCCCTCTTACACTATTTTTACACTAAAAATTAGTAATGATTTTTTCTTATTATAAATTATTAATCATATTTGATTCTTTTTTATTTATTAGCACAAATTAGGTTCCCCCCCCCCCCCCCTGCCCCCACCTCTTTGTTTTTAACTTAATTGACCTCCCTTAAAGTTCTCTCTTCCCCCTTATTTAACCTCTCAATTTGATTATACCCCCTCTTGATACCTCCTTGATACTAATTAACCCCTATAATGAATATATAAATAATGGAAAACACAAATGTGTATATATTGTCCTTGTAATGGTTTTTATTTTCATGGTTACTCTACTTTTATATATATATATGACACTTTTCACTTATAGAGTTATTATAAGCTTCTCTCTCCTAAGTATTCATATTGTTATCTAGCCAACTCTATAGTCAAAATCCACTATATTCCTCCCCCATAAACCTTACCATCCCTATACACCATAAACCCTCCTAAACCTTATCCTATCTCCTCTAAGCTAATAGTTAATGTTTCTTGCAGCCACCCTACGTGCCACCTCCCACAAAGCACCACCCTTTTCCCTCTTTAATGGCTCCGCCTTTGCATGCCCTCCTCTTCTATTTGTATGTTCATCTTTATTTGTGCCACTCCATGCTTTGCTTCCTTGTTGCTAAAGTTCACGACATGGCCGATTCTTGAGGTCTCACCCTCCTCTTGTTTGAAGTTGTGCAACCTTCCTCGTGCCTTCCCTTGGTGATTCTCGATGTTATGGTTGACTTGGCATCTCAGCTCCTCTTTCCTTCCTACACTTCTCCTCAGTAGCTGTGGCTTACCTCATGACACTCCCTTGCCTTTCGCCTCCGTTGCCTGCCACACAGTATTTGCTACTTTACCTCAGGTTCTATTCTCCCTTCTTTTACGTATGTTGCTTTTCCATTTTTATAGCTCCTCTCGATTACATTGTGTTTTTCATAGCTAGTTCATGGCTTTTATTGCAAGCTTTTCTTTGGCGACTCCTTGCACATAGGACTCGCTTCTTTTCCTTATGATGCATGGTTTCTCTTTCATTATGGTCTCAGACTCCGCTTCTACTTATAACTGGATGATATGATGGCATATCGTTGCACACGTTGGCTTCTTTTCCTTATGACGCATGGTTTCTCTTTCGTTATGGTCTCAAACTCTGCTTCTACTTACAACTACTTACAACTTAAAGAAGCTGCTAACATGGCTTCTTTAATGGATCTTTGGTTGTTGGGCTCTTTGGTTGTTGTGCCTGCTTCCTTGCACATAGTAAATTGCAACATGCATTTTCTAGTTCCGTAGTTATAACACCCTCCTTTGCTCTCCTTGCTTGCTGGTCAACCCTCTTCCAAGTAGCCTCGATTTCTTTTCCTATCTTGTAGCTCTACTTTGATCACATGATAATAGGTTTGAAACTTTGATCTTGTGCTCTTTGTACATGTGCGTTAGGGTTCTTGACTCGAACTTTTGTGAAATATCTTAGTTTATTACAAACTTGCTTGTGGTTACAGACTTGCATGTGGAGATCTTGGAGAGGCTCCCCCATTGTACATACTCGTTTCTCACATTGCTCCTAGATCCTTTTAGTGCAGTTAGTTCGAGTACCTTCCATGCCTCCTCACACTTTTCTTATTGCTTGGATCAAAACCCAATTTCTTTTATTCAAGGACTATTTTTCTTTTATTGCATGTAGCATGTCCTTATTTCATTATTATATATGTGTGTGTGTGTGTGTGTGTGTGTGTGTGTGTGTGTGTGTGTGTGTGTGTGTGTGTGTGTGTAATATTTATAGTGCAATGTAACTTACTTCTTTTCTTTATATTAATGCTTCAATTAATTACTTAAATTCCCTTAAGAGCTAGGTTTTTTTAATTTTGTTATGTAATAAATCCTTTATCTAAGTACCTTATTTGTTCCAATAATTGTCCTTTTTATATATCTATCCTTCTATTATTTGTATCTTTTTTTTGTGTGCTTTAAAGATTTTTTTAAGGAAAAAAGTTTAAATTCCTTTTCTAATAAAAGGTTTTCTTGTCCCTTCATATAACGTGCTTAGAGTTTTTTTTCTTTTCTTGATTCATTCAATAATGTTTATTTACATTATCAAGTCAATTTCTCTTTTCTAATTTATTACTATTCTTCCTTACCTGGGCTTTTTGTTAATGCATTTTCTTTATGCATGGTATTCAATAATTATATATTTTTTCCCTCTTTCATTTTCTTTAATTAATTGTTCTTTAGAAGAGAATGTGAAGTAACCACTACAAAGTATAGGCCATTTTCTGACACAAATACCGACCTTTTTACATTAATTTTTTAAATTAAAGGGTTAAAAAGTCAGTAATTACATCAGGATTACTGTCAAAAGGATTATGCCACAATAATCATCCATGGCTCCATTGGCTCCCTCAAAGCTAGCAATGATGTTGCAATCTTGTGTGTTTCTCTTATCATCAATCCGTTGTGTCCAAAAATGCTTTCCCTCACACCATATAGCATTGAACATAGTGTTGAGATATCGAGCTCCACTCATGATATGCCAGGGTGACTGTTGTGCATTTATGTCACTAACTTGTTAGCTGCAGATGCGATTGGTACACCGCCCATGAATAATAGCTGGATGACAGCTATCTTTATGTACTCTAGTTAGTGGCTCAGTTAGTATGCCACTTAGGTTAGCTGAGTTTGGTTTGAGACCCACATATAGGGTTCATCTATTCCTTTTATACTAAGAGAGAGTTCTTTTGGCTTTCACAACTAAGAAGAGGAAAACTGTTTTCAGCCTCCACCTTTGTGTGTATTCCCCCATTGTGTATGTGAGAAAGCTACAAGTGAGACTCCTTATTTCTCTCCCACTCTCTTCACATGGTATCAGAGCTCGGTTCGTGGTAAGGAGCTCAAGGAAGCAAACCAAGTTCGTGGTGTCTTGGAAAGAGGATCAGTGTTGCTTTCCTTTTTCGAGTTTGGGAGAAAATCTCTGTAGGTAGCACAGTGGAAAAATGCAAGAGTGCACTGTCTCAGATTGGGATGCCCTTGGCAGTGTGGCAGTCACATTATTTTTTTGATTCGAGGCCATTTTGGGGCCCGTTTTGGTGGCAGAAGTTTTTCGTAGGCACTCATTGAAAAGCTTAACAAGAACAACTTCCAAGCATGGAAGTTTAGAATGACAAATTTCCTTAAGGGAAAAGGCTATTGGGAGTTCACTACTGGAGCTGAACAAGAACCAGTTATTCCTAATGTTCCCAATCAACAAGAGTTGCAGGCATTTAAAGGATGGCATGAGAGAGCCAAAAAAGTTATGTATTAGCTGTCTATGAGTATTTCAGATTCTATGATTGTGCATATTCAGGATGCAAGCATGCCGAAGGAGGCATGGGATACTTTGACAAAAATGTACAGCACAAACACACAAGCTAGGAAAATGTAGCTCAAGTAGGAGTTGCATAATGTGCAAAGAGAAAATATGAGCATCAATGACTACCACATGAAGGTGAAGAAGATTTCAAATGCACTTGCTTCCATTGGGTCGCCAGTGGAAGATGATGATTTAGTTTCTATGACCTTGAATGGTCTAGGAAAGGATTATGCACAGTTCTGGACATCCATTGCTGTTCGTGAAAAATTTCCTAATTTTGAGGAGTTGATTGCTCTTCTAATTTCTGAAGAGCAGAGAAATGGTGGTGCATCTTCTTCAGGAGGAACTTCAAAAGAAACTATCTTCTACTCAAATGTTGGAAGAGGTAGAGGCAAGGTAGAGCAAGCTGATCTGGAGGCCATGGCAGAAATCAAAATATGCAGCAAATTCAAGAAAACCAGTCCTATGGAGGAGGACATGGTAACCTTAGAGGCAGGGGGAGCCAAAGAGGTCGTGGTGAATGGCAGAGAGGCCAAAATGCAAACAACAATGTTGAATGCTACTACTATGGTAAAATGGGTCATATGGCTAAAGACTGCTATAAAAAGCAGAATGACATTATGAATGGAAAATTGCAGCAAGGCAATTATGCATCCTCCAGTAGACAAGCTGATGACAGATATGAGCATTTGTTTATGGTGCAGCACATGACCAATTCTGTGACAAGTGCAGAAGAAAGCAATGATGTGCGATACGTCGACTTAGGTGTGTCAAACCACATGACATGTCATGCAGAATGGATGCAGGATGCAAGGAAAATGGAAAGCTAGGATTTGTGGAGACTGGTGATGATACTGCACATCCTATTGTGCACATTGGTAAAATTCCTTTGTCCATGCAGGATGGGAAAAAGAAATACCTGTCTGATGTATTTCATGTCCCGAATATCACCAAGAACCTAGTTTCTATTGGTCAAATGGTTGAGCAAGGCTTGTAGGTCAGATTTAATCCTCATGGATGCTTTGTTGAGGATATGAAAAATAAAGGTCGCTTGATAGCAAAAGGGAAGAAGAAGGAGAGGATGTTTATGTTGGATGCAGACATGCCTGGATTGAGTGCAGCAATGTTTGCACATGGGACCGGTGTAGTTGCCAATATTGATATCTGGCATAAACACATTGGTCATCTTAATGTACAGCGACTTAAATTAATGCAGGCCCAAAATATTGTTGCAAGATTGCCTAAGTTCAAGGTGGCAAAAATGCATAAGGTATGTGAAGCCTGTCAATTTGGAAAACATGCAAGGAAACCATTTCCTAGACATGTTCAAGAGAGTAAGAGGCCATTGGAATTAATCCACTCTGATGTGTGGACTACTAAAGCAACATCTATTGAGGGTGTCATTATTTTGTCACTTTTATTGATGACTACAACAGAAAAGTTTGGGTGTATTTTATGAAAAAGAAAAGTGAAGTGTTTGGGCATTTCAAAGCTTTTAAAGCTATGGTTGAAAAAGAAACAGGCTTGCAAATAAAATGCCTAAGGTCAGATGGAGAGGGAGAGTATCTCTCAAATGAGTTTGCAAGGTTCCTATAGGAGCATGGCATAAAGCATCAATATTCATGCAGTCATATCCCACTACAAAATGGACTTGCAGAAAGGAAAAACAGGCATATTGGAGAGGTATCTTGTGCCATGCTCAACGAAAAAGGCCTGCCAGATTATTATTTGGTTGAAGCAGTTGCTATAGCAATCTACATAATTAATAGGACTCCCACTGTAGTAATAAATGGCATGATGCTAGACGAGAGGTATACTGGTAGGAAACCAAATATTTCTCATTTGAAAATTTTTGGTCGCATTGCCTATGTTCATATGCCAGATGAGTAGAGATCCAAGTTGGATCCAAAAGCTGAGAAGTGCATCTTTATTGGTTATTCTCTGCATCAGAAAGGGTATAGATGCTATAATCCTTCCACTTGTAAGTTTACAGTGAGCAGAGATGTTGTTTTTTATGAGATGAGTAGCTGGTATAAACCAGTAAATGTGATTGATGATGTAGATGCACAAAATGGTAATGCTACATAGAATTTACAGCAGCAATCACAAAATATTAGTGGACCTGTAGTGTCCTCTAGCAATGGTTCACATACTTTACCATGGAACACGCAATGTGAGATCAGAAGAATCTCCTCAAAGCAATGCAGATAGTGGTATGCAAGTATCACAAAAAGGAAAAGATAAAGTAGATCAGCCCATGGTTGATGTGAATGCAGGTCATTCTTATGTGGATGGTGAATCCAGTGGCCCAGAACAGAGCCTTGATGATGAGTTGGGTATTCCTTCTGTTGTTACACCTAGAGTAAGGAAGACAAGGGGTGTTTTGAGAGCACTTGGTAGTGAGCCTATTTTGTGCAAGTCTACCAGAGTTAAGTATCCTGTGGATAGGCTGAAATATGATGGATTTATAGCCATTCTTTATGCCTATATGGTCAAACTGATACAAGAACCAGAACCCACTTCTTTTGAGCAAGCCATGGGAAAAGAAAAATGGGAGAAAGCCATGGATGAAGAAATGGAAGCCTTGGAAGCAAATGCTACATGGGAATTGGTGCCTTTGCCTAAAGACAAGAATGTAATTGGCTGCAAGTGGGTTTATAAGGTGAAGCACAATGCAGATGGTTCTGTGAGCAGATACAAGGCAAGATTAGTTGTCAAGGGGTATGCACAGACATATGGCATTGATTATGAAGAAACATTCAGTCCGATTACAAGGATGGCAACTGTAAGAGCAGTCATTGCTATGGTTGCATCAAAGGGATGGTCTTCACACCAGATGGATGTAAAGAATGCTTTCTTGCATGGTGATTTGCACAAAGAGGTCTATATGGAGCAGCCACCAGGTTATGTGCATGTTGTTCATCCTGAGTTTGTTTGCAGGTTGAAGAAAGCCTTGTATGGCTTGAAGCAAGCACCCAGGGCATGGTCTAACAAGATAGGACAGTATCTTGTCACTATTGGCTTTCAAATTTCCATGGTAGATTTCTCATTTATGTGAGAAAAACAAAGAAAGGTATTATGCTGCTTGTCATTTATGTTGATGATTTGATCATCACAGGTGATAGTGATGAAGATATCCTTCATGTGAAAATGCTATTGAAGCAAAAGTTTGAGATGAAGGATTTGGGAGAGCTGTGTTACTTCTTGGGCATTGAGGTGGTTAGATCCACAAGTGGGATATGGCTCTTGCAGAGGCAGTATGGATTGGATATGCTGTCCAAATATGGGATGATAGGCTGTAAGCCTATTTCAGTTCCTTTTGAGTAGAATGTGAAGCTGAGTGCAAATGCAGGTGAGCTTCCAAAAGACCCTAGTATGTACAGACGCATAGTAGGAAGCTTGATTTATATGACTATTACCAGGCCAAATTTGAGCTATGCTGTTGGGTTGGTAAGTCAGTTTATGCAAGCTCCAAGGAAACCGCGTTTGGATGCGGCTAGACGCATACTAAGGTATGTGAAGTCCACACTGCAGTATGGACTATTTTATGAGACTGGGGTTTAAATACAGTTGCATGGATACACTGATGCTCATTGGGCTGGTAGTATTTCTGATAGATGGTCTACCAATGGATATGTGTTTTCTTTTGGGAGTGCTGCAGTCACTTGGAGCAGCAAGAAACAGCCTATAGTTGCCTTGTCAAGCATAGAGGTTGAATACAGGGGTGCAACAATGGCTGCATGTGAGGTAGCTTGGTTGCATAAGCTACTTGATGATATGCATTAGTCTACAGATGGGCCAGTTGTCATTTATTATGACAACATGAGTAGTATACACTTGGCAAATAACCCAATCTATCATGCTAGAACAAAGCACATTGAGATGCATTATCACTATGTGCTGGAGAAGATTCTAGTAGGTTTTATTGATCTAGTTTATGTCAGCACAGAGGATTAGGTAGCTAACATATTCACAAAGGCATTGGGTGCAAAGAAGCTGCGCAAGTTCAGAGACCTGCTTGGTGTGCAAGAATTGGGATTGAGCTCGAGGGGGAGTGTTGAGATATCGAGCTCCACTCGTGATATGCGAGGGTAACCATTGTGCATTTATGTCACCGACTTGTTAGCTACAGATGCGGTTGGTACACCGGCCATGAATAATAGCTGGACGACATCTATCTTTATGTACTCTAGTTAGTGGATCAGTTAGTATGCCACCCATGTTAGCTGAGTTTGGTTTGAGACCCACATATAGAGTTTATCTATTCCTTTTGTACTAAGAGAGAGTTCTTTTGGCTTTCACAACTAAGAAGAGGAAAACTATTTTCAACCTCCACCTTTGTGTGTATTCCTCCATTGTGTATGTGAGAAAGCTGCAAGTGAGGCTCCTTACTTCTCTCCCACTCTCTTCACACATAATACACTACACCAAGACAAAATCAACCTTGGCATCCATTTACAAATCAATGCTCTATTTTTTACTTCAACATCAATCAAACCCATCCCACCATTACTCTTAGGCATCTTGATCAGAGATCCATAGTGATGTAATGAATCTTACTATTACCACCTTCTTCTTCCCATAGTAAAGCTCTAAAACGTTTATCTACCTCCAAACAATGGCATTTCCTAAAATTCCAAACAGAGACCAAGTAGCTAGTGGAGAAAGGATGTGTTGCAAGATGAGATACTGAGCATCCAACCTTGGGGGAGACCATTCTTGTACATGAGCTTCTGTTTCAACTTACTCTTAAACCACTCAAACATTTGATGCAATGAGAGACCCAACCCAATTGGAGCTCCAAGGTATCTAATTACTTCACCTCTCTTCACCCATTGAACAATCAAATCCAACATCCACTGAGGAGTATCATTCTAATCAAACCTAAAAGCAAACATTTTCATCCAACTGCAAACAGATCTAGAAGCATAGCACAACTACCTTAAATAGATTCAAGATGTAGTATAATCCTCTTGAGAGACATAGATCATGCCATCTACAAACATCTAGATCGCCCCCATGAATCCCCTAAAGGTAGGGCAATTCCTTTGATGTGACCTCCCTAAAATTCTTTCTTGATCACAACAAGACAAAGCAACTATAGACGCACCTAATAAACGTGCAAAATAGCGGGTGTGTCTATAGGCGCATATAGAATAGTGAAATTACTAGCACGTCTATTAGCGCATCTATTAATGTGTCTAATGGCACGGTTATTAACACGTCTAATAGCACGTCTGCACTGTCTTTTAGACGTGTATTTAGACGCCTTTATAAATGAGCAACAGAGAATGTAGAGAGTAAAATTTTGCTCAGGCTAATAAATGTGCATCACTGGTTTCCAAACATTGCCCATGATTACCAAAGCACATAATTTTAATAAAAATATCAATGCTTTTTGGCAAACCCACATATACAAAAATTGAGGTGAGGAGAATGAGACAATATATAAAATAGTTTTGCCAATATCAATGATGGGCTATAGTTCGATATCATCCTCAATGAGATGAACCCTTGCCAATCTATCTACTTCAAAATCCAAACCAATGTTGAGATCTACAAATAATTAAATGAGCGATCTAAATTGTTAAAATTTCCTAACTTATGCATAGCATTCTATATACCGACCTTGCTCATGCATCCTCTAGCATACTCCCATTCTTCCATTGTAATATGCGTCCCCTTGTCTCTCTTTGATCTCTCCATTTTGTCAACTAGCCAATCCACATGAATATCCTTTGGAAGTTCTCTTAGATGATGAGGGTATGGCACACGAGATTCATGGTGTGTACAAAAGAGGGTCCTTTCTCCTTGTCTTCTTGCCTTTGCATCCTTGTATCTTGTCACCCATCTTTTCAATCACATCACTATTAAGCATGCAATAGAGGTTGATATTATTAAACAGCTCCGTGTCCATTACTTTGCTCTGTCCTTTCCCTTGAGGCACGATAGAGGTCATCCTTAGCTCTTTATCATCTCTCCATAGTCGTGGGAGAGAGCTATCCACATCAATAAGAAACTCAGAAATATATACAAGTGACTCTTGTACCAACCAACCCTCGTCCATGCTACCTTCGAGCCTTGAATTTTGCCTCATGAAGCCCTTCAAAGTCTTCATGAAGCACTCGAGGAAGAACAACCATCAAGCATGTACAATGCTACATATAGCAATCATGCTATATATACATACAAGCACTTTTTGGTCTATGAATTAATATACACTCCTTTTATTTTTTTGGCATTCAATTTCCTTGTGCAATGTTCTATCAATGAAATCCTTGTGAACTAAACATTTTGGAGTTGTAATGTTTTATTCAGAATTGCAATCATCGACTATAGACATGCTTGGAATCATGCTAATTAAAATGCCAACTGTGTTAATTAAAATGTGGTTGGTTATAAGAATTGAATTGCACACTGTGGAAATGGGATTCTTGTAACCACATAGCATACACAGCATTCTATTCAAACACACAAAATTTTGCTTTTTTTTAAAACAAAATTATGAGGAGCGTCTATAAGCGCATCTATGAGTGCATCTTTCTATTTTTTTTAAATTTCTACAAAGCATTTAATAGCACGTCTATAGGCATGTCTATATCCACATCTGTCTATTCTATAGATGCACCTATAGATCCGGGTCTGTAGACATGCTAATAGACACGCAAATAAACGTGCCCATAAGTTTTTTTTAAAGTTAAGAAATGCATCTATGTGCACGTCTATGGATTATTTGTGTTGTTGTGGATGCACATTATCAGTGGCACAGTGGCCAAGGCAAACAATGAAGGTTCCAAGGGACAACCTTTCCTCACTGACCTTCTAAGCCTCATATCTTCCTACAACACCTCTGTTATGGCATAAAATAGTAGTTGCATTTCCAAATAAGGTCACCATTAATTTGATGAACCCCTCTCCAAATCATGTAGCCCAAGTAATCCCACCTAATCCTATCATAAGCCAAGTTATCTAGATCAATATAAGAAACAAACATCTTTTACCCATATCTCTAGCACAATCCAATGTTGTCGATGCATTCCAAACGTTCTAAAAAATATCACTTAACCTAGTGAAACTGGTTTCTTCCTTATCTACAATAGAGCTATAGATTTGTCTAATGCTTATGGCCAATGATTTGGAAATTAGCTTGTATGGAACATTTAACATAGTAATTGGAGTCAAGTCCCCAACCACTAATCTTGTTTGCTTCTTAGGAAAAAACTTGACTAACCCAACATTGACATTCTCAAAGATAACACCTCTCTTCATATTCACCAAATTTGCCTCATGAAGATTCAAAAATGGGCATAGAACTCAACAAGGAATCTGTTTGGGGAGTCCCCCACTAGCAGCCATGTCTATTTGCTTTTAATCCATGCTAACTATGCAACTTCCATTTTGGATGCATGCAAAATTGCTCCAACCTCGACTTATAAGGTGGATAATGTGAAGATAGTGGGAGAGAGGGAAGGAATCTCACTTGTGGCTTTCTCACATACACAATGGGGGAATACACACACAGGTGGAGGCTGAAAACAGTTTTTCTCTTCTTAGTTATGAAAGCCAAAAGAACTCTTGTACAAAGAAATAGAAGAACCCTATATGTGGGTCTCAAACCAAACTCAACTAACTAAGGTGGCATACTAACTGAGCCACAAACTAGAGTAGATAAGGATAGTTGTCATCCAGCTATCGTGGCCGGTGTACCAACCGCATTTGCAGCTAACAAGTGGGTGACATAAATGCACAACGGTCACCCTGGCATATCACGAGTGGAGCTCGATATCTCAACACTCCCCCTCGAGCTCAATCCCAATTCTTGCCAGGTCTCTGAACTTGCGCAGCTTCTCTATGCCCAATGCCTTCGTGAATATGTCAGCCATCTGATCCTCTGTGCTGACATAAACTAGATCAATAAGACCTATTAAAACCTTCTCTCGCACATAGTGATAATGCACCTCAATGTGCTTTGTTCTAGCATGATAGACTGGGTTATTTGCCAAGTGTATACTGCTCATGTTGTCACAATAAATGACAACTGGCCCATCTGTAGACTGATGCATATCATAAAGTAGCTTATGCAACCAAGCTACCTCACATGCAGCCATTGCTGCACCCCTGTACTCAGCCTCTATGCTCGACAAGGCAACTGTAGGCTGTTTCTTGCTGCTCCAAGTGACTGCAGTGCTCCCAAAAGAGAACACATACCCGCTAGTAGATCGTCTATCAGAAGTACTACCAGCCCAATCAGCATCAGTGTATACATGCAACTATATCTGAACCCCAGCCTCATAAAAGAGTCCATACTACAATGTGGACTTCACATACCTGAGTATGCATCTAGCCGCATCCAAATGCGGTTTCCTTGGAGCCTGCATAAACTGACTTACCAATCCAACAGCATAGCTTAAATCTGGCCTGGTAATAGTCATATAAATCAAACTTCCTACTATGCATCTGTACATACTAGGGTCTTCCAGAAGCTCACCTGCATCCTTGCTCAGCTTCACATTCTACTCCAAAGGAACTGAAATAGGCTTATAGCCTATCATCCCATATTTGGACAACATGTCCAATCCATACTGCCTCTGCAAAAGCTGTATCCCACTTGGTGATCTAATCACCTCAATGCCCAAGAAATAATGCAACTCTCTCAAATCCTTCATCTCAAACTTCTACTTCAATAGCATTTTCACATGAAGGATATCTTCATCACTATCACCTGTGATGATCAAATCATCAACATAAATGACAAGCAGCATAATACCTTTCTCTGTTTTTCTCACATAGAGTGAGAAATCTGCCTTGGAAATCTGAAAGCCAATAGTGACAAGATACTGTCCTATCTTGTCAGACCATGCTCTAGGTGCTTGCTTCAAGCCATACAAGGCTTTTTTTAACCTGCAAACAAACTCAGGATGAATAGCATGAACATAACCTGGTGGCTGCTCCATAAAGACCTCTTCTTGCAAATCACCATGCAAGAAGGCATTCTTTACATCCATCTGATGTAAAGACCATCCCTTTGATGCATCCATAGCAATGACTGCTCTTACAGTTGCCGTCCTTGCAACCGGACTGAATGTTTCTTCATAATCAATGCCATATGTCTGTGCATACCCCTTGACAACTAATCTTGCCTTGTATCTATTCACAAAACCATCTGCATTGTGCTTGATCTTATAAACCCACTTACAGCCAATTACATTCTTATCTTTAGGCAAAGGCTCCAATTCCCATGTAGCATTTGCTTCCAAGGCATCCATTTCTTCATCCATGGCTTTCTCCCATTTTTCATTCCCCATGGCTTGTTCAAAAGAAGTGGGTTCTGGTTCCTGTATCACTTTGACCATATAGGCATAGTGAATGGATGTAAATCCATCATATTTCAGCCTATCCGCAGGATACCTAGCTCTGGTAGACCTGCGGAAAATAGGCTCACTTCCAGGTGGTCTCAAAACATCCCTGGTCTTCCTTACTCCAAGTGTAACAACAGAAGGAATACCCAACTCATCATCATCGCTCTGTTCTGAGCCACTGGATTCACCATCCACATAAGAGTGACCTGCATTCACATCAAACATGGGCTGATCTACCTTCTCTTTTCCTTTTTGTGATACCTGCGTACCACTATCTGCATTGCTTTGAGAAGATCCTCCTGATCTCAATCTGCCTGTCCATGGCGAAGTATGTGAACCACTGCTAGAGGACACTACAGGTCCACTGATATTTTGTGATTGCTGCTGTGAATTCTGTGTAGCATTACCATTTTGTGCATCTACATCAATCATCACATTTACTGGTTTATACCAGCTGCTCATCTCATCAAAAACAACATCTCTGCTCATTATAAACTTACGAGAAGAAGGGTTATAGCATCTATACCCTTTCTGCTGCAGAGAATAACCAATAAAGATGTACTTCTCAGCTTTTGGATCCAACTTGGACCTCAACTCGTCTAGCACATGAACATAGGCGATGCAACCAAAATTTTTCAAATGAGAAATGTCTGTTTCCTACCAGTATACATCTCCTCTGGCGTCATGCCATGTATTGCTGCAGTGGGAGTCCTATTCATTATGTAAACTGCTGTAGCAACTGCTTCAGCCCAATAATAATCTGGTAGATCTTTTTCATTTAGCATAGCCCGAAATACCTCTCCGATATGCCTGTTTTTCCTTTCTACAAGTCCATTTTGCTGTGGGGTATGACTGCATGAATATTGCTACTTTATGCCATGCTCCTGCAGGAACCTTGCAAACTCATTTGAGAGGTACTCTCCCCCTCCATTTTACCTTAGGCATTTTATTTGCAGGCCTGTTTCTTTTTCAACCATAGCTTTAAAAGCTTTGAAGTGCCCAAACACTTCACTTTTCTTTTTCATAAAATACACCCAAAGTTTTCTGCTGAAGTCATCAATAAAAGTGACAAAATAGTGACAGCCTCCAATAGATGTAGCTTTAGTAGTCCACACATCAGAGTGGATTAATTCCAATGGTTTTTTACTCTCTTGAACATGCCTAGGAAATGGTTTCCTTGCCTGTTTTCCAAATTGACAGGCTTCACAAACCTTATGCATTTCTGCAACCTTGAATTTAGGCAATCCTGCAACAATATTTTGGGCTTGCATTGATTTAAGTCGCTGTATATTAACATGACCAATGCGTTTATGCCAGATATCAATATCTGCAACTACACCAATCCCATGTGCAAACATTGCTGCACTCAATTTAGGCATGTCTGCATCCAACGTAAACATCCTGCCTTTCTTCTTTCCTTTTGCTATCAAGTGACCGTTATTTTTCATATCCTCAACAAAGCATCCATGAGGATTAAATCTAACCTGCAAGCCCTGCTCAACCATTTGACCAATAGAAACCAGGTTCTTGGTGATGTTCGAGACATGAAATACATCAGACAGGTATTTCTTTTTCCCATCCTGCATAGACAAAGGAATTTTACCAATCCGCACAATAGGATGTGCAGTATCATCACCAGTCTCCACAAATCCTAGTTTTTCCATTTTCCTTGCATCCTGCATCCACTCTACATGACCTATCATGTGGTTTGACGCACCTGAGTCAACATACCACACATCATTTCATTCTTCTGCACTTGTCACAGAATTGGTCATGTGCTGCACCATAAATAGATGCTCATTTCTGTCATCGCCTTGTCTACTAGAAGATGCATAATTGCCTTGCTGCAATTTTCCATTCATAATGTCATTTTGCTTTTTGTAGCAGTCCTTAGCCATATGACCCATTTTACCATAGTAGTAGCATTCAACATTGTTGTTTGCATTTTGGCCTCTCTGCCATCCACCACGGCCTCTTTGGCTCCCCCTGCCTCTAGAGTTACCACATCCTCCTCCATAGGACTGGTTTTCTTGAGTTTGTTGTAAATTCTGATTTCTACCATGGCCTGCAGATCGGCCTCCTCTAGCTTTGCCTCTACCTCTTCCAGCATTTGAGTAGAAGAGACAGTTTCTTTCGAAGTTCCTCCTGAAGAAGATGCACCCCCATTTCTCTGCTCTTCAGAAATTAGAAGAGCAAACAACTCTTCAAAATCAGGAAATTTTTCACGGACGGCAATGGATGTTCGAAACTGTGCATAATCCTTTCCTAGACCATTCAAGGTCACAGAAACTAGATCATCATCTTCCACTGGCGACCCAATGGAAGCAAGTGCATCTGCAATTTTCTTCACCTTCATGTGGTAGTCATTTATGCTCAAATTTTCTCTCTGCACATTGTGCAACTCCTGTTTGAGCTGCATTTTCCTGGCTTGTGTATTTGTGCTGTACATTTTTTCCCATGCCTCCTTTGGCGTACTTGCATCCTGAATATGCACAATCATAGAATCTGAAATACTGATAGACAGCCA
Organism: Dipteris shenzhenensis; assembly: GCF_047967505.1. NCBI lineage: Eukaryota > Viridiplantae > Streptophyta > Polypodiopsida > Gleicheniales > Dipteridaceae > Dipteris > Dipteris shenzhenensis. The sequence goes on from NC_141609.1 coordinate 12,850,750, forward strand.
ATACATAACTTTTCTAGCTCTCTCATGCCATCCTTTAAATGCCTGCATTTCCTGTTGATTGGGAACATTAGGAAGAACTGGTTCTTCTTCATTTCCTGTAATGAACTCCCAATAGCCTTTTCCCATAAGGAAATTCATCATTCTAAACTTCCATGCCTGGAAGTTTTTCTTATCAAGATTTTCAGTGATAATCTGTGAAAGAGAATCAGACGCCATTATAGAACACTGCAAAATATTCTATCACTGCTAAAAACACAGCTTTTGCCTCACACGAGCAGATCTGCAAAACTGACGAAAGTGGTATTTGACCACACAGTCACTTTCCTAGTGACGATTTTGCATCAACAGGCAACAAGCATGATTTTGCAACTCCCAATATCTCTGCACATAGGCATACGATGCAATTTCTGTGACAACTTTTCACGGACCAGCCGAGCAGTGGTCGCACAGCAAAAACAGGGCCTTTTTTTGAGTGCCTGCGAAGAACTTCCGCCTTCAAAACGGGCCCCAAAATGCCCTCGAATTAGAAAAATAAAGTCAGCGAGGGCTTCGCCCGATCCTGCAACATATACTGCGCTCTCGCCAGACCACGAAGGGCGTCTCAATCTGAGACAGTGCACTCTTGCACTTCTGGTTGTGCTACCTGCAGAGATTTGCTGCCAAACTCGAAATAGGAAAGCAACACTGGTCCTCTTACCAGGACACCGCGAACTTGGTTTGCTTTCTTGAGCTCCTTACCACGAACAAGACTCTGATACTATGTGAAGATAGTGGGAGAGAGGGAAGGAGTCTCACTTGTGGCTTTCTCACATACACAATGGGGGAATACACACACAGGTGGAGGCTGAAAACAGTTTTCCTCTTCTTAGTTGTGAAAGCCAAAAGAACTCTAGTACAAAGAAATAGAAGAACCCTATATGTGGGTCTCAAACCAAACTCAACTAACTAAGGTGGCATACTAACTGAGCCACAAACTAGAGTAGATAAGGATAGCTGTCATCCAGCTATTATTCGTGGGTGGTGTACCAACCGCATCTGCAGCTAACAAGTCGATGACATAAATGCACAACGGTCACCCTGGCATATCACGAGTGGAGCTCGATATCTCAACAGATAACACATGGTCCTTTGGGGACTCAAGAGCCACCAACTAAAGGGATTCACAAATATGTGCTAGCTTACCTTTGTCATTTTGTTGACTATTCTTCTCTACAATACCCCAAGCTCTAGTATTCAAGAAAATGTCCTTGATGGCTCTATCCCATCTTCTGCCCAAGATCATAAACACCTACCATTGCATCATTCCAAGTTCTACATCTCTTCTACATTTCGTCTGACAAAACTTCTTATCTTTCAAGAGGCAAATATCAAACTTATATGGAATGTGAAGTGATCTACTAAATGAAGAAGGAATAGAAAATTTTCACTCCATAGGCATATGATCTAATAGAAGACAAAAAGAACCACCAAATGGGGGCCTCAACCACAATCCCTTGTCTAAAGCATAACCTATCTAACCTTGCTATGCTAAAATTAGCCCCCAGTCCCTTTTGTTCTAGGAAAAACCTTCAAAACCTTTTTCATCACGTTCGGCACAATCAATTAGACCTAAGGCTAGCACCAATGCATCCCAAGCTTCAAACTCAGCACTCCCCATCACTCTTTTCCCATGGGACCTATATTCTACTCTCTCAGTCATGTTCTAGTCACCTCCTAACAAGCACTTTGCACCATCCAAATGCCCCCTCATCTCTATTCGATAGGCACTTCTCTCCAACAAACTATTAGGGGTGTAAATACTCTCTACCTAGAACAAAAAATCCTTGACCTCTAACTCAACCCAAGAAACCACCCTTCAAAATTTCTAAAGATCTCCCTAGCACCTACATCATATCTAACAAGGATTTTCGAGCCCCCTTGCCTCTAACAGGGTGGACTTAACAAAGAAATTTAACCCATATTTCTTAACAAAAACCAAAATGAGTCATCAACCCCACACTTAAGCTCTTGAAAAGGTTATTTTTCAAGATTCCTTTTCATAACCACCTTCAAGTAGACAAGATATTTATACCATCCTCTAAGATTCCAAGTCAACACTATCACCAAACTGCTATCATCTTTATTGCGTTAGGATCCTGTAAGCATCGTTAAGGAATTGTAAGTGATTCTCCTTACCCAGAGCCAAACCTTGAGCTATGTTCTTGATTCTTTTCAACATTTCTTTAGCCTCTTGAGGTTGCTCCTTCGACCAAGCACTATCAAACAAGTCCTTCTCTTCTTGGACACACTTTTTATGATTGTTATCTAAAATCTCTTCATCCCTGACAACACGTGAAACCTCCTCACCAAGGTCCACCCATCAAACTTTAGAGCACATGGGTATCCTAGGACTACCACTGCCAAAAGAGTTAAGATCCTGCATGAGATTTCTTGAAACCCCTCTAACGTTCATGGATATCCAGCTCCCCACACCCTTGCCCCTTGCAATTGGGCGATATGGTGCATCAACATAAATCTCCTAAACTTTGCCCTTATTCCCCACCGACTCCCACGAAGTTTCATTAGCAACATTTGTATTATTCTCTGTTCAACTAAGACTTTTCCCTTATTCCCCACCAACTCCCATGAAGTTTCATTAGCAACATTTGTATTATTCTCTGTTCGACTAAGACAAGTACAACACCACAACATCCTATTACATGAGACGTGCATCCTTTAAACATTGCCCAGAAGGGCCAAGTATCACCTTGGAATTGTCTTGACCTTCACAGGGCCTTTGGAGGAAGCTATTGCACCTTGTCACACATTGGCAGTGTTTCATTCTAAGACATGCTTCATAACTCAGGTTATTCATGAACTATTTTAGTATTCTTAGGCCTTCTCGAACATTCCCTAGCAAAATGACTAGATGTCTTGCAAATGTAGCACACATTAGGGAAAGATGAACACACAGATGCAACACACCACCATTAAGAAAGGCCACTCGAACCAAATCCGGGGGGTCTCGCCACAATCGCACAAGATCCAACCCTTGCAAGGAGTAAACTCTTTATGTGTAGAGGGAGGAACTAGCAACATTCTTCCAAGCATGTGCCATGCAATCATTTGGATAGCACCATTGAGCTAATCCAAGTCTTGGGAACTCCACCCTAACCACACATGCATGATATAGGAACTCTTAACTGCTGCTGAAATTAAGACTCCATGGTATGGACAACTCCATAGACCCTTCAAGAACATATGATTTAGCAATTAGATCATTATGAATATAGCTTGAGAAATGCACTATAATAAGAATAACCCTTGGCCCAAAACTTTGGTAAAAACAAGTAAGTCACACTTAGAGCCAGTGCACGCGCACTGCCTAGAGTGGCACTGGCTGTGCCCCAAACCTGGCCATGTGTGAAAATAGAGAGGGCACATCAAATTGCCCTCAGTGCGCAAACCAACATCCTAGATTTTTGGGGTGCAAAATAACACACCAATGCTCAACTGAAGGGTGACAAGCTGTTACCAGTCAATTACAGCCGGTACAAGTCTCCATTTTGAACAAGGTGAATGATATTCAATCATTCATAAGGCCTGCCCAAGATTAAAAAAGTAAATAAAAAGAAATTCAGTGAAAATGGTATGAAGGAAGAGGAGATAAAGGGGAGAGAGAGAGAGAGAGAGAGAGAGAGAGAGAGAGAGAAGGGGGGGTGGGAGAAAAGGTGGAGATCGTGTGTAAGAAGACTTCAGGAGATAAACAAGGGAAGAGAGAGACAGAGACAAAGAGATAGAGAGAGAGAGAGAGAGGTGTGAAAGAGAGAGAGAGAGAGAGAGAGAGAAAGTCAACCACTTTAAAGCCTGCATTCAAGTCCAATTAAGAAGAGCCAATAGGAAAAATGCACTTCCAAAACTTCAAGAAATGCCTAATTTTTGCTTTGCCAAAATCTCATTGTTGCTAAGGCTACCCTGAGGGCAGACCAAAAAGCAAGGGAAATTTAATTTGCTAGAAATGTATAGCGAGTCACCGAAGAAGAGATACGCCCCTTCCCATGCCAGTCTCTCCATCTAAGGTTTGACCATCTGATATGAAAGCTCACACATGACCACATGCTCTCTCCTATCTTCCAGCAACCCTTTCTCTTGAACCTCTCTATGATGCCAACCCAACTCTTGTTTCATGATTGCCTAAACTCCCTACAACAAAGGGGCAAATGCACCATGTGATTTATGCACTACCACATTAGCATAAGAGAGACCTCTTCATATTTCCTGTTAATCCCCTCCTCCCAAGATACATTTTCGTCCTCAGTCCTTTCCACACATGCCTCTCCCTTACCAGCCTTTGAACCTGGATGATTCACCTTGACTACTCCACCTTCACATATTTGCAAACTATGGGAACACTTACCAACCATATCCTCACGCAAAGGATGTTAAAACTTGAGAGTCTCAGGATCTATGGAGTGCTCTAAGGTGGATGGAACCTATGTGGAAACATGATGAAGAGAATGCTCATGACATGTACCTCAAGTCAGTTAGGTTCCAAGATAGATTAGCTTGGACTCATAAACATAATCTTGAGTGAATATGCATTTCTCTCTACTCAACAATACATGATAAGCTTCTTTATATAGAAAGAGCCTTTAGAATAGTCAAACCATGTGGGATCCTCTCGTCCACATCTCTCCTTGTGGATATCCTCAATCCACATCTCCACATCATGTAGTCCACATCCTAGGGTGGCTACTTTAATACATTCCTTATCACATACCTTAGCCTCTAATTATGTGCTCATGGCACCACAACTCTCAACACCTCTCCTTGGTGCCATGATCCTTTGGCTACTGCAAGGTGGTCAGATGTGAGTTACAACTCCATCACCTCCCCTTAGTGCATGCATTGCTACTTAAGGTGGTCAAGTGTGGTTTTTACATGTCAATACCTCCCGTGGGTGCTTTCATCGCTACTCTCAGGTGGTCAGGTTTGATTTACAAACATATGGGCTGAAGGTGGAAAGAATTTTACTTTTCAATGCTTGATGTCGATGGCGTTCGCATCTTTACTCGATGTAGCTTGATGCATGATGCTTTGTTCTACCATGTGCCTTGATGCTTTATGTGCAGATGCCATGTTTTGGGCTATGGTCATCTCATGCACTTGTGCTTTTGGCATGCTTATGATGGAGATGTTTGCATTCATGCTTTGATTTGTCATTTGTTGCAAAGGTCTTACCAATTCATTTCTTTCAATATTGGCAGTGTCTAATTGCTAACAATGATTTTGACTTGACAGATGCGTAGAGCTCAAAAAGGCGATCACTTTTCCTTTTTGGAGCATGTGTGAATTCTTCCTGGATTGCAAGTTACGCCTTGTCGAAGTTTTTGTGAAGAAAAGACCTTTGATGATGATGCGGCATAGGGGTTCATATGTTGCACTCACACTGTGCTTAGCAAGAAGCTGTGTGCTTAAAAGGCACATGCTGAGGTGGCATCTGACATGTGTCACTCCATTGACCATAGTCAGTTTACATAACTAGGGTCTGGGTGAGGTGGCTTCAACTGTAGTGGCCAGTGATGTGGCTGCCATGTGTCAATCTGGTCTTAACCATAAGACTAATCAAACCCGAGGTGGCCTGACTCAACCATGATCTAACCTTATCTACCAATGACCACACCTTGGTTAATCGAGGCTAACTGCAGTTAACCAAGGTAAAGACTTATCCTGCCACGTGTCACTTGTAGGAAACCTTAGGAGACTTTGTGGATGGAGCTTCTTCTTGCTGTTGAGTTCATCATCTTGGCGACATCCTGATCTCGATGACGGATGAATTAATGTGCTCTTATGTGGAGCGCTGATGGAGAGCCAGGCAGCCGCGTCGACTAGAACGTTTGTGGCAGTGTTGTGAAGCAGGAGCGCTAGTTGCTCTTAGATGGTCACTAGGGAAGCGTCCCACAAATTCGATCTCACATAAATGAGCTTTTTGAGGCAGGTGCTCACTCAGAGGCCGTCGAGGATAATCGAGCGTAGATCTCGCGTTGCAGAGCCAGAGATGAAACTCAAGCATTCAAGAGACAAATTGGAGGAAGAGAGGAGGACAAAGAGCTTGTGGGCTTCGAGGGGGCCCTTGTGTGCATGCAATCCGTCAGTGGCACTGTGTCCATCCTTAGTCAGTTGGATGTTGGAGAACAAGAGCTATAGTCACATAGGCTTCGGGGCCTGACTATGGAGGCAACAGTGCATGGTCATGGAAGTTGAAGGCCTGGTGTTGAACGTAGCCGCTGCTTTGTGAAGGTGGATAGCCTACTGCACACTCGACGGTTGAATAGTCTGCTGCAGGAGACCACGTTGTGTTGCCTGTTGCTGTGAGGTTGGAGCTTTGGGCTTAGATCCTTAAAGACTTAAAGATGTTGTAGGGCTAGTAGATAGTCTGCGCACAGGCTATTGGAGTGCTGTTGTAGAAGTAGATGGAGCTGCCATGGTGAAAGAGGCCTTTGCAGCTTCATAGATGCTTGTTGCATCTCGTTTTGCTTGTTGCTGGGCTTCAAAAGAGAACCTCACACATTAATGCGTGGATGAGCGAGTGGCCTTGAGTGCAAATAGGGTTACTATTGTAGGATCAGAGGACCAAATAACTAGGAAGTAAACTCAAAATGGCTGTGAAGCTCGTTGAAGCCTTTGATACACATCATGGAGATGGAGATGACCGTGAAGTTACACTCCCTATCTCTCTCTCTCTCTTACAACAAGGAAAGAAGATAACCCTTTCTCACGTGAACGAAAATATCTCAAATGAACTAAGATTTGCTCAGCAGAAGAGAACTCTCAATCTAAAACTAACTAACCTAGGAGAACTCATGAGTTCCTAAGTCGTGCCTTCAACTAATCTAGGAATGGGAGCAATCCTAGTGAACTACTAATGAGCTAAGCTAGGAGAGCTAAACCTATGCTTTGATACCATGTTAAAACTCGAGTGTCTCAGAATCTATGGAGTGTTCTAAGGTGGATGGAACCTATGTGGAAACATGATGAAGAGAATGCTCATGACATGTACCTCAAGTCAGTTAGGTTCTAAGATAGATTAGCTTGGACTCATAAACATAATCTTGAGTGAATATGCATTTCTCTCTACTCAACAATACACGATAGGCTTCTTATATAGAGAGAGCCTTTAGAATAGTCAAACCATGTGGGATCCTCTCATCCACATCTCTCCTTGTGGATATGCTCAATCCACATCTCCACATCATGTAGTCCACATCCTAGGGTGGCTACTTTAATACATTCCTTATCACATACCTTAGCCTCTAATTATGTGCTCATGGCACCACAACTCTCAACAAAGGATGTTTAATCCCCTTACCCTCTACTCCATGCTTCCTAAAAATTGAGGCAACAGACATGCACAAGTTCATGTACTCACAGAACATCCATCCAAAGCTAAACAAATCTAGAACTATTAGTTTTGAGTAGAGGAGCTTGAACTGATGTATGAGTGAGAAATGGGAAATTCCCATTCATTGAGAAACTCAGAGCCCTTCTTCCTTCCTCTCTCTTCTTGCTCTCCTCCTTCCTACTCTATGCTTCTCCCTTCTTCTCCTTCCTGCTCTACACTTCTCTCTTGACTAGTGGACTTTTGCTCCATCTGTTTTGCCATGGATTCTTATGAGCCCCTTGACCCATGTAAATTGATTGAACTCCAATGGTTCATTTTCCCCTATTGTCATTGTGAAGAAACTCTCTCAACATGCCATCCTCCCTTTACTCTTATTGCTAGCTATGATCTCTGTAGGTGGACCGCCTTTTCTTTTTCTCTCTTTTTGTAGGTGAGGTAGAGCAGGGGAGAGAGAGAGAGAGAGAGACGGGGGGGGAGAGGGAGAGAGGGAGAGAGAGAGAGTAATTCATATCTCAAGTTTAGGGATTTACTAGTAGCCATGAAGGAGAATCATGAAGAAGATCATTCCCTAGCCTTCCTTGCTGAAATCTTTCCCTTCCTTGCAAATTTCCTTCATACTAGGCCCTCGGCTAATATGATGAAGCTCTAAGGAGAAAAACAATTGTACAAGGCTAGATTTTAAATGTCGAGGGCTCTATTGTGCAAAGTCAATTACAAGGGACATTTTTGGGGCTTCCATTAGTGACACAAATGCCCTTTGGGATAGAGAAAATAGCATGGAGTTAAAAGTTTGCTCTGGAGCAAAAGAGGGAACCACCTAGCCTCACAATTTTTTAGATTAATTTCTTTGCAAGGAGATCCTGGCTACTTCCATGGCCTAAATTTTGGCAAACTGGGGTGTGATCACACTTAGTGATGCTAGAGCAGTTTGTTGTGACAACTTTATGGCTTTGGGTAACTATTCACATCAGGCGCAACAACAAGATTTTGCCCTTGCTACACCTGCATGTCATCGCCCCATTCAAGAGAAAGAGGAAAACCTTTGAGAGATTGTTTATGCATTGCAAGCTTTGGTGAATAGTGAGAGAAGGACCTTCAAAAGATTGTTTGCTTGCAGTGAACATTTATGCGTTGCAACCTTTGTAGTTTCATGTCTAGAACCTAGATTTTGTCACTCTCTATTGAATAATTCACAAAACCTAGATATCTAATGCTTAAATTTGTATGTTGAGATTCTCCTTGTAGCCACTTTTCACCCAATTGTTGCGTCAAAGCTCACCGATTGCTTGGAATTATGGATATAAACGCATTGGTCATGTTAATGTACAGCGACTTAAATCAATGCAGGCCCAAAATATTGTTGCAGGATTGCCTAAATTCAAGGTTGTAGAAATGCATAAGGTATGTGAAGCCTGTCAATTTGGAAAACAGGCAAGGAAACCATTTCCTAGACATGTTCAAGAGAGTAAGAAGCCATTGGAATTAATCCACTCTGATGTGTGGACTACTAAAGCTGCATCTATTGGAGGCTATCATTATTTTGTCACTTTTATTGATGACTACAGCAGAAAAGATTGGGTGCATTTTATGAAAAAGAAAAGTGAAGTGTTTGGGCATTTCAAAGCTTTTAAAGCTATGGCTGAAAAAGAAACAGGCCTGCAAATAAAATGCCTAAGGTCAAATGGAGGGGGAGAGTACCTCTCAAATGAGTTTGCAAGGTTCTTGCAGGAGCATGGCATAAAGCAGCAATATTCATGTAGTCATACCCCACAACAAAATGGACTTGCAGAAAGGAAAAACAAGCATATTGGAGAGGTATCTCAAGCCATGCTAAATGAAAAAGACCTACCAGATTATTATTGGGCTGAAGCAGTTGCTATAGCAGTTTACATAATGAACAGGACTCCCACTGCAGCAATACATGGCATGACGCTAGAGGAGATGTATACTGGTAGGAAACCAAATATTTCTCATTTGAAAATTTTTGGTTGCATTGCCTATGCTCATGTGCTAGATGAGTTGAGGTCCAAGTTGGATCCAAAAGCGGAGAAGTGCGTCTTTATTGGTTATTCTCTACAGCAGAAAGGGTATAGATGCTATAACCCTTCTACTCGTAAGTTTACAATGAGCAGAGATGTTGTCTTTGATGAGATGAGCAGCTGGTATAAACCAGTAAATGTGATTGATGATATAGATGCACAAAATGGTAATGCTGCATAGAATTCACAGCAGCAATCACAAAATATTAGTGGACCTGCAGTGTCCTCTAGTAGTGGTTCACATACTTCGCCATGGACAGGTAGATTGACATCAGGAGAATCTCCTCAAAGCAATGCAGATAGTGGTATGCAGGTATCACGAAAAGGAAAAGAGAAGGTAGATCAGCCCATGTTTGATGTGAATGCAAGTCACTCTTATGTGGATGGCGAATCCAATGGCTCAGAACAGGGCATTGATGATGAGTTGGTATTCCTTCTGTTGTTACACCTGGAGTAAGGAAGACCACGGATGTTTTGAGAGCACCTGGAAGTGAGCCTATTTTGCACAAGTCTACCAGAGCTAGATATCTTGTGGATAGGATGAAATATTTATAGCCATTCACTATGCCTATATGGTCAAAGTGATATAGGAACCAGAACCTACTTCTTTTGAGCAAGCCATGGGAAAAGAAAAATGGGAGAAAGCCATGGATGAAGCCATGGTTATTCTCTACAGCAGAAAGGGTATAGATGCTATAACCCTTCTACTCGTAAGTTTACAATGAGCAGAGATGTTGTCTTTGATGAGATGAGCAGCTGGTATAAACCAGTAAATGTGATTGATGATATAGATGCACAAAATGGTAATGCTGCATAGAATTCACAGCAGCAATCACAAAATATTAGTGGACCTGCAGTGTCCTCTAGTAGTGGTTCACATACTTCGCCATGGACAGGTAGATTGACATCAGGAGAATCTCCTCAAAGCAATGCAGATAGTGGTATGCAGGTATCACGAAAAGGAAAAGAGAAGGTAGATCAGCCCATGTTTGATGTGAATGCAAGTCACTCTTATGTGGATGGCGAATCCAATGGCTCAGAACAGGGCATTGATGATGAGTTGGTATTCCTTCTGTTGTTACACCTGGAGTAAGGAAGACCACGGATGTTTTGAGAGCACCTGGAAGTGAGCCTATTTTGCACAAGTCTACCAGAGCTAGATATCTTGTGGATAGGATGAAATATTTATAGCCATTCACTATGCCTATATGGTCAAAGTGATATAGGAACCAGAACCTACTTCTTTTGAGCAAGCCATGGGAAAAGAAAAATGGGAGAAAGCCATGGATGAAGAAATAGATGCCTTGGAAGGAAATGCTACATGGGGATTGGTGCCTTTGCCTAAAGACAAGAATGCAATTGGCTGTAAGTGGGTTTATAAGGTGAAGCACAATGCAGATGGTTCTGTGAACAGATACAAGGCAAGATTAGTTGTCAAGGGGTATGCACAGACATATGGTATTGATTATGAAGAAACATTTAGTCCGGTTGCAAGAATGGCAACCGTAAGAGCAGTCATTGCTATGGCTGCATCAAAGGGATGGTCTTTACATCAGATGAATGTAAAGAATGCCTTCTTGCATGGTGATTTGTAAGAAGAGGTCTTTATGGAGCAGCCACTAGGTTATGTTCATGCTATTCATCCTGAGTTTGTTTGCAAGTTGAAGAAAGCCTTGTATGGCTTGAAGCAAGCACCTAGAGCATGGTCTGACAAGATAGGGCAGTATCTTTTCACTATTGGCTTTCAGATTTCCAAGGCAGATTTCTCACTTTATGTGAGAAAAACAGAGAAAGGTATTATGCTACTTGTCATTTATGTTGATGATTTGATCATCACAGGTGATAGTGATGAAGATATCCTTCATGTGAAAATGCTATTGAAGCAAAAGTTTGAGATGAAGGATTTGGGAGAGCTGCGTTATTTCTTGGGCATTGAGGTGATCAGATCACCAAGTGGGATACAGCTCTTGCAAAGGCAGTATGGATTGGACATGCTATCCAAATATGGGATGACAGGCTATAAGCCTATTTAAGTTCCTTTGGAGCAGAATGTGAAGCTGAGTGCAGATGCAGGTGAGCTTCTGGAAGACCCTACTATGTACAAATGCATAGTAGGAAGTCTGATTTATATGACTATTACCAGGCCAGATTTGAGCTATGCTATTGGATTGGTAAGTCAGTTTATGCAGGCTCCAAGGAAACCGCATTTGGATGCGGCTAGATGCATACTAAGGTGTGTGAAGTCCACATTGCAGTATGGACTATTTTATGAGGTTGGGGTTCAGATATAGTTGCATGGATACACTGATGCTGATTGGGCTGGTAGTATTTCTAATAGACGATCTACCAGTGGATATGTGTTCTCTTTTGGGAGTGCTGCAGTCACTTGGAGCAGCAAGAAAGAGCCTACAGTTGCCTTGTCAAGCACAGAGGCTGAGTACAGGGGTACAACAATGGCTGCATGTGAGGTAGCTTGGTTGCACAAGCTACTTTATGATATGCATCAGTCTACAGATGGGCCAGTTGTCATTTATTGTGACAACATGAGCAGTATACACTTGGCAAATAACCCAGTCTATCATGCTAGAACAAAGCACATTGAGGTGCATTATCACTATGTGCGGGAGAAGGTTTTACTAGGTCTTATTGATCTAGTTTATGTCAACACAGAGGATCAGGTAGCTAACATATTCACGAAGACATTGGACACAAAGAAACTACACAACTTCAGAGACCTGCTTGGTGTGAAGGAATTGGGATTGAGCTCGAGGGGGAGTGTTGAGATATCGAGCTCCACTCGTGATGTGCGAGGGTGACCGTTGTGCATTTATGTCACCGACTTGTTAGCTGCAGATGCGGTTGGTACACCGCCCACAAATAATAGCTGGATGACAGCTATCCTTATGTACTCTAGTTCATGGCTCAGTCAGTATGCCACCTTAGTTAGCTGAGTTTGGTTTGAGACCCACATATAGGGTTCTTCTATTTCTTTGTACAAGAGTTCTTTTGGCTTTCACAACTAAGAAGAGGAAAACTGTTTTCAGCCTCCACCTTTGTGTGTATTCCCCCATTGTGTATGTGAGAAAGCCGCAAGTGAGACTCCTTCCCTCTCTCCCACTATCTTCATAATCTTGAACTGCACTGATGGATCCTGCAAAAAGACTCTAGGGATCCTTACACATTGACCATAAATAATGGTACCAAATCCAAGTTGCCTTTGAAAAATTCCTCTTCTTCATCACCATCCAGGCCATCCGCCATATTCACTGTTTCTGCCAGTACCAGTTGCACTGCATCTTCCAAGGGCACTGCTACTCCCATTGCAACCTGTATCTTCTTCTTGCCTCTCTGCACCACAAAGATGGCATTGTGCTCCCAATTTTGTTTGACCTTCAATTGGCATAGCCAAGGCCTTGCCCAAGAGCACACTATATTCTAGTGTCGGAGCCTCCATATTTAGCACCAGAAAGGAAACAATGAACGAAATGCCGGCCACTTCCAAGACTATCGCTCGTAAGATCCCTAGTGGCCAAACTCGACGCTGGATCCGCCATGCGTACTAGGAATGGCGCGGTTCCCATGACATCCATCCCATCTCTTGGCATGTCTTCATGGTGATGATGTTGACTCCAGAACCTCCGTCCACCAAAACTTGCTCGAAAGTCTGAGCTTGTGCTTTTGTTGTAATTATAGGAATCCGCATATCCGTGAGAGGAACTACCAGCACCGTAGAAGAATCAGCTTGGCATACACCCACCTCTTCTGGCTCAGACTCCTTGTTGAGGGATTGCAGCAACTGTCAATGGAACACGGATACCAAGTTGAGCAACCTACCAAACAAAATTTATATAGGTGCCTCCAGAATGGATTCCATTTTCGGCTCCCTTTGTGGAGAAATTACCCACCTCCTAGCTTGATTAGCCACCAAAAGTGGGGTTGCTTCGACTCCATTTGGACCATTGCCAAGTAGATGAAGTTCGAACTTTTCCAGGATAATCTCTGGCTCTGATTAGGTAATCAGATCTGCAAATAGCACCTTGCATGACACCTCAATCGCCATTTCTTGCTCAACTAACTTCATCAAGGGGCCTCTTTCGCCACCAATTTTTAGACCTCATGTCGCACTTGCTCCTGTACTGGCCAATCTAGCATTGTGCCACCCTTCTTTGTGGTTGTACATTGGAGTTTTGTGCTAGCATGTGTGATGATACTAATTTTCGGGCACACCGACAGATTATTCTCCACAAAGTGGACCATGAAGGTACTACGCATCTTCCCCATTGCCTTTTGCCACTCTGGTCATTGGCGATCCCACTCTTGAGCATCCGAGCATTCATTCTGCCAATGGCCTTCTCCCAAACAAAACAGACATGTTTTTGGCCAATTTAGCCCACAACCTCCTCCACCGCATTCATGACTGCAGCCACCACCACCACCGCCTCTTTGGCCCTCGACTGTGGATGCTCCTCTTGCACATAGGATGCCCCCGGATTCTGCTCGCCAGAAGCTAGCTACTGCGATTGAACCCCTGTGCGTTGCCCGCGACCATTATAGTGGCAACCTATTGTGTCGTGGGTGTTGGTCATGCATATCACACACCATTTCTCGTTGAGCGCACACTCCATTACTAAATGCCTGGATTACGACAATGCATGCACCATAATCCTTTCAATGGTTTGCCAGTCGAGCCATCACTGGAAGTCCCTGGAGTGGCCTTTCCTTTTTTAGAGGCTTTTTGAGTCTTCTCCACTTCCAAGTCGAACTCCTCATCACTGTTGGTTTCTTCAAGGCTCTCTTCGGAATTGTCATCCTCCGAATCTTGATCACTATCATCTAACTTCTTAGCTTTCACCGATTTCTTCTTGGCTTTGGCTTTCAAGGACTTGCAATTCTATCATGCAAAGCCTCTCCTACTCGCACTACTTGTTCCACGACCGCTGTGAGCCTCGTTTGGACCTGATCCACTGTAGCCAATGCCGTTTGCAAATGACAAGACAACCTGGAAATGAAGTAGTCATTCAACACTTCCTGGGCAGGCCAATCCACCACATGCACACATTACAGAAGCAAACAAAATTGGGCCGCATAATCCTCCACATCTTGATCTCCCTGACCCTCCAACCACCACAGTCCTTCCAGAATTTGCAATATCATTTTCTCGTTACAAAACCATCTCAAGAATGCGGTGCGAACGAGATCATATGTGGTGAAATGGTCCACCACATACTTTGCAAGCCACCTTGATGCCTTACCCATCAAGGTTGATTCGAACACTGCCTCCTATCAGAGCGCCACCACGAGTGGTGGGTGACTGCATACACCTTCTCAAATTTCCTAACATGAGCATTAGGATCATCACTTTTCTTCCCCGAAAACTTGGTGTACTTAACTTGAATCACCATCTGTCTCCCTCCTGCGGGTTGAACGATAGGTCCACCTGCTCCTGCGGGTTGAGTGTGTGGCGATGCCCGCAATCAGCCATGCAACGTTCCTCCACAATTGTAGCAGTAAGAGTAAGTCAAAACATCAAGCGACTGCATTCGAGTGAGCCCAGACTTTGAGCGATGCTTGTGAGGAACTATAGTAGCAACAATGTTTTACTAAAAATGGTTGAATCTACATGACACTATTGGAGATTGCTTTTACTTATTTTTACAAAGATAAAACTTACTATTGGGGATAATTCATAAATCCATGCAAGTCAGCAATCATTCAATGAATACCAAAGAGAAAATTCTTGGCAACATACAAAGAGAAAACCTATAATTCGATAAATAACAAATCCATGCAAGTTAGCAATCATTCAATGGATACAAAAGGGGAAATGTTGCAATGTCTACACCTCGAGGCGATCACTCAAAATTATGTAAGGTAGCACGTGAGTTGAAGGGGTTTCTTTATTTTGTGGAGTTACATACAAACAACAATAGTCCCACCCATGATATAGAAGCTCCTCTTGGCAAAACCCATCACAAATAGCTATTTGTTGCTCATTGATTTTTATGCTACCCATATGATTTGATCCATTTTGTACATGAAATGATCATATGAATAAAATGTATAAACTATGGAACTAATAAATTATTGATCACCTTATGACCATGATGCTAACTAAATATATATCACCTTCATATGTACATGACCATGTATACACCTCTGGGATGGAGGGAGGAAACCAAGGACCCGAACTCTATATGAGAAAAAGCCATGGTCATAAGAAAATATAGAGTTTGATAAGGTCTAGCTCTAATGAAACAAAGATAAGTACAAACTTTCTAAAGCTCTAGAATTTTGACACTTTAGCATGATAAATGGATTTATTCATATCTTTCCGATCATTGTGACTACAAACACGACCATATTTGGAGTCCGATTGACCAAGACATGGCCCAAATAAAATTGGCAGGAGGAGCCTCCCAAGAGGCCACGATATCGCGGCCTCCTGAGAGGCTCCTCCTCCCATTCTTTTTTTCCTTGAAAATGTAAATTGCACAAGAAAAACACATACTTTGACCCCTTTCTTCCACCCCTCCTTCTTATTTGACCCTTGCAAAAACATAGCCAAAGTTTTTTAGAAATTGTTGTATGTAAGACAATTGATTACTCACAATATCATGGGTAGGACAACAACCATAAAAGTAAGCAATGAATGATAATTTTTGAACATAAATCATCACACTAGAATGTCAAAATTTATGAAAGTCTTCGCTCAAACTGCCACCTCACTTGAACGCAATCGCTCGAATTTTGGTAATCCTCCAACAGGAAGAGGACAACATGAGAACAAAAACACCCTATCAGAGATGGGCCATTTGCCAGATCGTGACTTTCCTTATGTGCATGGTAAGAATGAGCATCATGATCGCCAATGTGTAGCGTCGCTATATGCGCAGACGCTGCGGGGTATAAAAAATGAATACGCAACACATCATCTACTAAAAACACAGAGAACAAGAGAAGAAGAAGATCACCATAACACTGTGTAAGATGTATATATCTCAGAGCAAGAGCTCATATATCTCTCAACACAAAACAGAGATGGAATGCTAGTAATAGCATGCGTACAAGAACAAGACATCGGTTAGCAACCATTGAAGACTGAACCATCAGCCATTGCGACTAACCTACCTGTGCACACCCCTTGCAGTCAGACTGCCGCTAACTCGCATGGTTATGCAATAACAACTACTTGGCCGGTTACCAGCTCGTTGAAGGTAGGATGCTCATGAGTTGTTGTGGATGTGCAGACGGCGTTGAAGCCTTTGTTAGAGTTACGTATGGAGTCGACTGAGTCGATGTAGGGATCCTCGAGTCAGTGGAGAGGCCATCTCTTGTGTAGAAGTTGTGAGGGTTTGCTATAAGAGTGATTGGTATTGGTAGGTCATGAGGAGCCACCTTGCTTCATTGCTAGTCTCGCAGCTGTTGAAGGAGTCAGTTGTCCTACTGATTTCTTCAGCCACTCTCTGTAAATGTGCTCATAATGCAAAGAATGGCACTTCTACTGCTGTCATAGTAGTTGAGCTGAAAGCTACAGTGATTGAAAGGCTAAGGCTTTAGCTAGTGGCAGATTCTTCGGGCAGGAGTTACAGTTTGAAGCTGGAGCTTGGGTGTCAAACAGCTCTCTCACTACAACCTTAATCTCTCTCATACATAATAGAACTCTCAAGGAAACCTATAAATTTTTCAATACCTTAGAGGGGAAAAGAGCTCTAAACAAAGAGATGTAGAGATGAAGATGCCTTATGAGGGAGGGCTTACACCTTGATGAAGCAAGGTCTTGCGTGACTTATGAAACAAGGGCTTGTACTCTCTCAAACTGAATACTCTCTCAATGGAGGATGCCTTGCAAGGAGGGCTTGACACTCATGAAGGGAGTGGGAGCACCATCAGCTCTGATACCATGATGAAGTGAATACTCTCTCAATGGAGGATGCCTTGCAAGGAGGGCTTGACACTCATGAAGGGAGTGGGAGCACCATCAGCTCTGATACCATGATGAAGTGGAGAGAGAGAGAGAGAAAGAGAGAGAGAGAGAGAGAGAGAGAGAGAGGAGTGCACATGATATAGCTACCTATACACTATGTTGTATTGAACATAAACATGAGAATATACACATGTGAACCCCTTAGGGCTAGGGTTAGGGTTTGTCCCTAATGCCCTATCTAGATGGTGCAATTTACACCATCCTTAACATCTCGGTGTATACATCCACAGTTTCATTGTCCATCTGCATCATTCTTTGCAATTGCTTGAGAGTATTCTCTTTGAATTGTGAAGACAGGAAGCACTTCTTCATTTTGTATTTGAATGATCCCATGTCTTCGGAATGTGTGTGCTTTCTACAAGCACAATCCACCATAATTGTGCACTACTTGTCATGTGACTTGTAGTAGGTTTCACCTTCTCAATCTCTTGGTATCATTCCCCCAAAAAGTATTAGTTGAAGGAACTTATTAAAGCATGTAGAGCTTGTCCATCATTTTAACCATCATATTTTGGAACAGTAAAAGTTGGCCTTTCCCATGTTGTCTTTGTACAGCTGGACTCATTTGAAGAAGTAGTGTCATGGTGTCGGTGTAGTGAAGTCTTCACATGACACTTCTTCTTTCTTTGATGTCTCACCCTACTTCTTCCATGCTTACTATCGGTGGTGTCTAATGATTGTCCACTTCCACTTTCTTCATCATCTCCATCCTTCATATACTTTTTGTGACTTCAATCATCTCTTGACATTGTTGCTTCTCATGCCAATAGAGTGCTTGCCACTCTTCCTTATTAGTAAGTGTCATCGGCGTTGGACTTCTCGTGATAGTTTTCCACATCCTCGTCATGATGCAGATCTTCAATACGAGCTATTTTTTATAGAATACGCTTTCCCAACTTAGTTAACTATGTGCATGATGTAAGCAAGAAATCTCTACGCAAGGAAATACACACAGAAACAAGACTTATCTTGATTTAGTTCCCGAGCTTTGAAAGCAGCTATTTGTTGAGTATAGTATCTTTGTGGCCTCTTAGACTCACACGATTCCAATGAGTGGATCCACGTTGCAAAGTACAAAGCAAAGCTCATTTCCAATAGCACTTGTAGTCTCTCATGAACACCTGCTTATGGCCTATAAAATTCCCACTTCCAAAATTTATTGGGTTGCTCTATTTCTTGCACTTTTTCCCTTGAAAGATATCTTTATCACTAGAAATTACAGATTATAGGGCAACAAAGTGACTTGACATAGTGGATAATGATTAATCACAATTGTTAAGCGTGCTTTGGCTAAAACAATCTTGGGATGGGTGACCTCCTGGGAAGTTTTGAGATTTGTCTCACAAGGCTCCCTCGCATGCATCTAGCCTTTGGTGCCAATTATGCCAAGGACTATGACTTGGTTGCCACCTTGGGGAAGATTTCAACAACTGCTTTAATCATAGTCTCTTCATCAGGTCCTTTGAGATTATGTGTACTCTTGAACCTCCTTTACAATTAAATCTTCCAATAGTGGTATTATTAGTCTTTATGGAGGTGACACATATAGCCTTATCTACCAGTGTGGGTTTTGGGTGATGGGCATGTTGGTCAAACTATTCATCATGCTAATTGGCATCGGATGCATGAGTTGAACAAAAAGTTCTTAATAGCCAAGTTGCAGTAGGTGCTCTCCACACTTTCATAGCCATTGCATTCTTGCTTCTGTATTTATCATTCTTGCATAGGTTTGTGGACAATTCTTGCTTGATGTTTGGTCGAGGACCTTCCTTGGCAATTAAGTTAGTGGATTCTAAAGGCCTCTTTTGGCTTGTCTCAGGTCGCTCCTTTGGCAATTCCACAATCGCAGCTTTGCCTTTCAACTTCATGAGGACCTTAGTAGTAGCATGTGCTTGCTACCTTCAAGCTAGTGCATCGGTCATGATAGGCTTCCCTTGGGTTCTCACAAGTAGTTTTCCTTGAAATTTGGTGACCTGGTAGCTAGTGCTTCCATCACCTTGATAAGAATGGGTCACTCCATGTCTGAGTCCGATTCTCTGCTTTCATTATTGTTCTTTGAGAGTTCAATGTGCTCGACATGCCCTCATCTTCACAAAATAAGCACTTGACCTTCCACTTGCCTCGGTATCATGATGCTCAGTTACAAGATCAATCTTGGCTATGATCTTGCCCTTGGACTAAGCAATCATTCCATGCATCTAGCCTAGGTATGGATCCTTGATCTTCCTTCGAGACTTGATTAGCCTTGATTTTTCTCATGCTTTTATAACTTTATCTGACACTCAATCATCATATGTTTTCTCCTATTACACCACTTCTCTTTGGGACTGGGTCTATCTTAAATTCCTAGTCCTTGGAGAGGCTTTCTCAACCCATTCATCAAAAAGTCATTTTTTAGTGTGAGAGAAGATGCAACCTCTTCCTCCTCATCATTGTTATTTATTGACTTCTTGTTTGCTTTTAGGTTTCCGAAGTGCACTCAGCAGTAACTTCTCATATAATGTACAAACAAACTCTAATAACACAACATGAGGTGCAATATGATACAACAAAAAACTCATGAATTGGCAACTGAAGTACACCGCACACTTTAGGTAGGGGATTTCCAAAGCACAACACCATTGATAGCAACAATAATCAATGTCACAAACTTTGATCTAATCTCAAGAAATACCTTGAAACATCAATAGTGTGGAGTTTGTATTCTTTTTATGCATTTTGTTTTCTTTAACTTGCATGAGAAAATAAGTCCTTATAAATTCCCTTTGCCTTGCCTACCCATGACTTTCTCTGCTGAACTGCCCCATTGGACCCTTAGTAGATGTTAGTGACTGTTATGATGAGCAGGTTTATTCGAGCGTGTTTTTCAAGAGATTTAAAAATGTGTATTTCTTTAGGAAACATGGTTTTTACACTTTTATTTTCACTAGAACTAGATCCCTTTATCATAAAAATATAAAGAATTGTCACTCATTCAATTTTACATAACACAAATTTTCTTCTTCATAGATATCCTTTGTATCCCTGATATTACCTTTAAAAAGTGTTGAAAAATAATTCTTTTAAGGAACATCCCTCATAATCACTCTCAATGTAATAATATTATACATACATAATTACTTATTAAATACATTTATATCAATATGACAAGAGCTTTCTAGTGTTTTAATAGCATAAATAACAAGATATTTATGAACATGTTTCTACAGAAGTTTAAATTACTATAAATAAGTATTAACTTGGGCTTATATATCACTTCCATAAAAATATATGTAATATCCAATACTATCTATGCAAGATTTTCCAAATTATAACCCCATATATGTGCTCAAATGGGGTTTTTTGATCAATTTGAGTGGTTGAATGACTATATTTGGACATTGGATGTGAAACTTATGCCACTTTTAAAAGTGTTGTCCATGGTAGTTTCGCCAGTAGTTTCACTAACGAAACTACCTTGGAAGACCTACTTCAAAGGGGTTTCACTGGCGAAACTACCTTGATGGTTTACTTCAATGAGGTCGTGCATGTTGAATTTCTCTTACCCAGGTAACCAATAATGAGGTGGATGAATATGATGTTGTTGTGACTTCATCAGATCCCTTTTTGCTTATTCTTCTTTTTTGCTTGATTTTAGAATACCCAATCATCATATTTTCCACAGTTACCATAGTTGGACCCTGGTGCTATCCTCTAAATAGTTTAGTGCATATGAAACCTTTGTAGGTATCGTCATAGATGTATTGGATATTGAATTGATGATTGTGGGTCTCCTTGTGTTTTGCAAAAAAATTCCTTCCAATTCTACCTTAATCATTGTTTAATCCCTTCTAATTGCTTCCTCAATCATCATTGTAGCATTGCATACATCGAGCATGCATCTTTCATTATTTTGCAACTATAAAACAATCACAGTTGTGCGGATGGATGTTTGCTACCTGCAAGCCACCTGCACACATCGCTTGTTGGACATAATTCTCATTCTATATGCAATGGGTGGCCTGTTACCCCCGAATGAGTCCTTTAACAGTGAACATCCATGCTTGCAACAAGCGGCATATGGGATCCTGCTAATAGATGCAGGACGCCACAAGGTGCCCTCATCTGGATGGGTCGAAAACCTGCCTAAGGCAGTGCTCACAATTATTAACTCACCCTCCAATCATACCCAATCAAACTTTTGGGTAGGTCGAAATGAAGTCAATGCCCATATAAGGCATTGACTATCTAAAGGCGGTTATCCATGTTCCATTACTATGTAACGGCGGTTCTAGATGCGTCTAAAAAGGACGTAGTGAGTATTCTTGTCTAGGTGCTTATTTTTTGACACCCCAGATGGATGTTTGCCGCTTGCAAGCCATGCATTGCTTGCCCACCATAATGCTCACTATTTGCGCACAATGGGCACTATGTTACCCCTGAGTGAGTTCTTTCATAGGGGACATCCATGCATGCAACAAACAGGTGGATGTAGGATGCCCCTGCAAGGTGGCCTCGTCCGGACGGGTATGAAACCTACCCAAGGCAATGCTCATGATTATGAAGGGCAGTTAGACACTACGTCACAGATGCTTGCTTCAACTCGCTAGCACCAATCGATGATAGAACGAAGCCTCGTGGGCGGTGCAGCTCGAATACACACCAAGTGGGGGACACCTTGTTTTTAGGGGAAGCATTCAATGCTAAAGTTTGTGCCCGTTAATTGTGTGGGATGGCAGCTTGCAGTGATTGACTGTGTAGGGGGTCCACTCCAAATTCGAGTTGCCGGATGCCCACTTTGGTGTGTTCTTAAGAGGGCCTCCCCATGCCAACGTTGGCGCCAGGAAGGGCAACCCACTTAGTAGCCTTCACGCTGGGGAAAGAGCATCCTCTTGTGTAGGATGGTACTCGGCTGTCTTGCTTGCATGGTTTTCACTATGCAAATAACTGGCCTCCAAAGCATTAAATTGCATTGAAGGCGGCCAACACACTGATTTTTCCAGTCAAGCACGCCAAGGCACGGTTGGAGATGGCAAGGCTGGATTGGCAGGCAAATGCTAATAAACGAAGTCCAAGAGTTGCTGCGTGGACCGCCCTAACTAGGACTTGAATCAAGATTCAAAACCCATCAAAACCCATTCACGAGAGTTTGAACTACCATGGATTCCAATGCCCGGATAGTTTACAAATTCAAATACAAAAATTTCAATCTTAGGTTTAAGCACATGGTCTGTTTTTTTTTTCCTGAATTCGCCTCATGAATTGCTAGCTCATCGCCAAATTCGTTCTTTCGCTCCCTGTTTTTGGCTCGCAATCGAACGAATTGCCCTCGGAAGAGTTTCAGGTTCTCGCGAGCCAAAATCGGTCGACTTATCGACGTGCAAACATTTCGTAGTTGTGAGCTCTGCAAGAATTGGATTTGCACATCGGCATTGCTTTGAATTTGATCTGGTTTAGTGTGATATGGCTCAGGGTCGATGATTTCCCCCCATTCCGAGCGCAATTGTGCACATTCATGCAAGAGCTAGGATGCAAGAAGTGGTTTACCGCTCACCAGACGGGAAAAATTTGCTCTTGAAGGCGATTTCGATGCAAGACATCCAGCGGAGCTGAAGAATCAAACAAGAAGTCGCCTTTCTTTCGCTGCAGCGAAATCAATCCACGAAATTTTGCGTCCTTTGTTTCACACAGTCTAGCAAGATAGGCAAGAAAATGGATGGCTTTTCAGGGCCCTCTGCGCCTGCCAGCTTGGGCCCTGGCTTCTCTCTGAGCTCCCAATCTCCTACTCCATCTCCTTCGCCATCCCACTCTGCTTCTGCTTCCCTCAGTGGGTCTGGTCAGAAACGCAAACGCAGTGATGACCATGCGTCTTCGTTGGGATTTCCAGGAAATCACCTTCCGCACACGTTTTCTAATCTCCATCCCACTGCCCATTCGCACCCTTCCTCTGTTTCGCATGAAAGTCGCGATGGTCCTGGAACCTCTATGGAAGAAGATGATGAGAATGGAACAGGTGGTGACGAAAGTGGACCGAACCATTCCCAGCTAGATAGTATAAGTGCAGGCGATCCCGAGGGGAGGGAAGAATACGAGGAGGAAGAAGAGGACGACGAAGGCAATGAGGATGATGGGGAGCAAGAAGAAGATGACGGGGAAGATGAGGACGATGAGGAGGAAGATGATACCATGAGGACGTTCAATGCGGCACGCTTAGATGGTAGCGCTTCTCGCCCAGTCACAGTGAAGACAGAAGGCTTTCAAACAAATGTGAAGAGTGAACTAACTGTCGAAGGAACGAAAGATGCAACCCCCACCCAATTAGCTTCCACGGGTACCGTTCAGTCAGGCATTGGAGCAGTGAAGGATGAGCCAAACAAGGTCGCTACTGCCGACACCATTCAGACAAGCGGTGCTTATTGCTCCAGAGAAGAGAATTTCAAACGAGAGGTATTGCATTGATTCTAAGATGTTGGCCGCCTTTGGAGTTTACCATAGAGATTGCATTCGGATCATGTGAGGAAAATTTACGAGGTTCTCATGCTAGACTAGTGTCTTGAGATAATGCAATAGATGTTCATAAGAAGACAAAGTTGGAGTTAACCTCGAGAGGAGGTTTCCGGAATTTTCCACGAGGTTGTGTAGATTGTCTGTCTTACTAATCAACGTGCAAATTAGGATACATTGCAATTATCATTGACCGTCCCTAGGCCCCGGAGAAAGCTGTTGATTCTCAACAGCTTTCTCCGGAGGAAGTTGTTGAGAATCAACAACTTTCTCCGGAGAAAGTTTAAGGTGGCCTTTCCAAAAGATGCAATGACTCAATGCAATATTTTATTTGTTGAACTAGGGCTACAAAACTAAGTTTGTTTGTAGTGTTAGAAAATACCCCCTAGCTCCAATATTGGCTTCTAGCACCATGTTAGAACATGCAATGGAAAATAAATTGTAACGAGCTCACACTTGAAAACTCTGGATCCTACTCAGGATGTGCACATATATGTAAACGAATACCACACTCAGATCTGAAGGAGACAGCAAGGTATGGCAACCAAAATACTGCTCTCTACACTAGGTGGACAGTGGGATACTGCTCCACTAGCACTAGATCTGAGGCTACGTACTGTCGTCCTATCTTCTGCTCACTCCTGCTGCTGTCCCTCAACTCCACTTTTGCACCTCTGTGATCTGCTCACCTCCTGAGCTCCTGTTCTTGAAGTCTCCACTCAGTGTGTATACCTGTATCTTCTTCCCTCTTGATGTCGATGGCGTTGTCCTCAGCCTGTGAATCTGAGCAACGCATGTCCTCCACCTTTTACAAAGGAATTTGATCCGGTGCACCAGCACTCGATGTTTGACATCTTAATTGTCAGTTCACTGTTCACAAATGTGCAACAAAGAAAAAAAAGTAGATAAAGGCTCTTCAAACGTCTTTCAGCCTATGGCCACGGGTTTCCCTCTCCCAGCTCCTCTTCCTTACGTGAGGTCTCCATTTTCGAGACCTCCTTCTAAGTTGAGTTGTTTCTCTTTGGAACCCTCCTTCATGCCCATCACTTGCCACTTGGCTTCCTTATTTGGTGCCCTGTAGGCTGTGTCCCACAAGGGACCCTTCCATAAAAGCCCTCTCATGGGCTTCCCTTTGCACCTCTTCACTAATGCCTAAGCCTCCAAAAATGACTATTAAATTTGCTATTCCGGTCATTAACTCTGCCGGATAGTAGCCATACAACCTATAAATATGCTCCATAAATAGCTTTGCTAATTTATGAGTTTTAATCTATTCATTTGTTGGAATAAAATGAGCCATCTTGGTCATCCGATCCACGATAACACACACAGTGTCGTGCCCCCTCTATGCCCTAGGTTATCCAACAATAAAATCCATGGAGATACTTTTCCATTTACCAGACGGGTTCTTTAAACGATGTAGTAGACCGCCTACCTTAAGACATTCAGCTTTATTAACTTGGCATTCTTGGCATTTCAATACATAATCTTGGGTGCCCTTATTTATTCTAGGCCACAAGTCTTTTCAAAAGTACATGTCTTCTGAATTCTTGGGTGTCTTGCACTTGGACTATCATGACACTCAAAAGGAATTTGGTGCCTAATGTTATTTTTGTTATCCGAAATGCATACTCTACCTTTGTAGAGCAGGTAGCCATTTTCAATACTATATTTTCTTGGGTCCTTATGACCAACTTGTGGTATGTGACCATTACTGTGTGACTTCTCAATGAAAGCTCCTGAACCTGTTGGATCCCTCTTCATAGTTGCTTTCCATATCCTAGAAAGTGAGCATCATGCTTATGTTTTCCTTCTAGGGACTCTAGGAAATCATTTTGGAATTGAGTAAAACTCAATTCATTAACCATTGACATTCAACTTAGGGAATGTGCTACCACATTGCATTTTCCCTTCTGATATGTCAATTGAATACTAAATTCTTACATTAATTCAGCCCATTTAGCTTTCTTCCCTTTAAGCCATAGTGGAAAGAGGCATGATGTAAGAGGCGCGTAAGGTACGAGACTTTAAAGGTTCTTAGGTTTTAGAGGTGTTAGATTTTTTCATATTTTTTTATATTTTCTCAGGGAGGGGGTTGTAGACTTAAAAACTATTCATATTTTTTATATTTTCTCGGGGAGGGGGTTGTAGACTTATAAACTATCATAGGTTCATAGGTCCTCATAGGAAATTAGAAAATAATTCAATGAACATCATATTAATCTCCATCATTGATGAATCATCAACCTAATAGTAAATACTAAAGACATAATAGACATAGTAAATACTACAGACATAATAGAAAATAGTATATACTAAAGGCATAGTAATTAGAAAATAGTAAATACTAAAGACATAAGAATAAATTTTAAATTGCATCATGCACATTGCATGTGACATATTATGTCCTTCTAAATAGGAATACATGCATATGCCATGAATCATTGTGCTCAATGCCCATCATGGACTCGTCATTGGACCCTGATCATCATTAGTGTCATTCTTCTTTCTCATTACCACCATCATTTGAAGAATGACTATCGGATGAAGAAGAAGACCCAAAGTCTCCTTTACTTACTACTTTGCCGTCATTGTCATACTCAAGGCTCCCCCACTACCATGTCTTCAAGAGCCTCCAATGCCTACCCCTACGAGATGTCCCCTGCATCCTTCTATGTTTTAAGCTTTGGCTGATTGCAAATCCATTTGATACTTTCTTAATAAAAAATGATCTTAAATTTAGCACTGTATAAATAGTGCATACATTTCTTTAATGCATAAACTACAACGTACAGCTCCTTCTCATATGCCGAGCAATTCCATTGAGCGCGGCTTAACTTTTTGCTTTCAAAAGCTATGGGTTGACCCATTTTTAGAAGTATTGCCCCAACAACAAAGTCACTGGCATCTGTTTCAATCACAAATGGTTCATTGCGATCCACTACTTTTATGACAAGGGCTGCAACTATAGTCAGTTTAATGTTTCAAAACTCTTCCTTTGAAGTTCATCTGAAACGAAGGTACTTCTCTTCCCCTTAAGTTGATCTATCATCGGAACAGCTATTTGAGCATACTGTTGGATGAATCTTTTATAAAATCTTGACAAACCTAAGAAGAACAGTAATTCTTCTATGTTTGTAGGAGTAGCCTTACCTTTTCCCAGGATCCCTTATTGGGATATAAGATGTCCTAAGAATTGTACTTATTTTGCAAAGAATTTACATTTGAATTCTTTAGCAAAAAGAGAGCCGTCTCTAAGCAATTGCGACATTTTCCTCAATTGTTCCATATGCTTCTTTCTTGTTTTACTATAAATAAGGATATCATCTAGAAATACTATAACAATATGGCCTTAAGTCTCTATTCATAAGTGTCATAAATGTTGTTCGAGCATTAGTTAAATCCAATTGCATTACTTTAAATTGATAATGCCCATACCTAGTATGAAAAGATGTTTTAGGAACATATTCTTCTCTAATTCGTACTTGGGATCTTAAATCAGTTCCAGTAAAATATTTAGCGCCTTGCAATAGATCTCTCATCAATGTGATGAATATGATATTTATTTTTCGTTGTTCTCTGCTCTGAGAGAGAGAGAGAGAGAGAGAGAGAGAGAGAGAGAGAGAGTTTAGGGTAGAGAAATGGAGTCAACAACCGATTGCCCTCCCCCACTCACTATAGGGGAGAATTAGCTTTAAACTTGGAGAACGTGAAAATACAAAAGACACTCCTCAAGAGTGCACGGAATGTGACTTTGAGGATGACACCTAAGAGCTGACCCATAAAGCCTGAGAAACAGTCCAGCCACAACCTAGGCCTCAATGCTGCCCACACTGACGTAGATCACTGTGCGAGGCTATCGAAGAGGATAGTGTTGTCCACGGGCATGTAGTAGAACTATGTGAATGAGAGAAGTGAACGGAGGTGGAACTGAGGATGGAAAGAGCTGAGATACGGAGCTGAGAACTGAGAGATGAGACCTGAGTGAAAGAGCTGTGAAAAGAGCTAATTAAGAGCTATAAACTGAAAGGGTAAAGTTGCTGCAACAGAACACCAAATTTCCCTCTGTTTGCTGGTCCAAACCCTGCTGGAGTGCTGCGTGTACACTCTCATGGAGAGGCTGATCTGTACTGCTGGTTTACTGCTGCTGTACAGGGGATCTCTGGAGAGGACGGGCTGCACAAGAGGGCTGGAGAGGAGCGGCTGAAGGCTGGGACTGAATGAGCAAAAGACTGGGCCAAGAGCCACTTATATAGGCCCCTGAAAGCCAGCCAACCAGCCAGCAATAGCCAACTGGCAGGTCGGTTTTGGCCGACCTGTTGGCTAGCTGCTGGGCCTATAAAAGGCCCTCCTTGCCTCATTTGAGGGGGAGTTTTTGTGGCAGCCTTGAACAGGTGCCTTCCCCTAGACATTGGTCAGCCTTTGGGGGCCTCTCTGGGGCTCCTAACCTAGGCTAAGACCTAGACCTAACAAAGGAAACACTACTCCTATTGAGTTCTCCAGTGGGTACCAGTGAACGAGGACTGAATTAAAGCTTGAGAGATTCACATACGTAGCTCGTGCTTGACTATCCTTGGACTAGGGCTCACAAAGAGGTCATGACATATAACAAAATCACCTTTGGAGGGATCTACTAAGGACTTATTGATGTAGCCATTGTGTCACCTTGCACCCAAGTGCAGGGTTGCATGTGACAAAAACACTTAGCCTGTGTTGCTCTCTTGAGCTTGTGTGAGCTCGTAGTAGTACCCTGCAATCCGCCTTCCTAACAACTAATTGTAAGGCAGTGCTTGCTCCTGATTGTTGTCTTCCTTAATGTTCCTGTGCACCATGATCCAGTAGTGTGCTTTTGGAATATGCGTGGACCTAAGATTTTCTTTTGCTGCAAACTGTAGCTCCTCTGCATATATCAGATGGCTGCTGATCTGCTCGGTAGACTTGGACTGGATTGCCCAAGAATTGAACTACAAAATGACCCCCTCTAAGGGGGCCCTTTTATAGGGTTGGAATGCCATGTGGTCGACTTTTCTATAGACT
Source organism: Dipteris shenzhenensis (assembly GCF_047967505.1). Lineage (NCBI taxonomy): Eukaryota > Viridiplantae > Streptophyta > Polypodiopsida > Gleicheniales > Dipteridaceae > Dipteris > Dipteris shenzhenensis. Next base: position 12,879,674 of record NC_141609.1, read on the forward strand.
GGGCGACCCAGTTTTCCAACCACTGGTGGGTGGACCTCCACAGATTGCAAACAGTGCTGAAGTTTGCCAAGCTTGCATGGAGGGAAAGCAACACTGGAATGCATTCCTGAAGGAGGCTACGCGACGAGCTAAGGTTCCACTTGAGTTGGTACACTCTTGAAAGATGTGCATGACATCACTCTCAGGAGCCGGGTATCATCTGACCTTTATCAATGATTTCAATAGGATGATTTGGATCTATTGTTTTGCAAAGAAGCCTCAAGGTTTATCAAGTTCATGTTGATATTTCGACAAGTGGCGTTATCTAGTGGAGCAGTGTAATGAGGGAGCCCCAACCCTCAGCCACCTAGCCACTCCTAGAAGATTCATCCCTAAAACTGGATCCGGGGTATCGAGGTTTCTATCACCAAGGCTTTATATGCCTTGACATTGGCCTACCCCCTTTGTATGTGGGATTAAGCTATCCATTTAGCCCTCTTCCTGTTAACACTTGCACCTTCATGCACTCCTACTAGACCTTGTTGGGTTTTTACTAGCAAACCAGTCGGCTATTTTGGCAGGATCGAGAGCTCCCTCACTACCTATGAATAGGCGGCTATTTCTAATAATTTCTATGCAGCTACTGAAGCCTCTGAAGGCCTTGCAGATTGTGTAGAGTGTGGCAGAACTTCTCTTGTGTAGATCTTAGTAGGTGGCATCCATCCTTGACTACTATTTTGCCCGGCAAATCCGGTTGGATGTACTTGGCTCATCCTTGAGCAGTTTTCCCACGATTTGTGGATGGATGTACTGAGTTCTCTTTCCGCTGTACTTGCTGTATTGTCTGTGTGAGCTTCAGTGGATGAGTGCTGCTGCTTTTGTGGGAGATCAGTGAGTGATTTGAGTTTATTCCTTTGTGTTAGGGTTTTTGTTGTTCAAATAGTGACATTGGTAGGGATGTCATAGTAGATAGTCCTTGCCATGCGTGATGGAGTTTATGGTTTTCAACCTCGTGAATGACTGTCATGAGATTGAAATTGCATTATTTGTTGTGTTTTTAGAGGATAAATTTTGGGCATGTTCATCTAGATATACGGTCTACACCCACCATTGGGCGTTGATGACATCAGGGGGATGCCATACTAGCTAGTCCTTGCTATGCGTGATGGAGCTTATCGTTTTCAACCTCGTGAGTGATTGTATGGGATTGAAACTTCACTATTCCTGGATTCATGTAGATATATAAAAGCTCGTGCATCAAAACATAAGCTCTACCCTTTGTTGTAGCTCTCGTACAAGTCTTGTTGGTTAGTACCTAAGATTCTACCATGAAGACAAGATCAACATACACCTTAGATCATGCCTAACAGGCTGTTTTGAGGTTAAAGCCTAATAGGCTGTTTTGCGGTTAAAGAGTCAAGCTTTATGTATGTAGATTGTCGTGAAATAATGCTTGCAGGCATACTTAACACATTTGTAGATGAAAAAATATCTTGAATAGGTTGAGCATTTAGGATTCTACATATAGTTAGAGTATCCCGAGTTTGTGTTCATGTCCTTCAAGTGTTGAATTTTGTCTATGCATGTTGTTGCAGAGTCCCACTAACTTTGTGGGGTCTCACTTTTGTTTTTTAGTATCAAAGCTTTAGCCTTTTAGTCATAAATTATCCCCTAGGCTGGAATACGTTTTGGTCTTGCAAGATGTCTATTGACATAATGGCTTTAGTAGAAGTATTCAGATTGTGGTTGAGAACAAGAGGGTTGACAACAATATTTGCATGACAGGAGGATGCTGGGCGGCTGAAATTTGTATGCTACTCCAATGATGGTATTGATCAGCACATGATCTGGTAATGCTCAGATTTTTGTTATGTTGATACTTGCTTTCATTGTGTTCAAATGTGGTGTTTGCAATCATGATAGATCTATACTTTCCCTTAAATGCAGGCTTATAGGCTTGAAGAACATTTTTGCAAGACAGCTTCCGAATATGCCCAAGGAGTACATTGTGCGACTTGTAATGGATAGGTAGTAATTTGCATGTTACTTGTGATACCATTGTCTCCTTTATGCTTATAACACACATTTTTTAACAAAGTGTATGCAAGAGAGTGCCGTCTAAGTATCTGCAAGTCACAATTTGGTGAAGCGTGTGTTCTAAAGTAGCGAAACAGCTTTGAATGTCATCTTGATGTGTTGGAGATCATTTCCCACCCATGTGGCAAGTGTACACACAGACACATACTCACACGCACGCATGCACGCACGCAAGGGGAGACGGGCCAACATCACACACACACACGCACATGCACGCCGAACGCGTGTATGCGCACACACTCGCAAGGGGGAGGGGCAAATATGCAAGCGAGGAAAAAGGCACACGTGCCTCCCTAGGGTTGGTGGGGTCCTACGATCTTTAACTTAATGATTCAACGAAACCTTGGTTTTGACACCAAGTGTAAATCTAATCAGCATGCCTAAAACCCACCGTCTCATTAACTTTTTCAAGAGTGTCCCATGTTAGGCAATGAATAGAAGACCATTCTAAGCCTCGTTTGGGTCATCATGGTTGAGTCTGTCCTTCACCTCCGGAGTGCCGACATAAACTCAGTACGAAGACTTTGTATAAATGTATGCTCAAGTATGTGTGGGTGTGTGGATTTGTATGTGTGAGAGCATATTTTTATACTATGGTCTACACCCACTGTTGGGCGCTGATGACGTTAGTGGGGATGTCATAGTAGCTAGTCCTTGCTATGCATGATGGAGTTTATGGTTTTCAACCTTGTGAGTGACTATCATGAGATTGAAATTGCACTATGTTGTGTTTTTAGAGGATGAGTTTGGGAATGTTCCTGGATTCATCTAGGTATATTGGTAGAAGTCCCAAAAGTCGTGCAAATTTGGAATGTTGTGAAGACGAATGGAGGCGAGTATGCAAGGAGCTGGTGTAGAAACCTCATTAGATTCAGAATAGGGTAGAATAAGAGAGAGTAGTATAGAAGGGTATCAACATGACAAAGCCCTAACTCAAACCCTGCTAGGGTTTAAAGTGCACACACTCACCTATTGCAGAAAGCTTTGAACTTTATATGGAGAATGCTTTGGTGAAAAGAGCTACGATGTTTTGGTGTGTAGGACAATAGATGTAGCTGATCTCTCCTGCATGCAATCTCTCTTCTTTAATGGGTTAAAGTGGTGTTTGTTAGGACTTGGAAGAGTGCAAAAAGGCTCACAAATGATGGAGCAAGTGCCAAAAAAGCAAGTCCCACAAGGAAAAAAGCACCAGGATAAAGGGCGCCATTAATGAGGCCCCCATGGGGTTCTAGAAAGGCTAAAAGAGTTGCCCCAAGATGGGCAAAAGCAGGAAAGCTCAGCTTTTCTAAAAGGTAGCTTTTAGAAAGCAGGTCTAGCTTTTTGCTAGGCCAAGTCTGTAAAAGAAGGGCCTCAGGGCTCCTAGATTCATTCAAGAGTTTTACTCAGCTTCATGCTCTTCTCAAAGCCAGTTTTACAAAGTTATTTTCTATTGCAATTGCAATGAAGACCTTCGGGGGGAGGCCAGCCCTCCCTAGTGTGGTGTATTGTCTTTCTCTCTCCCTCCAAGTCCTCTCTCTTGTGCTGCGAATTCCTTCTATTGCTCCTGCATCTCCCAGGCTGAATTGTGAATTATTCCAGCACCTAAATCTCTGTCCCCTTTGCGCATGTGAGGTCTAGAGAGAGAGAAAGCTTGCTGTGATTTGTTTTCCTGTCACCAAGAGGCCACCTCTTGCTGTGATTTGGATTCCCAGGCTTCCCAAGTGTTCTAGGCTTGCTGCGAAGTGATCCAAGAGGCCAAGAATCTGTTGTGAATTGGGTTTTCAGTCCTCCAGAGTTACCTAGGTCTGCTGCGATTTTTTCCAGGAGGAGGAAACCTTGCCGTGATTTGTTCAGGAGCTCTTTGGAAGAGTTCTTGAGGTCTTTTCAGTGGTATTAGAGTGCGGTCTGGCCAATTTTGTTGGTGGCAACAATCCTCCATTTGAGCCAGGATAGTAGCGACTTCACAAGATCTGCGAAATTTTGTTTGCTGACGTGAAGATCTGGAGCAGAAGAACCTAAGCTCATCGCAATTTAATTCGGGCTGACATACACTATAATTTGGTCTGGCCACTTTCCTTGGTGGCAAACGATCCAAAGAATCCTCCGTGTGAGCTAGGATAGTAGCGACTTTGTAACTGCGTTTGCATGAGAGTTTGCGGATGTGAAGATCTAGAGCAAGAGAATGCAAGCTCATCGCAATTCAATTTGGGACGACCTACACTTGGTCCAAACTCTGGACTGTGGTTGAATCATACAACCAACAACCACTCTCACCCTTACTTCATCATGCATCGGGCTGCATCCTGTCTTCACTTCTAAGTGTTTACCTCCCTTGAAAGGAGTGGGGTTTTGCAGTTGATTGTTTTAGGCTGAGCCAAGCTTGATTCAATTTGGGTCCAATTTTTCATCTCCCACATCATGGTTTTAGAACGAGGTAGTTCAGCCACAAGACAACCCAGTATGAGACGTCCTATTGCACTTGATGAAGATCTTGATGAAGAGTTCGTGAAGGAAAGAATCAAGGAGTACCTGTCCCTGAAGTAGATTCCTCGTTTTCAGTACTTGTTTGAGAAGATGATGGCCAATCAAGTAGGCAACACCATGCTTTAGGAAAGCGTTCTCGAAGTTCCCCTTCAGTTCAAGGATATTCGGATTTGAAGAAAAGAGGATGAGCTGAAAATAGCTTCTGATTATAAGTCTCGATTGTATCTGTGGACATGGACGCACTTTCCCAAGCACTCTATTCAAGGAAATTTCAGAAAAGTCCAAGCTTTGAAAGTACAGGGCTGCTCTGCATCCAAGTATACATACCCAAGTAAGCATTCAGCGCCAGAGACTGTGAGATTTCTAAAGGACTCATCAGACCCAGTTCCTCACCCTTTTGTTCACCTATGCTTCTAGTTTGAAAGAAAGCTGGCTCCTGTTGTATGTGTGTTGATTATAGTGCCCTCAACAAAATGACAGTCAAGGATAGGTTTCCAATCCCTTGCATAGCGATATATTGGATAGACTAAAAGGGGCCAAGATCTCTAGTCGCATCGATTTGAAAAGCGGGATGTTCATAAGACAGCTTTTCGGACCACTTTCAGATTGTATCAATTTCCGTGATGCCCTTCGGGTTAACCAATGCAGCAACCTTTCGACCGCATGATGGATAGGATTTTCAGGCCTTATAGGCACTTTACAGGTATCTTCTTTGATGATATTTTGATCTTTTCAAAGACAAAGGAAGAACATAAGGAACATTTGGCGACTGTGTTTCGAGAACTTCGAAACCTCAAGCTTTTCATTAATGGCAAGAAAAGTGAATTCATTACCTCGGACACATTATCTCAAAAGAAGGGGTTCGGATGGATACCGCCAAGATGATACCGCCAAGATAATAGCTCTACATGAATGGCTAGAACTCACCTCGGTACATGAAGTACGCAGCTTTCTCGAGCTTTGCTCTTATTACAGATGCTTCATCAGACACTTTGTGATATAGCAGCCCCATTACATGATTTGACCAAGAAATCTGTAGTCTTTAGGTGGGGAGAATGGGCAAAGAACAACTTTCAATACTTTCAAAGAAAAGCTAACCACCCCGCCGATCCTCATTGTTCCACATCAACACAAACAGCTCGATGTGGACTGTGATGCATGTGGAGAGTGTGTGGGAGCTGCTCTTCAGTCATTCATGCCTTAACCATTTGGAAGCATTATCTTTTGGGAGCTGACTTTACAGTCAAGGCTGACCACTAGAGTCTCAGGTATTTCTTGACCCAGACAAAGATCTCTGAAAAGCAGATGAAATGGGCAAACTTCTTGTTCATGTTTCATTTATACTTCAGGAGACGGAACAGGGTAGCAAATGCTTTATCTAGAAGTCCCCGTGTGAACAATGTTACCATAGCTCATCACAGGGACCTAGAGGCCATGAAAGAGCTTTACTTATAGGATCTAGATTTCAAAGAGACCATGATAAATATTTAGCAAGGACAATCATCTAGCTAGTACACACTTAAGGAAAGTGTCCTTATGAAAGATGATCACCTTTGTGTGACTCAAGATATGCGAGCCAAAGTTTTGGAAGAATGTCATGGGTCATCGGGGTATATCATCTTCTACACAAGCCATTGAAAGATATTTCTTTTGGTCAGGAATGTAGAATGATATACACAAGTTTGTGATGGAATATCTCATGTGCCAAAAGGTGAAGTATGATAGGCACAAGGCCCCAGGATTTCTCATGCCTCTGCCAATACTGCAGGGACTGTGGGAGAGTATTGCGATGGACTTCATCTTTGACTTTTTCAGATCTAGGTATGGGAATGATGGGATAGGGACAATAATTGACAGCTTCAGGAAGCAGGCCCACTTCATTCTGGTAAGAAAAAGCATTAAGGCAGACCGTATGGCGAGGTTATTTCTAGCACAGATCTTCAGAAACCATGGGATGCCTAAGTCGATTGTGAGTGATTGAGACCCCAAGATGACTAGTTTCTTCTGGCGAGCATTGTTTGATAACATTGGTACGCCGTTGGATTTCTCATCTCCATTTCACCCTCATCTGTCCCCTTTTGCACGTGTGAGGTCCAGAGAGAGACAAAACAAGCTCCTTAGATTAAGAGGCTAAGCATTGCCCCTCAAAGACAAAGTGAGATAAGTGTGGAAACTTAGGTAGAGCTGCAATGTCCTAGAGATCAAATCTTTTTAGAGATATTCTCATCAGTATTTAGGAGTTGCTCTCTAAGTTCCTAGATCTATGCCACATTCTTCGACATATTGCCACTGTCATGCATATAGAGATTCTCAAGATCCTTCTTGAGAAATGAAAACCCTGCCTCATTCTTTGCCTGATACATGGTTTGTAAGACATGCCATGCACGCGTAGAGGCCCTACAAGACCTGATGTGTGGAACAGTAAACCTTTTGATTGACAAAGAAATCAAAGAAGATCCTGGGCATGGCGGGCATCCCATCTCTGTTGTTTAGCTATGATAGCTATAATTGTGGCATGTCACGGTGTGGTTACCATCGTGGCTTGTGTTCTACTAGGTGTGGTTGTGCAACAGGTGCGGCATCTATGGGACGTGAGTCATCTCGATTCACTAGTCCCCAATGCCCATAGACCTTTGGCGACCAAGCTACTAGCACATTTTTAACCATGAAACTCCATAAAGAGTAATTGGTGCCATCAAGTATGTCCTCCAAGGACAAAGCTCTACCAAGTAGATTATCATTCTGAGCCATTTTCTTAAAAATGCATAAATTGCTTGTAAATGTTACTGGCTGTGAATGGTTTCTAAACCAAATAAGTACTCTATCACGTCACCACAAGCCAATGTTTGGATAAATAACTGCACACTGAATGTATATGCAAATAACTGTTCCCTTGGCATGAGAGCCAAGAAAGAAGTAAAGGAGAGCAAAAGTCCCAAATTTATGAGGGCAAAGAAATGCGAGCACAAAGGATTGAATCCTTATCACAAAAACCCCCAAATGAATGGTAGCAAACAAATATCAGGAGAAACACGCAGTCCTTTACTGAAGAAGGGGATTAGTCATTGGATGTGCATTGCAAACTGAACTAACAGTAGTGCTGATTTTCTAGCATAAACTAAATTGAACTGAAATCTGCCTTGAAATGATGTCCAATTTATTGGTGGCCAGTCAAAAATATGACTGACCAAGTAGGAAATTACCTCTAGAGGTGTTGGCTAGTCAAAACTTGGCTGACCAGCCACGTTCTATGCAAAACAAAACTCCTTAGAAGATGGCAGCCAATCAAAACAAGGCCACTATCTCAACATTTGTCGTGATGAATTTGTCCAGTTAGGGTGCTAGGCAATGGAACTAAGACAGGATGGTTTGATTCCACGAGCTAAACCTGCTTTGATACAAATGAAGACGAATGGAGGCCAGTATGCAAGGAGTTGGTTTAGAAAACTCATGATCTGGAATAGTTCTGAATGAGAGAGTAGTACAAAACCCTAGCTCAACCTTTTACTAGGATTTAGAGCACACACTCACCTACTAACTGAACCACCAACCTTGCTTAGGAGTAAAAATCCTATACAAGGAAAAGGTGCCCTTAATCTTCTAACCTTCTTTCCAAGGGAAAACGTGCCCTTGACCTTCTAACCTTATTAATAATAGTGAAACTACCTTAATATTTCTGACATGTTGTGTATCCAAATGGCAAAACATGAGATGGTGATCCCACCACCCAATAGGAGTAGGGAGCGAGCCTTTTGAATATTCTAGATGACTAAGCTATTTATTTGAAATTGGACCTTGGGTCTACAATTGCAGAGGAGCTATGGGTCTCAAGGAGGATGACTTTCATTTGATAACTAGCACCTCATGGGGCAACACCTTTTAAAGAGTTGAGGACATGTGCTAGTTCAAGTGATTTTAATGTCAAGGATTGGGATTTATCAGCTTCCTCTCTTTTTTGGGATATAAGAACCATATGGTATTGCCACCTTGGATTTACATCGACACCAATATGCAAATGACATGGCAATGCCTTCCAAGGCTGGGTAGGAATAGGTCGGTCAGGAACTCGCTTTCTCTCCCTCCCTCCCATCCACCAAAGGATGCAAGTATCATAATATTCAATGTCTACGCTTTATAGTGGGCTTGCATAGGATGATACATATCCTTAAATAAATGGAGCTGCTCACTTACCATAGGTGCACACTCCAATATTTGTTGAATGTTTGCAAATTTATATTCAAGAACGACTGTTAGATTGAGGCACATTTTCCTCTCTTTGTATTGTACCTACTGTTTTCTCTTGCTTTAGTACTAGCTTATTTTTAGAGGTCGAGTCTTCGTGATAAAAAGTCATTACCCTCCTGCCAATTCATCTGCAAAAGGATGCAAGGATGATAACCTTCAGTGTCTACGCTTTATAGTGAGCTTGCATAGGACGACATCATTAAATACATGTCTTTGAATAAAATGAGCTGCTCATTTATTGCAGGTGCATGCTCCAGTATTTGTGGAATGTTTGCAAATTATATTTAATAACGATATTTAGTTTTAGGCACAGTTTCCTTTCTTTGTATTCTGCCTATGATTTTCTCTCGCTTTCGGGGAGTTACTACAACGCCATGTTTGGAAATACAAAGTGGCATGCGAGACTATCTACTACGCTGTGCGGAAGTGTACTGAATGTGTGTACATAGATGCATGCAAATAGAGAACTCAAGCACTAGGGATGCTTTATTTATGGTTTACAAATGTAAATAGAGAACTCAAGTACTAGGGATGCTTTATTTATGGTTTACAAATGCTGGCGAAAATGCCTAAATGACTCACTGTACATGGCTGCGAAACTGGATACAAAGATGCATCATGCGGGATACCGCTGATGGTGAAACTGAGGCAGATGGCGGCCCACTGAATGCAGAATGCTTGCTGAACTGATGTGCATGGTGGCTGCTCCTAGATCTCCTTCATAACAGGTCGGAACTATGCTGGAAAGGACCAGATCTGATGCATGCTTGGTTGCCTGTAGGTAGCTGTGGCAATTCGGTGAAGATGTGCCGCCGTTGTTTTGAGATGGCGATGAGGGGCAAAGGTGTGGGGCAGAATAGGCAGAAGATGGCATGGAATAGTCATGCCCAAGAATGGGAGCGTGAAGCCCCTTAAATAGGGCCTGGTCAACTAGCCAGGGCAACTCACTGACAAGCCGACCAGCCATCTGGTCCAACCTGGTCTTCCCTGTTCAGCCCTCCTCCGAAAGGCAATTGGTTGCTTGTGATCGGACCTTCCATATTGACCTTCTTTGATGTCCTTTCTGGTGGTTTTAACTGGTGATGAAAGCTGAGCTTAGCCAGCCAGTGTGTCACCATGCACCTGACATAGGGGTGCATGTGACATTAGTACTAGCTGGTGTAGATGATATTCTCTCACTTTAGTACTAGCTTGTGTGTAGAGGCTGAGTCTTCACGATAACAAGTCATTATCCTCCTTTGTCCCCTTTGTCCCAAATCCCTTTGTCAGAAATGACCCAACAGAGGGTACACACAGCGGAAGACTTATAGTAATGCCCAGGAGCTCACACAGTGTGATGTGGGTGTGGAATCACAAACTTCATAACTTAATGTGCATAATATAGATGTGCAGACTCATCAATAGACAATGAACCAGCCAGATAGAGAAACCACCAAAATATATATTTCCGTCCAAAACTATGGACACAATACAAAATAGATAGATCTAGAGTCCCAACAATGGTGTGGTCCTCTTGATCTAACCACAAGGTCCTTCTCCAGTTTGCTGGCTATCTCTAGACTCGAGCCCGCGTGCTCCACCTCGAGCGTCTGTAGACTTTCCGTCCAGTGTGTTCTTCTCCACCTTACTGCCTGTGAATCAACCTAGGTGGGCAGCCCCTGCCAAGCTTTGTCTGCAGCACACAGGTCCCTGTTCCACTGCTCCAACCTGCTTGTGAATGGCTGCTCCAGAAGGTATGATGATCTCAGCACCTTGCTGCCCTAGAAGACAGCCAAGGTCCAGCCTCTCCCTAGAGCTAAGTCTGCTGCACCTGTTGCACTCTCTCACCTTGTGTAGATAGGCCCAGAGAGTAGGCTTCCTGCTGCTCCTTTCTGCCCTGGAACTGCTGGCTATGCTGGATATTAAATGAGGCCAAGAGCCTCTCCTTATATAGGCCCTAAGGCCTGCTGAGAAAACCGACCAGCCAGCCTCATACTGGACGACCAGACTGGCCGACCAGTCTGCTGCTGGTCCAGCCCTTTAAGGGCTCACAAAACTAGGCCTTTATGGCCCACACTTTTAGGGCTTTTGGCCCTCCAATCTAGGCAAGGGCCCAGCCCCTAGGTCAGCCCTATATAAGGCCTGGTTGGCTGCCTCAAAGCAGCCCAACCAGCCTCTCTCCTGGCCGACCCATGTGCTGGTCTGTCCTGCCTCTGCTGCGCCACTCTGATCTGCCCACTTGCAGGCCCGCTCCATCACTTGGATGCCCTGCCAGCTGCACTGTAGTTCACGCCATTTGTTGCAGCCTTCTTCTCTTGTGAGGTCTGCCCATGTGGCAGCCCCCTCTCTCTCTCTTCTCTGGGCATCTTCTGCCCTAGGTCTCCCTCCCCCACGCTCTCCTCATTTGAGGGCTTACAGATGGGGAGGTGACCTTTCCAACACCCTTCACATTCCACTCAATATTTTTTTGGATTACCGGATGGTCATGGGCCTTGAAATAATGCTATGATCTCCTTTGCTCATTCATCAGTATATCTTTGTATGATGAGCATATTCTAGTCTTACAAAGGTATGTCTTTGTATGATGAGCAACTTCACTAAGACCATAGTTTAGCGATCTTTTCATATTTCCCTTGAATTGTATGTCTAGTTTCTCTTTAAAGTCAATGTGGTTACTATGCAACATCTTTTCTTACTTATGATTTAGTTTTGTCAAAGATTTGTGTATGCAATTGAATGTTGTAACTCATTGTGTTTTAAAAGCAAAGTATTTCTGTGGTCTATGTGGTGGATAGTCTCAACTTGTAAATATTTTTGTGACGATGCCTAGGAGCCACAAATCGATGATGATCATAAAGCTAAATCAAGTTGTTGGGGGCATCACATACCGACCATACACAAGGTATGCTCTATTTAGCCTGCTATGTCCGACAATTGTTGAGTGTTGAAGAAGGTAAACCCCCTTCGGTCAGCAAGACAATTGTTGAGTGTTGAAGAAGGTAAACCCCCTTTGGTCAGCATGATGATCTTGCTGAAGGTATTATTCGTACTTGGTTGAAGCAATGGCTGAGCAAAATGAAGTGGAAATTCTGTGGGTGTTGGATGAATGATGGGCCTTTGTCTTCAAGGGCAAATACAGATGCTTTTGCTGGAGGGATATATTTCCTTGTAGTTCAATGCATGTTTCCATGATTGATGTAAGAAGATTTGAAAAGTGTTGTATGAAACAAACACAATAGTGCATCACAATATGTAATTGAATCATAGTTACCTGGGAACGGCGTTTCATCTTCTTGGAACGTGGAAACGCCGTTTCAAGAAGCAAGCCGGAATTGGAACGGCCTCGGAACGTTTCCCTTTTTTTTTTGTTGCTGTTTGAAAGTTTTAAATGGGTATTTTAGAGCTTATATAGAAAGTTTAAAGCTGTAAAATGTTAGTTTCTTTCATTTTCTAACATAGTTTTATGTCGTATGATGACGTGTCGTGTATGACGTGGTGTTCCGGTTCCTGCTTCCTCGTTCCCCCTTCCCGGAATGTTCCACCTCGAATTTTACGTTCCCGTTCCTTGGTGACTATGAATTTAATGGGTGTATGAAGCAAAAGCATAGAAGATTTGTATTTTCTGTCTACAAACTCCTATCGTTACCAAGTAGCGTGAATGCCGCATGAAGCTTCATGTTCATCAGTAATTGGTCAAGCAAGAGTATTAAAAAAAAGGCCATCTTTGCATCATGTCATATAAGATACTGAGAAATTCTATGACCCTTAAAGTCCAACTGAAACTGTTCACTTCAAAATTTGGTTTGTCAATTAGAAAGCAATCTTGATATTTCCCTTGCTCTCTGTTGCCTCCCTCTCCTCTTTTCCATTTGGCTCAGCTCCCTCCTTGATCCTCTTGTTACTGGTTGTTGCAGCCTCTCCCCTCCATCTCTCCTCGCCTTCTCATTTTCACTCTCATTTTCAGGATCCTTGGATCAAGTCTTTTCTCTTTGATTTTTTGGTCCAGCCAATGGGTATGTATGGCAGTCCTTGTTGGGGGATCGACATATTAGAAGTAGATTGGGATCGAGTGGAGAGGCTTTAGGTTCTCTTGCTATCATGGATGATCCGCAGTACACCTTTAGTCCCACATGAGATAGTTTTGGTCCAGTTCAGAGCATCTCCACTATAGCTTGACTTAGCATTTCAGGTTATACGTAGCTTTAAGAAGTATGGCTTTTGTACCACAGGCGGAGGTAGGTTACCATGGTTGGCCCCATCTTCATCCATGACTTTAGCGGTCGAGGGTGATCAGAGGTGAGAGTTTGGGGCTCCACATAGATAGATTAACCCCTTTTAGTATAACATTGAGGCCTCTTCTGTTGCGCTCACCGATCATGAGGTAACTAGGTTATCTGTAAGGATCTCTTACAGCTACACACATTCTGGACCCGGCTAGTACCTAGCGAGCTCCTTGTGCAAAGGGGGAAACATGCAAAAACTTCGCATTTGGATTTCAAGGCAAAAATCCAAGTGTATCTGGTAAAGTCATCAATGAAAGTGACAAAATAGTAAAATCCTCTAATAAGTGTTTTTGCAGCAGGTACACTTTGTGAGAGCCACACATTTGCAGTGAAAAAGCTTTGAAGCTTGTGCAATAAATTGCCTTTTGGATTTGGGAGATTGCCTCCTCTCATTTGCATTGTCAGTTGGTGCCTTTGCGTTGCTTTTTGGCACTATGGTTGGCAATAAGGATGACTTGTTTGGGATGCTTGGGTCTGAGGACAAACTTGATGGCACAAATTACCCCGTGTGGGCTTATATGATGGGGCATGCCTTAGTTGCCAAGAATCTTTGGAATATTGTTACAGGTACTAAGGTTAGACTCACTAGACCTCCTGCTTTTGGTACATTTGGTAATACCTCTGGCTCATCTAGTGATGGGTCTAATGCTACTTCTAGTGCATCTGTCTCTTACACTACAGGTACTTTGCCTCCTACTCAGGAGCAGATTTAGTGGGATTGATGTGATGTCAAAGCACATGCCTTGATTGCTTTGTTAGTGAAAAGGTTTATTATCCCTTGTATCCGTTTATGCACGACATCTAAACAAGCATGGGATTAGCTTGCCTCCTAATATCAGGTGCGGAATGAGGCTAGAGTGGCCTATCTCCACAAGCAGTTGAAGGATTTAAAGCTTGAAGAGGGTGGTAACATGGATGCCTATCTTACCAGTGTTAAGGATTTGAAAGAGTAGTTGGCAAATATTGATGAGACAGTCCCACATTCTTAGCTTGTATCCACGACACTTGATGCATTGCCTGATTCCTACCAGGGCTTTACCACTACTTTGCGGTTGGTTGCCATGGGCAATGCTAACCACTACTCTTTTGACCAGGTGGGTGCCCTTTTGTACGGGAGGAACAAAGCTGTGTGAATAGAAATGCTTCTATGGCTAGTGATCAAGCCTTTACCACACATCATAGAAACAAGGGCGAGGGGAAAGTTCCAGTTCGTAAGCCCCTTCATATACATGCTGGTCATTCCTCTAATGCATCTTCTTCTGGAGAGAAGAAAAAGAAAAAGAGATGTAACTATTGCAGGAATCCTGTGCATGACATCATTGAGTGCAAAAAGAGAATTGCATTTGAAAAGGAGTCAGGTCTTGTAGTTTTTGGTACTCCTAGTACAGATGACAGGCACATGATCAACATTGGGCTTTTCTTGTCACTTGTTAGTGCAATCCTTCTATTCATGATGCCTGTATGACAGTTTTTGATGCTTCGGATGCCTGGTTCTTTAATAGTGGTGCTAGCAAGCACATCACTTCCTGCGGAAAGTTATTCAGCTCACTTATAGATGCACCAAACGGAGGAACCGTTACATGTGCAAATAATGCATCTTATTCAATTAAAGGCATTGGGTAGGTTGCCATTACTTCTGTATCAGGTGGTCTAGTCTCTCTACACAATGTACTATATGTACCAGGCATCCGCAAAACCTCATATCCATTCCAGCCTTAGCTGCTTGTGGATATTAGGTTCTCTTTGATGGTGTTAGTGGGGAACCGTTACATGTGCAAATAATGCATCTTATAAAGTTCAAGGCATTGGGCAGGTTGCCATTACTTCAGTATCTAGTCGTCTAGTCTCTCTACACAATGTACTATATGAACCAGGCAAAAACCTCATATCCATTTCAGCCTTAGCTACTTGGGGATATCAGGTCTTCTTTGATGGTGTTAGGTGTGCAGTCTATGATGTTACACATGCCTTCACCATGGTGTTGACTGGCATATTGCTTAGAGGATTTTACAGGCTTGATGCATATGACAGATGCTTGGATGATGCTGGACTTGCAATGCAGATGCTTATGCTGTTGATGCTTCTACCACGGCAGATACTCACTTATGGCATGAGACCTCAACTTTGGAGCTTTGATGAAGTTGTATAAGGAAGATATGGTTGTTGATCTTCCTAAGATGCATATGCCCTCAAAGCATGTTTGTGAAGCATGGACTTTGGAGCTTTGGTGAAGTTGCATAAGGAAGATATGGTTGATGATCTTCCTAAGATGCATATGCCCTCAAAGCATGTCTGTGAAGCATGTTTACATGGAAAAATGTACCGCTTTGCATTTCCCAAGGATGGAAAAGTTGGTGCACCTCGCAAGTTGTATTTGATTCACAGTGATGTTTGTGAACCCATGCAGGTTGCAGCTATCCAAAGGCAAAACAAGGCCTTACAAGGAAACATGGGGCCTTTCCACTATTCTAAGGAACGAAAGAAAGGATTGTTTTGCTGGAAATAAAAGAAGTCAATGCAGCAGGAGCTTACCAAGTGATGTTGACCAAAATTATAGTAAGAAAAAGGCTCCAAACTTGAGCACAGGTAGTCACCCTCGTAGGAGAGGTGAAATGGACAGCAAATGGCAACTGAGAGTGCCAAAAGAAGCTGGAATATGGAATTACAGCAAGATTATATGCTCCATAGCAATCAAGAGCTTGTGTGGAGGCTCCCACAAATGAAAGCTCGCAGCTCGAAGTAAAGAACCAGAAAATGAGAGCAAGGAGACTGCAAGAGAGGTCTCCAAAATGCAACAACAGGCTCCAAATGACCAAGTCAGCTGGTGTAGGGCTACTAAATGCAGTAGGAAGCTCCACGTGTGCAAGGCGGCTAATGTAGGTGCTCCATACTGCAGCAGCAAGCAGAGCAAATCGGCTGTCCAGAGCATCTGAAATGGCCCACATGTGTGAAAAGCGGCGGATTTGGGGCTCCTGTAGGCGTTGAAACAGCAAGGTGGCTCCTTTAGGGCTCCAAAATGCAAACCAGGGCCAAAATACAGCACTGGGAGCAGTAGGCTATGTAGCAGTAGCACCAAAAAGGTGTTTTCCCACGACGAAAGTGCTTGGGAGAGGCTCCAGGCATAGTCACAAGAAATGTTTCGAAACGTGAAAACGTGAAGCGTTTCTAAAAAAGCAAAATTTTTTTGAAACTCCTGGTTGTACTCTCTAGTGCCAAAAATGCCTATAATATGTCCCACATATATATGTAATGTTAAATTGATGATAAACATGTAGAAATACTAGTAATACCTACCATAAACATCTAGAATAGCAGCCATCCATTAAACATGTAGAAATACATGTAACCTACCATAAACATATAGAAAAAACATTAATACCTACCATAAACATGTAGAATAGCAGCCAACCACCATTAAAATTTAAGCCTCGTATTTATCACTGAAGTTTTCAACAGACATTATCCATAAATGAGTAGCAGCCAGCCAGCCTAGAGCCATGCTCCAGCCCCATGAATGATTAATCAGAAATTCAGAATTCAGATTTATCATTTGAGTCAAGAACACTGCATAGTAAATATTGAATAGTCAAGATATAAGTTCAAGTTTTGAAGCTTGAAAGTTCAGACATCAATTTGAAACCAGTTATAACTTATAAGTTAAGAGTCATGACTCAAATGCCAGCAGCCAGAAAGCATAAATTGAAACTTAAAAGTAGCAACTAGTAAACTGTAACTAACTAGAAGATACTAGTAGCTAGCTACAATCTCCCAAATACTGATTCTACTCTTCAAGGTCCACAGCTGGCTGAGATTCCCCATCAATGTCATCAGCATCAGCATCAGCATTAGCATCAGAACATAGTCACAACAAAATGCGTTTCATTGGAATTGAAACGTTTCGAAACGTTTCTCACCCAATGAAACGTGATTGGGGCAAATGAAAAATTGGGGCTTTATCCAAAGTCTTGTGATTTGGGGCTTTTTCTAAGGTTTCTAGACATTTGCGCCGACCTGCTCATCTTGGTACCCGTCCATACGTCCATTGAATTCGTGACCTCCCAGCATAGCGTGACGATCATGGAGCCCTGACAAGCCCGTACTATTTCGTTCGTACAGTGTATGGTTTGTCCGTACGACGATGTACAGTTTGGCTGTGAGCTTACGTACGGGACGCCCTTGACGTGCATCTTCCGTACAACCAGTACAGACCTAACATGAACCCTTCCGTACAATTATTGCGTAGACCCGTACGGTCCTTGGCGTAGGCATCCGTATAGTTGTACGGGTCCTTGACGTGGACATCTTGTAGTCGTATGGTCATAGCGTGGACCTCTTGTACAGTCCTGAGGTACTTACGTACGGTGAGTTGTTCTCTTCTTTCACCTAATTTCAGAGTCCTTCCAAATATGCATGCATGCACAGGCTATAGCCTCACTGTGAATGGGTTGTTGCAGGCAAAGCTTAGACCTACCTATATCTCTACTGTCAATTGAGTTCTCTCTTGCAAAGCTTAGAACCTACGTATATCTGACAAAGTATTTATCAGGTATATGCTGTGATACTTGAACCTTTCATCTTTTTTGGTGCATTATGCTGGCAGCTCTTTCCTCTTATCTGTTCAATGTTGTCAGTCTTAGTGATTGGAGCTGTATGTACTATGCACAGGTCATAGCATTGTATCATCATCTGAAGAGGATGATGTATATGAAGAAGAAGCAGAAGAAGAAGAGGCAGGAGTAGGTGCAACTGCAAGAGATGTAGATGCAGCACCCTCTCCTCCTGCAGCAGCTCATCGCCCATGGGTCTGTGATCGTGTGGCACGCAGTAACAATTCTCGCTCCTCAGCGAGATAGGCATACACATCATCATCCTCATTGCTGGGATGGAGCAAATCACCATCGTCCTCAGGTACCTCCACGTGTATTTTATTTGGATTCACCTCGATTGGACCTTGTGTCTTCTTCATTTGCCGAAGGAGACACAAGTTTGCATGGACATACACAAGCCTACCACAAAAATTATAGCAGTCATGCTTCAAAGTTCAACACAACTTTCGAATTTTCAGATTTCAATCTTGCTGTAAATTTGATTACTTACCTCTCAAGTTGAGGGGTGGATAGTCTATTTCTTTTCTTGGTGTGTATAAGGGAGAATACACTCCAATTCCTCTCGCAGGCACTAGATGAGCAGTCTTGTGAGAGGACTCTAATGGCAAGCAGCCTCAAGGCCGGAGTGCTCTTGCCATACTTGTCCCACCATGAAATAGGCCTCAATTGGGGGCCTCACAGATGCATGCATGCACAAGCTGTACCAAACTCCCCAAAGGAGTTTCTGAATGCGAGTTCATCCTCCACGGAGTTCTGCTGAGTTGCATCAGGGTATGCTCTCTCTAGGAACTTGGTCCATCCCTGTAGGCTGTGACAACTCCTTCATCATCAGTTTGGCCCTCCCTTCTCCATAGAGGGTGCAAAATGTGGGCTACTGCATGGATTGGCCTATGAAATTTATTCCATCTAGTCTCCCATATATCCAAGATTTGTTGCAGCCTGCCATAACAATGAACACATCCGAAATTCTAAGTAAAAGAAAGTCTCACGATTATTGATATTAGAATAATTTGAAATGGAAAGGAAATGCAGGCAAAAGATGAAACTTATTACTTGGATGTACCTATCTCTCTGCAACCAAGTGCAGCCCTTCATTGCCTCTCCAACCTTCTCCATGAACTCATACACCAATCCTATAGTGCAGCCCTCTTTGTCAGTGAGGCGAAGAGTAATAAAGAGGGGCTTTACAATGCCAATGATTTCCTCAGCTGCATGCCAAAAGTCTCCATCAAATATGATGTCCTCAAATGCCCTTGCCGTTGGTTTGTTGGACTTATCCCATCCTATCCATTCCTCACTCACAACCATGCGTTGCAAATTGGCCTTCACTTTTACCAAGCGTGCCAAGATAATGAAGAGATAGGCAAAGCGAGTTTTGGGGGGTTTCAAAATCTCCAATGTGCTGTGCTCTCTGAAAATAGCAAGGGCTCTATGCTTTCAGGTAATGAAGGTCACCGAAGCTCGTGCCTTATCAACCACCGTAGCTACCCATGGAAGCTTGCCTATATCCTCAATAAGGAGATCCAAACCGTGTGCGGCACAAGGTGTCCAAAAAATGTGGCTGTACTCACTCTCTATTAGTGCACCCATCCGTTGACAATTACTAGCATTATCAGTGATGACCTGCACCACGTTTTGAGGTCCCATATCCTCAATAGCCCTCTTAATATGACCATAAATATAATCACCTGTATGAGACTCATTGGCTGCATCTATGGACCTCAGAAACACAGTGCCAACACAACATGACACAAGGATGTTGATAAGAGGCCTCCTCTTTGTATCTGACCATCCATCAGACATGATAATGCATCCATATGTCTTCCATGCTGCCTTAATGGGCTGAAGCTCCTTTTTTACCTCGAACCGCTCTGCATGCAAGTCTCGAGTGCACAGCGTCTCTGAAGATAGAGGCTTAAATGATGGTCCTGCATCTCCCACTGCTTGCACAAACTCCATAAATGCAGGAGTTTGAGCAATATTAAATGGCAAATCACACTCGTAGAAGAACCTGTGACATGCCATGCCCTACGTGCATTTCTGGATAGACCTACAGCCCAACCAGCCCGTAAAGTTCCTGCCCTTGCTGCTCTGCTTTTCCCCCTTGCTGAATTGGATGAGGCTGCACGCATATCTGTAGATACAACCTGTGTAGGTAATGTAGTGGCCGATGACAAAAGCATAGGTGGTGGTCTAGATGTAGCATTCAATGGAAGACTTGACATGGGACTCCCAGGAGGAGATCCATGCATAGAAATAGCTTGGGGAGCCTCAAGTCTCTGTCTCTTCGATGAGCCTGGAATGCCTCCCAAAACAAGAAGCACATCATCTGGGACATCTCCTGCACAACTATTTACTCCCCTTCTAGAGATGCCAAGCAAGTGAGCTCTCACACGAGGTGCGCTTCCACGATAGGTGCCCCCACAGTGCTTGCACTTCCACTTCTTTGTCTCGGAAGCACCATAAGATTCCTCCACATCCACCTCCTTCCAAACGGGATCTTTTGAATGGCCCATTTTCTTCCCTTGTGAATCAGAAATTTCAGATAGCCTAGGCTAGTAGGCCCTAGAAGGCTGAATCAGTGAGGCTGTGACCTGTGCATAGTACATATAGCTCCAATCACTAAGATTGACAACATTGAACAGATAAGAGGAAAGAGCTGCCAGCATAATGCACCAAAAAAGATGAAAGGTTCAAGTATCACAGCACATACCTGATAAATACTTTGTCAGATATACGTAGGTTCTAAGCTTTGCAAGAGAGAACTCAATTGACAGTAGAGATATAGGTAGGTCTAAGCTTTGCTTGCAACAAGCCATTCACGGTGAGGCTGTAGCCTGTGCATGCATGCATATTTGAAAGGACTCTGAAATTAGGTGAAAGAAGAGGACCAACTCACCGTACGTCAGTACCTCAGGACCGTACAGGAGGTCCACGCTATGACTGTATGACTACAAGACGTCCACGTCAAGGACTCGTACAATTGTAAAGGATCGTACGGGTCTACGCAATAACCATACGGAAGGGCTCAGGTCAGGTCTGTACTGGTTGTACGGAAGATGCATGTCAGGGTGTAATTCCATACGGAAGCTCATAGCCAAACTGCATGTCGTCGTACGGACGAACCGTACACTGTATGGACGAAATAGTACGGGCTTGTTAGAGCTCCACGCTATGCCGGGAGGTCACGAATTCGATGGACGTACGGAAGGGTACTGGGATGAGCAGGTCGACACAAATATCTAGAAACCTTAGAAAAAGCCCCAAATCACAAGACTTTGGATAAAGCCCCAATTTTTCATTTGCCTCAATCACGTTTCATTGGGTGAGAAACGTTTCGAAACATTTCACTTCCAATGAAACGCGTTTTGTTGTGACTATGGAGCCTCTAGGTAGTTACTTGTGAGTCGTAGTTGACTAAGCAGTCAACTATATTTAGCTCTTTTGCCGCCATTTCCATGGAATTATTTAAAGTATGTGCTAGCTTATGTACAGTGTGAATGTCATCATTCATGATTTGTATCCACTGAAAACTTAAATTTATCCTTATTTTTTGGGAAACCTATATCAATACTTGCACCTGCAATTTTTCCATAAAAGGACTTACCTAAGGTTCCAAAGGCATTAGCAATTGCTATAGGAAAAGTAACAAGCCCATTGTGTGTCTCACTTCCCTTGGTCTCCAACATGAGCCCATTGCAGCATTCCTCTCTTCTTAAAAGGCATGCATTGGCATCCTTGTGCTGCAGGTATCCTCTAGGCCTGCTTCTCCCCTCGTTGTGCACTTAGATGCAAGGCGCACATGGCAGCCCGCGCTCTCTGTCAATCTTCTTCTTTGTACATGCAGTGCAAGGCAAAGGACTGTCTTTCCCATTGCACATATAGCCGACTTCAAGTCCCATCATCATTTTACCTTTTTTCTTTTGCTTCATATCTAGATTCTATCATGATTCATGCATGCATTTGCACCATTTTTATCTTGCAAATTGTTACGTTCTCGCAACATGTTGTAGGACTTGTGATTTCACAAGTATAATTCATATACTTACATATAAACGAGTTTTGATGTTGGAAAAGTGATTGATGAAAAAAATGGATTAGGTTGATGCAGGCTGAACTTTGAAGTATTGTTATGCACCTAGCTAGGTGATCAATTTGCACCATTAGAAATGTTACAGTTTGGGCTGCTAGGTGGTTGTTTCTTCTTTTTTCTCCCTTTCTGACTTTCTGTGCACATTTGTGTGTTGGGAGGGGGGGGATGTGATTTCTTTTTGCTTTTGTTGGGGTTGTGCCTCGGGGGGGGGGGGGGGGGGTACCTCTCCACTTTATGTTGTTTTTCATATATAGAACAGCTGCAAATGGTAATTACATTTTGCAGCTGTTTTTGACTTGCAGTCAGAAATTTGGAGAGATAGCCTTCTGTGCAATAACAGCAGATGAACAAGTAAAGGGCTATGGAACACGGCTAATGAATCATTTGAAGCAGCATGCTCGAGATGTTGATGGACTGGATCACTTTCTCACATATGCTGACAACAACGCTGTCGGTTATTTTATTAAACAAGTACTTTCGGCTACTTATATTTTTGCTTTGTTAGAAATTGTGAATTATAACATAAAAATAGTCAAATAGTTGCTTTCTGCCAAGATCAGTCGCAAGAGGCTTCCGAGTGTTGGTATGCTTTGTCTTTGTTGGTTTGTTTGGCTGCTACTGTCTTTTTAGTGCAGATCTTAAACATTAATTCTTGTCTTTTTAGTGCAGATCTTAAACATTAATTCTTGGATGTGATTTCTTGAAGAGAGAATCTGTTACAAAGTGTTCAGCGTGAGCTGTCTGATACAAAATCCAACGTGAATCAATATTACAAGAGCTTCAAGCTTATTTCAAATTGGCAACATGCCACTTGTCTAAAATCTAGACTAAAGTCCTATTACATGCCACTAAGGGAAACTCTGGAGTCTTCAAAGCAGTTGGTCACGCGAACCGTCTCCTAGATGCTTGTTAGGCTCCGTAGTGCTTAGGGAAAATAACCCTTCCTAGTACTTGCAACAATTAATTAAAGCGCACCACTATGGCACCCATTAATTGTTAGCGCTTTGCATGCAAATAACACAATGTGGACTAATTCTAGTCATGCTGGGGACGCCCACTGAACACATGTGCACATATAACAAATATATAAAAATATATTTATTCTCTGGTTGATCGGAGTCAACACTCTTGATAATAATTAAGGAGCTTTGACCAAGGATCGAGGTGCCTTAATTATAATCAAGTCTCTCCAACCGAAGTTGGCACATCTTGGTTAACTGTAGTTAATCCTCTTGGCGCATGCCAAGTCTTGTTGATCGAAGTCAACACTCTCTGACCGTAGTCAGCTCTGTGGTTCTCTGGTTAATAGTTAATCCTCTTAGTAATAAACCAAGTCTCCCCAACCAAAGTCAAGCTTACTTGACCAAAGTCAAGTATCTTTGATCCTAGTCAATTCTTTGACCATTAAAGGAACTCTTTGACCATAATTAACACATATGAAAACTCTTTAATTATGATCAGATAAATGGTCAACTGTACTTTGACTTAGGATATTTACATTGTGGTGACATGCCCTCGGCTTCTATTTAGTTGACCTCAACTGAAAAGCTTCCTTGTAAACATCCAAAAGTTGTGGATGATTGGACAGCATGTCTTTATCCATCCACTTGGCATCCAATGCTGTATAATTCTTGAATTTTACAAGATACCTATAAAACTCCTTGCCTTTTGAGGGCCTTTGCGTGTTGGGGTAAAGGCACATTGCCACCCTTTTGTTAAAGATAAGACATCTATGACTGTCTTAAGACAGTCATAGGGTAAAACCTAATCCTAATAAAACTAATGAGTTTGTGGTGTGGCTCATCACTTCACACCCGCACACCAGAGTCTTCTCTCTCTCACACTCTCCTCCCTCTTGCTCTTTTTCCCCCTTCAGGCCTTTCAACTGGTATCAGAGCCATCTCTCCCTCTACCCTAGCCTACCCACCCCCCTCGACCTCTACCTAGCCTCTTCACGGGCCAACGGGCCAGAAGGCTGACAGCGCCGTACGGACGTACGTCGTCCGTACATCCGTACGGACGGGCGTCGCACCGGCAGCAAGCGGAGCACAGCGACGGCATTGCATCGCGGGCGCGGGCACAGATCAGGGCGCGGGCGCGGTCGCGGGTGTAGAGCAGGGCACGACGCGGGCGCGGGCGCGGGCGTAGAGCAGGGCAGCAGTTGCTAGCTGCTAGCCTGCGCAGGGGCAGCCTGTGCACAGCACCAGGCTGCGCGGAACCAGAGCGCGCAGCGCGCGCTCAGGTACGGACATCCGTACCTGCTGCTGTACGGACTCCGTACAGGAGCCGTACATCCGTACGGATCTACACTCCGCAGGTACAGGGAGCTGCATCAGGGAGACAGTTGAATTTTTTTTTTCTTCTCTCTTCTGGGATTCCGTACACTGCGCAGGTACAGGAAGTACAGCAGGCGCAGATTTTTTCTTTGGGAAGAAAAAGAAGGAGAAAGAGCTCTCTGCTCTTGATTCAGGGTCATTTTTCAGTTCACAAAACTGTGTTATCTTGAAAGTACAGCAAGTACCTTCATTTACCTCGTGCTTGAGGTGAAGAGAACCACAGTGTGTGGTTGATTGCACAGTTATCTGTTTTCGTGAAGGAAATGCCTTGATTTTGCAGAGGACTTTTATGCTTTTACTGGGCTTGAATCTCAGTTTCCGGGTGAGTAGATCATAGGGCTTTTGCCTGGCAGTTGATGCTTTGTATGCCTTGAGGTAGTGTGGTGCCACAGAGCACACATTTGCCTCGATTTCCGCAGTGTCGAGGTGACATTTTCTTGCAGGTCACATTTCTTGTGCAACACTCCGAGAACCTCAGTTGAGCCACGCTTGGCCAGGGCACATCGAGTTTACTCGGTCCCTAACTGTCCATCGTTGACAGTGCTCAAAAGGTTCATCATTGAGTGTTTGTACGTTGGGATCTGTGTATGTCATTTCTACACAGGACAGTATATGCATTACACTGTTGGTTGATTTTGTCAGAGAGATTTTCACATTGCATGCTACCTCAGTGTTGAGGTGTTCTTCACTTGGTTCAGGTGTCAGATCAAGGGGCTTTTGCCCAGATTTTGTTTGATAGCACTTGGGATACCGACAGAGATCTTCAGATGCATTTTATCCCCTTGGCAGAAGGGTGATTGCTTGGGATTTATCCCATTTTCTGTTGCAGGTTTTGTGACAGGCTGAAGTGTCATTTTTTTTTTTTTGGGTGTTTGCCAAGTGGTTTATGCATATTAACTCAGTGCAATACCTCATCTGAGGTGGGAGAAGTGATCAGTACAGCCAGTACAGCAGTGTTTACAGCAGTGTTTGTGCCAGTACAGCCAGTACAGCAGTGTTTACAGCAGTGTTTGTGCTTTGTCAGCTGATTATGCACTGTTAAGCACTTGTTGAGCAGCTGCAGCAGTCTGAAATTATTGTTTTTATGCCTATTTGAGCATGGTACAGTGTTTCAGAAGGTACAGTAACTGGGAGAATTTTCTGTTTTGCTGCAGATTTCCTGACAGTAAAAAACAGCACTATTGTGAGTGCTCCTGGCTCTTGATAGAGCAGGTTTTTTCTGAGAAATCAGAATTTTTTATTCAGTCTTTTTTACTTCCAGGGAATCAGATACTTTCCTTATCTGATATGGCATCAGGGGGAAGTGAATCTTCAATTCTGAACATAAAGAAACTGGAAGGAGCACACAATTATGCATTATGGGCAGAACAGTGCTTGAATGTACTTCTGTTAAAGAAGATTTCTAAGCCCATAAGGGTGAAGGGTGTCAAGCCATCTGACATGGCAGCTGATGATTGGGAAGAGCTTGATTTGTCCGCAAGGGCAGCTATCATGCTCACTATTTCTGACACTCTTGTGTTCAATGTTCAGGCTGAAAAGACCTCTTATGGTCTATGGCAAAGGCTAGAAGAATTGTATGCCCAAAAGAGCTCAGCCAGTAAGGTTTATTGGTTGAAGAAGCTGGTTGATCTTCGCATGAAGGAAGGTACAGCTATGACCTCACACTTGAGTGAGTTCAATGCCATCTTTACACAGCTGATTGCACAGGGATTGAATCTTGATGAGGAGTTCAAGGCTACTTTCTTGCTGTGTACCCTCCCTGAGAGTTGGGACACTTTCAAGACCACCCTGTCAAATTCGAATGTCACTCTTATTTATGCTGATGTAGAGAGCTCTCTCCTTATGGAGGAGATGAGTAGGAAGAATAATGCGAGCAGCAAGTCTTCAAATGCCTTGCAGGTACAGGATAGAGGCAGGACTCAGCAGAAGGGGAGATCTGCTAGTAAGTCCAAATCCCGCAGTCAGTCCCGTGGCAAAAAGGATATTGAATGCTTTTATTGTGGCAAGAAGGGACATGTGAAGTCTAAGTGCTTCAAGTTCATACGGGATCAGAAAGCCAAGAAGGCTGAAACAAAGGATGTAGGCAATGGAAGCAAAGGCAAAGGCAAGGCCAAGGCAGATGACTTGGATGCAGTGAATGTTGCAGCAGAGGACAGTGACAGTGACATACATGATGTTTTATGCTCTTCTGCTGTAATAGCACATGCTTTGGTTATTGATGGCCATGACATGCACACCTGGCTCTTGGATTCAGGTGCTTCTTTTCATGTTACTCCTCATAGGGAGTGGTTTACTTCCTACACAGGTACTCATGGAGTTGTTCATCTTGGGAACAACTATGCATGTCAGATTGCAGGGATTGGCAGTATACAGATAGTATTTCCTGATGGACGCATATTCATGCTTGATGGTGTTCGCCATGTGCCGCAAATCAAGAAAAATCTGATTAGCACTGGCTTAGTGGATGACAGTGGTTACCACACCACATTTGGGGATTCCAAATGGGTGATTACTGATGGCCAGGTTGTAGTGGCTGAGGGTTTTAAGAGTGATACCTTGTACCCTCTTTATGTTTCCAGTGTGGGTAATCATGTTGTTGCCATAACCGAGCTGCCAAAGGTTTCATTGTGGCATAGCCGGTTGGGACACATGTCTGTTAAAGGAATGCAAGAACTGTCACGTTTGGGTTATCTGCCGTCTCTTTCTTTTTCAGATTTGCCTACTTGTGATCATTGCATATTTGGCAAGCATTCTGTGACTCCTCATAAGAGGAGAACTCCCCAGAGTAGAGCACCACTTGATCTAGTGCACACTGATTTGTGTGAGATGCCACAGTTATCACTAGGGGGTGCAAAATATTTTATTACTTTCATTGATGATGCCACACGCAAAGTGTGGGTCTATTTCTTGAAGCATAAGGGCGATGCCTTAGATGCTTTCAAGAAGTTTGTTGCTCAGGTTGAGAATCGGACAGGTCGCAGGCTGAAATGCCTCAGATCCGATAATGGGGGTGAGTATGTGTCACATACTTTTGTGCAGTTTTGCCAAGCTAAGGGCATCAAACAGGAACTCACAGCCCCTCATAATGCATCTCAAAATGGTGCAAGTGAGCGTATGAATAGAACTATTCAGGAGAAGGTTCGATGTATGTTGTCTTATGCTGCATTACCCCATGGCTTTTGGGCAGAAGCCGTGCAAACAGCAGTTCACATTATTAACAGGTCACCAAACAAGGCTTTGGAGTTGAAAGTGCCAGAGGAGGTGTGGTCTGGCAAGCCACCTTCATATAAGCACTTACGTGTATTTGGCTGCGAGTGCTTTGCTCATGTACGCAAAGAACTACGCACCAAACTGGATCCAAAGTCTATCAGATGCATCTTTATGGGTTATGGTGACGAAGGTGAAATGGGGTACAGGTTATGGGATCCCGTTAAACGGAAGATTATACGCAGCAATGATGTCATCTTTAAAGAGGATAGTGTACACAAGGAACCCGTGCAACCTGTGGAATACAGGAGGGTTATTTATGATGATGTTGGACAGCAAAGAATGCCCATTTATATGCAGCAGCAGGCTGCTGCAGATAACCCTGTTCAAGAGGGTATACAGGCTGAAAATCAGCCAGATAATTTTGCCAATGATGCACCACTGGATATGCCAGCAGATGGGGCTGTAGAACAGCGAGATATGGTAATACAGCCACCCGTCATGCATGACGAACAGGCTGGACAGCAGCCTAATCCGGAACATTTTGTTAGGAGGAGCACCCGTGTACAACGGCCTCCTGCGAGGTTTGTTCCAGGAGCCAATAATGTGGCTGATTTTATCATGCTGACAAATTGTGGTGAGCCTTCCAGCTTCAAGGAAGCTATGGGAAGAACAGAGAAAAAGAAGTGGAAGAAAGCCATGCAGTCAGAAATGGACTCCCTACTTCAAAATGATACATGGGACTTGGTGCAGCTACCTGCAGGCAGAAAGGTTTTGCCATGCAAGTGGGTTTACAAAGTCAAAGTGGATTCAAATGCTTTACCGAGGTATAAGGCCAGATTGGTTGCCAAGGGATTTAAGCAGGAGAAGGGCATTGACTTTGATGAGATCTTTTCCCCTGTAGTCAAGATGACTACTTTGAGAGCAGTGTTAGCTCTTGTTGCTCATGACGACATGGATTTATGTCAGATGGATGTGAAGACAGCCTTTCTTCACGGAGATCTCCATGATGAGATCTATATGAGTCAGCCAGAGGGATATGCTGTTGAAGGGAAAGAGCAGCTTGTGTGTAAGCTCAAGAGGAGCTTGTATGGACTCAAGCAGGCGCCAAGAGAATGGTACAAGAAGTTTGATGCCTTCATGCAGTCCCAAGGGTATCATAGGTGTGAGACCGATCATTGCTTGTACACCAAACGGGCAAAGGATGGCAGTTTGATGCTACTCATTCTATATGTGGATGACATGCTTATTGCCAGTAAATCTCAGCATGAGATTAGTGCTTTGAAGAAACAACTGCATAAGTCTTTTGACATGAAAGACTTGGGTGATGCAAATCATATTCTTGGCATGCGGATTACTCGTGATAGGTCCAAGGGACTTTTGTTTCTGTCACAGAAAGAGTACATTGACAAAGTACTGCAGCGCTTTAAAATGGAGGGGGGGAAGTCTATTAGTACCCCGTTGCCTCCACATTTAAAACTCAGCAGTAAGGACAGCCCCAGATCAGATGATGATAAGGCTGAAATGGCCAAGGTTCCGTATGCATCTGCAGCTGGATCTTTGATGTATGCCATGGTTGCCACTCGTCCGGATATTGCTTTTGCGGTGGGAGTCATCAGCAGGTATATGGAGCAAATCCAGGCAAGCGGCACTGGGAAGCAGTGAAAGGTGTCTTGAGGTATCTCAAGGGTACCAAAGACTTGTGCATATGCTATGGTAGGCAGGATGCATTGGTGCATGGTTTTACAGATTCAGACTATGCAGGCAATGCAGATAACCGGAAGTCTACTACCGGTTATATTTTCACATTTGCAGGAGGTGCTATATCATGGGTGTCTCGGTTGCAGAAATGCATTGCACTGTCAACTACTGAAGCTGAATATGTTGCAGCCACTGAGGCTTGCAAGGAAGCAATATGGCTTACTCGGCTGGTGGGAGACTTGGGCATTACAGGAGATATGCCAGTTTTGCATTGTGATAGTCAGAGTGCTATCATGTTGGCAAAGAATCCGGTCTTTCATCAGAAGACCAAGCACATAGATGTGAAATATCATTTCATCAGGGAGGTACTGGAAGACAAGCGACTTGAGCTTGTGAAGGTGCATACTGATGATAATCCTGCTGATTTGCTCACTAAGAGCTTGCCTACAGAGCGGTTTGCACATTGCCGCCACATCATGGGATTAGGATGAGACCACTCTTATTTTATGGTCTTGTATACAGTAACTGTATATTGCTGTAATTTTTATTCTTTTCTCCCCTTTAGGCACATTGGCCTTTAGGTGGGAGGTTGTTGGGGTAAAGGCACATTGCCACCCTTCTGTTAAAGATAAGACATCTATGACTGTCTTAAGACAGTCATAGGGTAAAACCTAATCCTATGAAACTAATGAGTTTGTGGTGTGGCTCATCACTTCACACCCGCACACCAGAGTCTTCTCTCTCTCACACTCTCCTCCCTCTTGCTCTTCTTCCCCCTTCAGGCCTTTCATTGCGTACAGTATGGTACACAATTTGCTCTGGCTGAAGGACCTCCTCCAGCTCATCCATTTTTGGTGGATCCTTTGATATTGGCTTTGTAGGCTCCGGCCCCTGGAATTTCTTTAGAAGACTCACATGGAATGCATTGTGAATCCTCCAATGCTCTAGCAATGCCAACCTGTATGCAACCGCATTTATTCTTTCTGTAATCTTGAAAGAGCCATAGTACCTGGAAGATAACTTTGCATACACTTTCTGTTTGCCTTTAAACTTGCGGAGCCTAGCTTTCTCGAACTTTAAAAGTACCCAATCCCCTTCCTTGAGATTTAACTGTCTCCTATGCTTATCTACAGCACTCTTATGCTTCTCTTGAGACCGTTTAATTGCTGTCCGGACTTGGCTGTAAGCTGTTTGGAGGTCTCTCACAAATTGATCAGCTGCAAATATTTCATCCTTGGTCCTCAGGATAGGTGGCAGAATCATCTTCCCATAAATGACCTCAAAGGGGGCTTTTCGTATAGAGCTGTGTACTGTATTATTGTAAGCAAACTCTACCAATGGTAGGTACTTTTCCCAGTCTGAACCTTGGTCACCCACGTAGCATTTCAGCATATCCACTGCTGTAGAATTTGCTACTTCAATTCGACCATTTGTTTAGGGGTGGAAAGAAGAAGAAAAATTCAGATTTGTCCCGACATTATCAAATAAAGCTCTCCAAAATAGACTGGTCATTCTGGGATCTCTATCACTGACAATGGACTTAGGCATACCATGGTGCTTAAAGATCTGTGCCATACAAAGCTTAGCCATATGATCTGCCTTCATGGTTTTGCGAACCGGAATGAAATGAGCTTGCTTGCTGAATCTATCAATGATAGTCCAAATCCCATCATTCCCTGACTTTGATCTTGGCAAATAAAAAATGAAGTCCATTGCAATACTTTCCCACGGTGCCAGAGGCACTGGAAGAAGCATAAGTAGGCTAGGCGCCTTCCGTCTATCATACTTCACTTTCTGACACGCAAGGCATTAAGTAATAAACTGATGTATATCTTTCCGCATCCCTGGCCAAAAGAAATACCTCTCTAGTGCTTGAGTTGTTGCTGCAATTCCTCTGTGTCCAGCATAGGGAGGTGCATGGCATTCCTCTTTCCTCATCTTTTGGGTGATGCATAGGCAGTCATCTTTCATTAAATTTCCTTCTTTCAGGGAATAGTGACTGGTGGACTGCCCCTCTTGCATTTGCTGTAAAATTTCACCAAAATCTGCATCATTAGCATATTTCTCTCTCATATCTTCCAGGTCTTGATGATAAGCAATAGTCACATTGTTGACCTGGGGTCTTCGAGACAAAGCATTTGCTACTCTGTTCCGAACTCCTGGAGTATGGACAATCTGAAAATGATACATTGATAGCATATTTGCCCATTTCATATGCTTCTCAGAAAGCTTTGTCTGAGTCAAAAAGTATCTCAGACTTTGGTGATTTGTCTTAAGTGTAAAATCTGCACCCAAAAGATAATGCTTCCATGTATGGATGGCATGAATTACAGCCAATAACTCTTTCTCATAGATTCCCAGATATCTCTTTGCATCTCGGAGTCTCCTACTCTCATAGGCCACTACATGACCATTCTGATGCAATGCAGTCCCAACACATTCCCCACAAGCATCACAATCCACATCAAATGGTTGATACAAATCTGGAACTATAAAGATTGGCTATGTGGTCAGCCTCTCTTTGAGTGTGATGAATGCTGTCTTTTGAGGAATTCCCCATCTGAAAGCTGCATTTTTCTTAGTAAGATCGTGGAGCGGATTGGCTATATCCACAAAATGCCTGATAAATCTTCTATAGTAAGAACACAGGCCTAGAAAACTTCGAACTTCATGCACAGTTTTCAGCTCTGGCCATTCCTGAATGGCACGGATCTTTGCCGGATCCATCCGTATCCCATCTTTGGATATTATATGCCCCAAGTAATGGATTTCTTCCAGGAAGGATTCACTTTTCTTGTTGTTTGCATAGAGCTGATGATTTCTCAGCTCTTGAAACACTATAGCAAGATGTTCCTTGTGCTCTTCTTCGGACTTAGAAAAGATAATTATGTCATCGAAGAAGGTACCAGTGCACTGTCTGTAGGGTCGGAAGATACGATTCATCATCCTATTGAAAGTAGCTGGAGCATTTGTTAGTCCAAAAGGCATCACCAGATATTCATACAACCCAAAAGTAGTGCGGAACGTTGTCTTGTGCACATCCTGAAGCTCTATCCTTACTTGGTGATAGCCACTCTTTAAGTCTATCCTACTGAAAACTGAAGCTCCATTTAACTGATCCAGCACATCATCAATGCGCGGAATAGGGAATCTATTCTTGATGGTCATTTTGTTCAGTGAGCAGTAATCGACGCTCATATGGAATGAGCCATCTTTCTTTTGCACTAGCAGTACAGGGGAACAAAAAGGAGAAGAACTGGGCTGAATCAGCCCC
The DNA here is from genome assembly GCF_047967505.1 of Dipteris shenzhenensis. Classification (NCBI taxonomy): domain Eukaryota; kingdom Viridiplantae; phylum Streptophyta; class Polypodiopsida; order Gleicheniales; family Dipteridaceae; genus Dipteris; species Dipteris shenzhenensis. The sequence goes on from NC_141609.1 coordinate 12,911,938, forward strand.
TTGGACAACAAGTCCTGCACCTGAGTCATAATCTCTTCTCACTGAGTTGCACTAACTCTGTATGGGGGCGTATTGGGTGGCTCGTTGCCAAGAATGAGTTCTATGCCATGATCCTCAGGTCTCTCAGGAGGTAGCTCCCTTGGCAAAGCGTTAGAAAAGCAGTCTTTAAATTTTCAAGAAACTGAAATTTATTCTGATTTGCCTCACTTATTTCAGCATGCATTTCCACATCTCTCTCTTTTACAAAAATCATGTAAGCTGAAACTGCAGACTTTATTTCTTTTCCAACAGAACTATTTGATACAATGGGAATAGTTTCCCCTCTATTCCTAGCAACCACACGATGTACTTTGTCCCTATGTACAAACTCTAGCACTCTTTTAGCACTCTTTCAGGAAGAGTCAACTTCACTGCCTTGTGATGAAACCAAGGCATACCCAAGACTACATCATGATGTTTCAGTGGAGAAATGAAGAAGTCTTCATGATCCACATAACTTTGTACATGAAGACAGAGCTTCCCTATCAAGGGAGTCACTGGCACAGAGGGTTCCCACAGCACATCTGATCGGCATCCAAAGCCTTACCCAACTCCTCTGTCTTTATTCCCAGCCTCAGAGCTAGATTCTCTGATATGAAGTTATCAGTAGCCCCTGGATCAAATAAAATCAGCGCTTGCTGGTCTCTGACTTTACCCCATGATAGCAGCAATTCTCGTTCTTCTGGGTTTGAAACATGACCAAGTATGTCAAGAATTCCTCCTGCCATTGGCTTTTGCGGTCCCCGTGGCTTCTCTGCCTCTTTTCCCTTCGAAGTTGAAGGTTTTTCTAGGCACTGGGCAGCCACACGCCCCTCTTTGCCGCACCTCAAGCATTTACCCTCTTTCCTGAAAGTTTCAATCTGTTCAGGGGTAAACTGTGCTCTTCCCTTATAGGGCTTTTGCACTTGGTTTCCCCTCGGCTTCTGAGGCTGAAATCCCCTCTTTTGAGCCTTGGGAAACTCTCTTATTTCAAACTTGGGGGTGGCTGACTTTTTATCCCTCAGTAACTCTGCTTGTAGTGAAGGCACATCAGTAGGATCCTGCATGTACATGAGACTAGCCACATTGGCTGAATGCATGAGATCTGATATTTCTTTAATATCTTTGGTGTTCACTTGGGCCTGTATCTTAGGAGTGAGTCCTACCTTGTACTTCCTGAGTTGAGTCTTGTCAGAAATATTCTTGAAAGGCGAATCGTGCAAGTATGCGTCCCAAAATTTCTGGTTGTAAGACTCAACTGTATCTTGTGCTTCCATATGAATGCTCTCCCAACCCAAAAGGACATGATCCCGAAATTGTTTGGGAATAAACTGTTTATAGAAAGCTTTCTTGAAGTCCTTCCATTTCCTGGGGGCTACATAGTTGGCTGTTTTAGCTATCCACCATGCACTGGCTGTACCAGTCAAGTGTAAACCAACCATATGAAGCTTTGAGGACTCACTGAACTTTTCGAGGCTAAAGGCAGCATCAAACTGCCTTATGAACTGCATAGCCTTTTCAGCTTGGCCATACTGGCCATTGTAAGTGGCAAATCTTACTTTTTTTTTTTTGCAAAAAGAGACTTCTATTAAGTATTAAAGAAAACCGTTAGAGCAAGCTCCATATGGGATACACCATGCAATGCATGAAAAGCTCAAGAGCCAAAAAGAAAGGATTGGGGCTGATAGTGCCATCTCAATCCGGTAGAAACCTCCGAAAAAAAGGGAGAACCCCTCCAAACTCGAAGAAATACAGTCCTCCTAGAAGAGGCTGCATGTGAAGGGCCCTGCATGCTAGCCCATATGGCTATCAAAGTGTGAAACGTGTCAGTCCAAATACTTGTGAACACTTGTGATGGGTGTATCTGGGTGCCATCCAAGGCCTCTGTACATTTGGCTCTCCAAATGTGCCAAGAGGAAATGCTAGCCAAAATCTCCCAAGAGGTGTCCATTGAAGCGTGAGAAGCTCTGAAGGGAGTAAGTGGTATATCCTGAAGAGAGTAGGGCTCTATCACCTGCCGGCGGACGGAGAGTGCCCAAGAAGAAGGCTTACCCTCATAAAACACCTGGGGCCTAGTAAGGGATAACCATGCGACCGAGCCCCAAGTCATGAAGAAAGGGGAAGTATGAAAAATGCTGAGTATCCGAGCAACCCCTTTCCAAACAGTCCTCGCCTGACTGCAGTCCCAAAGGCAATGTCGCACTGACTCCCCTGCAGAATGACAGCGAGGGCAAGTGGGATCAGCCCCAAATCGTGATCTCCACTGGTTCACTGCAATCCCTCCATGAATAGAAAGCCAAAAGAAAAGAGTGATCTTTCTATTTCTGAGGGATTTCCAGAGCCTCCTCCAGAAACTCCCACGCAAATCTGCGGTGATGAAGAAGATGTTCCAATGGGGGGCTCTAGAGGAAATCCAACCCCTACTGCTCAACTGAAATCTCCTGGCATTACCAACCGTGAAACGAAAGAAGGGAATCCCCCTCTCTCGGTGCCCATTATCTATCCATTCCCACTCTCCTGGGTCCCATTGCAAGCACCTGATAGGTGCACCTCCATATAACCACAATCTCCAGGATCCTAGGGCCAAGAGCAGAGGGTCAGGGTCTAAGTACCACTGCAAGCCCGCTCCATGGTCCACAAAACCAGCAATCCTGACAGGTTGAAAGGCAACCTCTAGAAGGATATCATCCGTGGATCTAGAGAGTATACCTCCATCCCCAATGTCAAAGACCAGTGCATCTTCCTCAAGACCTCGAAGAGCGATCACCTATAGAGGAACTGCTATCCTCGAAAAAGCTCCCATTCAAGTGGTGGAAGTAATAGGCATCTCAACTGTCCATTTCACCGGGATGGCTGCATCTATCTGCTGAATCCTGCGTGCTACCCCTCTGAGGTGACTCACTGACTATAGTCTCTGATCCTCAGGGAGCTTGATAAATGCCTTCCAAGTGCCTACTGTGTAGGTGGGGCCTCTCTCCCATCTAGACCATTGCATGTAATGGGAAGTGCCCTGTGGTCTGCCATGCTCATCAAGTATACTATCATTCCAAATGATCCGCTGCCTATCAATCTCTTCGAGGGTAGAGGGCGGAACCCTCCGAAGAGTGTTCTTGAAGCTCCCCCAAGCTTTCAAGATGGCAGTCATGAGAGGAGAGGCAGGAGATCTGAGAGGGGCGGAAGTAAAAATCCAGTGAGGGCTGTCTACCCAATCATCTCCCAAGGTAGGTGTGCAAGCTTGAATGCGCCAAAAAAAGAAATCCTTCCAAGGTTCCTGCCCAGGCATGAGTCCCCTCATCACCACCTTACAAATCAATGCCCTGCACTACAAGTCTGGGTCAATGATATTAAGGCCCCCTTCACATGTAGGGAGAATAATGGTCTCCCAGGCCACCCTTGTTGCAACATTTGCCGTGCCATCAAGTCCACTCCATAAAAAATTCCTAACTGGTCTAATGAGCTGAGTGATGCAATCCCTAGACGGGCATCAGCAAGAACACACAAACCAGGTGGTTGCCAAAAGAACCTGGTTCACTACCACAACTCTAGGTGCAAGGTCAAGTTTGGTTGAGCTCCAAAAAATTAGCTTTTTCCTTATACTCTCCAGTATTGGGGCAAACTGCTGTGCTGGAGAGATGCCCAACCCTACCTGGCATTCCAAATATCTGACAGGAATACCCCTCTGAATCCAGGAAAAGCCAATGTCAACTCCCCAGCCTGGAGTGTCCTCATCGTTGATCCAAAAGCCAAAGGATTTATGCTAGTTAATGTGTGCCCCTGCAGCTGAGCAAAAGATATCCAAGGCTGTCCGGAAAGAAACAAGTGACTGCGAAGAGGCCTCAATAAAAATAGCAGTGTCATCAGCCAACTCACAGTCAAGAAGCTCCTGCTCCTGTCTCAAGGGTAATCTCAGCCCATAAAGATCAGCCTGAGATCTAAGGAAGATACTCATAGCTTCTTCCACAAAAAGAAAGAGGAAGGGGGCTAAAGGGCATCCCTGACGAATTGACTTGGAAATCTGAGTCACCCCTTACCCCTCCGATCAAAACCTGGCCGTGGGCTGATCTAAAAAGGGAGGCCACCCCTCTAATCCATGCATCTGAAAATCCAAATCGTAGAAGAGTGCCCTCAAGAAAACCCCAATCTACTCTGTCATAGGCTTTCTCAAAGTCCAAGAGTAGAACTGTAGGCCATTCTTTGGTGGTTCTAGTGATGCCCTATTGGCCATGGTATGTGCCTTGTAGGCATAAATAAAGACACTTATAGTGTTGGTGTCTTTTAGGCCACATAGGACATTTAGTCCTATGTAACACCTAGGACACTTAGTCCTAGGTCTAGGTACTTGTACCTTGTATTCCTTTGTTTTTGGTTAATCCAAGATTTGACGTGACGGCTAACTCATCGCTTCTTTAGCTACCTGCACTCTCTCTCTCCTAATCGATCCTACAGTGGTATCAGAGTGGGGCTTGACTTGTCTTCCTGCCCCCGGACTCCCTGTTGTACGTGTCCGTACTAGGTTTTGTACTTGCGTCGTACAGATCCGTACCTACCATCGTACTTATGTAGTACAACTTACGTACTTACGCTGTATTGTCTGTCCCGTACCAGAGCCATGGTACATGTGCCACCATACAAATCAGTACTTGCATCGTCGTACTGTCCGTACTGACCGACGTGCATACACCGTACAGCCTGCACACAGGATTTGCATCACTGTACAGCCACGTGGGAATGCACCTACATCCGTACATCGTACTTTCGTTGTAAGTGATCCGTACATCGTGCATATTTCGTACCGCTCCTCCGTACAGCCACGTGTGCACGTACCAGGGTACCGTACAGTTCCGTACATATGTCATACTCAATTCCATACAGTTATCGTACACTGTTCCATACAAGCAACGTACTGCTTTCGTACCGGCATAGTACCTATTACCGTACTGGCATCCGTACAATTGTACTTGATCCGAAATTTGGTCAACAAAAATTTGGGACTTTTGCGTTGGAAGCTAAATTTCAACTGAGCAGTAACTCATACTTTTGAGTTTGGGACAATAACTCATACTTTTGCATTTTCAAGCCTTGAGGCTATACATTTGGGTCAATATTGCAGGACATTGAGTCACTTTTGCAGGACATTGAGTCAAATCTTCATACATTGGGTCACATTTGCAAAAAATTTCAGCAAAATTTGGGGCTTTTCTGTATTTGCCCTCTTTTTGGCCTATTTGCCCTCAATAAATTTGCAGCTTTTGCCAGATTTGCTGTTTTTGCAGTAAACATTGCTTGCCACAGTCACATTTGGCTCAGATCTGCATTTGCCCTTTGATTTGGGTCAGAAATTTGCAGATTTGTAGTGATAGCCTTGAGGCTTTTGGGTTTTCAGGTCTTTTTCAAGGTATCACATTTGCTATGGCTGGGAACAATCAAGAATTATTTGGAGTTCTTCGTGAAGATGATAAGTTGGATGGCACCAACTATCCGATGTGGTCTTATCTCATGAAACATATTCTTGTTGCAAAGCATTTGTGGAATATTGTTTCTGGGGCTGATCTAAGGCCAGCCAATGCTTGCCTCTACTGCTGGTCCTTTTGCAGGGGGTACTCCTCCTGCTGCCTCTTACTCCTGCTACTGCTCTTCCAACTCAAGAACAGTCAAGATGGGATGCAAGAGATGCAAATGCACATTCATGTATTGCTTTATCATACTGCTTTATCATACAAGAGAATCATTATTCCACACATCCGGTGTTGCAGGACAGCAAAGGATGCTTGGGATAAATTGGCTTCTCTCTATCAGATTCGCAATGAAGCTCGTGTTGCATATTTGAGAAGGCAATTACAGGAAGTCAGTATGAATGAAGGTGACTCTATGGATGCATACCTGACAAAGGTCAAGGACCTCATGGAACAGCTTGCCAACATTGATGAGGTGGTGCTAAATTCACAGCTTGTCAGTACCACATTGAATGGACTGCCAGATACATATCAAGGGCAAGGCTTCCAACCCTATGGGCAAGCCAAAATCTGCGCAAGCCTGCAATTCCTCCCATGCATCTAAAAATACAGCAGATAAGTCAAAGAAGAAAAGATGCAACTATTGTCGCAAGCCTGGACATGACATTTCAGAATGCAGGAAGCGAATTGCTTCAAAGAAAAAGAAAGTAGGATTGACAGTTAATGCCTCACATGCTATTGAATCCCATGAGCCAAAAGATGCTTCACATGCACATGCTCTTCAGGATGATTGGGCATGGGCTGTCCATTGCTCATTTGATCCCTCCAAAGCTGATGCATTCTTTACTGCTAATGATGCTCAGTCTTGGTACTTCGATAGTGGTGCTTCCAAGCATGTCACATCTTGCAGACAGTTGTTTCATTCTTTACCTGATGCACCTCGAGGGGGGATTGTCACATGTGCTAATAATGCTTCATATGCTATTAAAGGAATTGGAGATGTGCAGCTCACATCCATTTCAAGCCATCCTGTTACTCTGACAAATGTTCTTTTTGTGCCTAGAATTGAAGTCAACTTGATTTCAATTTCAGCAATTGCCACTTCAGGTTTCAGAGTTATTTTTGATGGCTACAGATGCCTACTTTATGATCTTCGTGATGACAATGCCATAGTTCTCACTGGCACTTTGCAAAAGGGGCTTTATCACCTTGATCATCACTTAGCTGCACTTTTTATTGAAGCATTGGCTATTTCAGATTCACAGCTTGCTGAAACTCATCTTTGGCATGAGAGAATGGGCCATCTCAATTATAGAGCTCTTGCAAAGCTACATTCACAGCAGATGGCAAATGATGTATCTCAAACTCACACAGTTTCCAAACATGTGTGTGAGGGTTGTCTTTTGGGTAAGATGCATCGGTTTCCTTTTCACAAGAATTGTCCAAAACTCTCACAAAGGAAATTGCAGCTAGTGCACAGTGATGTTTGTGGCCCAATGAGGACAAATGCCATTGGAGGGTACAAATATTTCATGACTCTCATTGATGATTTCACAAGATATTGCTGGATATATCCTTTAAAAGCCAAATCTGAATTTTTCTTATGCTTTCAGAGGTGGCTGAATATGGTTGAGATTGAATCAGGATGCAAGCTTGTCACCCTCAACACAGATAGGAGGGGGGAGTATATGTCTAAGGAGTTTGATGCATTTCTGTCTTCACGGGGCATCATTCACTCATGCACTACTCCTTACACTCCTCAGCAGAATCCCGTTTTTGAAAGGAACAACAGGTCCACAATGGAGATGGCCAGATGAATGCTTAAGGCCAAGTCTTTGCCCAATAAATTTTGGCTTGATGCAGTGATGTGTGCCAACTATGTGCTGAATAGATCACCTACACGGGCATTGAAGACTGTTACACCTTATGAAGCATTGAAAGGCAGGAAGCCTTCACTTTCACACGAGAGTTTTTGGGTCTCTTGCATATGTTCATGTACCATCTCAGCTGAGACATAAGCTTGATGACAAGGCAATCAAATGCATATTTATTGGTTACAGCCAGGAGAGTAGAGGGTATCGGTTATACCAACCAAATATTGGGAATATTATTGTCAGTAGAGATGTAATCTTTGCTGAACATTTAGCTTCTCCTCTTGTGGAATGCAAAGCCAAGCCAGATGTTGACATGTTTGATGCCTTTGAATCTTAGTTACCTCTGCCATCCTCAGAAGAGGACTTTGACCAGCAACATGAGCCTCCTGCAGGCCCTCCACCAAGCAATAATTAGCCACTACCTCATGCTGATTTACAGGTTTCTCTTCCGGCACAAAATGATCCCACTATTCATGATGTAGTCATTGAAGAAAGAGCTGTCAATAGACAGCAAAGGCAAGTTCCCAGATGGCTTCTTGATACATTGAGGGACAGCAAACAAGATCAGCCTTTTGCTGCCCGGACAAGATCAGGGAATAGACAGCATGGTCACTTTCTTGAGTTTGCACTCCTTGCTACAGCTTCCAATGAAGAGCCTCTGTGCCATAAAGATGCTTTTGACAGCAAAGAGTGGATGGATGCAATGAGCTGAATTACATTCCATCGCTAAAAATGACGCATGGGAATTAGTAGATCTCCCTCCAGGCAAGCATGCCATTGGAACTAGGTGGGTCTACAAATTAAAAAGGAAATCTGATGGTAGCATAGATCGATACAAAGCCCGTCTTGTTGCAAAAGGGTATGCCCAACAACAAGGCATTGACTTTGAGGAGACATTTGCTCCCACATCCAGGATTACTACCATTAGATGTGTCATTGCCATTGCAGCCCATCATCATTGGCAAGTGCACCAACTTGACATCAAGACTGCTTTTCTTCATGGGGATCTGCAGGAAGAAGTCTATGTCACACAACCTCCTGGCTTTGAGGTTGTTAATTCTGAAAATAAGGTATGCCGGCTTAGAAAAGCCCTTTATGGTTTGAAGCAGGCACCCAGGGCATGGTATGCCAAAATTCATGCACACTTACTATCCCTTGGTTTTCGGAATAGTCCCTCAGAACCCACTCTTTATGCTCGTGGGAGTGGATCTGGTTTTTTAGTGCTGATTTTATATGTGGATGATAAGCTCATCACGGGCCCAGATACTCAGCAAATTGCAGCTTTCAAGGCTGATTTGCAGCAGATTTTTGACATGTCAGACATGGGACAGCTTCATTATTATTTGGGCATTCAGTTTGCTCATGTTGAGGGGGGTATCATGATGTCTCAGTCCAAGTATATTGGACAGCTCCTTGATCGTTTTCAGTTTGAGGATTGCAAGCCAATCTCTACTCCAGTGGACCTTGGCTTCAAATTCTCAGCTCATGATGGGAGCCCAGCATGTGATATCACTCTTTATCAGCAAGCTGTTGGATGCCTTATTTATTTATGTCACACCAGACCTGACTTGCAGTATGCAGTATCTCAGCTCAGCAGATTCATGCACATGCCCAGTTCACAGCATTGGCAGGCAGTGAAGAGAGTCTTCAGATATGTCAGAGGCACTCAGGATTTAGCCCTTTTCTATGGTGATCAGGGTTCACTTACCATGCATGCTTACACGGATAGTGACTGGGCAAGATGTTCCGACACCAGAGTGTCACATACTGGCAATTGTTTTTTGCTTGGCAATTCATGTATCTCTTGGCTCAGCAAGAAGCAACCAACAGTTGCCACACTAGCTGTGAGGCTGAGTACAGGGCAGCTTTCACCGCTACAGTAGAGTGTGTTTGGCTTCGACAATTACTTACAGATCTTGGTATTCGCCATACATCCTCCACTATTGTCTACACTGACAGCCAGAGTGCTTTGGCCATTGCGCGTAACCCAATGTTTCATGCACGTACCAAGCATATTGAAGTTCATTATCATTATGTTCGGGAGCGGTTGTCAGCAGGAGACATAGAGTTGTCCTATCTTCCCACAGAGGACAACATAGCAGATATGTTTACAAAGGCACTTCCTCTTCCCAAGTTCGAAGTCTTTCGACAGGCTTTACACTTGGTTCCCTTTGTTACATGATCTGACATCTCTTGTACATTCATAGGTGGCTATATTCTTTTGGATGAACATGTGCCACCATGAGTATTCTGAGACGTTTCCAGAGTACTTCAGCCCATCCCATGGAGGGGGGTTTGTAGGCCATCCTCTGGTGGTTCTAGTGATGCCCTATAGGCCATGGTATGTGCCTTGTAGGCGTAAATAAAGACACTTATAGTATTAGTGTCTTTTAGGCCACCTAGGACATTTAGTCCTATGTGACACCTAGGACACTTAGTCCTAGGTCTAGGTACTTGTACCTTGTACTCCTTTGTTTTTGGTTAATCCAAGATTTGACGTGACGGTTAACTCATCGCTTCTTTAGCTACCTGCACTCTCTCTCTCCTAATTGATCCTACAAGAACTGCCAGCCTCTGCCTGCTTGGCATAGCCCACTCTGTGGCTTCCCAAAAGGAAAAGATATTATCAAATATGCTCTTGCCATGCACAAAGCCTGTCTGAGTATCATGGATGAGGTTCGGAAGAAGGGGCTGCAATTGGATGCTGATCGCCTTGGCAAGGATTTTGTATAGAGTGCCCAAAAGAGTGATGGGTCTCCAATGGGATACAAAATTCATGTTGCCACCTTTCGGGATAAGGTGTATGAGTCCCTCGGTTAGTGAGTCAAGCATCTCACCTGAGTCCCAAATGCCCTGCAGGGCTGAAGTAATATGATCACCTATCATATCCCAAAAGGCTGTAAAAAAAGATGGAGTAAGACCATCGGAACTAGTGCACTTGCCCTTCTGAAGGGTGGAGAGAGGAGTCCTGAACTCTGTGTTGGTAAAGCGTGCATCAAGTGAGCATATCATCTCTGGTGTGACCAACACAGGTAAACTCTGCCAAACTACATCTCTGGCCACATCTCTGGCCTGTGTGTCAGGATCTGCAGAAAGAAGGGAGGCATAAAATTTGTCGCTAAGTGCATGACGGTATCTGGATGAGATTGCAAAACGCCGTCAAAGTCAATAAGCTGCCTGACACTCTCTCTACTATGTCTAGGACCAAGTGTAGAGAAAAAGTGTTTATTGACTCTCCCTTCCATCTGTATCCAAAAGGACTCCGTGCATGAAAGGTGCATGAAAGGCATACTCTGCTCTTTGATCAAGCAATGTCTGCAAGTGAGCCCTTGCTGTAGCAGGGCGCTCTTGTATCCAAGCATCTGATGGTCATCTCTACTCCTCCCTCTGCAAGGCTGCCAATTGTCGGCGGATACCAATATCCCGCCTGAGTACCTCACCTCGCCGCCGAGCACTAGCGACAGAGTGATAAAAGTTGCTGATACTGGCAAGTGCTGTGGCCACGTGTGAAGGATCGGCTACCCCCCCTGCAAGTGAGAAACCTAGATCTCCAAGACTGCCTCTGTGAGAGTCTCATATGTGTATAAGGCATCGGGGATCCTGATACTGTGAGACTGTCCTCTCAGATGGGGCTCTTAGATAGATAAAACTACCAGAAAATAGTCGGAGGTGGAAACACCAGGTGCAACGCAAACTGTCCCCCTTCTATCAAGAGCCCAGTCATCCACATAGAATTTGTCAATTCGAGCATGGATAGGCATCTACACCCCATAGTTCGACCACGAAAACAAAAGTGACTGAGACTGAATATGAAATGCATTATCTGACCAAACATCTCTGCCACTGAACCTGAACAAGAAGGCATCCCAAGCTGCTCTCTCGAGGGAATGAATACCAATGTTTACTGGAGCTACTCTTACTTTTGTTGCACATTGCTCCTAATTCTGGAGTGATGAATGTGTTGCAATGACGATCATTTTCCATTAAAATAGCAACCATTTCTTCAATTTTCATCACACGAGCAACTCGAATGACACCAAGAATATCTGCATAGCTAGGATCGTCTTTGAGACTATTAAGAAGTGCAACCCTCTTATCATCATTATCAGGAGGAGCTTTCAAGGCATTGAGTTGTTGTACGAGGATACCTAAAACATTGTGAGTCCTTGAAGGAGAAATCCTTAATGGACAACTTATAAGATTGCTGCTTGAGAAAGAGTTTGAAGTTATTAAGACCTTCTCCCAATAGATCATGTTGGAATTGCAAAAAGGATTCAGCAAGTGAGGCAAAAGAGAGAGTTTATTCAAGAGAGACAATCCCAATATATAGGCTCCATTTATATCCAATAGTGACATCACATGTGAGCTCAGTAGAGCGCCTAGATCCTCAAATCTCTCAATCAGTTCCATGATTCTCTCAATCACACACCACACACCTAGATTCACTCAATCACACCTACTGACACCTATCCAAGCACACCATATGTTCACACACTCACAACCTTAGACCTTAGGACTCTAGATCCCATTATATCAATTTCTTCATTCCCCCCCACAAATTGATGACCTCAACCCTAGCAGTAGTCCATGGGAAACTTCTTGGCTTGCCCACCTCTAGTGGCAATATGCATGATCCACAACCTGGTACTCACTCTAGTTGCATCAACAGTAGACTCATTTGGGCATCCTCATCCCAACATGATCTCACTCTGACTTTGATTTGTTGGTTTACAATTGGGAGATAGACAATGACTATGCATGGGAATACCCTTAGATCCAACAAGGTAACACATAAGATTAACAATCATTTTAGGGGGACATCCCAAGGTAGAGAACCCTTATTGACCACACACACAAAAATATTCCTAATTTGAAGATGTGGGGAAATACCCCCCCTTTGATGGCATATCTTGTCCTTTTCCTCCTCCTCTTCCAAGCTACCATAGTGTGAGGTTCATTGTCATTGGAGAGGTTCTTGGTGTAGCCAATCTTGTAGTTCCTTTGCTCTTTGTCCTTTGCCCCCTTGCTTATCGGATGGTGCCTCAACCATGTTGAAGTCACCCCCAATAATCCATGAATCTGCAATGTCAGCCCATGAGAGCAACTCTTTCCAAAAAAGAACACGGTCCCCTCTGTTGTTCGGTTGAGAAAACCAACCTTACGTCCGTCAATCAAAAGTAAAATCGATTGAGCCCTGGAGGGGGGTGATGGTACCGTGTCCAATGACTAGAGGGAGAATAAAATCTGAAACTGATATGCATGTACCTCCTCTGGTTCCCAAGGCAGGAAGCCAAGAAGTTCGGTCTGAAAACAGCTTACCTGACTTGGAGCAATCTCTGGCATCCAATTTGTATTCCTGAAGAAAAAGAATGTCTAAGGAACCACTTGGCACACTTGGATGGAGTTGATTCCTGATCAACTGTCTGCGACGGCGATGAGGGATGCCGCCCAATCCCTGTATTTTCCAACTGGCTATCCTCATCGGTGGGAGGAAGCGGGTTGGAATACCTTACCCGACCTGGTGGCGGAAAAAGAACCCTCCACCGAAGTTGATCTCCTGCCATACACACGAGGTCCAAGGGCAGGAAAGTCCACAGGTGAGAGAGAGAAAGATCTCTCAATAGGGATCCCGATAACTAGCTCTCCGAAAGTGGAAGGTACAAAATCATCATCTAGGAGGTCAGAGAGGTCCTCAAGAGTGGAAAAGGAGTTCCGTTGAGCTAGTCCTGGGGAGGGGGTCCGAAGGATTCCTACCGAAGCAGGGAGAGAATGTAAGACCCCCTTCCCTCTATCCATGGAAGGAGGCACCTGTATTGGGTCTTGATCAAGAACTGCTGCGGACGAGGTGCCAACAACCTGGGCTATTGAGGGAGGTACAGCCTGATCTTGGGGTAGAGTGGAAGAAGGCTCTTGAACACTAGGCTCCAAGGCGTTAGGCTCCTGAGGCTCCAAGGGGGATGCCTCCAAAGCGGTGGAAGTATGATCTGAAGTAGAGGGCCTAACCCACTGTGGGCCAGAGGTGGTGCGGGGTGTAGGAGGGACTCGAGCAACCCTAGGAGGAGAGGGAGTCTGTGTCTGAGGCGGTGCCTGTGGAGCGGTAGGTCTTGCTCCTGCTCTTTGTCGTAAGCTAGTACGAGCTGATTGCTTTCTGGGCCTCTTTTTCTTCTTTGGGCAATCTCTGGCGAAGTGCCCTGAGGATATACGAATCTTGCACTGGTCCTGCCGACCTGCAACCTCAAATCTCTGGTGGAAGAATGACCCATCGGGTCTTTGTAGCATGATGTGGTCATCTGAAATATTAGGGTCCTTGACAATGACGCTAACCTTGGGTACTCCATCCATCCTGACCGCCTCAACAGCCAAAGAGGGCTCGCCAGGAAGAGGGGGGATCTCTGCTACCACACCAAACCTCTCGCCAATAACTGAAAGAAGCTGGTGATAAACTGAGGGGAGACCAGGGAACCTGATGAAAACAGAAACTCCCTGCTTGTTCTCTTCAACTGGGTCAAAGCCCAGCTGAAAGGGAAACAAAAAAATTCTCTTGTAGCTTAGAAATAGAAACCCAGCTTGTAGCAAGTCTCTCGTGACGTTCGGGGATTCTAGGCACATCTGAAAGAAACCTCGTCCCAACAAACGAACATCCTTAAGGTGGGGGGCGAGCTCCCGGGGAAGTGCCGCAAGCATCCAAAATCTCTAGCCTGTGATCTGGAGGGGTGTGAACCAAAGATGCGTGCGAAAAGAGTCGTGGAACACTCATGCTCCAAGTCCTTTTGCAACTGCTGCAGCTCGCCTTTTGAAAATGTGACGGTTCTCGCGACCGGTGTGTGCGGTAACGGATTGACTGAATGGGTACCCATTCATCAATTGAGGTGGGGAAGGCCGACTCAAACACACAAAAAAACTCCGTCCGCTTTCTGATGCCCAGGGGACCCCCAAAAAACGGGGGTACACCTGAAGGGAGAGGGTGAAGGAAGGAGGGAGAGAGGAGAGAGAGCAAGTCAGAAGAAGGGGGTAGGTTGAAGGAGGATGGGAGGTTGAAGAAGGGGGGAGCTGGAAGGGGGGAGAGGGAGGGCAGCAAGGGAGAGAAGGGAAAGGGATAGCAAGAGGAGAGGGGGAGGAGTGATGAGGAGAGAGGGAGGGGAGGAGAGAAGGAGAGGGAAGGGGGGGGGCGGGGGGGAGGTGCAAGCAGCAGCGCGGGGGGGGGCGTGGGAGGAGCAGCGGGGGGGGGCAGCGTAGGCAGCAGCAGGTGGGGGGCAGCATAGGCAGCAGCGTGGGGGTAATGCAGCAGCAGTGCGGGGGGGGGGGGGTAGCGCAGCAGCAGCGTGGGGGGGAAGGGGAGGGGAGGAAGGGGGAAGGGAAGGGACAGCAGGTAGGGAGGGAGGGAGGGGAGGGAGGAGGCAGCAAGGAGGGGAGTCGAGGGGAGGGCAGTAGGAGGAGCTGGGAGCAGCAGCAGCTCCCAAGATGAGAAGCTTTGCGAGTGTCCAATTACTTGAACACAACTCGTGGCTAATGGCAAATCTTATTGACTTCCCACCGTCCTTGAATTCTTTAGTCTGTGTCTTCCTACTGGACTTCTTCTTTTTCTTTTTCTTCTTTGACTCTGAAGATCCTGAAGAAGGAGGTGATGTCGAGGATGAAGAGGTAGAGCTAGAAGATGAAGACGAACTAGATGAACTGTGATGATGCTTCGCCTTCTTCTTCTTGCGAAGAGGACATGCACTTTTCCTCTTTTTGCTCTCCACCACTTCTTCCTGATCTGCTCCAGAGGGAGGGGAGGCTTTTCTGGCTTTCCCTCAAAAAGAGGTTGTACCATTTTGCGAAACAAGGAATTGCTTGTTGCCTCTCCCAACTGAGTAATCAACTCTCTGTAGGCATTCTCTTTGTTTATGCTTCAGCCTGCTGTACCTGGTTAGACTCTGCCATTCCCTCATGGGATGATTGGGCTTGCTGCTGTGAAGCCATCTCTACAACTTGTCTGAGATCTGCAACTCTCTCACACACACTGTGTAAGCAACTGATGCACTCAGCCTTTGCTTTTCAGAAAGAAAGTACCTCAACAAGAGGTGTCTTGCATTCACAACTTGTGCCAGTAATTGGGCTGTCAGATCAAAGCATAAACCCACAAAGTTGCCAAAGCATCAACAATTGTATTGCCCCTTTTCTGGCTACTGCAAAAAGCACTCAGAATGCATCTGATTCATCTTTCCAGTGCACAAAGGCATGCATTTTCTCTTTTCTGGAAATCTCTGATTTCTCTGCTCTTCTGCTGCTTTTCTGACAGTAAAGGTCTGACAGATAGGTGAAAATTGATGGCCAGAACTGTCTCTGCAACTGTCCTTTTTTTTTTTTTTTTGAAGACAGTAACTGGATGGGTAACTAGCTGGTTACACTAACCAGACTGACTGGTTCTGGTTTGGTTAGTCTGCAACTAGACTAACTGGACTGGTCACAGTCTGGTTACAGTGACCAGACTGGTCTGGTTGGGTCAACTAACTGGACCTCTAACCAGTCCACTAACCAAGGTTAGGTTAGCGTAACCTAAAGTTTGCCACATCAGCCACTTGTCTGCCATGTGTCAGTGCCACATCAGCATCTGATCTGGCTGCCACGTGTGGCCACATCATCTTTGTGCATACCTGCCACGTCAGTCACGTGTCAATCAGACCACATCAACGCCACGTGTCATTCAGACCACGTCAGAGAAAACTCAGGTTCCCGTGCAAATCCCGTCACGCCATCGCCTGCAACCCTGCGTAGATCAACATAATTCTAAACGCTCGGATGATTTCGCTTGGCACAATGATCTCGCAAAGCTTCCATCTGACGTGTATTTGCGTATGGAATTCGTCTACTATCTTTGCTGGGTCGGGCGTCGTGTCAATGTCTTCCAGAGACCTTCTGTGATGCTGCCCTGCGTCGATGGTCATAGCTCACATGAAGACATCGTTGGTCATCGATGCTTCTATGATGCCTTCGGACGATTTCGCTTGGCACAATGATCTCGCAAAGGTTCCATCTGACGTGTATTTGCGTATGGAATTCGTCTACTATCTCTGTTGGGTCGGGCGTCGTGTCAACGTCTTCCAGAGACCTTCTGTGATGCTGCCTTGCGTCGATGGTCATAGCTCACGTGAAGACGTCGTTGGTCATTGATGCTTCTATGATGCCTTCGTGCGTGGGCTTCCGTCAATTGTAAGCTCTTTGGAGTCTTCCATAGATGCAATCTCCGAGCCCGTGCGCCAGGTGGAAACCAAGGTAAACTCCCACCAAAATAGCGCCAAAACCTTGAGCACCTTCACCAATTGCTGAAACCTTATGCTCGTATGTAGAGCTCAAGGTGTCATGTTGTTTTACGCCTTCTCTACAAATTGCTATTGCACTCAGCAATTAACGAGCCAATTCCTTCTATGATCTAGAATCGTCACCTCTTTGAAAAGAGGTTGAACCACGCTCAAATACCAATGTAACCTTCTTCACACGCCAACGTCAAAATCCTGCGCTCAGGTTACTCTTACAAACTCTTGCGCTCAATTTACTCTTTTAGAAGCTCTTGCGCTCAATTTACTCTTTCAGAAGCTCTTCCTCACTTCCTCTCTCTAGAGATGCACTAGTACCCAGGACAACATGTTGGGTTGAACCCCCCCAAAGGTATTTTATTTCTTGAAGAGAGAATCTGTTACAAAGTGTTCAGTGTGGAGTTGTCTGATACAAAATCCAACGTGAATCAATATTACAAGAGCTTCAAGCTCATTTCAAATTGGCAACATGCCACTTGTCTAAAATCTAGACTAAGTCCTATTACATGCCACTAAGGGTAACTCTGGAGTCTTCAAAGCACTTGGTCACGCGAACCGCATCCTAGATGCTTGTTAGGCTCCGTAGTGCTTAGGAAAAATAACCCTTCCTACTACCTGCAACAATTAATTAAAGCGCACCACCAGGGCACCCATTAATTGTTAGCGCTTTGCATCCAAATAACACATTGTGGACTAATTCTAGTCACGCTGGGGACGCCCACTGAACACATGTGCGCATATAACAAATATATATAAATATATTTATTCTCTGGTTGACCGGAGTCAACACTCTTGATTATAATAGGGGCTTTGACCAAGGGTCGAGGGGCCTTAATTATAATCAAGTCTCTCCAACTGAACTTGGCACAACTCTTCAACCGAAAATGGCACATCTTGGTTAACCGTGGTTAATCCTCTTGACGCATGCCAAGTCTTGTTGACCGAAGTCAACACTCTCTGACCATAGTCAGCTCTGTGGTTCTCTGGTTAACCGTAGTTAACCCTCTTGGTAATAAACCAAGTCTCCCCGACCAAAGTCAGGCTTACTTGACCAGAGTCAAGTATCTTTGACCATAGTCAATTCTTTGACCATCAAAAGAACTCTTTGACCATAATTAACACATATGAAAACTCTTTAATTATGATCAGATAAATGGTCAACTGTACTTTGACTTAGGATATTTACATTGTGATGACATAGAGCCTGAGGGGTCAAATGACAATGGCCCGAGCTATCAATGATTTGACAATAAACGTTAAGCGCTAGTTGACAATGAGCATAGATCTGCAAAGGTGAAAGGTATCAGAAGGTACGATACGATCTAATGGCACCTACTTCTCTGACGGGCATGTGCGAATGGCTATAAGGGATGGGGTAGTTACCCATGGCAAAATGTGAGAAGAGATCATGTATATAGTCCTAGGAGTTTGGGTCATGCTTGCTACCTAAGCAACACGTATACATAGAGTGTGGCCTCTCGACACGTATATGAATGCTAATGAGCGAGTGATCAGATTTATCATTCAGGAATCAACAGACAATTGTCAACAATAGTGTACAAACCATAAACGAATAGGAGCGAGCCATTAATCATTAGATTTATCATTCAACAAACAATTGTCAACAATAGTGAAGACAAGTACCATATCCCCTCTCTCCTCCTGTAGCTCCTCATCGCCCATGCCCCACGGGTTTGTGATCATGTGGCATGCAAGAACAATTCTTACTCCTCAGTGAGAAAGACATACATATCATCATCCTCATGTCTGCGATCCTCCTCAGATACCTCTCACGTATTTTATCTGGGTTCACTCTAATGGACCTTCATTTGCCAAAGTAGCTGCAAGTTTGCATGGCTGTACTTAAGCCTACAACACAAAAATAAAAGACTTAAATCTAAAACATCCCATAGATTTTAGGAGTCATGCTTCAACACAAATTTCCAAATTTCAAATTTCTATACCAGTACAGTCTTACTTTAATTTTGATAATTACCTCTCAAGTTGAGTAGTGGATATTTCTGTTCCATTTCTTGGAGTGTACAAGGGAGAATACACTCTAAATCCTCTCGCATGCACTCGATGAGCAGTCCTTTGAGAGGACTCTAATGGTAAGCTGCATCAAGGCCAGAGTGCTCTTGCCATACTTCTACCACCACGAAATCGGCCTCAACTTAGCCTCACGGATGCATGCATGAGCTGTACCAAATCTTCTAGAGAGAGCAAACCAAATGTGAGGCAATAGAACTCCATGGAGGCTGAAGCTCTTGTATTGATAAACTCCGTCCATCCTTGTGACAACTTGTATCATCACTTTGGCCCTGCTTCCATAGCAAAATATGCGAGCCAATGCATTTCCATCTAAACTCCCATATGTCCATCATCTCTTGTAGCCTGCCATAACAAATGTCAAATACCAAGTAAAAGAAAGTCTTAGCTATTACAAATTTGAATTGGAAAGGAAAAAAGGCATTCAAGCATTCAAAATCTAAATCTTGAAGTTACTTTTCTCCAAGCAACCAAGTGCAGACTTTCATTGCCTCTCCAACCTTCTACATGAACTTATACACCAATCCTAAAGTGCAACCCTCTTTGTCGGTGAGGCAAAGGGTAATAAAGAGGGGTTTTACATTGTGAACGGCTTACTTTGCCACATGCCAAAAGTCTCCATCAAAGGTAATGCTCTCAAATGCCTGCCCTTCTTGGACTTATCCCATCCGATCCACTCCTCACTCACCACCTTGCCTTGCAAATTGGTCTTCAGTTTTAGGAAGCATGCCAAGATAATGAAAAGATAGGCAAAGTGAGTTTTAGATTGCTTCAAAATCTCTCATTTGCTCTTCGGACTGAAAAAAGTAAGGGGGCTCTATGCTTTTGGAAAAAGGTCACTAAAGTTCATGCCTTATCCACTACTATGGCTACCCATGAAACCTTGCCTATGTCCTCAATAAGGAGATCCAAACTAATGGCAGCACAAGATGTCCAAAAGATGTGACTATGCTTACCCTCTATTAGTGCACCCATGCGTTGACAGTTACTAGCATTGTCAGTGATGACTTGCACTACATTTTCAATATGAGTATAAACATAATCACCTCTATGAGAGTTATTAAATGCATCAATGGACCTGGGAAACACGGTGCCAACACAACATGACATAGGGATATTAATGAGAGGACCTCCTCTATCTAGTCCATGTTGCCTTAATAGGCTCTCTACCTGAAACCTTTCTGCATGTAGGTCTTGAGTCACAATCTCTTTGAACATAGAGGCTTGAATGAGAGTCCTGCATCTCCCACTGCTTGCACAAACTCCAAAAATGCAAGAAAACGAGCCATATTAAAGGGAAGGTCACACTCGTAGGAGAACTTGCGACATGCCTTGTGAGCATGTTTTGGTAAAGCTGCCAGCCCAACCAGCCCGTAGAGATCCTATCCTAGGTGGTGCTCTGCTTGTCCACCTTGGCGCTTTCAATGGGGCTGCATGTACATCTGTACTAGAGGCACCACAGGTAGGTACACCCTGTGTAGGATGGCATTGGATGACGACAACGAAAGCACAGGTGGTGGTCTGCATGTAGCAATCAATGGAAGATTCATACTGGGACTGCTGGGAGGAGATCCATGTACTAAAGTAGCACGGGGAGCTTCAAGCCTTTGTCTCTTTGATGATGAATGTGGAATGCCTCCCAAACCAAGAACGTCATTCATGACATCTCCTACACAACCATTCACGTCTCTCTCGGAGATGCAAAGCAAATGTGTCCTTACATGAACTGCACTTCCACAAAAGCACTTCCACTTCTTTGTCCAAGATGTGCCATATGATTCCTCCACATCCGCTTGTTGCCAAACGGGATCTTTTATACGGCCCATTTTTTTAACTTGTGAAGTTGTGAATTAGAAATAGAGCATAGAAGGCTAAAGCTTTGACCTGTCATCTGTGCATACAGTTCTCCAATTATTCACAATAGAGAAGAGAAAAGGCTGGAAAGCTGTGCATAATGAACCAGAAAAGAGGAAATATATCCACCTGACTAGACTCTAGATTGTAGAGCCAAAGCTGTAACTTGAAACTATCAATAATATAGACATCACTGTACATACCTGATAAACAAATTCAGCAGGATAGTTTTATGAAATCCAGCAGGGTATAGGCAGATTCTAAGCTTTGCACTGTGCAGGAGTGTGGACTGGACTCTAGAGAATCGTACTGTGTGCTGCATGGGGGAGCTAATCCAAGGGCCAATACTAGAGAATAGAGCCTTCTGCCTGCAACCACCATTCACTATCAAGCCCGAGCGCTCAGTGTGAGTGTAGTGAAAGCAAGCGTAGGGGGCATCAAGACAAGCAGCGTCAATTGCCAGTGACAACTGAAATGTACTAGCATGCAGCGTTCGATGAAGAACGTACTGTACTACTGAAGCATGTGGCTTAGGGCTGTGAGGGAGCGTCTGTTGATTGTTCTTCAGAGACTCAAATCTTACTCATTGCTGCATCACGCCATGCAGCTGTATCGGGTAGTAGTCTGGACATGCGAATTGATAGCATATGAACCAGCAATGAATCGACGTAGTAACGTAGCAGCTCGGTGGCACACGAATCCAAATCACCAAGGTTTTGAAAAACCCATAAATCCTTATCTCACTAATCTGCAAATGTTTCTTTGTGAAAGGTATGTTTTGAAATGTTTCTTTCACAAAGAAAAACATTTTGATGTGATTATGCTCCATCCCCCTTTCCCAATTGTTTTCTCGTGGCAGAACGCATGCTAAGGGCCCTTAAAATGCACACTAAGATAGGTAGCGTGTAACAATTTCCTTAAAAAAGAGAAACGATTAAGCATGCATAAGAACTGTTGAAAACCACTACTTTAGTCTTGGACAACTTTAATGAGAGTTTGCTGTCCACACAAAGCGTCCAAGCGGACCCATTTACTTGACAAAGATGTCAAGAATTTGCAGGCAAATGAAGAAATGTTTTGATACACAGAGTGAGAATTCAAAGGTAGGAGGCTTGGGTGAAGGGCTTAATGAGGGTACGTTGCCCAACTCAAGGTGGCACAAAGTGCTGGAATATAACCTGTCCATAAGTAGTCAACTTGAGAAGAAAGAGGGAGGGGAGAAAGAAGGGGAGAAAGGGAAGGTAGTAATGTCACATAGATTCAATATCCACATGTAGGTCTGGGAGAGGAGCATGAAACGAAGGATCGGATTGAGCTTCTATTGGAGTAGACGTTTGTAAAAGGATCATTCACTTCAACTTATTGAAAGTAGATTGGATGTTGTATTTTGGTTTCTTTTTCTTGTGCTATTTTCTTATTGCATTATTATTTTGGCTATGTTTATATGAGTTTGCAAGAAGGTGTACTTGTGTAATGACAGATGCATTGTGGTTCTGTTTTCAGGGTTTTACGAAGGAGATCGGCATGGAAAAGGAAAGATGGCAAGGGTATGGCCCCATTCATGAATGTGAGTTAGGATTCTAGTGCACAACGTAGTGTGTGATCTTTGATAGTAGCCTTGTCCTATTCACTAACCATCGTCTTAAATGGAGACATGCTTTTGTAATGCAAATCTTGAGAATCCTTATGCTGTATGCACCACGTGCTGTTGCTGTGTATAATTGTGAGGAAGAGCTGCTTTTAACAGTGTTTATTGTTATGAACATGGTTTTTTCCATACGTTACCATCGCATACTGCATACGGGTACGGAAGTATGATTGGAGTATGGATCAGCGTAATTTTACGTGACCCTAATTTTAGGGGGCAAAAAACAGGAAAATATACATGGTACACATTTAATTGTAGACATTTAATTGACAGAGCTACAAAACTTTCAACTTCAAACTTCCAACTTAAACTTGTATTAATTTTAAAGTCAAGAAACTGTTAAAAAAAAACTTTTCATAAAGGTATGGAAACCCCGTTTTTGTTAGAAACCGACCAAAGAGGATACACACAGTGGAAGACTGATAGAATAGCCCAGGAGCACACAATGTGTGTGGTGGGGTGGAATCACATACTTCTTTACTTAATGTGGATCACATAGATGTGTAGACTCTTCAATAGACAATGATCCAGCCACAGATATAGAAGCTACCAAAAGAATATATATTCCGTCCAAAGCTATGGACACAATACAAAAGAGAGAGAGAGATCCAAAGTCCCACCAGAGCATGGTCCTTTGATCTTACCAATTACTTCTACTATCTGCCGGATATCTTCAACACCTACAGAGAGATCTGGAGGCCTTAGAGGTGTTTTGCAGAGGGAGAGATCTGACGGTCAACCTTGAGAAAACTAAGGTTATGATCTTCAACACCTCACGAGCAGTGACTAACCGACTCACTTTCACCTATTGTGGTGAACCAGTGGAGATAGTGCAGTCATACACATATCTAGGAGCAGTCTTCACAGGACCCATCTTCACGATGAAACATGCAGCCCAGGCACGACTCACACAAGGGCGTAGTGCTTTGGCTAGACTAGAGCGGCAGTGTTTCCAAGCGCACTTCCAAGATCCACCAACGAAGGGCTGGCTTTTCGACACACTAATGCAACCGACTGTCATGTATGCAACACCTTTTTGGGGGTGCGATCTTTCGAGGACAGATTGGAGGAGCTTCGAGCGGCTATGGGTGACGATGGGATCCAGGATGATCCGATGTAAGCCCTCAATTCCACATGAGATAGTACAGGCAGAGTTCGCCATGACACCTCTCCAGGTTGATGCCATCTTTCAGACAGTGACTTTCATCCAGAGGGTGTAGGACTTACCCCATTGGAGACTTCTGAGATTGGCCCTAGAGTCATCCAGACGACTCGTAGAGAGCGGGGTAGACACATGGTATGCACACATATCTACATGGCTTGCTAGGCACGATATCCAGATGGATAGGCTTCCCTCCTTTCAGTACAACATGGATGCATCTCCTGAGTTGATCCCGCAAGATGAGATCAACCGCATTATACGGTTAGACCTCCTCTAGCTTCACACATCCCGGACTTGGGGGAAGGACTAGGAACTCCCCACCAAGACCCAGTTCTATCGCGACCACTTCCTGCGAGTATCAGAGGAGGGATTCATTATCAGACCCCAGTATCTCAAGGATAGAGGAGTATCTCATGCACTGAGGATTTCCATTGGTCAGATGCGGGTTTCATCCCATCAGCTGAGGATTGAGGCAGGGAGAGGAGCGGGTATACTTAGAGAGCAGCGGATCTGCACGCTATGTACGTTGGGGGCGGTTGAGACAGAGGAGCATTTCCTTTGTGTTTCCCAACCTGCTATGAGATTTGAGGATGCTACCACTATCTCTACCTAGAGGGGAGTGGCTTCGGTCCTTTGTCACGGCTGATCCATTTCCATGACCAGGTCTGTATCGGACTCTATCTGATGGAGATGCGGCGACACAGGGAGGCGCTTCTACGACAGATTAGAGAGCAGCATGGGTTAGTCAGACCACTACAGGACATAGAGGGTGACCGGGCACAGCGGCACGTCACAGACTTCTATACATTTGAGTCAGCCTCCGGACACAGTGGAGTGGAGGAAGAGGAGCTAGCCGATATGAGAGCAGTTTATATGAGCAGCCGTCACAGTACCACCGAGAGAGGGACGCAGAGGCCACATGTGCGACAGACAGCCCCCGGAGTACACTCTATTGAGGTCCGACTTATCACAGCTTTCCTCAGAGGAGATCGACAGAGATGAGGGATCACTCTAGACATAGCCGAGAGAGTCCAGAGAGCGAGGAGACCACGCCCCCCGCCACAGCTCGAGACAGCTCGATAGATGCAGATACGAGATATTTTCGCAGCCCACAAGAGAGCCATCACTGTACCAGGCCTCGATTTTGTCCCAGCGCCTGGATAGATTGATTGATATGATATGATTATGATTATGTTTATGATTATGATTCTGTTAGCATAGATTAGTACTCAGCAAGGGTCCTAGTGTACCCTTTGCTTCAGCCCATTGAGGCTTGTATGAGTTCGCTTTTGTGTGCCCCTTGTCCCATAGGCCCGCGAGGTCTCCCGTGGACGTTAATATATCTTTCTTTCTTTCTTTCTTTAATATATCTATCTTTCTTTCTAGACTTGAGCCTGCATGCTCCACCTCGAGCGTATGTAGACTCTCCGTCCAGATTCCTTTCACCTTGCTGTCCGGAAGCCAGCCTAGGTGGGCATCCCTTTCTCAGCTTTGTCTGTAGTCTATGATGTACCTCCTTCACCTTCAGAAGATAGGCCCAAGGTAGGTCTTCCTGCTGCTCCAATCTGCTGACTTCTGGCTGCTCCAGGTGATGATATATGAGGGCACAAGGCCCTCCCTTTTATAGGCCCAGAGGGCTGGCCAACCAACCGACCCAGCAGGCAAAAAATGGCCGACCTGCTGGCCCCCTCTGGCCTATATAATGTGACCCTTCTCTGGCGCTCAAAACAAGGGCTTGTTGACCCACAAAACTAGGGCATGAGCCCTCATTTCCATGCAGGGGCCCAGCCCCTAGATCTGCCCCAACCTGGGCCTGGTTGGGTGGCTCTTACCAGCCCAACCGGCCCTCCTTTCTGGCTGACCAGGATGCTGGTAACCCTAGCCAGGTTGCGCCACATACAGGGCCTGCTCCAGGTCGTTTTCCTGCCCATACCCACTGCCACGTGGCTCACCATAGAAGCTTCCGTACCCTGGGATACCCTGCCATCTTGCTGCTCATCAGAATCCTCTTGCCAGGGCAGGTCCAAGGCATGCTGCCCCTGCTATCTCTCCTGCACAAAGGCAACATCTGTTGCAGCCACTTTGATGCCTCCAGGTACATGATCTCTCTCTTCTTTGTTGTGAGGTGCTGCCCATGTAGCAGCCCCCTCTCTTTCTTTTCTCTTGGGCAAATCCTGCCCTAGATCTCCCTCCCCCACGCTCTCCCCATATGGGGACTTATAGATGGGGAGGTGACCTTTCCAGCAGTTTTCCCCCCCCCAAAAGAAGCCAAGTATGATTGGCCGTACCATACGCATACATAATAATTATTTCATACGGGTATGGCATTGTAACCAGAAAACGCGTTTGGCCCAGGCGAGATGTTTCTAGGCGAATTCGCCGAAACAGGCAAAACGCCAATGCATTGGGCGAAATGCCCTGGTGCCAGACTGTTACTTTTTTTGACTCTTTTGAGAGTGCTTAGTGTGTATGTGTGTATTTGGGATCTCTTTTCACACAAAGAGAGAGAATTTGGAGATAATTATTTATGTTTGCTATATAATTTATAAAAACTACAAAATTTAAACCCGTTTCTAGGTGTTTCGTTTGGCAAAATCTAGAAACATTTCTGGTGACACTGGTGTATGGTTCAGCCAACCATATGCGTACGGACCCAATTATGGTTATGTAGTCTTTTATGTGAGAGGATAAGTTTCCAACGTTTGAAAAGTATTTGGTGCTTTCAAACATGATCAAACAATCCCTCCCCCCCTCCTCCTCCTCCCCCCCCAGCCAAAACACGGTCATTGTCCTCGATTTCCTATGCACCTCTCCATCTATCTCTTGTCCCTTTGCTGGATGCAATACAAGACCCTGTTAGATACAAGGAAGAATGTACCATATCCCACCTGACCACACAGAAATCCTTTGTTCATCTCAAGTTGTCAGCATCAACTCACTTCAGCTTCTATTTTTTCTCCATCATTCTTTTTATGAGCCGTAGATGAGCCCCATTGTGGCCCTTTTTTTTCCCGGGGGGGGGGGGGGGGGGGGGGGGCAAGAAAAGGACTTCCATTAAGGATGAAAAAAACCATTGAGAGCAAGCTAAAGGCAGAAATACATCATGCAAGCGTAAAAATGAACTTCCTAAAAGGGGATTATAAACAGCTCCTCAGAGTGAATAAGAGAGAAATGAAGGTTGAGGCTGAAAGTGCCATCTTAACCATGTTGTGGACTTCGAGAAAAAGGGGGAGTCCCTCCATTCCCTAAGGAAAATAACCCTCTTGGCAGAGGCTGCCCGTGAAGTCCCCTGCATGCTCTCCCAAATGGCCATTAGCATATGTATAGTATGTGTCCAAATAATGGCTATTGTGTGAGAAGGGTGGACCAGGGATCCATCCAAGGCCTCGGTGCATCTGGCTCTCCGGATATGCTTGCCAGTATCTCCCAAGAGGAATCCACAAAAGCATGCACAGGCTTGAATTGTGAAAAGGGAACATCATCTAGAGAGCACAACTCAACTATATGTCATCGAATCAAGAGATCCCAAGAAGAGTCATGCCTTTTATGAACGGGTTGAGGCCCCAAAAGAGAGCCAAGCCACGGAGCCCCAAGGCATAATGAACGGGAAATGAGCAATTGTATTGAAAATCTTGGCAATATCTTTCCATACGACCCTTTCCTGTTTGCAATCCCATAAGCAATGCTGATAGACTCCACAGCAGAAAGGCAATGAGAACAAGTAGAGTCTGCCCCGAACTTGGACCGCCATAGGTTCAGTGCAATCACTCCAGTCTCCATGAATAGAAAGCCAAAAGAAGAGCGATTTTTCTATTTCCAAGGGATTTTGAGAGTCTCCTCCAAAAAACTTTGTGCAAATCCACAAAAACCTGAAAATTTCCCAATGAGGAATTGTGGAGGATCTCTAGCCTCTATAGTTGGGCTGAAATCTCCTGGCATTACTGATTGTGTAAAAGAAGGGAATGCTCTTCTCTTGGTGCCCTTCATCAATCCACTCCCACTCTCCAGGGTCCCACTGTGAACACTTTATTGGAATTCCTCAAATCCTCCATGAGCCCAAAGAGAGAAGAAGCGGATCTAGATCTAGGTGCCATTGTGAATCGGCCATTGCTCCACATAACCTATGATGTTGACAGACTGAAAAGAAACTACCAACAGAATATCATGTGTAGATCTACAGCTTGCCCCTGATTGAACATCAAAGATCAATTCATCATTGTCTGATCGTCATAGTGCTATGGCCTGAAATGGAATGCGTGAAAGCCTCCATGCAAGTAGAGCAAGAAATAGGCCTGTCATTTGTATCAACCCAATCCACGGGTATGGTTGCATCAATTTGTTGGATTCTCCTTGCACTTTCTCTGAGGTGACTTACCAATTGCAATTTACGATTTGCTTGAAGTTTTCTGAAAGCTTCCAAGGATCCCATAGAGGAGGTAGGCGTTGTTGGAAAACTGAAAGGAAAGCAAGGAGTGAACACAAACTGAGAATTCTTGCTTATGGAATGAAGAAAGGTGAGGTCCTTAAGTAGGCACCTCTTACATGATCACTGACATCACTGATGACCTCTGAGCTCCACAATCATCTCCTCAATCTGCTCCTAGATTCTCTCAATCATCCTATGTGGCTTCTACCACCACCTAACAGTGCTTATGGACACCTAACTGTGCCTCTAGCACACACACATAGAAACCAAGGTGTGCCTAGGGCATACACCTTGAGATATCCCATCATACCCCCCCTCAAGGTAATGCCTCAAGCTATGTCAAGGATACATCTAGTCTCATAGTTTCTCATGCCATCTCATGGTGGTCAAGGATAAATCTATGGCTAGGTTCTCATGCTAGCAAGGGGTTCCCAAGGGAGTGAAGTAAACAAAAGGGATACAAAAGACCTTCCAATAGTTATCTCCCGTGCATGTACATGCACACAATGTCTGCAGGAGGTACCATGGAGCAAAAACACATACACATGGCCTACATCATATGGTGACCAGAGGTGTTTACAAAACACACAATAGTTTATTTCATTCATTTTGGAGGACTATCCAGGCTGAGTACCTTGACTCAACAAAAACAGAGATCTGGAGCATACATGGAGATACTGGCAGAGAGCTATGTTGATACAGCATGGTACGCACGGGTATCCACATGGTTTGATAGCCACCGCATTTAGATGGACATACTTCCTGGTGGTGCATCCATGCTGTACTAAAAGGGTGAGCTGATCCCACGAGATGACATCAACCGTATCATATGGTTGGGCCTCCAGCTTCATACGTCTCGGGCTTGGGAGGGAGGCCAAGAGTTCCCTACCAAGATCCAATTCTACCATGACCACTTCCTGAGGGTCTCGGAGTATGGTCTCGTCATCAGACCTCAGTATCTCGAGGATTGGAGAGTCTCACATGCACTGAGGATTGCCATCGCATCAGCAGAGGATTGAGCTAGGGAGAGCCGCAGGCATACTAGAGAGCAGAGGATCTGCAGACTATGCACGATGGGGGAGGTCGAGACAGAGGAGCACTTTCTATGTGTGTGCCTAGTTTATTATGAGATGCGGGGATGGTATCACGGCCTCGTTCACGAGGGACATGGCTTTGGTCAGCTTAGACGACTGATCCATTTTTTTGACTAGGTTTGTATTGGGATCTATTTGATCGAGATGTGATGACACAGAGATATATTGATGCGATAGACCAGAGAGCAGCAGGGGGCGATGCCATAGGTCACCGTGATCGAGTGAGCACAGACACGTGTCACAGACTTCTATGCATTTGAGCCAGCTCCTGAGAAGGTTGAGGAAGAGGAGCTAGATGAGATGAGGGCAAAAAGAAAGAAAGAAATTTTATTAGAGTCTTCGGAAGACCGATGGGTCTATGAGATTGAAAGGAAACCTGATACAAATCACAGTAAGGGTGGAGCTACTGAAACAAGCATCATCACCCGTGCTGAATCCTAAGTCTGATCATACATAACGGATTAGGAATGATAGCTACTTCCACGATGCTGCCAGACGAGAGGCACACATTCCACATGTGGCACAGAGAGTCACTAGAGCACACACAATCGATGTTCGATTTATCTCAGCTCTCCTGAGAGGAGATAGCCATAGACGAGACACCACCCTTGATGTAGCCCATCGGATACAGAGATCGAGGAGATCACACCATCCGCCACCCCAAGAGATAACTTGATAGACACAGATACCAGAGCTCCTTACATCCCACCAGAGAGCCACCAGGATGCCTGGATACATGGAGCCTATACGTGTCCTCGGAGCATTAACTTTGAGCACCTGATGCTATTTTACTACTTTGCTATTTTGTTCACTGGTTTAGCACTTTAGCTTTCAGCAAGGGCCTTAGTGAAGCCTTCCGCAAATGTTAATACATCTCTCTCTCTCTCTATATATATATATGTGTGTGTGTGTGTGTGTGTGTTTATGTATATGTGAACATTGGAGGTTTATTGGAGAGTGTTCACATTAGGTAGCCTTAGCTGTAGTGTATTCTTTTGCCTATTCGGACTAGCAGCAAGGTCAAGGCAGCACCCTGGAATTAAGTTCTTGGATCTTTGTAGGTAGTGATTGCATATGACTTGTCTAGACTAGGATGTGTAGCAAGCTTAGAGACACTATGCTCCTATTTCATACTTGCTTGGAGCTAACTTGCATAGACATACCACTGTTGGGTGCGGGAAGCGATGAAAACAGTGTGGAATGCAAGGGAGCAAACAACAAGCTGAAGCAAACGTGGGTACTTGCAAAAGGATAATGAGAAAGTACAAAGGGGTGACTATATGGCCCCGAAGTCAACCATGTGGTTGACCAATGAAGTCATCCTAAAGGTTGACTCCTAAGACTAGCCTACAAGGCCATACCAAGGCTAAGTGCTAACACCACAGTGTCAGATGGTAATCTTTCCCATGGATGCCTCATTTTGTCGCCAGAAACTTGTTTTGGAGCATAAAAACAGTCTAGTGGCTATTTTTTGACTTATTGAGGTCTGATTTCGACGTTTTTCAAAATTTCTGAGCCCTCGCATACAAACAACCATGTCCCACACCATTTCAGCCGAAATTTTTTTGTCCATACAGTTGTATGGACGTCTGTACGGACACATGCGCGACGCTGCTAGGAATCCGTACGACCTGTCAAAAGTTGATTTCAAGCATTTTTGGGCTGCTTTTTGAGGTTTTTAACTCAGATTTGGACTCTTTTCAATCATTTGGGCCTTCCTCTAGCTGCTCCAACCTGCTCTAGCACCATTTTGCTGGGATTTGCTCCCTCTTGACGTAGTTCTTCCTATATTTGCCCTATTTTGATTCCATTTCAACTTTGACGTTGGGATTTTGGATCTATTGCTTGTAGATCGCGGGATATTTTCAGATTTGCAGGCTATTTTTTCACATGCCTAAATTAGGAGTGACATTTGGCTCCTTTGATATGAAATTGGGGCTTTTTCAGTGACATTGGCAAGAAATTGCAGCAGATTTGGTCACACTTGCAAAATTATAGCTTATTTTGAGGCTTTTAACAATTTTCCCTCTTTTTGGCATAATTGCAATCTCCAAATTTGGGGCTTTTGCTAGATTTGCTGATATTTGCAACATTCTTTGCTTGAGACAGCTAAATTTCAGATTTGCATCGGACAGATTTGCAGACATTTGCACTTTTTACTTGGGCTGGTCATTTGTAGGACAGCTACTTGTAGGGGGGTCCTTTGATTGGACTTGCAGGCCATTTTGGGAGCAGCTTGTGCATTTTGCTCAGAGTTTGAGCAGCCATCTTGGCATTGACACTTGCAACATTTGCTGTCATTTTTGTCTGATATTTGCAGCAAGTAGTCAGATACTGGGCAGCTAGCTCTTTGCATTGTTGCTTTTTGGGGATTTTCATTTGCAATGCCAAACCATGAATCTTTTGGGATGCTTGTTGCTGAAGACAAGCTTGATGGCACCAATTATCCGATGTGGTCATACTTGGTATGACACCTGTTGGTGTCCAGGAACTTTTGGGGAATTGTATCTGGATCGGAGATTAGACCATCATAGGCACTTGCTCCCACCGCAGCCACTTCTGCCACTTCTGGTTTATCTACCACTTGTAGGCCATTCTATGGGCTATCTATAGGTGCCAGTTATTCCTTGGTATGTGCCTTGTAGGCGTAGTTATAGTCAGTTAGGACTATTGGTACAGTTAGTATATGTACCACCTATGTCAGTTAGGATACTTAGTCCAGTTAGGGAAGTTAGCCCTAGGGTTTTGTTATGTTGGCTCTCTTGAGCCTCCACTCTCAATTTTTGTAGCAATCTATTATAGCATCTCGTTTTCATCCTTCTCACCTCCATTTTTGAGCTTCCATTGCTTGCCCTAGCCAATTGTGGTATCACTGTGGGTCAGGGATCCATCCTCTAGCCATTTCCAGCCACCCGGAGTCCTCCAGGAGCCATTGGGAGCTGTTTGGCAGCCCGTTTTCCTGCTGGTCGGTTCATTTCGTAGATTCGTTCCACACGTGTGAGCATTCAGGGCTTCTCCAAGCATTTCTGTCGTCAGAAACCTCTTCTGGAAGCTGCTGCTGCATAGCTACCTTGATTTCAGTGCACCATATATTTTTGACAACTTGATGCCTTTGTTTCCATCCGATGCTCAGGATGATGTTCCATCTGAGGTTGTACCTCCTCCATCGGTTGGTTATTTGCAGCCACATATTCAGCCTGATATGCCTCTCATTGATCAAGACCATTTGCACAAGGCTCTTGACCAGGAAAGAGCTGAAATCTAGGAGCCCAAAAAGGTCCCCTGTTGGCTCTAGCAAACAAGATACTCCTTCGCCAGTACTAGAGCAGCTGTTCGGAAAGAGCATGCTAGTTTTGTTGATTACGCCTTGGTTGCTACAGCATGCAATGAAGAGCCATTATGTCATCAAGATGCCTTTCAGAATGATTGTTGGTTGAAGGCTATGCAAGCTGAATTGGATTCTATCCATCAGAATAACACTTGGGAGTTGTGTGATTTGTCTCCTGGTAAGCATGCCTTTGGAACTAAGCGGGTTTATAAAATTAAACGGAAAGCTGATGGTTCAGTGGACCGTTACAAAGCCCGTCTTGTTGCTAAGGGCTATGCTTAGCAACAAGGCGTTGACTTTGAGGAGACTTTCCAGACTACTACTATTCGCATTGTTATTGCCTTTGCTGCCCACTTTCATTGGGAGGTCCATTAGCTTGATATGAAGACAGCTTTCCTTCATGGGCATTTGCAGGTAGAGGTCTATGTTTCCCAACCTCCTGGCTTTGAGGTTGAAGGTTCTGAAAGCAAGGTATGGCACTTGAAAAAAACCCTCTATGGATTGAAGTAGGCACCTCGGGCTTGTTATTACTCATTTTCTCACACTTGGCTTTTCAGAACAGCCCTACAGAGGCTACCCTTTACATCCGCAAGTGTGGAACAGATTTGCTGATTCTAGTCCTTTATGTGGATGACATGCTTGTGACTCGGACACATGCTCAGCAAATTGCAGATTTTAAGCTTGATTTGTAGAAGACATTTGCTATGTCTGATCTTAGTCTTTTGCACTACTATCTAGGCATCCAATTTGCTAGCAGTGAGTGGGGCATTTTGATGTCACGATCCAAGTACATTGGATAGCTTTTGCAGTGTTTTCAGTTTAAGGATTGTAAGCCATTATCCACATCATTAGAGCCTAGTTTTCACTTCTCTTCTGAGGATGGTAGCGGTACATGTGATGTCACTCTCTATTAGCAGGCAGTTGGTTGTTTGATTTACTTATGCCATACGAGACCTGATCTACAGTAATTTGTCTTACAGTTGAGCAGATATATGCACAATCCATCTATGCACCATTAGCACGCCGTGAAACGTGTTTTTAGATATCTCAAAGGCACTCAGCGTTTAGGCTTTCTTTATGGAGTTGATACTTCACTTGTCATGCATGGATTCACTGATAGTGATTGGGCTAGTTGTTACACTCCTGTGTCACATAGTGGCAACTGTTTCATCCTTGGTACTTCATGTGTTTCTTGGTTCAGCAAGAAGCAGAGTACAGTTGCTAGTACAGTTGCTACTTGTAGCTGTGAAGCTGAGTACAGAGCAGCCTTTACAACTCCAGTGGAGTGTGTTTGGCTTCGGGTACAGTTGCTACTTCTAGCTGTGAAGTTGAGTACAGAGCAGCCTTTACATCTCCAGTGGAGTGTGTTTGGCTTCGGAGGCTACTTGCAGATCTTTATGCATGTCAAACTGGTCGTACCGTCATCTTCACCGATAGTCTGAGTGCTTTGGTTGTTGCACGGAATCCTGTTTTCCATGCTCGCACAAAGCACATTAAGGTTCACTATCACTATGTCAGAGAGCGATTATCAATAGGTGATATTCAGTTGTCTTATGTTCCCACACTGAAGACTACTTGGCAAATCTATTTACGAAGGCTCTACCTCGATCTAAGTTTGAGGCTTTTCGGCAAGCTTTAAACTTGGCACCTTTTGTAACTTGATCTATTGTACTTTGTACAGTTATAGGTTGCTATATCCCTACAAGATGAACATGTGCAATCATGACATTAGATATTTAGGTATCCTTAGCCATGTCCAGGATGCTTCAGCCCATACCATGGAGGGGGGTTTGTAGGCTATTCTATGGGCTAGCCATAGGTGCCACTTATTCCTTGGTATGTGCCTTGTAGGCCTAGTTATATCAGTTAGGACTATTGGTACAGTTAGTTTATGTACCACCTAGGTCAGTCAGGACACTTAGTCCAGTTAGGGCAGTTAGCCCTAGGGATCCAAGAGAAATGGGGGACAAAGCCAAGAAAGACGACCAAAAAAAAAAAAAAAAAAGCAAACGACACTTAAATTGGAGGATGTGAATACACGTTACAATCGAAGTGGACTCAGGGTAGACAGTTTGGCAAAGGCAGGATCCGCCTCAGCTTCTTCAGCCTCTATCTCTACCTCAACCTCAATTCCCGCTACAGTTTCAGTTTCAGTTTCAGTTTCAGCTCTAGCCTCAGCTCCCTCTATCTCTATCTCTACTTCGACTTCAGCCCCCGCTTCAGTCTCAGCTCTAGTTCTAGTCTCAGCTCCCTCTACATCTACGATCAGTGACATACTCATGCCCATGGCGTCGGTTGTTGTTCCCTTCCCCTTCTCTCCTGTTACAGCTCTGGCACAGCTTATGACCCCTACTTCGGAGGTGTCATACATTGTTCCGCATTACGCTTCACTCTCCCCTCTCCCTCTCAGTCAGCCCACACTCCCACACCCCGTTGGGACTGCCTCATCCATTCCACTATCATCTCCATTCCTCACTCAGTCACCGTCCAATTTTCGGACTCAGTCCCACACTTTCATGCCACAGTCACCACAGTTTTAGCATGGACATGGGTGGGCTAATACACGAGAGGCCCGTGAGACCTTACTCATGGAGATACATAGTTTTCGTGAGTGTGAGATGGAGCTGACTCGCTTCGCACGAGAGCAAGTCCGCTTCAACCAAGAGCAGAGCCGAATCATACAGAAGCAGGCTAGGGCCATTTAAGAGCAGGCGGGTCTTATTCAGGGACTCATACAGGATATCATGCAGCTCCGACAGGAGGTCATAGCCATACACACTATCTTGGGGAGTACCCCGGTGGTTGAGGCACAGATTGCGAGCATGCAATCTACTATTGAGGAGGCTTGCAGATGGGTTGACGTGGCCAAACGGGAACCCGCAAGGGTAACTGTTTCGACTACCCTCATGGAGCAGCAGCAGAGAGCCAATAAGGCTCTCAACATCAGAGTACGCGGGATCCCACGCATTGAGGCTACACCGATGGTAGATGCGACTGCGTTCGTGGCCACTACCCTGGGTGTTGTTGAGCACAAGATAGAGAGGGCATGGCGGGTGGGGAGAGATCCCAATCGAGAGCAACCCTTGATCATACGGTTCCATGACACTTAGGCACGACTTTTTGCTCTATGACGCAGGTCAATCCTTTGAGGTCAGCCAACGATCTCTATGAATGAGGACCTCACACCTCTACAAGTTGAGGAGAGGCGCTCTTTGCTACAACAGCGAGATCAGGCCCGGAAGGAGGGAAAGTGGGCAGTGGTAGGAGAGGGACGACTTATTACAGGCCCCCGTAGGGCATGTGCTCCCTCCCCTACATAGGGAAGCGGGGTCTATGAGACTCAGATCCTTTCCTGCACCATTTGGAACTATAATGGTACCTTATGGTCAGATTCAGGAAACTTCTCGGAATCCTATATAGGCCACGACATAGTCTTTTATACAGAGACACATTTGAGTCCAGAGCCCCCTCTTCCAATAGTCAGCGGCCGGGTATACATGGGAGTCTGCCTACAGAGATGAGACGAGGGGTACAGGAGGAGTTCGAGGTTCAGGTGGAGTTGCAGTCCTTTCCAGATCCACACTTCGGGGGACCATTTCAGTAGAGCAGAGAGATACACATTCCAAATTTCTTTGGATCCGGATTCGACACATGGACAGTCGGGATCTGTTTGTTGCAGTTTGCTACTTCCCCCCTGAGACCTCCCACTTTGCCAGAGATATCTGAGGTGATGATGAGACGTCCCCATTTGCTGTCTAGCCGCGGAGAAGTCCTTCTAGTGGGGGACTTCAACGCGAGGACAAGGGCCCGTCAGGTACCACTTCTTGACTTTAGAGATGATTCCACTCTACTGCCAGATATTGACCTTGAGGAGGCAGGTATGCTACGGGTTTCGGCTGACAGGCGAGGTCCATTCTCATCTTATGGGCAGGTCCTATTAGACCTCGGTAGGATACATGATCTCATTATCTATAATGGTCTTGACAGATGGCTTGCTTCAGGTGGTTTCACATGCTTTCCACATGGGGGGGGCTCTAGTGTTATTGATTACATCATGGGATCCCCTGTCTTCACATCTCGCATTACTGACTTCATTGTAGCACCTCTCCCCCCAGGGGCTGATCATACATACCTTTTCTTTAGCATCTCCTCCTCCCTTAGCACAGCACCTTCCACCCCACTCAATGCTTACTCCATCTACCACGATATATGCTTTGATCGGGATCACTCACCTTCTTACTCTGGCCGTCTGTACATACTTCTCGCTTATATTGACTTCATACCCCTTTTAGAGAATGGTGCTGCCCTTGTCACTGGCTCACTACACGAGGCTGCCATTCACGCTTTCCCCCACTCCACCTGCTCCACCCGCCTACCACCCCCTGGAACCGTACCCTGTAATAGTTGGTAACGATGATGAGTGTAAGGCTTTACGCCGTCAACTCAGATTCGAAACCAAAAAACAGTCTTCCGAGTGCACCAGATACGCTACGTGAATACCATAGACTGGTATGGAGGAAGAAACTAGACTTCATTTGTTGGAATGAGGAGGAGCTACTGAACATTTTGTTTAGTAACAACTCTAAGGACTTCTGGCGGAGATTTCTAGAAGGACGGTCCCCTCCGCCACTCACTGGCACTCAGATCTGGTTTGATTATGCACACACTTTATGACGTCCTAAATCAGCCAGTCCCTAACCTCTCACACATGCCTCGTCCCACATCCTGCACCCAGTGAAGAGGAGGGGTAAAGGATGCCGCAATGAAACTTCATAATGGCTGAGCGAAGGATCATGAGGAGCTATGCACTGAGTTCATTGCATATGGGATTAACCGACTAGCCCCGATCTTAGCAAAGCTTTTTAATGAAGATGTTTGTTTGGGATTTCCACACACTTGGGCCATTAACACTATCTCACCCATCCACAAGGCAGGGGATCCCATGAGCCCGAAGAACTACAG
Source organism: Dipteris shenzhenensis (assembly GCF_047967505.1). NCBI lineage: Eukaryota > Viridiplantae > Streptophyta > Polypodiopsida > Gleicheniales > Dipteridaceae > Dipteris > Dipteris shenzhenensis. The sequence continues at coordinate 12,949,102 of NC_141609.1, forward strand.
GACCATTATGATTAGACATGTCATGTCTAAGATTTATGCATTAGTACTTCACTTCGAGGTTAGCAGACTTGCAGAGTGTCGAGGACTTAGAGCGGCAAGACAGGCCAGATTTCGGCGTGATCATGGAACCATGGACCACATTCTCACGCTCAGATGTATCATAGAGGAGGCGAGGTCACGGAAGCAGAGGGTTTATTATTGCTTTGTGGATTTTCGCAAGGCATTTGACACGGTTCCGAGAGCCCGCCTCATCTCGCCTCATACGGCAGAGTTCGGGCGGGATCCGGGTGGACAGACGAGATCATGAGCACCATCGGGGTCAAACAAGGGTGTCCTTTGTCGCCTACCTTGTTTGGCCTCTACATTGACGAGCTTGAGACAGTGATGCAGACACAGGGAGGTGTAGGTTGCTCTCTTGCGGGCACGCTGATCCAGATTTTACTCTATGCAGATGATGTGGCTCTCTTGTCTTCCTCAGCAGAGGGGCTTCAGAGACACCTAGACACACTACAATCCTTTTGTGAGTCTTATGATTTGAAGGTCAACTTGGATAAAACCAAGGTCATGATCTTCAATACATCTCGAGCCATCATGCGTCAGGAGCAGTTCACATTTGCGGGGTCATCTATTGAGATAGTTTTATCTTACACTTATCTTGGGGTTATCCTCTCCGGACCCAGCTTCACTATGGGACCCGCGATGCAGGCACACTTGAGTAGAGGGTATGCTTCATTGGCCAGACTAGAGAGGTAGTGCTTCCACTCGCACTTTCAGGATCCACGCACCAAGGGGTTGCTTTTTGACTCCTTGGCTCGTTCAGTGGGGATGTACGGCAGCCCTTGTTGGGGGCCAAACTTGTCAGATACAGAGTGGGCCCGTGTGGAGCAGCTACATGTTCTCATGTTATCACGGATGATTTGTGGTAAGTCATCTGTTCCTCACCAGATTGTTGAGGCTGAGTTTGGGTCATCCCCTTTACAGCTAGATGCTGCATTTCAGGTCATCACATATCTGAACCGAGTTAGGGAATATGGGGATTATACCTCGGGGCGTAGTAGGCTACCATGGATAGCTCTATCCTCTTCTATGGCACGTGCAGCAGCAAGAGACCAGAGGTGCTGGTATGCATGTATAGAGAGATGGTTTGAGCGATTGGGGCTCCATATGGATAGACTACCTTCCTTCCACTACAGCATGGATGCTCCGTTTTCTCCCCTCTTATCACACGAGGTCAACCAAGTTATCCGTGAGGATCTACTACAACTACATACATTTCGGACCTGGTTGGGACCGAGTGAACTCCCAGTGAAGCTTAGCTTCTACAGAGATCACTTCTTACATATCACAGCGGAGGGTTTCATTGACCCACCAGGATACACGCTGATTCACCTACCCCACTCGTTGAGGATCTCTCTTGGGCAGTTCCGGGTCTCTTCACACAGACTTCACATCGAGAGCGGCAGAGCAGAGCGACTACCCAGGGAGAGGCGCATATGCACACTGTGTGACATGCAGGAGGTTGAGACAGAGGAGCATTTCATCTTCAGGTGTCTTGTGTACTATGAGATCCAAGGGCGTTTCCACTGCCTCTTCAAGGATAGTTATGGGATTTTGGCCTGTTTCCTCTCCTACCAAACCAGTAGTGTTTGGCAGGTTTCATTTATGAGCCACTTAGACACCGTGAGAGGATACTTCGAGCACAGAGACGGAAGCAGACTTCTTCCTCGGCTGATCCGTCTCGGAGCTCTATCACGGAGTTCTTTTAGCTAGATCAGATGGACCCCCACGAGACGAGGCCTCGACATGACCGTGACCCAGAGCCTGTGATCCGACAACTCAGACAAAGAATCGACACACAGATCACACTTAGGGACATCTCCTTCTTCTTTAGAGTCGGAGCCCGACTGACGGGGGTCATAGTAGCCCTGGTCAGACGCAGGGCTACGACCAGGAGACGTGCCAGGACCGCACCTCTGAGTGGCCGACAACACTCTATTGCCGACTTCATGCCTCCATTGCCTCATCCATCGTGATATCTTGCTGCTGCCAATGATGATGATGATGATGCTGAGATTGATATAGAGTCAACCATAGACATGACTATGTTGTACTTAGGACTTAGTACTGCCATTCTGCATTTTTGAATTTTGCATTGGTATGGATGCTCGTTTAGTAGCTCCACTACCACAGCTTGTTTTATCAGGATTTTTACAGTCTCATAGACCCATCGGTCTTCCGAAGACTTTAATAAACTTTCTTTCTTTCTTTCTTTCTTTCTCTCTTGAGCCTCCACTCTCAGTTTTTGCGGCAATCTATTACAGCATCTCGTTTTTCTCCTTCTCACCTCCATTTTTGAGCTTCCATTGCTTGCCCTAGCCAACACCACTACTCCCTCTGTGCCTTCCGTCGACCCTCCAATACAAGAACAGATTCGTTGGGATCAGCGAGATGCACAAGCACATGCAGTGATTGCCATGAATTGCACGAGAGTTGTTATACCTCACATTCGGTCTTGCAAAACAACCAAGGCTGCATTGGATACTTTGGCCAGTCTAAGAGCTGATTATTTGCGCAAGCAGCTTGTCAATGTTAAGATGAATGAAGGGGGCAGCATGGATGCCTATTTGACACAGGTCAAGGACTTCAAAGAGCAGCTCATCAATGTTGATGAGATTGTACCAGACTCATAGGTTGTGTCCACCACACTCGATGGACTCCCTAAGTCATATCAGGGATTTGCTAAAACACCTAGACTAGTGGCCATGGGTAACCCCAACCACTATTCTTATGATCAGCTTGTTTCCCTACTTCTATAGGAGGAGTAGAGTCGTCAAAACATGGCTGCTTCTACTCATGCAGATCAAGCCTTTGCCACTGATCATAGGGGCAAAGGAAAAGGGGGGGAAAATTACAGCAAGCCCAAACCTACATCTAGTACCTCATCCTCTTCCTCTCCTGCTGATGGGAAGAAGAAGAAACACTGCAATTATTGCAGGAAACCAAGTCATGACATCTCTGACTGCCGGAACCGTATTGCTTTCGAGAAGAAGCAGGGACAAGGGGGTGAGTACTTGTCCTGGGAATTTCTGATTTGTTAGCAGCCCTGGGTATGATTCATTAGTGCACAGTGGCCTACACTCCGCAACAAAATGGACTTGCCGAGCGCAAGAAAAGAACAGGAACGGAAATGGGCAGGTGCATGCTTAAGGGGAAGTCTTTGCCCAATAAATTCTAGTTGGATGCAATTATGTATGCCAGCTATGTGCTCAACCAAGCACCCACTCCGGCATTGAAGACCATGACTCCCTATGAAGCATGGACATGTCGTAAGCCCGTCATTTTTCACATGTGGGTGTTTGAGTCTCTTGTGTATGTGTATGTATCCTCTTAGTTGAGGCATAAGCTTGATGATAAGGCTGTTAAATGCATCTTCATTGGCTACAGCACTCAAAGCAAAGGTTACAAGTTGTTTTAGCCTAACACAGGCAAGATGATTGTCAATAGGGATGTGGTTTTTGCTGAGCATGACCCTTTACCTTGGATGGACTGTAAAACGCAGCCTTCATTGGAAGCCTGTGAAACACAGCCTTTACTGGAAGCCTCTGATGTGTATGATTCTATTCTGCCTTTCATAGATACAGATGCCATAGTGCAGAGCACCATGCCACATGCTTCTACCAGCTCCAATCCTCCTCCCGTTGCTCCTGCTCAGCCTGATTTTCCACCGCTAGATGGCCTTGCTATCGAGCAAGCGGTTCAAGAGGAGAGGGCTCTCATGAGACAAGAAAAATCAGCCCCTCGTTGGCTTTTGGATACCCTCAGGGACATCGACCAGGCTGAGCCTTTGGCTGCTCGCACTAGAGGTTTTCACAAACAAATGCAAGGCAATTTTTTGGTTGTAGCTTTGATTGCCATTGCTTGTAATGAAGAGCCACTATGTCATAAGGATGCTTTTGACAACAGAGAATGGATGGATGCTATGAATGCTGAACTTGAGTCCATTCATGAAAATGGCACTTGGGAGTTGTGTGACTTGCCTGCAGGCAAGCATGCTATAGGCAGCATTACCACTTCAAAGCTCGTCCTGTTGCAAAGGGTTATGCACAGCAACATGACATTGATTTCGAAGAGACCTTTGCTCCCACCTCACGCATCATGAACATACGGTGCATCATTGCTCTTGCATCCCACAGACATTGGGAAATGCATCAGTTGGACATTAAGACCGCCTATAGGAAGAGGTCTATGTCACTCAGCCTCCTAGCTTTGAAAAAAAGGTTTTGAAAATCAGGTTTGCGGGCTCAAAAAGGCCCTTTATGGATTGAAGCAGGCACCCCGGCCATGGTATGCCAAGATAGATGCATATTTGACAGTCCGTGGCTTTCAAAACAGCCGTTCGGAAGCAACTCTTTATGTCCGAAAGAGTTCTGTAGAATTTTTAATTCTCATTCTTTATGTGGATGACATGCTTGTCGCTGGGCCAGATATGGACAAAATTGCAGATTTCAAAGCTGATTTGCAGAAAATCATTTGCAATGACAGACATGGGCCAGTTGCGCTATTACTAGGGCATCCAATTTGCATATGTTGAGGGGGTATAATGATGAGTCAGTCCAAGTACATTGGATGGCTCTTAGACCGCTTCCAGTTTGAAGATTGCAAGCCAGTTTCTACACCATTGGAGCTTGGCTTTCGTTTTTCCTCCGAGGGATGGGAGTGCACCCTTTGATGCCACTCTTTATCAGCAGGCTATGGGCTGCTTTATTATTTATGTCATACCCGGCCTGATCTTCACGATGCCGTCTCCCAGTTGAGCAGGTACATGGTACACATCATTGGCAAGCAGTGAAGCGGGTCTTCCATTACTTGCAGGCCACACAAAATTTGGGACTGTTCTATGGTGATGAGTCTCCACTGGTCTTGCATGCTTTCACAGACAGTGATTGGACAGGTTGTTATGACACAAGAGTGTCTCACAGTGGTGACTGTTTCATGCTTGGATCTTCATGCCTTTCATGGTTCAGCAAGAAGCAGCCTACGATTGCTACTTCCAATTGTGAACAGAATATAGGGCACTGATACTGTGTCTCCGGACCAAGTGGAGACCTAAAGGAGCATGAGTGTGCTGACTCGTCTACATCTCCTGAGTCAGCATTCACAGCTACAGTAGAGTGTGTCTGGCTTCGTAAGCTACTTGCAGATCTTGACATCAGTTAGCGAGCTTCTACTACCATCTACATTGACAGCCAGAGTGCTTAGTGATTCATGCGCTCACAAAGCGCATTGAGGTCCATTATCATTATGTTCGAGAGCGACTGTCAATTGGATACATACAGTTGTCCTATGTTCCCACGAAGGACAACTTAGTAGATCTCTGCACAAAGGCTCTACCATGGCCCAAGTTTGAGGTTTTTCGACATGTCTTACACTTGGCACCATTTGTTACATGATGTTGATCTCCCTGTACTGTCATGGGTTGCTATATCCATCTTGAACGAATATGTGCAACCATGATATAGTTTCTAGGTATACTTGAGATGTATCCCGGATACTTCAGCCATGCCATGGAGGGGGGTTTGTTACCACTTAGCCTTGGTATGGCCTTGTAGGTTAGTCTTAGGACTTAGTCAACCTTTAGGTTGACTTCATTGGTCAGCCATATGGTTGACTTCGGTGCCATATAGGCCTCCCCTTTGTACTTTCTCATTATCCATTTGCAAGTACTCACGTTTGCTTCAGCTTGTTATTTTCTCCCTTGTATTCCACTCCGTTTCCATTGCTTCCCGCACCCAACATGTGGTAGCCATCCTGTCCTCCCAATGGAAAGTATATATCACTACTGTAACACAAAGCTGAAAATGCAAATCTGAAAGTGCATAATCTGATTAGAGCCAGCAAGAAAACCTCCAAGAACTGCAGGATCAAGGCTCTACACTGTAGGTGAATCGCTTTGTGTGCTGGGTTGCCGCTTCTTCACCAAAATGCTCCTCCTAAATGCAGGAGGAGGAGTGCACAAGTGAACGAGGAAGAGCTAAGGGGGAGGGGGGGTTGAAGACCTAATTTATAGGATGGGCCTTGCTTATTAACTGGCTTACTAGGTTTCAAGTGGTCCATTTTTGTTTTGTTTTGAGAGTTGGCTTTGCTTGTGAGGCACTTATACCACCAAGCATCGCATGGAGAATTCTTTCCTCCCACCTTATTTATTCGCCACCTCAAGTGTGGACCCTCTATATTAAGCGGTCCATTGGTTGACCGCCTGAGTTTCTATGTAAGCTCCATTCTTTGGATGATGCTCTCCATGTTGTGCTACATTAACTTGGAACTTCTCCTTGCTTCACCATTTCTTGGCTTGTTCTTTGTTGGCCTTCTTCGTGCTAGTGCCATGTCTTGTTGTTTGTAGATGCCTTTATCATTCATGTTCTTTTTCTGGCCTGATCAAGCCCACCAAGTCATAAATTGAGCCCCTCTACATAGCCCTCCAGGGCTCCTAGAGCAATTGGACAATCAATAGCTACCCCATGGCCCTTCTTGTGGGCCTTGGTGGTGGAGAATTCCTCGCTATCCACACCTATCGTTATGATTAGATGAGCTAATTGTACAAGTAGATTGTAAATTACACATGAAGTTGATATACTTGTTTAAAACTACAAATTTGATCTTATTGTATTTTTGCTACTCTATCATCATTTCCCATATGAATATCTTTTTTCTCCCAAATACTTGGACACAATTATTTCTTGGCACCCTTCTTCATATTTAACATCTTCATTCTTGAACTTGTTGTAGCTATAAAAAAGGATTACGATGGTGGGACATTGATGGAATGTAAAGATTTGTGTAAATTGTTTTGTCCCAAATGTATGCACAATTGTTTCTTGGTGCCAGTCTTCATAAATAACACCTCATTCTTGAACTTAATGTAGTTATATCAAGGATTATGATGGTGGAACATTGATGGAATGTAAGGTTGATGCCAAGCTACCATATACGGACCTTCCTGCCATGATACGCCGCCAGAGACAGGTGCTCGATTTCTTCTTTCTTGATGGAATGTTCAATCATGCATTTATGTAACTTTGATTGGAGTGTTCATGACCTAGTCACAAGGGAATGGGAACACCTATAGAAAAGGGGAATGCGAACAGGAACGCCAATTCAATGGGCATTGGGAACAGGAAGAAAAACAGGGAATAGGAATGTTGAGGAGACAATAGCTGAGACTACTCATGATAAAAACTTGATTCATGATACATGTTAGGACATGATAAGAACTACTCCCGGACTCATGGAGTCTTTCTTGTGGCTCCTAGGATCACTAGTATGTAAATCTTTGTATTCGGGGATACAATAGTTACCTCCCATTCCTCCCACAGGGGGTGTACTTTCACGTTAACCAAGTAGGCTTTTTTGGCCTTTTGCAGACATAATAAACCTCTCTCTCTCTCTCTCTCTCTCTCTCTCTAAAAACTGCTCAAGCAGCAAGCCAAAAAGCTAGGAAGCTACTTTGAAAGAGATTCTAGAACACTGCAACAAGGTACTGAGACTAGCACACACACTAGCCCAACAAGTGGCTAAAATGAAGGATCCTCAGAAGGAAGGAAAGAGGGCTATTAAAGAGATGGAAAACGTTAATTAGAGACTTCAAAACTAGACCCAAAGGCTCTTGTCTTAAACTGATGTAAATGCAGGTGGATTATCTTTACAGTTGATCATAGCTAGGCTATAGTAATTTTGTTAGATGCCATATGCACTCCTAGGAGATGCATTGTGCACTCCTGCGACCCTCTAATTACTCTGATGTAGTGGCTACTCTTTTTGGATTGTATTTTGTCACATAGACTGTGAGGCCTTCCAGAGGCGTTAATATCTCACAGTTTGCCGCTCCCGCTCAACTTGTCGTTCCATCCAGCAGCTCCCTCTCAGCTCCTCGTTCTAGGTGACTGTAAACAGCAGCTTCTTCTTCAAGTCTTCAGCTCTAGCTTGGTTTCACAGACGGTAGCAACAGCCTTTCTTTTCCTAGATCCCAAGTTGGGCTGAAACCCCAGGCCCCAACCGGGGGGTTTAGCTTCTGTCAGAGGGTAATCTTAGATTTGGCCAATATGAAACAGCTTTGTTTCTCTCCGAAATCCCCCTCCCCATCCTCTCAAGCAGTTCTCCTGAAGACGGTAATACATCTTTCTTTCTTTCTCCAACCTCTATTCACAGTTGCAGCTTTGATACCTTCTCAATATGCAAAGGCATATCAACCGGGGCGTGCTTAATCGACCCCTCATTGGACCTCAAGATATTACAGTAGGAAGTGCATGCGTTGAAGTTGCAGTTGGCAATTGTGATAGCTAGACTTCAGGTTCTTGAAGGACCTGGCAAGCAGGCAGTAATAGATGAAGTAATGAAGACCTTGCAGGGCTTCTTCCCCTACCCCTCAACTAGTCTCTATAGTTAAAGACAATGTAAACAAACAATTAAGAAAGAACTGATTGTGGAGGTTGATACAAGTAGAATTGAAATTCAAGAACAGATTAAGGAGCATGAAGCTAGAGGCGACAATGCATTGAAGATTAGAGTATGGGGGTTCCTTGAAGGCTAGTACAAAGAGGACTCTTTTAGTGAGATTTAGCATATGCCAAAGCAGCCATGCCTAGCATTGAATGGACGGTGGACGACGATGAAGATGCCAGAGAAACTAGTATCTTGCATTCTAGAGGACATGCTATCATTACACTCTCCGACGATAATACAAGTTGAAATGGATAGCCGAGGAACTCACACGAGTTTAATTGAAAAATAACGCAACTAAATAAGCCAAGGTCAAGGCTGCTAGGAAGGATTGAAAATGGGAAGTATACCGTGAGGGCGTAGCACTTATCAAGGAGTTTAAATCCTAGTCAAAAGACTCTCAATCTTAAACTGATGTATGGCTGATTATGTTTTCGATTTTCAGACTATAATGTCTGTAATCCAAAAACTTGGCCCTGCTTTGTTTTCTTTCTTCTTCTTTTTTTGGGAACTACTTGCGAGCTGCCATATGCCCTCCCTTAGCGGATGTACTAACTGTTTTTTTTGCTGTCCCATAGACCTGTTGGTCTCCCGTGGACATTACTAGACTCTCCTATTGCTTACTAAGTTCTTTTTCTTCTTTTTTATTTTTCTCATTTACTCATTAAAAGAAAAACCCTTTGTTCTTTTGCTTGTTCTATTAAAAAAATTAGCCAAACCTGTGCATCACCATCAATGCCTGCTCCAAAAACTCGCAATTTGTGTGGCCGTTTTTGTCACCCTCCTTGGAACAACCCCTCTTGGGCCTGTTCTAGGTTCTCTTCTGCTATATACAAGGGGCTCTCCTGCCCCACACCTGCCCCTAAGCAGTACTGCTTGCCCAAGGCCAAGCACAACAACAAGAAATGAAGCTACCATCAAGGAAAAGGCACCTAGCTACTCCGACTAGCCCTCAGGTTTGCCGTCGCGACTGTAAATGGAGGGCCAACCCTCTCCCTTATGTGTGAGATAATTGGCCAATGACCTGTCCATGTCTCATAAGGCGTGAGTCTTTAATGCCCTACTTGTTGACTTGTTTAAGACATAATTGGCACACACGAGACAACATCCAACAAGAATTTATTTGGGAAAGATTTCTCTTTCATTATACAGTGTGTCATCTCTGTGAAAAGTTCTATTGTTTTGATGTGCAACATCATTCTACCGTGATGTATATGGCAATATACACTGGTGTATGATGCTGCGAGATGCTAAAAAATCTACAAACTCATAGGACATGTACTCACTCCTCCCAAGTCCCTTTGTCAGTCCGGAGTGTGAGAAGCATGTGTCCACTCTCATTCTCAACCATGGCAACAGATCGCTTAAAGAAGGCAGACATTTGACTTGGATTTCAATGGGTAAACCCAAGTATGCCTAGTGAAATCATCCATCAAGGTGGAGTAGACCCCAATAGATGTCCCATACACATCATTGTGTACCAAATGCGACTTAAAGGATGCACCAACATTCTTGTCTTTTGGGAAAGAAGACGGGTCCATTTTCCCAAGTAGGCATCCCTCACAATCATGTTTTGGTCAACACATGCATATTTGGGAGATCAACAACCATATTTTGTGAATGCAATCTTACCTAGGCTGTCATAATTCAAATGTTCAAAGCGCTTATGTCACAAATGAGTATCTCCAACCACGGATTCTCTATTGCAACTGCTCTAGTGTCTGTGTAGGCGCATCAAGTCTATATAGACCCCATGTCAATGTCCTAGTGATAACAATGGTATTATGGCACAAGGGTAAACTGTCAGACCTCTATATCCTGATGTAGCTATAGGAAAATAGATTCTTCTCGATCCTTGGAACATACAAAACACGATCACCCAATGCTGTAGAGAATGATTTCAACTTGGCCACTGTCCTTCATGGTATACGAATCACGATGCATTATTGGATCATGTCACAATGCTCCCCTTCAATGCATCACACAAAAAAGAAGTAACTTCTTGCAAGAATTCATGTGCTTAGAAGCACCAATGTCAAAATACCATGTGCTAAAAAGAACTGAGTGTAATTTGTCGAGATACTGAAGTGCTAGGAACCGTGTCCAAATGTCCTTCACGAACTCTGTCCACCCATAATGAGGTGTCTTCTCATGTGCATCATAGTGGTCCTTGTGCTACTTGTGCCACCATGTGACCGCCTCGCCTGTGAGGTGCATCGATGAGAGAATAACACCTCTCATCTTCCATAGGCACAACTAAGAAATAGCTCTCGAACTGGTTGAGCCAAGGAATCAACACTTACCATCATACCGAAGAAAATTAAGCTTCCTTGGAAATGAAGCTTTGACGGGCTGCGGAGCTCTCTCCCATTCCTCATTGCCCTGTGGGCGGAGTAGAGAAATGAGAAGATGTCAGTCCCGCTCTTCTTGAGTCGGCAATATTACCAGCACCTATCGTGGCAGGTGTAGTGGCTTCAAGTGCCTATGACGGAGGTCAACATGCAATAATGTTCCACAAGTTCTTAGCCACCAACACATGACACATCATACATGGGGTAGATTGTGCCATCAAGCTTGTCTTCAAGAGCAAGCATGCCAAAAGGGTCATTGTTTGCCATTGTAGATAAGACACAAGTGCAAATAACCCAATGAAAACTGATTGAATCAAATGACGACACTACACCAAGTGCAACTGTGTGATTTTGACTACACAAGGTCAATGGCCTGCTCAAAATGTGTAACTTGAATGACTTACAAATTGAACCCAAGGCACGAAGACAAATGTGCCAGAGAAAGGGCAAGGCAGGCCCAAATTCTTAACAGAAAAGCTTGCAAAGCAAATGCAGCAAATGCGAAGTCCACCATAGGTCATTTGTAAGAGCTTCAAACTGCATACAAATGTTCCTGTAACTGCTCCGGCCAGTTTGACTGTTCAAACTGAACCTAAAAGACTGAGGCAGAGGCTTACAAAGTAAGAAACTAGTATTAAAACAATTTCAAATGTGTTTCTGCAGATAGTTGCTCCAGAAAATTGCACAAAATTGCCTTTAAAGGAGCCAAATAGCTGCGAAATTCATAGATGCAGTTAAAAAATGCATGCCAACAAAAGTTGGCTCAAATGTGTATGGAAAACTGTTTTGCAAGCTTTCAGAGCTTCAAAAAGTGTAACAGCTGAGCTCAGAATTGTATGCAGCAGTTACTGTGCAGCAAAAAACAGCTCAGAACAGCTGTAAACAGCTTCAAAAGAGGTCACACATTAGGGCAACAGCTGTGAGAAGCTTCGGAAAGCTACAAATGATGCTGCATAGAAAATAGCAGCTTTAAATCAGTCGCACGAGCAGGAAACAGCTCTAGGAAGCTCCAGATCAAGTTGCACAGGCAGAAAACAGCTCCAAGGAGCTCCAAACTGCTCTAAAATAGGTCACAAGTTTGCAGGCAAGCTGCTGCAGGTGGTGCGGCTGCTCTTGGACAGTTTGTCTGAAGCAGTTGCTCACTCTGTCCCACAATGGAAGGCTTCCAAAATGGATAGAAATGGATAGGGCTCCCTCTCCTCCTCCCTCCTCCCTTCTTCTCTCCCTTCTTTCCCCCCATGCTCTTACATCTTCTTCCTCTCCCACTCCTATGCTCCCCCTAAACCCTTAGTTCCTCAACCAGATCTGTTACCATTGAAGGGTTGCAAGGAAGTAGTGGAGAGCTGAAAAGTGAGCTGTGTTATTACACCAACACTCAAATGCAAGAGAAAGCAAGTGAAAGTGATGGAACACCACAGGGCAAACCCTCAAGCCCTAGCCGAGTCAACCCACTTAAGTTATGGGATTGACTTTATGCAAATGAACTAATAATAGTGCACAATTACGCACACTAGCACACAAACTAGCCAAGGCCATATGAGGGCTAAAGCCTATCAATCTGAGTCATAGAAACCATTAGAAGGTCTCCTAAGCTATAGCTGATGTTCTACTCATGCCTCTATTGTAACGAATAATTCGTATGGCAGCAATCCAATGATTATTCCTTGGCTCTGTCGAAAACTAACTCAGCATCCCAATTGAAAAGCTTATGTCGGGTCTTGTATTGGGGAGAGAGATGAGGCTACCAATCTACCTCCCATGCTCTGTGATGTTCACCGGTGGAGATAAGTCTTCTTGGATAGCTTTTTATGTACCTCCATTTGAGTTGCTGCTGGTATGCATTCTTCCATCTGATAAGCCTCTTGAAATTTTCAGGTATATTTCTTCTACGAGATAAAGATGCCACTTCATCCTGATGCACCTCAATCCAAGAACATAATCCAACAATCCAAGATCTTTCATCTAAAACTTCTCCTTGACGTGCCCTTGGATATCTTTAATCTGCATTACTCTCTTACCTCCTTTCCAATACGTGAAGCCTTGAGGCTGTTATGTGCACGGTAAGGGTGCAGCATGGACATTGTACGCTAATGAGCAGGCTGCAGCTTTGATGAACATGGGCAAGTGTGCATTGTGAAGAAACATGCAATGTCAACCTTGCAATGGAGCCTTGCTTGGGCATGGGATGATGTTGATAGGTGGTGCTACTTTGTATTGAGCAATGCAGACATATCTGCAAATGGTTGCATGTTTAAAAGTGTCCCAGAGGTCTGTTTGGCAACAGCCATGTGTTTATTTAGCAAACGTTATGTTTGCTGGATGTGCAAAACACGTATGTTTGCAACTATAGCTATGATAAGTACTTGAAACCCTGTCTATCGTTTGTATATCTGATACAATGAAATGTACATGAATTCGATTTCTCATCTCTTTTTGTATGTGAATTCATCAGTAACAATCTTTAAGCTAAAATTACATGGATAGATAATTGTTTATGTTTGTGCACATTTCCAAAAGCTAAGTAGGTGTACTTATATATGTATGTGCACAACAACAATTGAAGGAAACCATGAGTTCATGACGTTTTTCAATCCTTACAGGCAATAGACGAGAAGATCAGAGAACTTTCAAACTGCCACATCGTGTACCAAGGCATTGAGATACCAAAGGTTCGTTTTCTTTTCACTATTTGGATGGGTGAGAGAGAGAGAGAGAGAGAGAGAGAGAGAGAGTACCGTCTGCGAAAGACCTATGGGCCTATGAGGCAAAAAAGTACATCCAATGTTGATCCAAGTGCAAGCTGAGAGAGAGAGAGAGAAAGAAAGAAATTTTTTTATTAGAGTCTTCAGAAGACCGATGGGTCTATGAGACTCAAAAAAAACCTGATACAAATCACAGTAAGGGTGGAGCTACTAAAACAAGCATCATCACCCGTGCTGAATCCTGAGTTTGATCATACATAATCAAATACATTTGGGTATGACAATGAAAATAAAAAATACTGGAGTGGAATGGAATCGTCCGTATGTCATGTCGCCCTGGCTGGTGCATAGCCGGATGCTGGCATCCGTCAAGGGGTCCCGTGCGTCTCGGTCTCCTGGAGGAGGCTTGACACAAGACCAGAGCCACCGGGACTCCCGTGGGACGTATCCCGGGTCTAAACAATGACGGGAGGTCCCCCAGAGTGATCTGTGTGTCCCCTCGACGTCTCATGTGTCGTGCTGCGATTGTCCGGTCGGGGTCTCTGTCACATCTGCGGCTAGAGACTGCACGATCAATGTCACGCGATGGGAAGAACTCTATGATCCTGCTCTGAGAGGTGTCTGATGGTGTGGCCAAGCCCCGTCGCTTGAGTAAGTACTCTCTGTGTCGGACCCCTCGTGAATGAAGGCTGCGAGGCATCTCTGATCTGGGTAGGCGAGGAATTTGGAAAGGAGCCTGGAGCCGTCTCTAAAGAGACAGTGGTAGCGACCTCGGATCTTGTAGTACACTGGGCACCTGAAAATAAAATGCTCCTCCGACTCAACCTCCTAAGAGAGAGCGAGCGAGAGAGCGAGAGAGAGAGAGAGAGAGAGAGAGAGAGAGAGAGAGAGAGAGAGAGAGGCTCAACATGGTGAACGGGACCTGGCATACCTGTCGTTTATGCGGTCCTTGGGCCCCCCAAGAAAAGGGGTTGTGACCCTCTCCACTCCTTTGGATCCTCAAACTTTGGAATGGCATGGCACCATTCCAATTTCCACCTCGTCCTGATATGTTTACTTACCACCATAGGATCCCCTCTACTTTCAGACACAAATTCCATTACTGCCATGTAGTCATATAGCTTTGCCTTTTGACTCTTTTTAGAGTCATACTGGCATATTGAGCATCACTGATATTCAGATCATTTTCACTCTTTTTCCCCTTCTTTCATGGTCTCGTCCCTACTGTCCTTGAGGGGAGACATCCGATAACTATGCTGTGCATGTGTTGTGATTTCCATGTAGTTTCGACCTTTGCAAGCACTGGTATTGAACAAAAGGTCTGCTAGATCCTGCCACTCAATACTAGGTTTGTATGGCTTAAAGCTTTCTGGTCAAAACGTTTGGTCCACTTTTCACTTTTCATCAAGGACAATACAGTCTTTCATTCAACATAATATATTGGAGCTAATAAGCAGGAATCGATCTTCCAAAAATGAAAGAAATTATGTGATATCAAACTGTGGTGCAGAAGGAGGCCGGCGTCCCACGAAGACCTCTTCGAATTGAGGATATACCTGGCGTGAGTAAGCCTCTTCTTTAATTTGAAATGGTTTATTCTATCAGAAGAGCTTTTCTTGCTATTTGATCGTCCAGAGCTTTTGGTTGTTAAGCCCACAATCTACCCTTTGCTCAGGGGGCCATGCAACTTCTGATCTGGTTGATGTAAGGATTGTGCTGGAAATAGGAGGCTGGCTAGTCGTTCATTATGCTTGTTGAACCCACATTCTAATTATTGCTCTCATGTTGCTGTGGGTAAATGTATAATGTAGTTGACAATTTGGAAATGTTTTTGAACAGAGGAGGCTGGCTGGGCACCAGAGCAATGGGGCAATCCTAAAATCCGTCTTCCAAATTCAAGTGCAGATGGCCCTCCAACTCGCCAGTCTTTGCATGCTTTCTTGCGCATTTTGCTGAAGGTATGATATCATTTCAATTTACTTGGAGGAACAATAATTGTTATGAGTTCATTTTAGAAATCGTAATTCAATCAGTGCTGCCATACAGGCTGTCATTGAGCATGTGGATGCATGGCCATTCAAGGAGCCGGTAGATCAGCGCGAGGTACCTGACTATTATGAGATTATAAAAGATCCTATTGGTGAGTGGTGTTTTTCTGTTCCAAAAGGATTTTATTTCATGGGCAAAAGAAATCAAGGCATAATTACAGTGCAGGTTGAACAAATGGAACATTTTTATGGATGCATGACATCCCTTAGTATACATTACAGCTGTGATGATCAAGGATGCTGTGTCTTTGCATGATAAGGTGTCTATGCCGTAATGCATAGACCTCCTCCTTTTGAATTTGAATAGGATCTCATGAATTGCTCGTGAACTTTCATGTTTGTTATCTCTAAGGAATGCACTTGGAAGGTGAGATGCTTTCTGAAGTCTCTCTTTGTTGCCATGCAGATCTGAAAACTATTTCCAAAAGGCTGGACAGTGAAGCTTACTATCTAACGCTGGAAATGTTTGGTGCTGACATGAGACGAATGTTTGCAAATGCCCGGACGTATAATTCACCAGACACTATCTATTATAAGTGTGCTAACAGGTACTGGTTTATACGTCTATCTTATTGTTTATTTTAGTAAGTAGGTTCTTATGTAAAGAGAACCAGTAGCACACGTGCTTCCCCCAATTGAAAGAAGAAAAAACAAAACTAAATCAGTACGATGGCTAATACTTGATGCAAAACGGACTTACAAAAACTCTTTAATATATAGTTACAAAAGTCGTCTCTTTGGGCAACTTGTGCAGATTGGAAGCATTCTTCACCAACAAACTACAGGCAGGTATCCAGACAAACACTAGGCCATAAGCTTGCCTCGCAAAATTGGTGGACACACATGGGTTTGAAAGGAGCACGTCAAGGCTTCGTTGTGCCAAAAAATCTGAATCTCACACGGGACACGATATGGAAGGTAATGAATTTTGCAGATGCCACTTTAGAGAGCACTGCTTGGGAGTTGAGCGAAATTTCAATGAGGCTCGAACTAAAGGGAATTTGTTAATCATATGCATATCTACGTCATAATGTCTCCTTTTGAGTTCATCAAGGATGTTGGAGTTGTATCTTATATTATGTAACAGGGTAAATGATAAGTTTACGTGGAAAACATCATGGCCTATGTGGAGGTAGATGCAAATGTTAAAATACATCATTGATCCTATGCTCTATCTTAAAACGCTAAAGTAGAGCAAAGCAAAGCAAGATCAACATAAATGATACAATTACCTAAGCCTCGCTCTATGGAATCTCAACAATACCCAATCACCTTCTTGATACTTGACCTTTTTGTTGCTTATTATCTAGACTAGATAATATTTTTCCTTACATAATCATATGAATATATATATGTATATCTATGTATGTATGTATGTATGTCACATACATACATACATACAATGTATGCATGTATGTATATATATAAAGCCTTTGTATGCATAACAATTTAAGGCAATGATCTACAAAAATCGATGTCAAATGGTGTCTTACCAATGGATGAATGGATAATGTTGTTGTAAGTTAGTTGAACCATGGGCCAATACTTCCACTTTCTTAGCCGCTTCATTGTGGCTCTCTGTCTTTGAATGAGAAGACGAAGAAGACTCTAGCTTTCAGCTTGAATCTAAAAAAGTGTTTGCTAAAAATTACCAGTAAATTTATTCTCTCGATTTGAGACAATCATCTTGGGAACTACAAAGCTAAACTTGAAAAGCAAAGAAGATGTCAAGGTATTCCTACATGCATGCTTACTAAAGTTGCCTAGTATAGTAAGGTGACTCATCAATCCACAATTAGGGGAAACAAAAAATGCAAATGTTTTGGGATTTTTGAGAGGATTGAAACGAGAGAACATGGCATGTATAAGGCGGTTTAGAAAGGGAGTTTTGCGATTATATTCAATAGGGGGTTTTGATATTGCATTCAACACAATGAGCACACATTTAGAAATTAGAATTACAACCTACTCGTAACTTAAACACAATGTATAGTATATACTACAAATTTAAAATGATTGGAGATTTACTTAGCACTATATTTGAAATCAGTGAAGAAAGATTAAAGCTTAAAAAGAGTTACAAAATGCCAAATGGCAATATATTGTCATATTTGTCAGATACAAAACCCAAAAAGCATAGGCTCTAACCCATACATCAAGATAAGAGATATCTAGCTCATTCATGGAATCCTTGTCCTCAAGGCTCAAGTTGTTGCTCCTCGTATTCCTCATTCAAGAAATTTATCATGGCTCATCTTGTCAAGTACATACAAGTTTGCATTAACAAAGTGGCCCTTTCTCTTCTTTGTACAGACTTGGCTTAGAATTTGAATGGCAAGCCATTGCAATCTATAATCCCTTGTATGGATTTGGAAAATCAGCTCCATAATCCTTCCACCATGTGACAACCTTAGTTCGAAATTTGAAATTGCAAAGCTCATATATTTTTTATATATGCATAGTATGTGTAATGTACTATAAAATACTAAAATGTGAAAATTATGAATTACTAAAATTTAAAAATAAGAATGAGTTAAGATTACTTCTCATGTTGTGCATTTGGTCATTCAAATATCTTCTCTTTATTGTGATAATTGGTGAGTTGGTCCTTCATTGTCTATTGAGCATTTGGAGTTGGCATCATCTTTGAAAAGTGAGATTCCAACCATCAAGCACCTTTGAATCATTTATTGTGCGCTTGTGTTAAAACTTCGGATTCAACTGCATGAATGGGAGTAATATTACTTTCACTTGCCCATTGTTAACTCTTTTAGCTCTCTCAACCTTTGGGTATCTTTCTCTAGCTTTGACATTTTCAATCATGTGCACGTCCTTGCATATACCTTTCTAATAAAAGATGTATCTCTATCAAATATTTAGTAACTTCACAATTAGCTTACACAAAGAAAGAAGGTGCGATGCATCAGCTCGAAAATCATCGCTATCTAGACACGTGTCACAGTACAATGTTCTAAGGGTCTGCTTACAAGTGAGCCGTGCATCCCACATTTAACTTGCTACAACCTATTTAAGTGTAGGTCTCATTTCTAGGAGTTTTCGAAGCATGAAAAAATTGTATGCAAACCCTATCTTTGCATACTTCAAAAGCTCCTTTCTTGCAAGCTTGCAATATAAGGAAAGAGAAAAATGATGACATGTGATAAATCCAACCACCTCTCTTTCACTTTTAATAACATTCTAGATTCAAGACAATTTGCCAATGTCTTTTAACTAATTATTGATGAGAATACCTTTGCTCGAATAACATACTTTATGGAATGCACGTAGAGGGAAAAATCCTCTACAATATGCCAAAATGCACTCACGTGAGCAACTTTGCACATCACTCCAACCATTTGTAGCCAAAATTGCCTCATATTTTTGCCATTTTTTCTTCATAGGTTGAATGGCTTCATTAATTCCCTTTACCTCATCATTTAGAAGCTTTCCCTTCAATGCATCAAAAGTAGGATGGGCCCAAATGTTGTGTTTTTAGATATCATCTCCTTGAAATAAGTAGGAAGGTGGAACTTTGAAACTAACCCCATTTAAGTATCAAAAATGGGCCACAGTTGCATCTCGTGCCTTCCTTTGCAGATGCCATGTTGTGTAAAGGGTGCTTTGCCTTTTTGCAGGTGTAAGAGGTGAATGAGATGCATGCACACCGACCTGTAGCTCCAAGAACATGTGCACTCCCAGAATAAGAAACTATAGTAGCAACACAGGGAAGAGGATGCTATCTTGTAGTAGCCACATGAGAATATGAAGTAGCTCCTCCACCAGTGGATGCAATAGTCCTTTCCCTCTTCGTAGGAGGAAGTGTCTTGACCTCTTGTTGCATCCTTTCTTTCTCTTCTTGTGGGATAATGTTGCATATTGTAATCTCCTCCTTAATGCCAAGAAGATGGATCTTCACCCTATCAAGGGCCCCACCTCTTCTCAATTCATACTACTTGCACATATGTGCCTCCTTTCTTGGAGTCGTGCTTGCCTTGCAAATCAATTTGACTCTATCAATAATCTGATTGGGTGAATTCCCCCTTGGGTTCACACTCGGAGATCCCTCTTCCAGAAGCCATGGCCACAGTGCAAAGAGAGGGCTGGAACTTGAAAGAAGGCTAAAGGAGTGGACAAGAGGGTTGAAAGAGGGGGTTGAAGGACAACTGACATAAGGTTGAAGCCTAAAAGAGAGGGATGAAGGAGTGGAGGCTGAACTTTGAAGAAGGGTTGAAGGAGAGATTCAATATTGGAGTCTGAAGGGGAGTTGAAGGAGTGGATGGGCTAAAGGACCTAAAGGAATGCAAGGAATGGAGGTGTAAGAGTGGAGTTTTTGTAAGGAGGGTTGAGATGCCCTCCAAACGTTGAAAATTGAGACAAGCTCCAAGATATGAGATCTAGAAGTGGGTTTAGGACTTGTTGGAGAATGGCTTTATTCTCCTAACGATTAATATTTGAAAAGAGCACCAGATTTTAGCTAAATATATTTGAGGAGTGTTTGTCATTAAGTGAAAAAAGAACCATAGGATATTCATAACATTGCTTTTTGCACATCTTAGGGATTGTATAAGTATCTTGTTGTATGATTTAGGTTGAGTAATTCTCTCCTATTTTAATTGAATGACAAGTTGCATCTTGTAGAGGCATACATCCTTTGTAGGGACATTCTTTGATGACATCATAGTTTATCACAAGGGGATAGGCAATTTTTGAAAGTGGTGTTTAATCTATTTAAGGACAATCAATTGTTTATAAATGCTGAGAAGCTCAACTTCTTTCTATTTGAGATATGGTTCCTTGGCTACATAATCTTAGAGAAGCTCAACTTCTTTCTATTTGAGATATGGTTCCTTGGCTACATAATCTTAGAAAGTGAGATCAAGATGGATCTGAACACGTTGAAGGTGATTCATGGGTTGCTAGATCTTTAGATTGTGTGTGAAGTTAGGTCTTTTCTATACCTATGTTGCTTTATTGGTGGTTTATCCATTTCTTCACACATAAAGCTTAACTGTTGTATGGTTTGAGATGAAAGATTCACTTGGAAAGTGACAAAGAAGTCAAATTTTGAGCAATTAAAGAAGACATTAAAAAAGGTTTATCCATTTCTTCACGCAAAGCTTCATTGTTGCATGATTGGAGATGATAGATTCACTTGGAAAGTGACAAAGCAGTCAACTTTTGACCAATTAAAAAGACATTTACTTTAGCTCATATGTAAGGGATTGCAAAATTGTGGAGTTCCTTTAGAGTCAAGAAAATGCTAGTGGAGGTTGTATTGGAGCAAAGCTTTTACAAGATGGTCATGCAATTGGTTATGAGAGCAGGACATTGAAAGATGTAGAGCTTAACCATCATGTGTATGAAGAAGAGTTACTTGGACTTATTCATGCACTACATGTTTAGAATAGGAGATGACTTTCTTATTTAGACTCACCAATAAAGTACATGCTATTTTCTTATGCAACCTTTCATAGGAGAAAAGCACATGTGTTAGCTGAATTCCCTTATGGCATTTTATTTTTCATTTCAGCATATGCTTGACAATAATGATATTGTGATAGATGCTTATTATGGAAACCACAAGTTCATGCAATCTTTGAAGCCTCCCTTGAGGAGGTGGCTATCACAAAGGATGCTAGATATATCTCCTGTTTAGATAGATTTGAGTGAGTCATGGACACAAAAAATAATTTCTGTATGCTAGATACTTTTGAGACTAGAATCATATGAACATCACCAAAGCTTAAGGGATAAGGTGTTGAAGAAATGTCTTCATCCACCTTTTATTTGTCATAGAGGTATTTTTCTCTTTAACGTAGCTCAAGCAGTTTAGGATACTTTTTCTAATTGACAAAAGCTCCATTAGTGTGCTATTATACTTATGTGGAAAAAAATAATGCAACTATATGTATTGTATAGTTGCCCAATGAGAGCTTGATTGTTCCCTAGATGATGAAATCCTCTACATAGAGATGAAAATAATAAACCTATTCTGTTCTTTGAAAAATAGAGGGATGGATCTAATTTGTCCTTTTTTAATGTGAAATAAGCTTTTTCCTTTTACAGCATGATGTGGGTGCTTGCTTGGGTCCATCAAGTGACTTGTGAAACCTAGAAAGATTTTGTAATTATTTGCTCTACACGAAGCCAAGCTGTTGGTTGATATAGTTAGGTCTCCATTCAAGAAGGGTGATGTTCTCATCTCTGTGATGCCATGAAAATTTACATAAAATATACCCCTAGTACCTTTGGTAAGTAGAGTTAATAATTAAAATGAACCAATAATAACACATTATTAATGTAATATAAAATAAGGATGTCTATGGGTCATGGTTGAGCAAGCGAGGTGACCAATGTGTGCCCTTCCATGTAGGCAGTCCCATGTGTGCATTATCCATGGTTGTAGTAATTATTATTGTAAAGTTGGATGAGGTGGCATGTTATGCCCATGCACCACCCTTCTAGATAAGCGAGCCCATATAATCATTAAGTGAGTAGAGGTGCAAGGTTGATGGGAGGTGTATTCCATGTTGAGGAGAGGAGGCAAGCATCTTTGTGCCAACCTTCCACTTGTCCTCATGGGTATTTTAAAAATGGAAAGTTTCAAAAGGGTATTTTAGCTTTAAAGATTAGGGCGTGATTTATGTGGAAAATTGAGGCAGAGGTTTGTTGCATGAAATTAAGGGTTCTCAACATGACGGTACCCAACTCACACTATGTAGAGGGGAAATTAATTGACATGAAATTCAATTATAAAGGAGAAGCAGCACATTGATGTGATAGGATCCACCTCCTCACCACTCTTGTAAATTGCTACCTCCGATTTCAATAAATCTATGAACCTCCTCCTTCTCCCTTATTGATGCCTACAATTTTCTCATCCCTCTCCGAGTCCTCATTCCTAGCTTTCTCCCTTGTCTTGCCACCACCTCTATTCTATGGATTACTTTTTGTTCATTATACCCCCATGTTCAACCTCTTGATGCAAATGTGGAAAGTGATGATGTTCTTGCAAAGGTCTTCTCGTTGTTTCTTGGAAATTCCATTACTATTTAATGTGGATATTGGGATTTAAAACTCTACAAAAATGGTGTCCTTGAATTGGGATGTGCCATGAAGAAGAAAAGTGTGTTTTTTCAAGCTCTTCCACAATGATAGGAGGTGCTTGAATTGGGAGGTGCTATGAAGAAGAGAAGTGTGTGGCTTTTCAAGCTCTTTGACAATGATAGGAGCAGATCTTGCATTTGGAGCTAACTAGAGGATATGCTAAGTAAAATCAGCCTCTCAAGGAGGCAATTGGTAACTTTTAATAAGTGGCTTCCTTTTCCTTGAAATCATACCACATTATGAGATTTATACTATCATCTTATTTAAAAGAAAATCAATCACTTGTTGCAAAGGATTGTAAGTTTAATTTGGTGCTACATAATTAGCAAAAGTTTTAACCTTGCCTTGTCCTCTCATTCTTCCCATTTCGATTTTTATCAAGCTTGGGATGTATGTATATAGTGTTGTTACAATTTTGGAAAAGAAAGATGCCAAGTCGAATACCACTATAGGGGATGGCATGGCGGTTGTAAAAAATTGAAGAGGAAGAAGGAGTTGCTCAGGCTCTTCATCTTCTACCATTATTAATGACCCCTTGTTTGCACTCATGAACCACTTGATGTATCATCACACTCATTAAGAGGAAGTTATTATATAGTTTTCCTTCATTTGCACATTCCTCTCTTTTCTTCATCATGGATGCATGGATGAAAACTACAACAGTGTCCTATTAATAGCTTTCAAGCATAATTGCATGTCTTTGAACTTCCTCACAAATAATAGATGGTTGTTGGTGCTCCCCACATTCTTAGAAGATTTGGCATAGGTCTAGTATGAAAACCAGATTGATGTTGTCTAGACAAGTTGGCCACGGTTGACCATGGAACTTGGTGAATATTTCAACTAAGGTGAAGAACCTGAAAATGTACATCTAATGGTGTGGCAATATTGAGGCAAGGAGAAGGCCGGATGGCTCTCTGATATGTGGATTCGATGTCTACTCTTTTTGATTGCCTAATTACCATGAAACCACATAATGAAGGTTTCACAATTGGGATGACTTAAAACACACGTTGAGTCAAATGGTGTTAGAATTGGCTGATGAGTTTTGCTTAAAGCTCAAGTGGAAGAACCTAGAGATGATGCCAAAAGCACAAGAGATAGAATACAAGTATGAAAAAGTGTAGTCTAAACCTATAGCAAGAAATCTCCCATTTATATGTCGCCACGTGTAGTTGATCCTCCATAATGGGTGATCCATCAACCTCATCCACAAGCCCCCCTCTTGCCTACCCCCACTATCAACCTCAGAGGATAACAAATAGAATCTAATATCCAAATCTCTAAATGAATTGCACCTTGAAATGGTAGGCACTAATAATCTTGTCAATTGAGCAACAAGAGACTGTGCTAATGTGATCTTCCACTAGTGATGTTAAAATGGCCATTATCACAAAAAATATCATAATGCACCTCACATGAACATTCTCAAAGATTTAGATACTAAGGATTATAATGTGGAAATTATTGACCTCAAAGTAAGAAGGTGAATCCTCAACTACATGTGGGTTACAAATGCCCAAAAAGAAAGTAACAATCTCTTAACCCCCTGTGATGCTAGGTATAGCGATGTCGACTTCTCCAATGAAAAAAGTGAGCATTTTTAGTTCTCAAAGAAACACATGCATGCTACTTGATTTTTCTTTCGTTGTGGCACAACGGGATTATTCAGTTAAGGAGCATATTGTACATCGGTCACTCAAAATCATACTTCCCAAAATCATTGCACTTATCCCACGAGTATGATATAGAGGCTCTCCTTTGTAAGTTCAAAAAGAAAGAAAAGGTACATGGGATCTTATCTATCCCAAAAGATATCAATCGTGATCCTCATATGGTTGATGTAGTGATTGATAATTGTCATGCTAAGGGTGCCTAAGTTGATGGTGGAGTTACTTATAACTCATGGTGCCTTGGATAATGAAGAATTTGAATCACCAAAAAGCTATCTACATTAAAATAGCTGATATAAAAGTCTCACCACTTTAGGAGTCACCAAAAGCTCTTCCAATCACAATGAATAATTTGACAACCACTAGGAATCTCTATGTGGTAGACATTGAAGATATAGGTGGAAGTTACCAAACTTTCCTAGGATGACCTTCGCTCAAAAAGAGTGATGTAGCCAGTTATTAGAAGATTGGATGCAATTTGGTGCTGATAAACCAAAGGAAGAAGACTCTACAACATTGTCAAAAATGCTAATGACACATATAAGGGGAAGAGGTTTGAAGTCTACGTGATGGAAGCCTCTCAAACACCTTTGTGAGAGGAGATGGTAATTGCTCCTCTTGAGCAATCAAAGTTAATGCTATCTCAAGATCTCATGCTTGAAACTATATAGTATAGAAGAATCTTGCCAAAAATAGATCACTTAGATGAAACATAGCCGGTTAACATATATTGTGATAATTAATCAACTCACGACCTGGCAAAGAAAGCAATATATCATTCTAGAACAAAACATAGTGATGTTGGGGACCATTGCAGCCCTGAAAGAGTACTCAATGGAGAGATCACATAGCGATACTATGCAAGAAAAGATAATGTTGCAAATATTATATTTATGAGACCTTGTGAATGTGTTGACTAACCATTCATGTACATCTAATACTAGGCTTTAATTGCAACAACACACAACTATCAAGGGATAGTTGAGTGCCATACCTATAGTGTCTATCAACACATCACATCATATCAAGCTTAGACTGCAGCACACAACTCTCAAGGGAGACAAGAGAGCCAGATTAAGAACTTATGAAAACATCTCTAAACTTAGACTACAACACATCATACATCATGAAACCATGATGGATCATTCCAAGAAAGCCTATTTGTCCATGGATGATGAAAACATGCACTATGGAGGCATGTTATAGAGGCCCTTCCAAAGAGAAGAATGATTGTATAAGAGAGTCAAAATCATGTTTTGATTGGGCTAACATTAGACATGAGGTTTATTCATGTTATCATAAAGAAACCATATTTCTTTGATGCCATGAAATGCATTCTCCGACACTCTTTGTCCATGCTTCTTTAGAAAAGGTGCCATATTGAGCCTAGATGATATAAGCATTTCCCATTAAAGAAAGGTGCTCAAAGAGTGTCCAATCTTGCTCCAAGTGAGACCAAGTTATGCATGGTGATTTCTTAGACTTTTGTTACAATTTCTAATCAAGTATATATTCAGCCCCTTTATTCTAGATAAATACTATCAAAGGAAACCTAAGGAAAACTTTGAATGATATTGTATAGATAGAATAATCCCTTGCCAATTCACATGGTATGACTTATACAAGTGATCACTCCATGCAATATTTGTCTAAAGTGCATGAATTATTTTGTCTATTCTTTAGTGAAAGATGCATTCAAGGTGCAAGCTTTCTCATGACACAAACGATTGTCAAAGAGAGAGGCATTAAGGGTTATTTCAACTTGTCCAAAATTATGAATGGGCCTTTGTCACATCATTTTCAATGCAAACATGATGTCTGAGAGAGAGAGAGAGAGAGAGAGAGAGAGAGAGAGAGAGAGAGAGAGAGAGAGAGAATTGCAATTTTATTTTATATTGACCAAAATTCTTAAATTTTCTACTCATATTTAAAAAAAAACTAATCTTTTAGAATAACCACTGTATTTATCTCTTGCTCTACATCCATATGATTTTTCTTTTTGTGTTGTTCTTCACCATAAAAATAAACTTCCATGAATTATGAAAGAGATAATACATGAACACAAAGACTCAAGCTAAGAGGGTGGCTGAAAATGCCAAAACAAGCAAGAGGGAGACTCATACAAGAAGGGGCTATGCCTCCATTATCTACAAAATTTCTATTCTTGGCAAATGTTGATATGCAAGAGCCCTAGATGCTTGGCCATGTAGCCTTTAGGTTATGCACAGTTTCCACCTTTATGCAACAAAGCTCGAAAAAGGATGAACTTGTAATCTTTCTAATGCCTTTGTACATTTGGCTCTTTAGATTTTTCGGCCTATGTTATTGCATTATCTCCCATCTCATATCCACTTGTGCTCAAGGGATCCAGAGTTAGAAACTAGAATAGAGAGAACCTATAAGTGAGTAATTTGATGGTGAGACTTGATAGCCAATGAGGGGTCCACTCATTAATTAATTGAGTCCCAGTGGAAAACCACACTATAAAACCCCAAATAAGATATAGAGTGGAAGGGATCAAGCTACCAAAAATTCTTCCAGTCATTAAATACTGGAGGCCCAGTCAATGACAACCACACTATCAAACCCTGAGTAAGATATGGAGTGGAGGGATGAAGCTACCAAAAAGCCATATAATCCTTGACCAAATAATTGTGCCATGCCTACAATCCCAAAGGAAATGTATGATAGATTGTGAGGCATGTGAGAATTGTGGCCATGAAAGATTTTCCCCAGAAGTCTCCCTCCACTTATGGACTGCAATCTCTCCATGGATAGAAATACTAAAGGGACAGATATTTCTTCATGTATTGGAGTATTCTCCAAAGACTCATCCATAATTATGTGAAATCTCTCCCAATGAGATGCTTTGAAGAGGCATGTCACAATCATAAAATATTAATGCATTTCACATGATAGGATACTTGTCAATCTCATTTGATATGGAAGAAAGAGCACGTAAGACTGTGCTAAGATTTCACAATGGTTGTTAGGGGAGAGATGACATCTTGATGTGTATAGAATTGAAAATTCACTTATTATTGTCCATCCAATCACTGTTGAGAAGGAAATACAAGGATGAATGCAATGTAAGACAAAATCCTTCCAAGTCTCATTCCTTAGCAATAATTTCTTGACAATGAGCTTGCAAAGCAAAGCTCAAATCTGAATGTCTCATGGGTATGAAGAATCAATATCTCTTGTGCCACTTTCTTGACTCTAGAATCTATTGAACCACCCAAACCACTCCAAAGAAATTTATTTGAGATAGGTCTCTTCAGTTGACCAATGCAACGGTGTGAGTGGCACCAACATGAGCAAAAAAATCAAGCAGTGGGTAAGAGGACTTAGTTGACCACCACCACTCTAGAGGCAAGATCTAGCTTTGTAGAACTCTAAAATAAAAGCTTCCTCTTGATGCTCTCTAACACTTGTGCAATCTATTGCCAAGGTAACGTGGAAACCCAAATAACTAACTAAGGTACCCTTTGATTCAAGCCAATATCTTATCCCAAAATCTAGAGAAACCTAATTACTTGCCCAAAATCTATTGGATTTGTGCCGGTTATAATGTATTATTTTCCAATTCACTATCAAACAACTCCTTATCCTCTTTGATATGAATTTTCAAGACTAGAATCTTAGTTTGAGATATCTAGAAAACACTCATGGCATATGCCACAAAGAGAGGAAGAAATGGGACAAGTGGGCATCTAAAGTGTGTATTTCTAGACCAAAACTTGTCCCCTCTAGCACCCTTCATAACAACCTCGCTATCCGTTGTCTAATAAAGTTAGAATACACCTCTGACCTAAGAATTTGTGAAGCCTATATGTAGTACCATATGCTCTAGAAAGCCCCGATCTTCTTTGTGTCATCCAGCGCGGTGACTCCACATGTTGCAGGGATCTTGAAGAGATGCCAATGGAGACTCCTCTCCCGACCAACTTCTCATGAGAGCTTTGCAAAAAGCAAGAACCTATCACTTGTGTCATGCAGTGCCTTCCGCATTGTGACAATGTGATTCCACAAGAGGGAAGAAGGAGGGAGGGGAGGGAGAATGGAAGAGAGGGGGAGAGGAAAATCACAAGGCAACACACAATGGAAACAACAAGAATTCTCAACTCAACAAGACGAAGGAGAGAATGAGAGAGCTTGTATTCCCAAGTTTTTAATACACAATGAAGACCATAGTCAACAATTTGCTCTTATATACAAGCCACCTTTTTAAGGGAGAGCTAACCATTTTTCTTGAACCTCTCTCTTTTTACAAAGTCTCTTGGGCCCATTTGGTGCCAAGGCATGTTTTCATCTATCTTCTTCTACTCTCTTCTACTAGCCGCTCCCATACCAAAATGAGGCACCCATGGGGTTAACATGCCCCCCTTCCTGTTGATCCACCCCTAGCCTCGTTGCAGTAGTGTGGTGGTGAAGATTGATTGGATTATGGCATAGCAATCCATTCATGATTCGTGACTAAAGTAAGGGCAATATTTCCAGAAGTAGGTAGCATGCATGTCTTCGTATGTCAAAAAATGATGATAGTGGAGGTTGTGGACTTAGAGGTACATGTGGATGTCCTGGAACACTGTGAGGGGCATGTGTCTAGATCAAAGACAATCTGATTGGTAAGATTATGGATCTTGTCATTGATGGGGCGGTTGTGATTTGAAAGGTTGCAGAGGAGAGGAATAATCAAGCAGATAAAGTAGATGTCTGCCACATTAGATGGGTCAGAGATGGAAGCATACATCTTGTTGAAGGCCTCAAGTCGGTGATAGAGCCCTTGTTGAGTAAGATCCTTGGAAAAGTTAAAGTTTGGGAAGTTATATACAATATTGTGGAATTTGGACTACTACCACCGCCTTGGGCTTGTACCTTGTGGAATTTGGACTACTACCACCGCCTTTCCATTGGCATTTACTGTGGGTGGATGCGGCGTTCGCATGGGGCACCATGATAGAACCACAAAAATTGCTCTTTCTTAAAAAATGGAACCTGCTAGTTGAATTGTAACCAAGAATCTTTGCCTTTTACTGGGACGAGGGCATGTCGGTCTAAGTGGTAGCATCCTTGTGTTCATTGAGGATTTTGGGGGGATTTTGTCCCTCCACTCCTAGAATGTCTAAGCAATGAATTTTGTCAATGGCAAAACCTCCATGATTTTATAGGGATGGAGACGTGACCCTTTGAGTTGCTATTTCCAATGATGCATCTGGGTACTTATGGGAATGTCTTGGAAGCCCCCAAGATCTGACCACCAATCCAATTGTTCTGCTGGAGGGGATTGCCCTACAAGGGGCTCTTCATCATTGTTTATTGGAAACGTATCCTCCTCCTGTAGCGTGTTGGCATTGAGAGTGGTTGGGATCATAAGAATGACTGTCGTGGGGCGTCACAGAGTATTAAGAGCCTCAAGATCTACAAGAGCAAAGGAGGAGATTGTCTAGGAGGCTTTGTGTGCCATGTGTTGTGAGATGGAGGCAACCTATTGTGATGTATTAGAGGCATGTGAAGAGTGATCGGGGTGATGTGGGTGGGGCGGTGGGGGTGGGACAGGATTGATAGAGGGTTTTTAGGGGTTGGGCAATGGGTTAGTATCAGGGGGAAGTGGTGCAATGGAATTGAAATGGTTAACTGCATCTTAGGCTTCTACTTTAGTTATACATTCCAGATAAGCCACATGTATAGTCTCAAAATTGCTCATAAGGGATTCTTGCATATCCCTTGAGTTTATTGTGCTATCCTTGAGTTTGTGGCCACCCCTGAGTTTGTCTGACTCTGATGTTGATTTTTGCGAAGTGGGTCTGATTTTCAACATTGATGGGCTCGGTGATGGGCTCTTTGTTTAGCGTTGTAAGAAATTTTGGAGTCTTACCTCTTCTCACTACTTTCGGGCCTCTTCTTCCACTCTTTTTCTTTGCTCATGGGATGTAGAAGATTCTCCTGGGAAACAAGTGGGGGGTTTTAGGGGCTTCCTTGTATGCCCCATCCTTCCATTGATAAGGCCCTTGTCTTCTTCCTTGGTGGGTTCTAACATTGAAGACCTTGCCGTATGTGACACTTCAAAGGGAAGCACAAAATTATCATTTTGGGCCTTGCCAATCATGTTGTCACTTAGGCATATAGCCACCTTGCCACAGAGCTCAAAAGATGAGGGGTTCATGGAAAATAGATGATCATGAAGAAGCTTTGGATCTGCTACCCTATGAAGAAGCGCGGCAGTACACTCATCCTCTCATGAGGCTGGCAGGGAGAGTTGAGGTGCTTTATCCTAGCAATATAGCCTCATCGAGATTCATTCTTCTTCTTCACCTCGTAAAGTTGGTTTATTGGGCTCTACTTAGGGCCGCTGGCGCAAAACCTACAATGAAGGCTTTGTGCAGTGCCTCCCAATCGATCTTCTCTTCAGGGTTAAGAGCCTTATACCATTGGTCCTTGTCATCTAAGCTAAAGCCAAAGGCATTTACCATTTCCAGGTCTCCAGCAGCACCAAAAGCCCCATATATCTGCTAAAATTTCTCCACATGGGAGACCGGATCTCCTTCACCTACAAATTTCTTCATTAGTTTGGAGATGGCAATGGGTCTACTTGTGGTGGAGGGATTTAGGTCCCTACTGGGAATGCTGGAGGCAGAGCGACCCCCCTTCCTAGCCCTTCTATGAGGATTGCATAGCCTCGTTTGACAGAACTATTTGGGGTGCCGACAGAGGCTGCATCACAATGGGCCTTGTAGCATACATTGGTGGCCTTACACCCTATGGATTTGGTGCTGGGGATGGCACCCACTGATTCATAGGTATGGATGTTGGAACTAAGAATCACGCCTATCCAAACATGGGAGTTGTGATGACTAAGTGGTGGAGAGGTCTGCTTCCCTTGTTGGGTAGCTCACTTGGCATCGGCATAGTTATTCCTTGCATAGGCCCATTGGGGGGGGCGGGGGGGGGCTCGGTAGCGCACACCACTCATAGCATGTGGCCAAGTTGCACAAGTTAGGGGAACTTGGAAGGTCTGGGGTCTGAAAGGGGGACCCTCTTGGAAGGCCTATGTGTTTTCAAGTCCTGGATTCTGTGGGACTTAGGGGTTTTGAGGGCCATATTGGTCTCTGAGCCATTGGTCATTGTCATGACCACGTGAGTGGGATAGGGAAGTTATGTGCTCAGTCCGTGGGATAGCTTGGTATCCTTACGGATTGGTGGGTTGGGTGGTTCAGCTAACATGTGGCCATAGGGATAACTGAATGTCTCTTTGGGTTGGCAGCATACCAGCCGCGACGGGGTAGGTATCTCGACGAGATAGCAGCTACTGGAGAAGATTGACGGGATATAGCCTTAAGCCACCAGATTGGAGGGATAGAAGTCAGGGAGATAGCTGTCTAACCCATGGGATAAACATTCTGACAAGTCATTAATCAGGTAGGTGGGTTAGGTGTTTGTTGATACATGTTAGTTGGGGGGGAGGGGACTATCCCTTCGGGTCAGAGGGATAACAGGCTATCCCTCCAGGTCACGGGGATAACAATCTATCTCTCTTCACGTGAATTTTCCAAAGTTTCTATTCCAGATTTGAGTGGGGTGCTCTATGCTACCTTAACTACCTCTACAAAGCAAAAAACAAGACAAAACACCTTTTGGAATGCAAATGAGAGATTTCTTCGAGAGGTGACTATCAATGCTCAAAAACCATTTTGACTTTAGCTCAAATCTTCATTCTATGTTGTTTTTTCATGATATTTTACAATGCACACACCTTAGAAATCACCCAAATTAGTTTCTCCTATGATCTAACAACAAAAAACAACCCAAAACAACCTTGAATGTATCAAAAAGGCTCTATGGACAAAAAATGACACTTTTCAATTTTGTACTCAAAACACACTCCTAATCTCCACCCACTAACAACACCTCTAGTTATGCTAGAAAGCATTGTGCAATGGGTAGTTTATGAAAGGAGGAAAATGTTAAGCAAAAGCATACCTTCCCTTCCCAGCAAGGGTGCCAAAGTTGTATTGTCTGAGAAGTGACTCCACATGTCTCGGGGATGTTGAAGGGATGCCAAGGAGACTCCTCTCCCAAACAACTCCTCGTGAGAGCTTTACGAAGGAAGTAACACCATGCAAGTGCCTACTAGATTATGACAATGTGATTCCACAAGAGGGAAGAAGGAGGAGGGAGGAAGGAAGGGAGGAGAAGTGAGGGGAGGGAGTATGGAAGAGAGGGGGAGAGTGAAAGGGGGTGAGGGGCTATCACAAGGCAACACAAATTAAGAAGTCTTGACTCAACAAGACAAAGGAGAGAATGAGAGAGCTTGTATTCCCAAAAGTTTGCAATACACAATGAACACCATAGTCAACAATTTGGTCTTATCTATAGTCCACCTTGGGAGGGCTAACCATTTCTCTTGAACCTCTCTCTCTTTTTACGAAGGTTCCCATATTGAGACGTGGCACCCATGGGATTAACATACTCCGTTGTATGATTTTTGAAATATAAAAGAATAAATAAGTTTTGGTCCTTTGCCTAGCCCAGTCTAAAGCCTCCAAAAAGGAAAGATATGATTAAAAATGCTCCTACCATACACAAGGCCCACCTGTCATGCATCAACTCTAAAAGCAAAGGTTGATTGCCTTGGCTAATATTTGGTCATCTATGTCCAATAAGGTAATTGGCCTCCACCGTGTGATCAAGGTCCTATCCCTCCTTTAGGAATGAGATGAGTCAAAACCTCAAAAAGAGAAAGAGGCATATTACTCTAGAGTCCCAAATCTCCTAAAGGGTTGATGTGACAAGGTCACTAATGCCATTTCAGAAGGTAATGAAAGAGGAGGGTCTCAATACATCTCAACCAGGGAAACTCCCCTTATGAAGGGCAAATAAAGTATCTCAAAGCTTTGTGTTGCGAAAGTGCATCAAGGATAATCCTGATCTCGAGGGCAACAACCACTGAAATAGTTTACTACACCATGAACTTTGCCATGTCTCTATCTAAGGCATTAAGGACTCGTGATGGTAGTATGCTGCAAGTCCGATACAAAAGGCTAGCAATTTGTAGAACCCCCCTAGCTCTTTTGTCCAGCCAATGGTGGGTGGTCAAGGTGTAAAGATTTCTCAGGGAATCTCCTATCCCTCCTTTAGGAATGAGATGAATCAAAACCTCAAAAAGAGGAGGCATATTACTCTAGAGTCCCAAATCTCCCAAATCTCCTAAAGGGTTGATGATGTGACAAGATCACCAATGACATTTCAAAAAGTAATGAAAGAGGAGGGTCTTAATACATCTCAACCAGGGAAACTCCCCTAAATAAAGTATCTCGAAGCTTTGTGTTGTGAAAGTGCATCAAAGATAATTCTGATCTCGGGGGCAACAACCAGTGAAATAGTCTACTACACCCTAAACCTTGCCATGTATCTATCAAAGGCATTAAGGAATCTTCATGGTAGTATGCTGCAAGTTCGATACAAAAGGCTAGCAATTCGTAGAACCTCACTAGGGTGGTCAAGGTGTAAAGATATCTCAGGGAATCGACACAACGCGTCATCGGCCTCACTTCATCCCAGCCCAAATAACTCTACAACAATTCATCAGACCGTTCAATTGTCTTCTCTGCTCAACACCTTTGTCCGATCACGAAGAGCAAAAAAACATACCCAAAGGTGGCTATGCCGGGGCCCTCCAAAGGCCCTATTGTCATTAGTGCTTTCTATCATCCTCTAGTGATATTAGAATCAAGATTGTCCCCCGAATACTAAAGTATATAAGTAGTTGCAATTGCTTCATATCTACCTCAAAGATTTTACTTATCTATTCCCACCATCGCTAATTTTCTCGCCCTAGATTTCGCCTTCCAACTTCTGAGGAGAAGCCACAAAACCAATGCTTTATCAGTTAGCTCAACAACAAGGTTCTCCACTTTCACCTTCGTTGATGATTGTTGTCTTGGGGGAGTTACCCTTTTCTTTTTGGAGCGTCAAGAGTGGATTATCTCCATCCCAACTATCAACTCCAAAAGCTCCCTCAATCGGTAAGCTACAGGTGAAGCCGGATGATTGTGAGTAGCCAGAGTAGGTACTGTGAGCTAGCATGAGCAGGGGTTACCAGTGACGATGATTGCGAACTACCAGAGGAGCAAAACCGAACGGCTAGCCTTGCTAGATTCTTGCATCTACTGATAGCGAGATAGCAAGGTGGAGGCAATTGCTACGAGTAATAGTACCTTGCAACAGTGAAAGAGCTGTGAAGAAGAAAACCAAGTAGAAGATTACACTAGGCTTCCTATTGTAGCATGGATCACAAGTACTGCAAGTTGTGAACCGTGAAAACAAGAACCGGATGGAAGATCGTCAACAACAGCGTTGTTGATCCAGTTGTGTTAGATCTATTTTGGAACACAGATGAGCTCCATCGTTTCCCACATGGAAGACTGTGATCGAGTGCGGATGCATTAGAATTACATTGCCCTTCTCGTCCCTGTATTAATTGTTCGTGATCCAGTCAGGCGGTACTTCTTAGTGCTTTCCGCCACTCGCCCAATGACTCTACCACTGATCTGATTCAAGCCATCATTTTTGAGGCGTCTCACTGAGACAAGATCGGAGGCTTAACCTACAGTGGGCAAGGCCCCATCTGTTGCACTCTCAATCTAGCCAGGGAACGAGGTTGTAAGCAAGGCGAACTAATTATACAACCTTCATCAGATGACAGAATTTGGCCGTATTCCACGACCGTGGCGTTCGAAGGAGATTCCCTTGAAGCTATCATGCCTCGAGATAGTTTGGGTATCACTAAAACTGGAACGTACAATCCCTATTTTGTCTTTTGCGATCCGCAGCTGGTTGGTGTGGTGATAGATGGGACGACGGTCTGAAAGAATTCCGCGAGCTGTTTGCCAGGTGAGATGGCACCTCTGCTGAGATTTAAATGTCTTTAGCAAACCTTGTACTTGCCGTGGCATGGACTTCCCAGTACATTCGTTTCTCCAAAGACAGACTGACATTCCAGGGCGCCCTCATGTGGCTTATCGGTCAAGGTCAGTTTGAGGTGGTCCTTTGGTATTTTGGATATGCAAATCTCAATGCTACACAAACATCCCTTTTGCACATTAGGGGTACTACTCATGACTGGGTGCAATTGTTCGTTGAGCCAATGTTTAACTCTTTCTAGGCAATGGGATTTGGGATGTTACGAATCGTTTGCTCGAGAACGATTCTTTGGTTGTTTTCCATGGGGTATGCTGTGGTTCGTCCTGCAAAGGTAGCTTGGAACCGTATCAGTCACGTATAGAAGCCTCTCATCAAGGGAAACGCGAGCCCATTTGGTTTCACAAACCCTTCCGCCACAATGTTTACTGCACCTGATGGGCTTATTCGGTACACTTTATTGCTCATTGTCAGAGGCGTTTTGAAGCCTTGTACCCTGCATAACCCGGCCTATTCATAAGCAAAGTTACGCTTGCATTTTAAAAAACCCTGCTTCCATTTCGAGAAGTCCGAGCATGGAGAAGAAATCTACCACCCATTCACACAAGTTGGGTTTCCGCAGTCCGCCAGGAATGGATGCGCTTCTACTATGGTTCCTTATAGGACCCCGTTCGTTGCAAAATTTCTCAAGATCAATGGGACTTTTCAAGCACAAAAGACGGATCAAAGTACCGGATTTTCTATTGTCAACAGGCAACGTTCTTCATCTGAGAAAGTTTCAAGGAGTCTTTGTTTGCCCATGCTGAACTTCTCATACTCAATTGAAGACGCGAGCAAGCGGTACAACAGAAGGCCTCGGTTCCCTCACTAATGGATCACTAATCATGAGAGGCAAGTTGATGGCTACCATTCTTGTGCTAGGTGAAGAGCTTGTAGACTCACAAAAGATGTAAAGAATTGATCGTTTTGCTTCAGGTGTGGAAAAGATATTATACAAAGTCAAAACCGTTTGTTGAACTTACCAGTGATGATATTATTAGGTATTACTTGTGAATTGCCAGTGTATGCAAGAGAGTTTCCGAGTTCATGCTTGAGACATTCTTGGCAAATGGCAAATCCACCGATGTGGATTGGTTAGAGATTTGTACGATGCCTTGTCATCATGTTTTTTGCGTTAGAATTAGCTTACGGATGATCTAGGACATCTATGCACTCATGCATATTACAATTCTTTAATGCACTTATGCATATAAATTTTATTTGATTTTGTTAGGTAACGTAATGATGTTGTGACTTGTGTGATTTCAGGTCTGTAATTGATCGAAATCTAGCAGATTTTTTAGAATTAAGCAAGGCATTGTAGGCATATAGGTCGATACAATAAGCTTTGACTTTTTGGTAATTACTTTCATAACAATGGTGTCATCAACAAGTATCCATGAATCAACAAAAATCTTGGAGGATTATTCAATATCTTAATGAGAAGAATATTTACATACAAAAAAAGGAGATGAAATGTCAAGCTAATATAAAGACACAAAAAAAAAAAAACAAAGTGGATCCCATCGTTCGATCTTGAAGTGCTACACTTATATTTTGAAGGAAACTTTAACTTTTCTCGCATGTAAAATAATTTATATTAATGTAACTGAACAATGAATTAATTACAACAGATTTTGAGCCAAGGCTTTTTTACTTTTGTTAGAAATATAATTTTATATTACAACATTACATGTAATTTATAAATGTATTCTTGAAAATGACATTTATATTGCAACACATATAGCAATTTATATATAAAATTTTAATAAAAGCTAGACTAATGATTTGTTGTTCAATAATATCGTATTTTGATATTGTTTCCATTTCAGACGTGTTTTTTGCATCTTTTCAAAAAGTGAAGCAAACGTACATACATGGTATGCACACGAATTTGGATGCTCAACTTAGAACAAACACACCCATTGAGATTTAGGTAATTTATCAGTCTCTTACATATTCACGATACTCAATCTCGACACTAACATTCTCGACGATTCCAATCTCAACGCACAAGAAAGGACCCGTTTCCTCATATTATAACTCTTTGGGAAAGGAAGCGCACCGCCTCCCCACCCACACACTGTGTCGATATATAAAGCATATTATATACATATATATATATGTTTTGAATTTCACATTGTTTGTAGACTTTTACTTTTGCATATTCTAAATTCTTATCTGTTTTTGTGTTGACGTACTCGGAAGAAGGGAATGCTTAAACACACATGACATTTGCTCGAACCTACTATTGCCTGCTTGGTTTATAGTCAAGTATTTTTCTTTCTTGACGTTTAAAACTTAGAAAAATCATATTTTTCGGTTTTCCTTGAGCCACAACGAATATGAACCCCTAGATTTATTTTAGCCCTTAGATTGATTTCAATTAATGTCGACCATCAAGGTTTTATTCAAATAGCGTCTATGCTCTTTAAACGCGAAAAAAGCAAAAAGCATACAATTCTGATATTCTCAACTTACTTTTTTCATTTCTAATTAAAACATTGTTAATTGAAATCAACTTATAATAAATTTTGTAATTCGTACCGCCTTTCCCCTTAGGCAACCTACCGCACCCTAGTTATCCAACCTATTGCACCCTAGTTATCCAAAAACATGTCAAGTATTTTTTCTTGATAATACAACCAACACAAAATAAAAGAGGAATATACCTAGGGCAAGATTACTTGAAGAAACTTCAAGATGTTGCTTATCACAAAGTTTAAAATGTAGAGCTAGTTCAAAATGGACTAAGCAAAGAGTTGATTTATTCATGCCTACAACTGTTACCACAGAATCCTTTTCATGAGTTCATGTTGTAGTGTAGAAATAGAAATGCAAAGTTCGTTCCAATGAAAGCTTGGTAACAAGCTTCAATTATCCAAAAAAAGTTAAATATCGAGTACATATCCACAAAAGGACTTGCTGTGACATATAAATGATGTTTGCAAATGCTGATATCACAAGATTTCTAGGATAATCTACGCCTGAAGATGAAACATCATTAAACTGTTTAGAATGCTCACCTCGCCATTTGACTCCCAGATCGTTCTTATTCATCTTTCAAAGCATTTTCCTTTTTGCCTGTGAAGGGATTCTCAATCCCCTGATAGAAGTTAAGATGCAGTTCAACCTTGGATATTTTTGTAGATCTTTCAAATAAGTATTCTCTAGACTGCTTGAAAAATACTATAATCAGTTGCAAAATCCTTTAGTATAAAGAGCTTTTAAATATCACCAGGGATGAGAAACTCTGCAGCCATTCTTAAAAGTGTAAATGAGATACAAGAATTGGCTAATAATCTGAAATCCCTACTCAAATTTTCCTACAATTGACATACACTTGCATGAGAGGCTACGCTTCGTGTGAATCTAATAACTAAACCGTAAAGACATAAGGATAAGACCAACATGTTGCAAAATCATGTACACTATGGGGCCTTTTAATTCCACAAGCATGAAGACTAATAAAAAAAGATGGTACTTCTTTATACCACAAGATAGCCCTCATTCTATTGCACGAAGTAGCTTCCACAAACATAAACAAACAGTCATTCCATGTATTCACGGATTTAGTTTATGAGATGTTGCTTACCAGTGTCTCAGCAATAACCCTTTCCATGAGACAGTACATCGTCAGGAAGGTGTGGCCTCATACCCATGTGACCTGGGATCTCTTTCACCTACGACACATCCTTCTTCTCCAAGCTCAGGCCCAAAGTCATTACCTTCCAAGATGGCATCTTCAATAAGATGTTCTGGTGGGTTTACCAAATCCTTGCATTGTGCTGTATTCCCACTAGTTACAGAATCAACACACTTTCCATGATCCTCTCCTAGTGCCGTTGAGGCATCTACAATGGCATCCTCCCATTCCCCATGACTAGGTCCTGAATTTTCAATACATTTACCCGCACATTCTGGTACCAGTCCAACCATTCTTGACTTGACCACCTCTGCTGCACGACGGAAAGCTTCCTGCAGGAAAAATGCCAGCTCTTTACAACATAGCAAAATTCATAAAACAAGACAAGGTTGATGTTCTCATTGAGATACATGTATCCGTGAATCTATCACAAATTAACAAAAAAGCTTGGCTGAAAACCAGTAACCGATGGATACCTGAATTCCTTCCATAGGCAGTGCAGGTTCTTCAAGGCCTGCATCCTCAAGCCTAGGAGGATGTATAGAAAAATAATTCGTGCTACCATGGCTTTCCATAACTCTTGCTTTAGAAGAATGTGTGAATCATTTATCAGGTATTCCACTCTGTTGATATCACAAGGTTAAAAGAATGAGCTACATATATTCTAGCAGTGGAAGACACCATTTTTCTCAAAAAATCTCATAATGGAGCACAGCTACAGGTATTCCACTCTGTTGATATCACAAGGTTAAAAGAATGAGCTACATATATTCTAGCAGTGGAAGACACCATTTTTCTCAAAAAATCTCATAATGGAGCACAGCTACAGGGATGTATACAGCGGGCATCTCCCTGATATTTCTTAATCACCATTTGTAAGCGTATAACACTACTCAGATCCAAAACTGAACACATCATACAGACCCAAAGACATCAAAATTACGCATGCACAATTAACAAAATAGAAGCCCCAAATTTTCCTAGAATCAGTAGAATGGCATACCTATCTACTCTGTCCAACCTCATACTTAACTAGCATTTGGTAGAGAGAAGAGCCCAAGGGTAAGAAAGGAAATCAAGCCACTATTAAAAGCCTGCAAAAAATATACTATGTTTTGATAATGATGAAGAAACAAGATAATGTCAGAATGATTGTCACACTACAAGATTCTAAAATATTGTAGATGTTTGAAGTGCAGAATGCATGGAAACATCATTGGCAAACCACGGATATCAAAATGTAAGGAATTTCAAGCAAGCATTGCACAAGATTCTAGCCCAAAGAAACATACTCTCTATCCCAAAGACACATTTATATAAAGAAAATTGCAACAGGTTTAAGATCTAGCTTGCTAAAACCTTTGCTCCTTTTTTCACATCCAACTAATCACCAACTCTAGGAATCAGGTACAGGTTTCTTAACGTGAGTTCTGAAAGCTATGTAGTACAACAGGAGCTCCAAATGGTGAGCTTCTGGATTGTACTAACTCTTTAAAAATTATCAGATTTTGAGAGTTTGAAACCAAATGGCAACTTAACCATTTTCAAAGCGCTCTTTGGTTGTGTCGGAGAAATCAATTGGAAAAGGCGTAAACCAGTTTCTCCTTTACTAAGAATCTTAACTCCTTGGTGAATAAATGAAAAATTATGCAAACAAAAATTGATTTCAGGTAGAAAGTCATAGCATCATGGTTTCCCAAGCATTATGTCCATGTCATAAAATGCACCCACAAGTAACTTCATGGTCTTGATATTTTGGAGTTCTGAATTTTATAGCTTAGCCATTTCATTTAAGTATGTTCTCCAATATGACCACAAGTGTTGTGTGTGCTTCGTCTCCTTCTCTCCCTTTGTTCTATCGTGAAGAATCTTTGAGATAAGTGCTGCAATTCTGATTTTCAGATTTTAGTTTGCGTTCTCCAATTTCTTTCGTGAAGTTCTTGTGAAATATTGCAAAAATATTGCGTGGAAGTAGCAATCTCTGTTCTTCCTCTCCCTCTCTTAGTTCGTTTTGATTCCCAGAAGAAATTTGCTGCTGCTCCTAGTTAGATGAAGCTATTAGATGCTGTTTTTCCTTGTTATCTATGAAATTCAAAATCTATCTTGGTGATTATCTCCTGCGAATCAAAGATCCAAGCTGCGTTTCTACCAGCACAGTGATTCATTTTTAGGGTTTCAAAGCTGAATACAGATTTGTTTTAGGGTTTTGGGTCCGGCTTCAGTGGTATCAGAGCATAGGATTTTCACTTTCCTTCGTAGAAACGGTCCAAGGCTAGCATGCAGCTGTGAATCAAGGTGAGGTGCACCTGTTTTTGTATCAGTTCGAGTGCTGGAGGGTGAGGCGCACCAATTGTGACCTGATTCTTGCTCGAGAAGGTGGGCCGCTCCTGTTTGTGAACTAATACACATCCAGGAAGGTGGGGCACTGCTGTTTGGAGGCTCGGCACTAGGAGCTGAGGCACATCTTTTCTCTTCTCTCTCTATTAGTTGTCCGCTTCCATATCCCGTTCAGACATGCGGGAGGGTTGATTTGCATTAGTTACATTCTGATCCGCCTTGGGGAGGTTGCTTGCATTAGCCATGAGGGAAACAATAAAGGGATACCCAAAAGGGAAAAGAAACTGTAGACTGTAAGACCTGGAAGCGATTCAGAATAAGGAGAGCTGATCTGGTGGACAAAGTGAAGGTGAGCTGCTGTAGAATCACCCAGTTGGTCAGATCCTTGGAATCTGCATTGGAATAACTGTGCCAAGTCCCGCTCTCTACTGACGAACCAGCCTAAGATTTGAGGACCTCCAAGACCCCAACCAAACAGTGAAGCGTACGGCCAACCAGCAGCGAAATGTATGAGCAATCAATT
Source organism: Dipteris shenzhenensis (assembly GCF_047967505.1). Classification (NCBI taxonomy): domain Eukaryota; kingdom Viridiplantae; phylum Streptophyta; class Polypodiopsida; order Gleicheniales; family Dipteridaceae; genus Dipteris; species Dipteris shenzhenensis. Next base: position 12,990,944 of record NC_141609.1, read on the forward strand.
GCGACTTGTACAGCCAGCAAGCTCTCTATCATAAACTCAATACAAATTTTCGACATCGTTAAGCTTTCTGCTGTAATATGCCACGGGCAAATCTTCTTGCTACAAAACTGCCCTGATGGCGGCATTGCTAGCGTCTGTGATTACCAGAAATGGATCATCCCAAGAGGCGATCTTCATAACTGGTGTTGTGGTGGCCAGCCATTGCTAGTCATGGAAGGCCTACAAAGCTTTTCCTGTGACTTGATCTTTTTGTCTGCACGTCTTTACTCCCTATAAATAGGGGGCGTCCAAGCCCTCTTTCCTCATCCAGTTCCCCCCCTCCTTCAGCCTCCTACAGCCCCTCCTAAGAACAGCTTGACACTCACCCCTAGCGCATCAGATGGGGAGTCAGGACAGCAAACGGAGTTAAGGTCTTGGGTCTGTTTCAGCAGCTCTTTTCAGTTCTCTCTTCCAATTTTACACAACTCATTCTCAGCTCTTTATTTCAGTCATCTCTCAGCTCTCTTATAGGATCTATCACTCCTAGCTTTCACTCTCACTCACGCAGTAACCCTGCATTCCGGTGGACAGCACAAGCCTCTCTCTTGCCTTGCAGAAGCGTCCTACATCGTCAGTGTGGACAGCATCAAGGTCTTGGTATTAGTCGGCGTTGCCTCTCAGGTCTTTGGGTTTGCTCTACGTGTGCACAGTGAGCTCTTCAGAAGCGCGTTCTGTGCTCTCTCGAAGAGTGTTCTTTGTATTTCTTAGTTCTCCAAGTATAAAGTAAATTCTCCCCTGATTGGGGGAGGGGGCCCTCAGTGGGTACAGGGACCCAATCAGTTGTTGACTCTACTCTCTCTCTACCCTCATCTCCTGTCTCTCTCTATGGTGGTCATTACACTAATTCCTCACTAAAGGTTTAAAGAAGGTCTTGCTGTGAATTACACGATCAGATTACCGTTGCATGTTACACACTCTCTGCTGATGAACCAGCCTAGGATCTGAGGAACTCCAAGACCCCAGCCAAACGTACGGCCAACCAACAACGAGCTGCATGGGCAATCAACCGCGACTTGTACACCAGCGAGCAGCAACGAAGGGTAGAAAATATGGCGAAGTTGGTGCGATGGGATGGCAGGAGGTAGGGAGCTACTATGCAAGCGAAAATTCTAGGCTAGAAGAGGCTATAGCACAGGCAAACGAAGAGCTGGCTGCCAACAAAATAAGGGTGCCCCCTTTGAATGCAAAAGTCATAGGCCTTTATTCCGATTCGTGGCCTAGCTTTTGGAAAGCATGGCCAGCCAAATCTAGTGGCTCGCTTTTAGGGTTTTCTTGGCAAGAAAGCAAAGTTGCTTTTTTTTTTCCTTCTCCATCAGCTGACAGAGATTTCCCCCATCTGTCAGGGTACGTGCAAGCATGCCCATGCACCTCTGAGATTTCTTGAAAGAAATCCTCACCCTGGTGCTCTTCTCCTTGTCAACGCGTCTCCTACCAGTAAGAATCAGCTTCCAAACGCCCCCAACAAAATTCGCCTACCCTTCTTCTACAAATTCACATCTCTCTCCCTCGAAATCGTATTCTACCTCCCCATCAGGCACTAATCCAACCAGACTCATCCACCCTCATATGGAAATCACAACATCCCTACTTGCTGACAAAATAGTTAGATTTCTAGCCACCCAGTGCAAAAAATGAAATCTACACTTACTCGGAAGATCCATACACAATTCGCAATTACCTCCAGAAACTCGCCATCCAGAAGTGGCTCTGATACCACCTAACACAACCACGATCGCTCCTAGAAATCCACACCTGCATGTTGGGGTAAAGGCACATTGCCAACCCTTCTTTAAAAGATAGGACACGTATGACTGTCCTAAGACAGTCATAGGGTAAACCTAATCCTAATAAAACATAAGTGAGTTTGTGGTGTGGCTCACTCTCTCTTCACACCCGCACTAGAGTGTCACTCTCTCTCACTCTCACTCTCTTGCTCTCTTCCATTCCTCTCCCCCTCTCAACTGGTATCAGAGCCTACCTAGCTCCCCCCCTTCCCTACCCAGCCTCCTCTCCCTAGCCTATCCTTTCTGTACGGACGTACGGACAGAGCCGTACGGCCGTACGTCGTCCGTACGGTTGTACGGACGGACTTGGCGCGGCCATACCTGCGCAGGACGACCAACAGTACGGGCGCGACAGCGGATCAGGGCCACGGTGAAGGCGAGGGCTGCGCGGCGTGAAGGCGAGGGCTGCGCGGCGTTTTTGCGCAGGCTGCTAGGGCGGCGCATTTCGCTGCTAGGGCGGCGCATTTCGTGGGCAGCTTCAGGGCGTCGTCGTCTTCTTTGTTGCAGCTGTACAGCAGCTGCCGTACACCGCGACGCTGCATCAGGCAGCTGCCTAGCTGCTGTGCGCAGCTAGTCATACGGCAATCGTACGGACTGTCCGTACAGTCGTACGGACTGCCGTACAACTGCGTCTCTTTCACGGTTGTACGGACGACTCCTTCACTTGTTTGTTCTTGCTGCAAGACTCGTTTTTTTTTTTGGGAAGTGTGCCTGCCACAGGCACCGATAGTACACAGGTACTCTGCAGGGATAGAAGTACAGCAGGTACTTTGCAGGTACTAAAAAGTACAGCAGATTTTCTGATTGGAAGAGGAATAGTGCTGAAGCACTCTGTTTTGTGCATGTGCGCGCAGTACATGAAGTATTTCTGATACATTCCTGAAGCATTCTAGCAGTATATTGTGCATTTGTTGAGGTACATCAGGTACTCTCGTGTCACTCACGCTTGAGGTGACTTGTGCCACAGTGGTGGTGTTTATGCAGTTACTTGTCATTCAGGAAGGTCAGATGCTTGTTTTGCAGAGGCTTCTATGCATTTACTGAGTGCAATTCTCAGTTTTGGGTGACCATTTCAAAGGGCTTTTGCCTGGATGTGTTTGCAGTATATGCCTTGAGGCAGTGTGTAGCCAGGGAGCACACATTTGCTTTGTTTCCGCAGTGCATTTGGTGACATTTGTTGCAGGTCACATTCTTTGTACGCACTTTGAAAATCTCAGTTGAGCCACGCTTGGTCAGGGCGCATCGAGTTTACTCGGTCCCTAACTGCCCATCGTTGACAGTGCTCAAAAGATTTTCTTCTTGGTGTCTGTACTTTGTGATTTGTGTTGTTACTGAGTACACAGGGGCAGTCTATGCATTGCACATTGTCAGGTACAAGTGTCAGAGAGATTTCATATTGCATGCTACCTCAGTGTTGAGGTGTTCTCCACTTGATTCAGTTGTCAGATCAAGGGGCTTTTGCCCAGACTTTGTTTGATAGCACTTGGGTTACCGACAGAGATCTTCAGATGCATTTTCTCCCCTTGGTATAAGGGTGATTGCTTGGGATTTATCCCATTTACTGTTGCAGGTTTTGTGACAGGCTGAAGGATCATTTACTGTTTTGGGGTGTTTGTCAAGTGGTTTCTGCAATTTAACTCAGTGCAAGACCTCATCTGAGGTGGGAGAAGTGATCAATACAGTCAGTACAGCAGTGTTTACAGCAGTATTGTTGGTTTTGTCAGATGATTATGCACTGTTAAGCACTTGTTGAGCAGCAGCAGCAGTCTGAAATTACTGTTTTTTATGCCTTTTTTGAGCTCAGAACAGTTTGTCAGAAGGTACAGTATTTGCAGGGACATTTACTGTTTTGCTGCAGATTTTACTGACAGTAAAAACAGCACCATTGAGAGTGCTTCTGGCTCTTGAATAGAGCAGGTTTTTTCTGAGAAATCAGAACTTTTATTCAGTCTTTTTACTTCCAGGGTGTCAGGTACTTTCCTCATCTGATATGGCATCAGGGGGAAGTGATTCTTCAATTCTGAACATAAAGAAACTGGAAGGAGCACACAACTATCCATTATGGGCAGAACAGTGCTTGAATGTACTTCTGTTAAAGAAGATTGCCAAGCCCATAAGGGTGAAGGGTGTCAAGCCATCTGACATGGCAGCTGATGACTGGGAAGAGCTTGATTTGTCCGCGAGGGCAGCTATCATGCTCACTATTTCAGACACTCTTGTGTTCAATGTACAGGCTGAAAAGACCTCTTATGGTCTATGGCAAAGACTAGAAGAATTGTATGCCCAAAAGAGCTCAGCCAGTAAGGTTTATTGGCTGAAGAAGCTGGTTGATCTTCGCATGAAGGAAGGTACAGCTATGACCTCACACTTGAGTGAGTTCAATGCTATCTTTACACAGCTGATTGCACAGGGGTTGAACCTTGATGAGGAGTTCAAGGCTACTTTCTTGCTGTGTACCCTCCCTGAGAGTTGGGACACTTTCAAGACCACCCTGTCAAACTCGAATGCCACTCTTATTTATGCTGATGTAGAGAGCTCTCTCCTTATGGAGGAGATGAGCAGGAAGAATAATGCGGGCAGCAAGTCTTCAAATGCTTTGCAGGTACAGGACAGAGACAGGACTCAGCAGAAGGGGAGATCTGCTAGTAAGTCCAAATCCCGCAGTCAGTCCCGTGGCAAAAAGGACATTGAATGCTTTTATTGTGGCAAGAAGGGACATGTGAAGTCGAAGTGCTTCAAGTTCATACGGGATCAGAAAGCCAAGAAGGCTGAAACAAAGGATGCAGGAAATGCAAGCAAAGGCAAAGGCAAGGCCAAGGCAGATGACTTGGATGCAGTGAATGTTGCAGCAGAGGACAGTGACAGTGACATACATGATGTTTTATGCTCTTCTGCTGTAATAGCACATGCTTTGGTTATTGATGGCCATGACATGCACACCTGGCTCTTGGATTCAGGTGCTTCTTTTCATGTTACTCCTCATAGGGAGTGGTTTACTTCCTACACAGGTACTCATGGAGTTGTTCATCTTGGGAACAACTATGCATGTCAGATTGCAGGGATTGGCAGTATACAGATAGTATTTCCTGATGGACAGTCATTTATGCTTGATGGTGGTCGCCATGTGCCGCAAATCAAGAAAAATTTGATTAGCACTGGCTTATTGGATGACAGTGGTTACCACACCACATTTGGGGATTCCAAATGGGTAATTACTGATGGCCATACTGTAGTGGCTGAGGGTTTTAAGAGTGATACCTTGTACCCTCTTTATGTTTCCAGTGTGGGTAATCATGTTGTTGCCATAACCGAGCTGCCAAAGGTTTCATTGTGGCATAGCCGGTTGGGACACATGTCTGTTAAGGGAATGCAAGAACTGTCACGTTTGGGTTATCTGCCGCCTCTCTCCTTTTCAGATTTGCCTACTTGTGATCATTGTATTTTTGGCAAGCATTCTGTGACTCCTCATAAGAGGAGAACTCCCCAGAATAGAGCACCACTTGATCTAGTGCACACTGATTTGTGTGAGATGCCACAGCTGTCACTAGGGGGTGCAAAATATTTTATTACTTTCATTGATGATGCCACACGTAAGGTGTGGGTCTATTTCTTGAAGCATAAGGGAGATGCCTTAGATGCTTTCAAGAAGTTTGTCGCTCAGGTTGAGAATCGGACAGGTCGTAGGTTGAAATGCCTCAGATCCGATAATGGGGGTGAGTATGTGTCACATGCTTTTGTGCAGTTTTGCCAAGCTAAGGGCATCAAACAGGAACTCACAGCCCCTCATAATGCATCTCAGAATGGTGCAAGTGAGCGGATGAATCGAACTGTTCAGGAGAAGGTTCGATGTATGTTGTCTTATGCTGCATTACCCCATGGCTTTTGGGCAGAAGCCGTGCAAACAGCAGTTCACATTATTAACAGGTCACCAAATAAGGCTTTGGAATTGAAAGTGCCAGAGGAGGTGTGGTCTGGCAAGCCACCCTCATATAAGCACTTACGTGTATTTGGCTGCGAGTGCTTTCCTCATGTACGCAAAGAACTACGCACCAAACTGGATCCAAAGTCTATCAGATGCATCTTTATGGGTTATGGTGACGAAGGTGAAATGGGGTACAGGTTATGGGATCCCGTTAAACGGAAGATTATACGCAGCAATGATGTCATCTTTAAAGAAGATAGTGTACACAAGGAACCCGTGCAACCTGTGGAATACAGGAGGGTTATTTATGATGATGTTGGACAGCAAAGAATGCCCATTTATATGCAGCAGCAGGCTGCTGCAGATCACCCTGTTCAAGAGGGTTTACAGGCTGGAAATCAGCCAGATAATTTTGCCAATGATGTACCACTGGATATGCCAACAGATGGAGCTGTAGCACAGCCAGATATGGTGGTACAGCCACCTGTCATGCATGAAGAACAGGCTGGACAGCAGCCTAATCCGGAACATTTTGTTAGGAGGAGCTCCCGTGCACAACGGCACAACGGCCTCCTGCCAGGTTTGTTCCAGGAGCCAATAATGTGGCTGATTTTATCATGCTGACAGATTGTGGTGAGCCTTCCAGCTTCAAGGAAGCTATGGGAAGAGTAGAGAAAAAGAAGTGGGAGAAAGCCATGCAGTCAGAAATGGACTCCCTACTTCAGAATGATACATGGGACTTGGTGCAGTTACCTGCAGGCAGAAAGGTTTTGCCATGCAAGTGGGTTTACAAAGTCAAAGTGGATTCAAATGCTTTACCTCGGTATAAGGCCAGATTGGTTGCCAAGGGATTTAAGCAGGAAAAGGGCATTGACTTTGATGAGATTTTTTCCCCTGTAGTCAAAATGACTACTTTGAGAGCAGTGTTAGCTCTTGTTGCTCATGATGACATGGATTTATGTCAGATGGATGTGAAGACAGCTTTTCTTCACGGAGATCTTCATGATGAGATCTATATGAGTCAGCCAGAGGGATATGCTGTTAAAGGGAAAGAACAGCTTGTGTGTAAGCTCAAGAGGAGCTTGTATGGACTCAAGCAGGCGCCAAGGGAATGGTACAAGAAGTTTGATGCCTTCATGCAGTCCCAAGGGTATCATCGGTGTGAGACCGATCATTGCTTATACACCAAACGGGCAAAGGATGGCAGTTTGATGCTACTCATTCTATATGTGGATGACATGCTTATTGCCAGTAAATCTCAGCATGAGATTAGTGCTTTGAAGAAACAACTGCATAAGTCTTTTGACATGAAAGACTTGGGTGATGCAAATCATATTCTTGGCATGCGTATTACTCGTGACAGTTCCAAGGGACTTTTGTTTCTGTCACAGAAAGAGTACATTGACAAAGTACTGCAGAGGTTTAAAATGGAGGGGGGGAAGTCCATTAGTACCCCGTTGCCTCCACATTTAAAACTCAGCAGTAAGGACAGCCCCAGATCAGATGATGATAAGGCTGAAATAGCCAAGGTTCCGTATGCATCTGCAGTTGGATCTTTGATGTATGCCATGGTTGCCACTCGTCCGGATATTGCTTTTGCGGTGGGAGTCATCAGCAGGTATATGGCAAATCCAGGCAAGCGGCATTGGGAAGCAGTGAAAGGTGTCTTGAGGTATCTCAAAGGTACCAAAGACTTGTGCATATGCTATGGTAGGCAGGATGCATTGGTGCATGGTTTTACAGATTCAGACTATGCAGGGAATGCAGATAACCGGAAGTCTACTACCGGTTATATTTTCACATTTGCAGGAGGTGCTATATCATGGGTGTCTCGGTTGCAGAAATGCGTTGCACTGTCAACCACAGAAGCTGAATATGTTGCAGCCACTGAGGCTTGCAAGGAAGCAATATGGCTTACTCGGCTGGTGGGAGATTTGGGCATTACAGGAGATATGCCAGTTTTGCATTGTGATAGTCAGAGTGCTATCATGTTGGCAAAGAATCCGGTCTTTCATCAGAAGACCAAGCACATAGAAGTGAAATATCATTTCATCAGGGAGGTACTGGAAGACAAGCGACTTGAGCTTGTGAAAGTACATACTGATGATAATCCTGCAGATTTGCTCACTAAGAGCTTGCCTACGCTGCGCATTGCCGCCACATCATGGGATTAGGATGAGACCATTCTTATTTTATGGTCTTGTATACAGTAACTGTATATTGCTGTAATTTTTATTCTTTTCTCCCCTTTAGGCACATTGGCCTTTAGGTGGGAGGTTGTTGGGGTAAAGGCACATTGCCAACCCTTCTTTAAAAGATAGGACACCTATGACTGTCCTAAGACAGTCATAGGGTAAACCTAATCCTAATAAAACATAAGTGAGTTTGTGGTGTGGCTCACTCTCTCTTCACACCCGCACTAGAGTGTCACTCTCTCTCACTCTCACTCTCTTGCTCTCTTCCATTCCTCTCCCCCTCTCACTGCACACAAGCACAAACCACCAATCATAGAATCACAAAGAGAGGCACGTGCATGCTCACCACCCAACCGTGATTCTCACAAGTCGAGGACTTGTAGAATCCGAGCATCCTCAAGCCACAGGCTAGGTTGTTGGCACAAACATCTGCATCCAACTAGTCCAAAACGTCCTGGCATCCCATACCACTAGAAGGTGCCCATAGGGCCTCACTCAACAGGCTTGTCGTGATGCAGGTTCAAGTCCTTCTATACCCAAACCTAAAACACGTGATTGCACTGGGAATCCGGGCTATGCTAGAAAGCAGGTGCACGTCCGCAGCACGATCTAGGATCTAGACCAGCAAGGAAGAGCAAGACCTGCTCTAACTTGAGTGAATGAAAACGGAACCCCTAGGGCCCTTATATAGGCTCTAGCCCAGTGCTGCTAAAAATAAGTTCGAACTCTAAGTCGTTCGGTGCCCTTGCAACCCCACCTAAGAATCGCCTGCCTAGCCACTAGCCTCCCCATCCTATCAAAGTTAGTCGTATGCGCCTAAGCACATGTCAGATACAATCCATGCACATGCCACCTTGGCGACAGTTCAAAGCACCTCTAGTCTACTTGAATCAACTCAAATCCCTTGTAGACTTGCCTTATGCCTTCTCCTTCTTCCTTTCTCCTTTTTTCCTTGTACTTTTCCCCTAGCTTGCTCCAAACTTCCTTTGTTCCCGTCCTTTGAACTTTTTTTCCTTAAAGCCATCCTTGTCTTTGCTGCCTCCACTCTTTCTCATCTTTCTTCCCTTTTACTAGCACAGTACGGAGTTTGTACTTGACTAAGGCAAGGACCCTTAAATACCGACCACTTGGTCTGGCTAGTAGTAAACATGGTTCTTGCTTGAGTTTGGGACAGTTTTCCGCTTAGTGTTTAGCTTCTCAAAAAGCTAGATCATGTATTCTAACATGGTATCGGGCAAGAAACTCAAAGCTCCATCGGAGGAAGGGTGACTCTATGTGGAAATTGTACCAAGGAGTGCAAACTCTCTATGGGTTCGCTTTGGTCCTTCCCGTTGACATGCATCACATCTTTGAGCATATGAATTACAATCTCTAACAATCCCTGGCTATCAATACCATCCTTGCATTATTATTATATAATTTTTCTTGCTATGTTACCAAGAGAAGCATGCCCACCTCTCATACCCACATGGATCTCCTCTAGAATTCGTGGCATGGGGTAGGACACACTCTCTAAGAATGTTTTTTCTCCCAAGTTCGTATAGTTGAACTAAATCGTCATACCCAAATAGAATGGCTTCAGCTACAAAAAGACATGCATCAAATGTGTCTACCTCAAAGAATGTTGGATCCAAAAGTTTGTCTTCCGCAATTCATAGCCACGCTCTCATGGATCTAGCCTACATAGATGGTCTGCTAGCTCGTGAAGTCTCCCCAAGCTGGCATCTCAAAATGGAATTATTGAAAAGAGCATCGGCGTCCTGACTTTTCCATCCAATTTAGCATATATATTCATTTCTTGATCTTTATTGTGAACTTATTCCCCCATAAATAATGTCTGAACTTTATCATAGAATATTCAATGTGTTGTAAAGTCCATTTTGCATTAATCAGATACTCACCGTAGAAGTTAGTGCCCTCGTTTGGCTGAGCCAACAATGCCCCAATTGCACAAAAAATTTGCATGTGTATAAACAAGGAAGATTGCGTCCTAGTTAGCTGCCTCAAGGTTGGTGCTTTCACCAACATTCCCTTCAAAAACTCAAAATCGTATTGTTCAATCTTTGTCCAATGAAAGGGCCTATCTTGCCTTTGCAAGTTTTGTGAGAGGCATTACAATCTCAACGTAGAGGCATACATACCGTCTATAGAATCCCACATGTCCCGAACTGATTTGATACCTTTGGAATGGCAAGGGATGGACAAGCTCACATGGCCTCCACCTTGCGTGAACCAGTGGCCATTCCAGTAGTAGCTGAGACAATGTGGCCCAAAAAGACCCCGCTTAATGCCAAGAACACACACTTCTTCCATAGTTCCCAAAAATGCCGTTTTGGAAGGTCCGAAATGAGCCGTTTTTGAAACAAGAAACAGCATTTCGGATAGGCTCTTGTTCTTCCCCAAATTTTTCCTACGTAGCACTCAACGAAACATTTTCCTGCGTCGACAAGTCATGATTTCTACACATGCCCTCTCTCCTATGCTTCGCGGCTGCTCTCCCTTGCTTCTTGCTCCTCTGCTTGTCCTTTTCCTTCACCTGCACACACGTTAGGCTTGTCTCCCTATCCTTTTACTTCACCTACATCAAGCTTGAAAGCTGGTCCTTTGACTTCGCTCGAATCTCCAGCTTCCTTCCAAGTTCGTTTACTTCCTGAATCCTCTATCATTGATCTTCCCCTTCCTCTGCCCTACTACGTGTTGGAAAGGTCACCTCCCCATCTGTAAGCCCCCAAATGAGGAGAGCGTGGGGGAGGGAGACCTAGGGCAGGATGTGCCCCAAAAGAAGAAAGAAGGGTACCTGGCAAGTCGTGGAGCTCTTGATGTACACGGCAGACACGTGGACATCAGGGACGTGCAGCAGCCTGATTGCGCAGGGATTTCCAGCAAGGACAGACGGTGCAGCAGTTCGGAAGGGTACGGTATGCATACGTGGCTGTACGGGGCTGGTGAAGGCCTGGCAAGAGGCAAGGATGCTGCAGCAGGAAGGCGCCTGCATGAAGAAAGACACGGGGCAGATGGCAGAGGCTATGGGCAGGAGTACAGCCTGCAATAGGGTCTCCAGCAGCAGCAAAGGGCAGCCTAGCAGCAGCCCAAAAGGGCCTGGCTAGGGCCCTTATATAGGGCTGGGACCTTGCCTTAATTGGAGGGCCAAATGCCCTAAAAGTGTGGGCCATAAAGGCCTAGTTTTGTGAGCCCTTAAAGGGCTGGTTGGGCTGAGCCAACCAGGTCGGTTGGGCCAGCCAACCTGGTCTGTCCAGTCGGCCCAGATTGGGACAGACTGGTCGGGTCTTTGACAGGCCCCTAGGCCTATAAAAGGAGGGGCTTCATGCCCCATTAATCATCCAGCAGTCAGCAGTTCCAGGGCAGAAAGGAGCAGCAGGAATCCTACTCTCTGGGCCTATCTACAGGAGGTGAGAGAGTGCAACAGGTGCTGCAGACTTAGCTCTAGGGAGAGGCTGGACCTTGGCTGTCTTCTAGGGCAGCAAGGTGCTGAGATCATCATACCTTCTGGAGCAGCCATTCACAAGCAGGTTGGAGCAGTAAGGACCTGTGTGCTGCAGACAAAGCTTGGCAGGGGCTGCCCACCTAGGCTGATTCACAGGCAGTAAGGTGGAGAAGAACACACTGGACGGAAAGTCTACAGACGCTCGAGGTGGAGCACGCGGACTCGATTCTAGAGGGCAGATAGGAGAAGGACCTTGTGGTTAGATCAGAGGACCACACCATTGGTGGGACTCTGGATCTCTCTCTTTTGTATTGTGTCCATAGTTTTTAACAGAAATATATATTTTGGTGTCTTCTATATCTGGCTGGTTCATTGTCTATTGATGAGTCTGCACACCTATTTGAATGCACATAAGTAAAGAAGTTTGTGATTCCACACTCACACCGCACACTGTGTGAGCTCCTGGGCATTACTATAAGTCTTCCGTTGTGTGTACCCTCTGTTGGGTCAAACACTACGCTCTCCCTCTTTGAACTTGATCAAAGATGTATCTTTCAAGCTTTTGAAATTCTCTCATTAATCATATATGTATGTATAGTATATAATATATACACATTATTAACCTTAAAAACCGAAACTCTATTCCAATGGTTCTTCCGGTGCCCGAAACTTTGAAACACTATTTCCCGCCATTCTCCATATCACTGCTTCCGAAACTCCTAGGAACTATGACTTTCTTAAATTGAGGCATAGTGAAATCTTTCTGCAGTTTCCAAAGACCCAACAAAATGTCTACAAATGGTCTCGATAAGAGACACCCAAGCCAAAAAATCATACAAGGACACCTATTTTGTCTTGGAATATTTAGTGACCAGCTTTTGCAAGATGGCTTGGGTATTACGCATCTCGAATGACATGTTCATACTCGTACATGCCCCGAGGAGTTACGAAGGCTTCCTTTTGATCATGAGTAGCACTTACTCAAACCTGGTTGTATCCAATATTTCCATCCATGAAGCCCCGAGGAGTTACGAAGGCTTCCTTTTGATCATGAGTAGCACTTACTCAAACCTGGTTGTATCCAATATATCCATCCATGAAGGAATACAAGGCATGGCCTACCACCATCCCAAGACCACATTAGTGAATGGCAATCGGAAGTGGTCAGGTCTGCTCGCAGCATTGAGACTTCTATAGTTGACACATGCCGCTCTGTTGCTTGGGAGTAATGACTATGCCATTTTTCCATTCAGCATAGTCCATTAGTAAACTTGCCGCTCTCTTGCTTGGGAGTAATGACTATGCCACTTTTCCATTCAGCATAGTCCATTAGGGAGATGGGTCTTGCTTGTTCCATCTTGTTGGAAATCTACCTTTACCACCTTGGCATAATTTGGGTTCATTCTATATGGCCCTTTCAATAGTAGCACAATATGTAGATATCAGATCGGTATTGTTGGCAAAGTAAGGTCAACTCCCCATATCTAAGCCCACAAATGTGGAGCTCGATGGGGAGGGACACCTATAGGGTGACAAGGGAATGAGAAGCTACCATGTGGGTAGTACATTGGCTGCTACATGGACAGTGCAATTATGTCCTTGAATTTGATTGGACCCCTCACATAGGGCTGAACAGTCCACAAGGGACTGCCATCGAGCTGCCCATCTTGGGGGCGGCTCCAAGACCCATGTGGGAGGCCAAGGGACTTTCGTTGCATATCTCGCTGTCTATCAGCCAGATTTGTGCGTTTATTTCATGCTTGTGTGCATATATTGAGTAGGATCTAGATCAGTGTGAGATCTCAAAGGTTAAAACATTTTCCGCTTTGTGGTTTGGTTTGGGCTTGCCTTTGCAAGCAAGGCCCATTCAAAGTTAATATATACCTTTGTAAGACTAGAATATGTCCAATCATACAAATTTTGATTATTTGTTGTTCTAAAGACCAAAAAGCTACACAGAAAATAAAAGAGAAAACGAAAGAGAAGGAAAAATAGAGGTAAACAAAAACTTTAATGAAAAACAAAAGGAAGACATGCTTAGCAAGCAAAGCAACATTTATGTCGTCATCAGTGCCCAAGCATAAGCAACTAAACTGGGTTAATCTCATAGTAACGGTGACAATTCAAAAGAGTGGGTGAGGATCTAAAGATCTACTTGGAATCTGGAGGAAGAGTTTTGCAAATCAAATCCAGACAGGTGTGCTTTAAACAAGGGAAGTACGGTGTACTACCTGTCAGCTTTATCTTTCAACTTTCTTCAAGTCTAATGGCTTCATGGATAACGTTACCCAACTTTGGGTGACAATGGAAACCAGGAAGATAAAGGTAGTCATCAGTGCAAAGTTGAAACCATGCAGCTAGCAGGATTCCATTGGGAAAGTAGTGACACCAGCAAACCCAGCTAGAGAGGAAGAAAGGGAGGAGAGGGATGCAGATGTGCTATCTATGAATATTGATACTACCACAGATGAAGTGCTTCCACATGTCTAGTCGGCAGACACGTCAGAGGAAGCCTAATCCTGAAAAACATGTTTTAGACAAATACCACTCACAAAATTCCAACGCTTTGGAATCAGTACTTAACAATGAGGATTCAGGAAGGAGACCTTGTAAGTGAGCACTTAGTGAAGGTCAAGGTAGTCACGGATCAGCTTACAGTTGTTGGTCAAAAGGTCAACACAAATCAATTAGCATTATTGGTTCCCAAAGTGCTTCCTAAGAAGCTCAGGGGATTGGCGACGACATTAACTACAGCAGAGCGATCCAGGCCATTCACTTATACCTAGATGAATCCAGGCCATTCACTCTTTAGGAGCTAGGACTGATGCTTCTGCAAGAGGAAGCCAGAAACAAGAAATACAGTAAGAGCAGTATGGAAAAGACCTTTGCAACAACAAGAGCAAGCTTGGACAAGCCCTGCAACAGTAGGGCAGTCTGTGGGCCTGAATTCCACAGACCTGGTCAGCCAATTCAGTGTCCAGTGTGTGGATCTGATCTCAGGCGGCGAGTTCTGGAGAAGGGCAGCCCCTCCCTTATCTATAATAGGGCCCATTTGAGGCCTTACACAGAGGCCACTGAAGCTCACAGGAGCATGCAACCTTATAAGTGCAGGGGGAGAGTATCAAGTGTCACGTAGCAAGTAACTAGCCTTTTGTAACTCATGCGACAAAAAATCCATTGACGGAATAGTAGTTCATCAATTGGCATTTGGCCATTTGATCTACTATGTGGCTTAACAGCTGTGTAATGCTAGTGCTTATGGTAGCCCTAGGATAGTGGAGGGTGGCCATGTGAATGCCACTGAATTTGGTACATAAGAGCTAGTTATGGGTCAGAGAGGCCAAATGGGCAGGTCATGTGGTCAGATCAGAGTACACATAAGGCCTGCCAACAAGGTAGTGCTGCAACAGGGTCTGCAGAGGACACCACAGTAGTACACATGCTGGACAGCAAGTATGGGCCTGCTTACAGACTAACCAGGAGGTGCAGGCACCTGGAGCAGGAGTGCACATGGCGGACTGCAGAAAGCCATCAGATCTGGGCTGCAGGTGATAAGCCAGTCAGAGTCGTGCCAAATGCAGCAGGTTGGCTGTCAGCAGTATCACAGACTGGGTCGGCCCAGTCGGGTTAGATCAGCAGACTGATTGGTCAGTCTACAGATCTGGAGGGGATTGTGCCCTATGAAAAGTCCCCTGGGTGGGGGCAGTCCATTATTCATGTTGTGCCTCACATAGAAGCAGCAGGGAATCCAGGAATCAGGATGCCTTGTGCCTCAACAGTGGCTACAGACAGGAGCAGCACAGAGGTCAATGAACAGAAAAATATTAGTGCCTCATCTCAGGCTACATTGCAGAGCAGCAAGGTCATCTGACGAAGTGGTATCTGAGAAGCCTACTGAAGCTCCATAAGCTGACAGAGTTTTGGATGACGTAGAACAACAGATCTGAGGTGCAAGGGATCCACATCCAGGCAGTACCCTATCTACCACATTGAGCACACCTTTCCTATAAGATTTTGTCCATCTTTCGAATTCGAGAACTACATGTTTATTGTTTCTACTCTACTGTCCATGATTCAATATCTGTCTCTATCTATCTTTATCTATGTGGATCAGCTTAATTTGGTACCTTTTTGGTCGCATCCTTTTCATCTTCAGGCTTTAGATCCTCTCCCACTGTTATCTTCCACAACTTCTTTGCCACTAGGTGGCTGCGCAGGTTCACCTTCAAGATAGGGTAGTTATCCCCTTCCAGCTTGCCCGCTTCTTCAACTTTTGGAATGGGTGCATGTGTTGCCATTTGAACTGAAGGTCTTGGAATAAAATCAAGACAAATGACACAACAAGAAGCAATCCCCCACTGAGGCACACCTGTCTGACTCTTTTCTCATTGCAAAGATACCTGTCCTTCAGACGGAGTGATTCCACACATTCAGTTGGCAGGTTCTTCAAAGGAAGCATGGGACATTCTGTAGGGCCTGTATGCAACGAACAACCAGTCAAGGATCCTTAACCTCCAGAACCAATTGCTCACCATGAGGATGGAGGGTGACACCCTGCGGAACTACCTTACAAAAGTGAAAGGTATTGAAAGGCCGACTCGGTGCAGTCGGTCATGAGGTGGACCTGGTTTAGTTGCCAATGCTCATCTCAACATGTTACCGAAGAGCTTCAGGACCTTCGTAACTAGCATTACGACTTCAGAAAGGTCAAGGCGGCTCACCTTTTGGAGATGGGGGCCATGTTGGTACAGGAAGACGGTAGGGCAAAGATCTATGACCGGGAGAGTGGCAATGACAAAGACCTCATTGCTCAAGGCAAGAATGAGGAGGACACAGGAAAGGACAAGCAAGATGAGGAGGACTCTTCTAATGAAGGATGCAAGAAAAAGGAGGGCTTCTACCGCGCCCAGCTAGGACATTATGGGAGGGACTGCAGAGAGAAATAGGCTGAACAGAAGGAGTCGTCAAAGTAAGAATCAGAGGAGTTAAAACCAGCCGCAAATAAGGTAGCAGAGACAAGAGAACTTTCATTGGTGACAACTCCAAGCGTTGCTGAGATCAGGTCTGCAGATCTAGGAAGAGCTGTTCTTATGTCTACCATTGAGAGATGCTCTGATGAACTAGAGGGACAAGAAGCCTCTGTCAAAGTGGAGGACAGCAATGGTTACTCAGATTGTTGTTTTGAGAACAAGGCTGACAGCACTTGCATAAGGGATAGCGTCTTTGGAGAGCCTTCCAGGATCAGAGTCAGAGGAGTAGAAGGACAATGAAGATAGTAGCAAATAGCCAATTTGGTGGATCCAACGGTATGTCTATTCTTTGTTGGCAGCAGGTCAGCTGTCAGCAGTCTCACAGACTGGGTCGGCCCAGTCTGTGGGTCAGGTCACGTCAGACCAGCAGACTGGTTGGCCAGTCTGCAGATCTGGTCGGTCAGATCTGGAGGGCATTGTGGGGCAGCCCATTATTCATATTGTGCTTCATGTTTGACTGCACACAGAAGCAGCAGGGAGGCACAGGAATCAGGGTGCCTTGTGCCTCACACAGTGGCTGCAGACAGGAGCAGCAACTCACCCTGTTCACAAAAAAGACTCAGTCACTGGAAACCAATCACTCCGTGGCACAAAGTGCAATTCTGATTCCAGGCAGTCTCCCATCATGGGTTAAGCTGTCACGATTCCAAAGCACTGGTGAGATCTTCAATTGGAGCGTGAGGTAACAAGACTCTTAGGCGAGGCACTTCAGGGCCTTACTTTTCGGCCCCTGTGCTTGCAGGTCTTGGGACCTTAGCCAGGTTCCTTTATGGTATCTTCGTTTCAGGAAGTTTCAGTCTATCCGCCCTTTATCAATAGAACAAACAATCACTCCTTTTGTTGGGCCGCCCGAGAGGGGACACTGGGGGGTGTCAGTGGTTCCAAAATAGTGTTAGGTAGGTCTCACTTAACGCAAATATGTGAGAGAAGATAACAATCTACATGCTTAGTGTGTTCCAAAGCTAGTCTGTTATGCAATCAAGATTTTGCACACATTACAAGGAAGCATAACACTATGCGATGAAAGAATGGGGGAAAGATAGAAGAGGATACTCATCGCACTTCATTTGCAGGAAAATCATGCGAAACCCTGCTCTGATACCATGATACTCTTAAGATGACGGAGATCATTTAGGAAGCTCGAGAGGTCTATGGAAGACTGAAGTCATGATTTAATCTGTATATTTCAGGCTTCTCTGACAGCCACCAATGAGACGTATTGTCTAAGCCTCCGAACATTTTACGAGTCTCACACGTGGTGAGTATGCAGGCTATTTATGCAAGCCATGCCTAGAGAATCGACAAGGCAAGGGTTCTAAGATGCAATCATACAATGAAACATGGTGCCATTTTCAAAATTCTCTTAGCAGCCTTTGCTGCCAAAAACTCAAAACTGTTGTTCCTAATTATCCCAGTCCACAGGCACACCATTTCAGCTGTTCCCACAAGTCTTTTCCCTCTCCCACAACCTCTCAACACTGCAGGGAGGTGCGATTTTATACAAGGAGGGAATTCAGAAGGACAAAGATCTGGAAAAGCTCTAAAAAGAAATCGTATGAGTGTTTAAAGCGTCGGCGATTGTAGGTAAGGCGTTTAATTCATGTTAAATACTCCAAAGCGACTTGGATAGAAACCTCAATTATACCCACAAGCAACACACAAGCTTACCAAATTGCAGTGACGATTCACGAGTGATGATCGATCGGCACCATAAGCCAGAGCCTTTCCCTGCAACAAGAGAGTATGGCATCGAGTAGCAAATTTGGGGCCATAAAGAAATACATCAAGCAATAAAAACACGTGGTGAGGAGACTTGTTGGTTACGAAAGTGACCCTTGTGTTGAGTTCGATCGACGTCCGAGACCCTAACTCGTGGCCAGAAGTTAAAAAATTTCTTCCTCTCCTCGCCTTTTCTTCTCCTCCTCCCTCTCTCTCTCTCTCTCTCTCTCACACACACACACACGCTATTTCTCGCACGCATCATGTGTCCTCCTAGCTTGTGCCCCGACATAAAAAACCCCTCATCTCTCTCTCTCTCTCTCTCTCTCTCTCTCCCATTTTTCTAAAAAAAAAAAAGAATAGAACTTTATTCTATACCTTTAACACAATTAAAAAGATAGTTGCAATGTAAGGGCAATTGAAGCAACCATATACAAGGACAATGTGCATGGAATGGAGGTATTATTAGGGAATAGATGCTTTAAAAATCAAAGACAAAGAATATGGCACCTTTTTCTAGCCGAAAAATAGAAATAGACCCTTAGAAAGAAGCTTTATTCTATACCTTAACATAATCGTTGCAATGTGATGGCAATGAAAGCAACCATAGGGACAACCACCGTGGTGGGAGATGAGTGACGGCCATTGGGCTTGACATGCTCTATAGTAATTGTGTGGTGAGGACCATCTAATCCACCAAGATCTTGTAGGTGTTGAAATTGACTGAGCTCCAATGACCAATAATGCACGCACGCATGTGTGTGTGCACGTTTGCATGTGCGTGCGCGTGTGCAAACACACACACACACACACACACTCACTCACTCACTCACTCACTCACTCACTCACTCACGCATGCACACGCGTATGTACGCACACACACAAAAAAGACTCATGTGAACACACAAATGCTCATGCCCATTCGTGCACACACACACCCATGTGCTCATGCACACAAAGACACACACATGTACATGATATTTTCATTGCCAATTCCCAAAATTTAAAAGTCTTTAGCTATTATTCCCCCCACGCTTAGTTGTTTTGAACTTGTGATTAATCGTAGGGGAAAAACTATATAACATGTTAAAGGTTACAAACTCCTGACACATTTGGTCAATGCACCCTTAAATAACATATGAGCATTGGGAGAGCTTGAACTAGCAAGACAGGGGATAGTTTTAAGTATTTTCTTCTTCCCCACTCCTACATACCAAATTTTCGTAGATTGTACATGCTTATGCAATGGAGGGTTGTGTGAAGCCGTACAAGACATCAAGGGATCTACATGATGTTGTTCAATGTGGAAGACCCATGACCTACTTAGGACAACAATGGTCTCACACACTCTGCTGATGACATACATCATAATAATCAATCATTATCAATGTTGAGGTATTGCAATAATTAATCATTGTCAAGATTATGAAAAGATTAAAAAGAAAAGAAAAATAGGGGATCATAAAAGATGGAAAGTTGATTTCTTGAAGCCCTTATGTTCTTGATCTTTGTTAAGTTATAACTATGCTCATTTTCCAAGCTAAGAATACCTTCACGTAAATGATTTATTATGGAAAATTGTAATTTTGGCTTTCATAAACATGCTTAAACTTTGGGATAATTCCAAGTTCCAATGTTATAGAAAATTCACTATTACTTTCATGCCATGCTTGATTCAAGCATGGCATATAATTTTCAAGTGTTCCATGCCCGAACTTAAGTTCGAGCACTAGCATATACTTTTCAATAAAGAGGATAAAGAGAGAGGGAGAGAGATGATCAAATTCATCCCAACATCAAGGAATTGTCCCAAAATTACTAAAACAGCCTTTAAAGGCCAAAGGGTTGTTGTCAGACACTTGATCTTACATAGTAAATATTTTTTTCAAAATCATGAAGCAGCAATGCCAACCAGCATACACACCAAACAAAAGTAGACCAAGCATTGTCACCTAAGCTAGTATGACCTCTCATAGACCATAAGAAAAGCATACTATTAACATGTAAAGACCAAATCATGCAAGATGATGAGGATAAGGTCAAAGCAATATCACTGTAGAAAAACCCAAGAGCTAGGACACAATTTAACCAAAGTTGATCAAATTATGCATAACATACTATAAAACATTGCAAAGGGACAATGTTGATGTTACACTTCCACTATTTAGTGAAACAGGTAGTTCACTATAGTTGGACCCTTTTGCTTCTACATTATTTCTCTACTCCTTGACAAGCATCTCCTTATCTCTCACTTGCAAAAGAATATAGCCTCCCCAACGTACTTCAGCCTCATGGATTCCGTCGACAATCTTCCTTTGTAGACATGCGAACTCCCTTTGCACTCTGTGACCTATTACTCCAGCCCACTCAAGAGACTAAGTGATGATTTTTTGCCTCCTTCCCCCAAAAGTGAATTGGTGCCCCATTCCCTTGAACACGAAGTGTAGTGGCTCTAGAAGTGCCCAAAATGTGGGACTTTGTCCACTAAAAGCCTTTGGCAAAGAAATTGACAACTCTAAAGAAATGAATGTCGCACAAGCTGGTTCCACTGCATCTACAAACAAATGAGTACCAAGAATAGACACCATGCAAACAAAGAGTCAATTCTTTATCATGTGAAAAGAAACACACAATCTAGGATCAATAGAAAATCTCTTGCAATTGCATTGGCCTTTGACGGAACTATAGACATCTCCCATGATAGTTTGGACTTAACAATCTTCTTTGTAATCCTCTTTTCATCTTAATCTTGTTCCATAAGATGTCATGGGAAAGGTATTTAATTTCATCAAAGGCTACCATGAAACACAAGAAATTTGCCATTATGGCTAGGTTGGGGTTTCTTTCCATGTGCTAGGATTGGGATTTTAGACCACCACCAGGACCCATAATGTAGTGCACTAGTGCGTACACATAGCACATTGAATTTATCATGAATATACATACATGTGGATACACTCGATCATGCAAAGACCCAATTGGCTTGCTTCAGATGAAGATTTTAGAGGGGGGAAAAAGTAAAATAATGGTATGCAAGCTTAGATTCAAGTTAGGTTACATAGATCCCTAGCTAGACACTCACAATGGTTGCAACCAGCATGGTGCTAGCAACTAGCATTGTGGTTGTTGTTTCAACCACCATGCTGGTGACTTATAAAATAATATTCTCTCTCTCTCAGCCCACACATCCCCCCTCATAGCCCGCATAGCCTCAGCCCTCTGCATAGAGCCCAGCTTGCATAGCCCTCCCACACATCCTCCACCCCTCAGCCTGCATAGCCTCAGCTAACCCCCCCTCATCTTGCACAGCCTGCAACATGCTCAATCTTTATCCCATCAATCGCAAGCCACCCCACCTCAGCCCATCCCACTGGCTTTCTTCCCTTTTTCCCCCTATCAACATGTATACTTCCCTTTCCCCTCATCCACTTCTCTTCTACCCTCCGCTAGCACATCCATGCTACACCCCTCCTAGTAGGGTTGATGTAGGCCCCAGGCTATGAACAGGTTGGAATAATGTGCCTAGACAAAGGTGAGTTGTGAATAGGGCACCTACACACTGGCAAAAACAGCTGACGTGATTACAAGATAGGTATCCAAGAAGGCACAAATCAAAGTGTTGAAGTTTGCAAAGGGCAAGAAATCAGGTTTGCAGGAAAGGCATCCTTGGCATGTATTCTCGTTGGCTGCATGGGCATCCTAACGGGGTGACGTCCCCCCCAATCCAGGTGTGAATGCACCCTTAAACCATGATCTTTTGCTCATGTAATAGAAAAAGAAGCTCCCTATTGTACCACCTAGGAAAGGATTTTTGGAACATTGTTCGAAGGGCAAGTTGGGGTACTTGAGTACTATGTGTAAGTGCATCCAACAACGTAGATTGATGCAGGGATGCACGAAACTAAGGTGTGAAGGGCTGTATGATTTATATGTCCTTACCTCACATAGTTTCAGCTTTCAACTCTTATATGACCTTCTCCCTTCCATAGCTTCAGTAAGAAGGGGAATTTCATCAAAGAATAAAACAAAGATAAAAGAGGGGAAAGAGAATAGCATGGAGAAAGGGAACAAAGTTGAGAAGAAGGAAGAGAAGCCCAAGAAAGCAGAGAAGCAACAAAAGAAACTCAAAGTTTAGGATATGAATAAGTAAAGAAATTGAAGTGGGCTACAAATTAATAGCATAGTAGTACAAAAGATAGCTTCATCCTCAGCCTCAACTTCCCACATTAGCATTACAGACACAAATTGTACCATCATTGGAGGGGAAGCACCACCATCATCAAGAGAGTAGCAGTACCACCATTGATCTTGGGGACAGGGACAGCTTTGGCATGCCCTTCCAGCCACCATCATCCTCAGCCTCGCTTCCATA
The DNA here is from genome assembly GCF_047967505.1 of Dipteris shenzhenensis. Taxonomy (NCBI): domain Eukaryota; kingdom Viridiplantae; phylum Streptophyta; class Polypodiopsida; order Gleicheniales; family Dipteridaceae; genus Dipteris; species Dipteris shenzhenensis. Next base: position 13,013,450 of record NC_141609.1, read on the forward strand.
GTAGCATCATTAACACAAGTTGTACCATCATTGGAGGGGAAGGGCCACCATCATCCATCGAGGGTAGCAATACCACCATTAATGTTGGGGACAGGGCATGCCCTTCTAGCCACCACTCTACACTCCCTTGTAGTATGCCTTCTTCATGTCATTTCTACCCCTTAGCCAACCACCTCTTCCCTCTACAACTGGACTCTCCTCATCATCCACTTTCTAGGGGTCTCCTCATGATGTCCAGTCTCATACCACTATTCCCACACCTCCCATATGCATGATATGATCATATACAATGGCGCAGAGAGACGACCATCATCCAATGGGCTCACTTGTTTTTCCCATGGAGAAGGAACTAGTGTATTTGACTATATCATGGGATTCCCTACCTTTACCTCTTACATCACAGACTTCTCCATCCTCCCCAAACACCCCCTGGAGTTGATCATACCTACCTGTTCTTTAGCTTATCCATCCCCCTACCTCCATGAAGCCTATCACGTCCCCCTTACAAGTACTTTGCAAGAGATTCATTTTGACCATACACTAGCTCCTACCAAAGCTGTTTGCTTCTCTCTTTTGCTTGAGGATGTTGACAATATCCTCACAATATCCCACTTGTAGAGGAAAGAGCCACACTTATCACCCATTCCTTGCATGATGTTACCATTTAGTCTTTCTCACATGCCACTAGATCCACCCACCCACCACCTATTGGGGATCAGTCCCCTACAATAGATGGTATAATGATGAGTATAAGGCCTTTCTCCGCCAGCTCAGATTTGCAGCCAAGCATCATCTTCCCAGTGCCACAAACACCACATGAGAATATCGTAGCCTCGTACATCAAAAGAAGAGAGACTTTATTCGTCATAATGATGAGGAACTACTAAACATTCTGTTTATTAACAACTCTAAGAAATATTGTTAAAAGTTTCTTGAGTGGAGGTCCACATCCCCTATCACTGACAGATCATTTGCCACACCTACGCATGCACACTCTATGACATTCCTCACTAGCCCTCACCATACCTCCTACAATTTAATGGTGGCTGAGCCAAACATCATGAAGGGCTTTGTATAGAGTACATTGCACATATTATTAGTACACTAGTCTCAACTTTAAAAAAACTATTCAATGAAGTGGTTTGCACTGGTTTCCCTTGTACTTGGACCCTCAACACTATTATTGCAAACTCACAAGGTAGGGGATCCATTAAGTCCAAAGAACTATAGGACCATCGTGATTGGACACGTCATGTCCAAGATTTATGTGCAACACTTGACACTCATGTTACACGGGAGGTAGAGTGTGCACAACATAGAGCATTGGGACAAGAAAGCTTTTGAGTAGGTCATAGAACACTAGACCAAATCTTTACATTGTAGGCTATCATTGAGGAATCCTGAGCATGAAAGTACAGGGTTTATTTTTACACAAAGCCTTCAACACTGTACCATGAGCTTGACTTTTTAGATGCCTACTTGATCTTGAGTACAGTTAGGACATTATTTGGGCAGAGTATCAGGTAGAGTCTGGACTTTGATGGGGTGGATAGAGGAGATCATGAACATGATCAAAGTCAAAGAAGTTTTTCCATTATCATTGACCTTGTTTGGACTATACATCAATGAGCTTGAGTCTTTCATCATGACTCTAGGAGGAACATGTTCTTCTTTAGCTAATTCCTTGATTTTGATCCTATTATACATAGATGATGTGATCTTACTCTCCTCCTTAGCATCCTCAACTGAGGGTCTCTAGTGACATTTATATGCACTCTAGTCTTTATGCAATACACATCATTTGAGGTCAACCTAGGTAAATCCAAGGTTATGATCTTCAACACATCTTGAGAGTAGTTTACCTTCAATGGAGCTCCCATAAAGATTGTTGCATTCTACATCGAATACATCGACCTCGGTGTTTTCTTTTCAAGTTTGATTTCCATAATGCAACTAGTTATGCATGCCCATTTGAGTAGGGGATATGCCACACTCACCAAACTCAAGTTAGTGCTTCGACTCACATTTTTAGGATCCCAAAACCAAGTCTCTTCTCTTTAACTCATTGGTCTAGTCGGCAAAAATGTATGGTAGGTCCTTTTGGTGGGGAACAAACTTAGTGGAGACAAGATTGATCCCATATAGAGAGACTTCATATTTTGATTCTCGCTGATGATCTACAGTAAACCATCGGTCCCATATCAGATCATACTTGCAGCGTTGGGGGGCTTGATGCAATCTTTTCGTGGTCACTTATCTTAATAGGATCAAGGACTTTGGTACCATGATAGGCAGATGATGTAGATTGCCATGGCTAGCCTTAATTTCATCTATAGAATTAGAGGTAAAGGTGGATCAGAGGAGCTGCTATTCTAGGATACACAGATGTTTCATAGGACTAGGGCTATAGGTAGATAGATGGCCGCCCTTTTAGTATAGCCTTGAGGATCCATCCATGCTGCTTACCTGTTAGGAGGTGAACCAAGTAGTCAAGGAGGATCTCTTGCAACAAGAATTAATTATGTACGTATGTATGTATGTATGGCCCATGCATGCATGTATGTATGTATGCTTTAGATGTATGTATGTATGTATGGCCCATGCATGACATTAATTTACCTCATAAGAGTCCTCTAAAATCTTCAAGATATCATAATGGTATTAATAAACACCTTTTGAGTGTTTAGAAACTCTAAAATCTAGTAGATATGTCATCACACAAGGTTCTGCAGATGCATGCATGGCACGTACATGCCCTACGTTTATCGAGGTAATTGGTACATATAGTGGGACCGGTCCACATGGCATGGGAATGCTTGCTAGGCTTTTAATTGATTTGTGTTGGTGTGCGATTCATGCTATGGCTATTGATGGAGGGGAGGGAGGGGAAAGAGAGAGAAAGGGAGCGAGGTAAAAGAGAAAGGAAAAGGAAGGGAAAATAGAAGGGGAGGGGAAGGGAAGGGAAGAGGAGAGAGAGAGAGAGAGAGAGAGAGAGAGAGAGAGGAGGGGGGCGGGGGAGAGGGAAGGGGAGGGGTGGGGTGGGGAAGGGAAGGGGAAGGGAAGGAAGGGGGAAGGGAAGGAAAGGGTAGGGTGAGAAGGGGGAAGGGGAGAGGAGGGGGGGGGGAGGTGAGGAAGGGGAAAGGGCACGGTGAGGAAGTAAAGAGGAGGGGGAGGGGAGGAAGAGGAGGGCAAGGGAAGGGGGGTGGGAAGAGGAGGGAAGGGGAAGGGAAAGGGGAAGGCCAGGGGAGGGGTGAGGAAGGGAAGGGGGGGAGGGGGGCTCCCTAATGCATGCTTTGGCGGCCATGGCTGCTGAGCACCAAAAAAAGAAAGAAAAGGACCGAAAATGTGAGGGGAGGGAAGGGGGAAGGGAGGGGAGGGGAGGGGTGAGGAAGGGAAGGAGAGGGGAGTGGGCTCCCTAATACATGCTCTGGAAGCCGCAGCATGGCTACTAAGCCCTACAAAAAAATTAAAAAATTAAAAATAAAAAAATATTTTTGGGTGTTTGGTGGCCGTGGTGGCTGTGGCTGCCCGATTTGTATTCTAGAGGGGGAGGGGGAGGGGTGAAAGGAAGAGAAGAAGGGAGGAAGAAGAGAGAGGGGAGAGGGGAGGGGGAGGGAAGAGAGGGAGAAGAGAGAGGGAGAGGGGATAGGAGGGGAGAAGAGAGAGGGAGAGCGAAGGAGAGAGGGAGAGGAAGGGGAAAGCAAAGGGAGGGAGACTCAATATATAAGCCACAATTGAATTTCCCTCTCTATCCCTCTCTCTTCTCCCCTCTCGTCCCCTATCCCTCTGTCTTCTCCCTCTCTTCCCTCTTCTTCCTCTCCCCTCTCCTACATTCTTCTCTCTCTCTTCCCTTCCCCTCTTCTCTTCCCCTCTCTTCTCCCTCCCCTCTACCTCTTCTTGTCTTCCCTTTGCCCCTCCTCCTTCCCCTCCAAAATACAAATCGGGGTGTGGCCACGATTGCCAAATGCACACACATTTTTTTTTGGTGTTGCAAGGCTTGGTGACTATGGTTTCCAGAGCATGTATTACAGAGCCCCCTCCCCTCCCCTCCCCTCCCCCCTTCCCTCCTTTCAAAATTTTATTTCCTTTTCTTTTTTTTGTCGTGCAGTTCAGTGGCTGTGGTTCTTAGAGCATGCATTAGGGAGCCCCCTTCCCTTCCTCACCCTCTCCCTTATCCCCCATCTTTTTTTTTTGGGGGGGTGCTTGGTGGATGTGGCTGTGGACGTGGTTGCCAAAGTATGCATTAGGGAGCCCCCTCCCCTACCCTCCCCTCCCCCCTTCCCCTCCCCTCAATTTTTTATTTTCGGTGCTAGGCGGCCGCAACCACCAGAGCATACGTTAGGGAGGCCCCCTCCCCTCCCCTTCCTTCCTCACCCCTCCCCTCCCCTTCCCCCTTCCCCTCCCCTCCCCTTCCTCCCCTCCCCTTCACCCTCCCCTTCCCTTCCTTTTCCCCTTCCTTTCCCCCTTCCCTTCCCCTTCCCCTTCCCCTCCCTTCCCCTCCCCTTCCCTTCCCCCTTCCTGCCCCTCCCTCTCTCCCTTCCCCTTCCCCTTCCCCTTCCCCTTCCCCTTCCCTTCCCTTCCCTTCTCTTCCCCCTCCCCTTCCCTTTCCCCTTCCTTTCCCTCCCCTTCCCCTTCCCCTTCCCCTTCCCCTACTATTCCCTCCCTTTCCCTCCCTTTCCCTTCCCTTTCCCCTTCCTTTTCCTCCCCTCCCCTCCCCTTCCCCTTCCCCTTCCCTTCCTTTCCCTTCACCCTCCCCTTTCCCTTCCCCTTCCCTCCCCCCTTCCTTTCCCTCTCTCTCTATTATCCCCCTCTCTTTCTCTCTCTTTCCCCCTCCCTCTCCTCCTTCAATAGCCACAGCATGAATCCCACACCGATATGGATCAATTAAAAGCTCTGAGGGCATGTTTGGGGGGGACGCTATGAAAAAACCCCATATAGCACGTGCGATCAAGGGGTATTTTAAAAAACCCCTACCTACGGAATTTTATAACCTATATACACCCCTTTTGTAAATTTTGAGATGATTAAAGTATCCCTTAGGTATGAAAAATTTCACTTTTGAATTAAATGACCCCTTATGTATGTATATTTTTTGTAACTCCATAAAAATATAAAACCCCTTTCGTTGATCGCACGTGTGCACTTGAACCCTCAACACTATTATTGCAATTCACAAGGGAGGGGATCCATTGAGTCCAAAGAACAATAGGACCATTGTGATTGAACATGTCATGTACAAGATTTATGCTGCAACACTTACCACCCATGTTACTCAAGAGGTAGAGTGTGCATGACATAGAGCATTAGGGCAGGCATGATTTTGAGTAGATCATAGCACATGGACCATATCTTTACAGTGCAGGCTATCATTGAGGTAGCTCGAGCATGAAAGTAGAGGGCTTATTGTGGCTTTGTGGATTTCCAAAAAGTCTTCAACATTTTACCACGAGCTCAATGTTTTAGATGCCTACTTGATCTTGGGTACAATCAGGACATTATTGGGGCAATCCGAGCACTTTATGAGGAGGTATCAGGTAGGGTGGATAAAGGAGATCATGATCATGATCGGAGTCAAAGAAGATTCACTGAGGCCTGTACATCAATGAGCTTGAGTCCATCATCTTGACTCTAGGAGGCACATGTTCTTCTTTAGCTAACTACTTGATTCCGATCCTATTGTACATGGATGATGTGTAGACTGGTAGTGACTCACGTGTCGTGGGGATCTTAGAATAATGTGGTCAGAGTCTCAAATCTCGAGCAACTCCTTGTGGTAGCTTTGCATGCACAAGCCTTGGACTTGTGTCACCTAAGTGTCTACCGATTGTGTCAGTGTGATTCCACAAGAATGAAAAGGGAAAGCTGGAAGAGGGGAAGGGGAAAGAGAGAAGGAAATGTCAAAGAGAAGGGGGAAGGAAGTGTTAGAAGTTAGGGGAGTGGAAATCACAAGGCAACACATAATGGAAGAAAGAAGTCTCACATACAAGAGAATGAGAGCTTGTATTCCAAAAGTTGCATGTACACAATGAAGACCAAAGTCAAACTTCTAGGCTTTTCTACAATCCACCTTTTGAAGGGAGGACTAACCCTTGTACTCTCTTTCACTTGTCTCCCTCTCTTGTTTACAAGCACTTGGACCCATACGCCTCCAAGGAAAATAGCATATCACCTTCCTCCTCTCCTATGTCTCTGCATGTCATTACAATCATATGGCACTTACATGAGCTATTAACCACATTGCGGTTAACGTGCACCCCTTCCTGTTCACAATCCATCCCTAGATTGTGTGCGGTGCATGATGCCTATTTTAAGGGCATTGCTCATTATGCGTTGACAGTCAAATAACTTGTGGGAAATGTAGTAGAATGGGTGGAGAGGCTTCTAGAAATGTGTCTTGAACATGTCTTCAAAGGCCTGGATGTGGTGACCATGAAGATTTCAGACACATATGTACATAGAGGGCCTTTTTTTAAGTTGAACACAATTTTTGATTGGAGCCATTGATGATTCTCCTTTGTCGATGGCTCAAGTGTTGTCATGTCCTTGAGCAAAATGATGAGCAGTTGGAAAAAATGGATGGTGACGATGATTGTTGGATCAAGGATCGAGGCGAAGGTGGTATTAAACCCTTCCCTCTGAGCGGCCAGTGCATAAGACGATCCCACTACCGAAATCAAACTTGGGGAAGTTGTATACAATATTAGACACATCTCAAAATTTGGCCTACTCCATCTGCAGTGTAGATGCATGTATGTGGGGTCTATCTGCCATTTGAGGCCAATGGAACAATAAGTTCTCCAAAATGCTTCATGTTTCAAAAAGGTTATCTGCCATTGAGGTTGTAGGATGGCGTCAGCATCTGTTGTTGGCACTGAGTGTAAACTTCCCCATTGTACCCTCCCCTTGTTTGTCTAGAACTCTCTCACCACTACCATTTCTTGAAGCTCCTTTGAATGAGTTTGGTGAGGGATCGCACTTCCATTGTATCTTTCTAGATGAGGTGGAAGCTTTGGAGCTTTTACCCTTCCATCTGTTAATACATGCAACATCCTCCACGGTCCTAAAGGATGTAATTGCCTTGTACCATGTATCATGGTCGGATGTCAAATCCTCTGGCTAGTCCTCCTTCTTGTGTAGGTGCTCACTCATCTCTTCCTATCCTTCCTCCTCATAGGGGCCTTCAATGTTCGAGAAGAGCATGGGTTTAAGAATCTTGTACCAAGTGTTGGTACCCATGTCCTTGGGACCCTCTAGTTCAAGTGGCTGCTATTGCATGTCTATGGTGGTGTGTTGTGATGCAGAGGGCTATGATGGATTGGTAGTGCTAATGATGGTGGAGGTGGGATCATGACTAGGTGTTGTTTCAGGGTTAGAACACGGTGGTGGCTGTGGTTCAATGCTAAAGAGAGCCCAGGCAGTTTTGATATCTACTTCTCGAAGAGTAGTAGGATAGGCTACATGAGAATCATCAAATTGGCTAATGCCTGTTTGAATCATTTTTTGGATAGCTTATTATAGGATATTATTATATAGGTAAATGATTTTGGTAGGGAGATACTGCTCGATTGTTATAGCTGAAAGACGATTGAATACATAATTAGCATCCTCGCGGCCATACAGTTGCAACCATTGTAGGCTTCTTTCTAAGATTTTTGGATTGCAAGGTAGGCCATATAGGGCATTAGGCATTAGTAGGTCAAGCATGGGACTCTCATTGGAGAAAATTGAGGAGTCTTGGATGACCCAAATCCATGCCATGGAGTTATATACAATGGGGTGGCAATAGAGTGTAAGAATATCAGTGTCATCTTGGAGGACTATGTCCTTGTGAAACTACGCCATGGCTATTAGGATGAGGTTGATAAGTATTGTGGCAAAGTAGGGTCTCTAAATCATGGGCTGTGAGTGGTTGATCAAAATTTCTATCATGCTAGAGTGTGATGGCAAAGATGGTGTGAAAAAAGTAGTTTAAGGTGTCTTCAAGTATGCGGTTAGTGAAGCAAAGTGAGGATGTACATGTAATCACATTTAGCAGCCGCTTATGGAGGTTGTTGGGGTTTTATTGTGGAGGAGTAGAAGCTCTTCTGTTTGTAGATTTTCCTGGAGGCTAACAATTTGCTGCTGCCTCTATTGAATGAATGCATGCAATAGTGCTATCTGCTATGCCTACTAGGCTACCCTTGCTTCTAGGGCCTACTTCTCCTTCTGTGCCTATCTGCTATGCCTATTGGGCTACCCTTGCTTCTAGGGCCTACTTCTCCTGCTTCTAGGGCTTGCTTCTCCTTTTGTGCCCTGGTATATTGCTCCTAGTCCAGTGTGGCTTGGCATTGTAGCACATCGAATTCATCTTTTAGAGTGTCATTGTTGCATGACTGTAGCATGGCCAAGGCCTCTTCCATTTGTTACAGCTTGATTTCTAGCTGCTTACCATGTTGATTGCTTTTTGGCCTCTGGCTTCCACCATTAATCTATATTTTTCTTTCTATAGGGCTACCATTGTGACTTGGAGCATGCTGCGGACTTGGGTTGCTACTACAATAGCTTGTTGAGCTGTATACATGTCTCTCCTTGATAGCATTTACCATGCTACTACTGCCATGGCAATAAGGGATTCCATAAATACTAATTAGTTTTGCATGGCTTGACTATCCTGTGCATAAGCCTTGAGTAGCCCCTATGCTGTGATGTATGCGTTGGAGGTATAATGCTCCATTGTTTGATAGGCTCTATGGCAGATGTTGCCCTTGTCCCTATATTGGCTGCCTAGCTATAGCTTCCTTAACCTATTCCTACGTAAGATTCTAGGCATGGCTACCTAGTGAGGTATGAGGGGGGAGTTTGGCCACTGTTTCCTAGGTCATATCAATAAATTTCCTCCCCTTCTTGGATCAGTCTCTTAAGACGGCATTCTTGGCAGAGTTTTTCCACAGCCTCGGCTTCTTTCTTGCATGTTTCCTCCTCTTACAGTCTTCTAAGCTCGGGCCTACTGCTGTTGTTGGAGGAGAGTGTTCTGCTCGTACTTTTGTTTGGCCTGTGTCTCTTCCTCTGCCTACCTGCTTGCTTGTTCCTCTTTCCTTTTCTTGGGCGACTTCTTGGTGGGAGTATTCCTTCTAGCTAGTGCTGAGAGTGATGCATAGTCTATAGCGGCATCCCCATACACTTTTGGAATTGCATCATTAGAGAGGAAATGGATTATGGGCCTTATGAATATGGGTTTGCCAATCTTGTCTTTAGTTGGCTCCAAACACACCCATTCTCATCACCAACACAGATGCTAGCCTTCAACCCCATTGGTGCATCCCCTTTTTGAAAGGGGAGCAATTTTGGTGCTACTATCACAATGCACCCTGGCAGATCCATCCCCTCTATATGCCCATGGAACACCGATGGTCCTGGGCATAATTCCAAGAGCTCCAACAGAAAGATCCCAATATCATATACTTCCCTAAGTACAACTTCCCCAAGGAAATGACTCAAGAAGGATTTTGCTTTTGCCTTTAGTCATTCAATGATACCTATGGTTCGGGACTGGACTCCGCAGTGTGGTAGCCGCAATGCACTTTAAGTGCCGTATCCTCTTACTACTCCGAGATCTCCTTGCCACCCATAGTCATCCAATTGATGAAAAACATCACAATCTCAACAACCAGATTGTCTTCAAACTTGACATTGGCCCCTCCCATTTCCAAGACTTTATGCCTATACCTCTGGGTTCGAAATATCCATGGCCATCACATTTGCACATTCGAGGACATGAATGCTGCCCACTTTTGGAAGTATTGGGCTTATTTCACACGGATAACCCCATGGCAATTCGACCACTCTAAAGTACTCCAAATGGTCCTCTCCACCAACCTATTACAACGTGGCTGATCCGAGGATGGCTCAGCACGAAGAAGGGGGGCATGTTAACAACCATTGAGAATGCTAACAGATCCGACCGGTCTAAACAAATGACCTACTTCAACAGGACAAGATCAAGGGAGATTGATACCCAAATACACCAAGGTCAAAGATTACAAGAAATGTGCACACAAATGGAGTATAGCTCAAACTCAGGGAGTTTTCCCCAAACACCCTAAGCTCACCCAAAAGTCCAAAGATTCCAAGCAACGTGCACAGGTTGTACGTTCTAGCTGCCCTTGCCTGGAACAAGGAGGTGTTGGAACAAGGACATGTGGAGTGCATAAGGTTCGAACACCAAATAGGTGAAGGTGTGAGGGCGCTTAGGGAGTTTGAGCCCCAAATCATCCGAGCCTAAGAGTGGTGAGGCTAACACAAGCGATATTTGTCCTCAAGCTCTCCTCGCCAACAACCAAATGTCAGGTACGCTCATTTGTCAATCTAGCAGGATACTATCGCCGCTTCATTGATCAATATGCTACTTTGACGTAACCCATGACTTTGTTGCATCCTTGCATTCTGACTTCGCAGTGCCTCATTCTCATTGCACAACTGAAAAACTTCAATCTCTAGTGCTATAACTTTGGAGGGATCGGTCCTCACAAAACACTACATTGCCAAGCAAGCTACGAGCTATGCACAAAACTGGATTTGCAATGCGTCGGTTGCAACCACAAAGTTAATCCAATTGAGATGTCGAAGAGAGCACCCTAGGCTTGAAAACTGCAATGACCCCCTTTGTTGTTGTCACCCACAACACCTCTGTCAGTGCTACAATCATCGTGGTTGCTATTGTGCACTGGAGCTACTCCAGCCATCTTCAAGTAAGGGAACTACCAATCACATGATTCCCTGATGAAGCACCTACCACAATCAGCACAGGTGCCACCGAAATGGTTACTTGCTTAAAAGTCACTGGTAGGGGAAGTTGAGGCACCACACTGAGCTGCGTTGACGATAACCCACTACTCAGCAAGCTCACAAGCACCCCTATTAATGCTATGAATGCATGGGAAGGAGTAAGGGAAGCAATAGAAAGAAGCCCTACTATTAGGACTACCTGCGTGCTACGAGGACCTTGACGCCTCTACTTCTTAGACTCTCGACTAGACGAGCCTTCAGCCACATCTTGCAGAGGACCTTCTAGCTCTAAGGTAAAAATTAATGTCGTATTCCTTCAAGGAATAGTAGATTCAAGCTGTAAAGGAAACAAAACTTCCGAAATCTGCCCAATCTTTGAATTTAGAGCTTGTTTCTTCTCTACCACCGTCACCACCCTCTATGCCTCTGCATGGATTCTCTCCTTCAAAATTCATGCCCAAGGCATTGGTCTTTGCTCTGCTACCACGATCATCCCACGAGACCTGGAGTAATTGTATAGGTCTTTGCTTGCAAATATACTGACTCTAGAATCCATCGATAGAGATCACAAACATGAACATCTTTGCAAGTGCTTAGGTTATACTCACCTCGAGCTGGGTTGCCAAACTCCGCCACCATCTCCTCAGCCAAACACGATGGTTGCACCAACAGCTCCCCATCCATCGACAAGAATAGCCCCCACCACTGATATATCTGAGTGGTGAGCAACCGATTCTCACCCAAAAACTCCATAACTAATCCGATTGCTAGCTATTGACAAAGTGCTAAAGCAGTCGGGTGAATGTTCACCTTCAATCAATCAATGCTGGTGAAGCTTCTAATCCTCATCCTTTGTAGATGTGCATCGATAGACTGAGAATTGATATACACTAGTGGTATGAAAGGATGAAATTGTGCATGGGTCCTAGAAGCCCAAGTGCAGGTAGCCGAAGCTCACTTAGAGGCCACACAATAGTTGCATGCAGGGTGCATTACGGGTATTCATGATGAGCTATTGCGACAACGTACTACCAATGGACTGGCTGAGTATCCCTAGTTCGGTTAGTCTCAACATGGAGCAGATGGGTTTGATCATTGATGCTTTGCAAGGGGACGTGCGAGTAGAGTGGGATAGATAGATCACAAGCTAGCAAAAGGCAATGGCTCTGTCGACGTGTTAGGCTATTGTTCCACACCAACACCATTCAAATACAAATGGTGATGCAGGGTCAGTGCCACAAAGTGATCCTCAGGTGTAGGCAATCTCTGGTCTGATGGGTTTGAGTGCTTTTGCGGATGGGAACTTATTCTTTAAAAAGCATTTGTCCATCACTACAATGTTTCATTGCTTGCTACTAGAAGAGGTACATCAGCCACCCTACATGGTAAATAGAGGTGACACCTATGATGTTGGCCCAAGCTTAAAGGTGATTTTGATATTTTGTTGCACAATGCCTTATTTGCTAGAAAGTTAAGAGCTACAATGGAAAATATCAAGGTTTTCTTATGCCTTTACTGAAACCTAACGGTCCATGGGAACGTATCTCTATGGACTTCATTATTGGATTTCCTATGACTAGCTTAGGTTTTGATATGATTTGGACTATCATTAATAGATTTAGCAAACATGTTTACTTCTGTTTACCTTTTCCCTTGCAGTAAGACCTTGATTGCTATTTAGGCTACTTAGCTATTCATCAAGCATCTTTGTACACCATGGCCTTTCAAAAGTAACCGTGTCGGATTGGGATGGTAAACTTAGTAACTCTTGGACCACACTCTTTGACAATCTTCGTACGAAGTTAGACGTCTCCAATGCTTTTCATCTCGAGTCCAATGGTCAAATCAAGGTCACACAAAGTACTATTTGTGACTTGTTAAGTGATTGTGTGCCTAATCAACAGTAGCAGTGAGGCAAATGGGACAAATATTTACACAATTTACAATTTGCCTACAAAAGCACTAAGCACTCCACTACATACAAATCTCATAGTCTATGGCAAGACCATTCCTACTCTGGTGACCCATCTTAGGCATTGAGTAGAGGTGCTGGCCGATTCACTAAGGATTTCTCTAGCATTTTGATTACTATTTGTAAGAACATTGAGCATGCTCAAGCTATCTATACTACACGAGCAAACAAGGGTAGAAAGAGAGTTGTATTCTGGTGAAAGGTAGTTAGAGCTATCACTCGATACGGGTGACTTTGAGCTAGTGCATTGTGTATGTTTAGTCCATAGGGACTGGTTTGATCCTAATCCACTTGACTGGTTATGAGCCTCTTCAATTGTCCATGACACCACACACAATACATAATAGTTTGATCCTAATCCACTTGACTGGTCTATTTGACCATGTTTGACTCCCCTTCTAGCTCAAATCCTATGTCGATAGAGTATTCATGCTTGTGAATATGACAATCCAGGTCTAGGCATGTAAAGAAAATTGATAGAGTTTTCATGCTTGTGAGTATGACCACCTACATCTAGGCATGTAAAGAAATTCAAATTTGATCCAACAATAACCATGCAAATGTGGATTGGAAGCATCAGGTTTAAAAGCACCGAATTTATGTATGGAAGCATTGGATGTCTAAAAACACCAAATCTAAGACTTGTCTTTGAACACCAAACAACTAGATCTAGAGCTGTCTAGAAAACCAAATTTGGGTGATGTTTACAAACATCAAATGAATCTCAATTTTATATGGAAAAGTAAAATCTAGGGCCTATCTAGATTTGGGTTGGTTCTAGATCTAGTATAGTCTTTATTTGGGTTTGCATCCAGACCTAGTATAGTCTTTATTTAGGTCTACATCTTGATCTAGTCTAGTCTAGTCTAGTCTAGTCTTGGTCTAGTTCTAGTATGGTCTATTCTAGATTTGGGTTTAGTTTGGTCTACTTTGGTCCTATTCTAGTTTGGTCCTATTTTGTGGTAGAGTTTGCATCTATTTGATCCATTTCCATCGGTTTGATGGCCTGTAGATATGGATCCTTGTTAGTTTGATATGGTCAAAGATTGGTGTAGCTTGGACAAGTTGTACATGTGCATCACATCTAATTTGATTGGGATATGGATTTTTATTTGGGTCTTGAATACTAGATTGGGTAGTAGGTCAAGGCTTGATAATTGGTTTTTGGATATATATGTGCATGACTTGCTTTATAAGAAACTTGAGAGAAACTCAAAAGATTGCTACTTGGGAGGCTGTGGCTAAAGAAGGCCAAGCTCTTGTATGATTAAGTAACCGATCTGAATACCATTCAAAGTTAGGATACTGAGGCTAAGATATAGACCAATCTAAAAAGAGTCCCAACCAATAGTAGACCTCAATACTTGGAGGTTGGCCCCCCCAGATGCAAAAACTATGGATTGAGTATAATTCTCGGAGGTGAGATTGACTTAGCTCAAGTAGTAGTTGAGCTAAAACACATTTAATGAGCATACAATATTGATGATAAAAAAGAGTTATACCTTGCCCATTTCCTTGAAGATCAGCGGGGTGAGCTAGAGGTTAGGAAAATCTTGAACACTATGGTATACCAATTAGAAGCAAGCGACTTAATCCTTGAGTCACTATAGGAGTTGAATTTGGAAGTTGAGGAGGACCCTATACAATAAAAAGCAACCAGCCACTTGGGCCAATTCTCTTATACCAAGTATGAATTTTTTCACAACATATATTGATATCTATCAACATCATATCCTGCAAGTGGCAGGTAAAAGTAGAGTTGGTGGACCACTGCCCAAGCAAAGTAGGGTTCATCTACCCTATAGATTGGAGTAGCTTGTTTCCAACCATGAGTATACCCAAAATGAATAGAAATTTTCATGTATGTGTGGATTATTATAAGCTCAACACCTAAACCATGGATTATTATAAGGTCATGTATGTGTGCATTATTATAATTCAACCTAAACCATGCCTAACTCGTTTCCAACATCATTCACAGATAGTATATTGAATGAAGTGTTGAGACAAAATGCATTCCTTCATGGATGTGTTTAGTGGGTATTCCATCATGGATGGATATAGTGGGTATAATCAAATTTCCATGTTAAAGATGATAAACATAAAATATCATTTATCATTAATGTGAAGGGAGATTATGCCATTTAGGCACCAAAATGCACACATTATTTCTACCATTTAGCATTAGTTCCTTTTTCACTCACATTGTTGCAAATTGGCCCATAAGCATGTCAAAGGTGGTTCCATTTCTTAATCCACAACATCAAACCCACTAGCGAGCCATTTTGCCTTTGCTTTTTACAATCATTTTGGGGCCTTTTGCACTTGTTAGGGGGAACAAGTTGGTTACGTGTACAATTGAAGGTAGCAAATATTGGGGTTTGTCAATGTCCTGCCTCTCCATAGGCACACTTGTGATCCTATGTGTGTGCTAGAGGGGCAGTTAGGTGTGTTAGGTGGAGCTAGATGTTTCTAGAGGATAGGGGAGAGATTGTAGGAGCTTGGTGGCCTTTGGTATGAAGTCATCAGTGATGTTAGTGAGCATGTATGAGGTGCCTACTTAAGGACCTCACTCTTCTTCACATCCCATAATGCAAGTATTCTGAGTTTGTGTCCACTTTTTCCTTTCCTTTCAGTTCTCCAACATGGTATCGGAGCAGTACCATCCTCCTTGAGCCCATTTGTGCCACATCTTCTTCTTCCATTTTCTTTCAGAATCTTTCCTATTGGCGCGCAAAAATATGAGCTTTTGTAGCAGGCGGAACTCCTTTTCTTTTGTGTGTGCCACAGCAGAAGCGCAGATCGTCAAGGAAAGGTGAAGCTCTAGAGGAAGAGCGGTAAGCGCAAGAGGAATTTGCGTTGTTTGTTCCTTGTGTTCCAAAGGCATCGATCCTCGTAGAGACGCCCGCAAGTAGCAACAGCAGTAGTGGTAGTAGCGGAACTGAAGAGAGGCAATTCATTCTCTCCCCAGTAATAATACTTGTAGCAGGGGGAGTTCCTCCATCGTTAAAGCTACTGCAGCAGTAGAGCAGTAGCAGAGGATTAGTGCAGATCGCACTTTAGTGCTTCAGAATAGGAATAGCAACAGGAAAATTTGCAGAAAGTTACTAGATAGTGCGCGGATTTTTGCAGCCATCTCCAATAGAAGAAATAACCATTCATTGAACATCGTGGATATTTCATACTCAAAGGCCTTATCGTGGCAATGAATTCCTTCCTCTTTCTGTTATTCAAAGGTGTCTAGTCTATATCTTGTCTTCTTTCTATCACGTCCCAAGCCTAAACAGAAAGCAATGTCTTGTTATGCTACAAAGGATGAAAATGCCAACCTGATTTCCTTGTTGAAGATTGCCAAAACAATGGTTGCCAAGAAGGAAGAAACTACAAAGCCAGAGATCTACCCTCTCATGGCACTTTTTGACTCCAAGTATAAGAAAAAGATGAAGGTCAAATACCTAAGATATGCTTCTCTACACAACTATGGAGATGACAAGATAATTGTTTTCTTGAAGGATATGATTTTCAGATCCACTTGTTCTATCATAGTACCATCTTATAAGGCACTAGACACTGCCCATGTGGTAAGACCTTGCCTTGACATGGATATTTTGCCTCCACAAGATGAGGCATCCCATGAAGATTATGCATTTTAAATCATCTCTATGTATGCTCCAGATCTCTCTTTTTATGTCAAGGTACTCAGCTTGGATAGTCCTCCAAAATGAATGAAATAAACTATTGTGTTTTGTGTGTTTTGTAAACACCTCTGGTCACCTTATGATGTAGGCCATGTGTATGTTTTGCTCCATGTACCTCCTGCAGACATTGTGTGCATGTACATGCAGGGGAGATAACCATTGGAAAGTCTTTTGTATCCCTTTTGTTTACCTTACACCCATGGGAACCCTTGCTAGCATGAGAACCTAGCCATAGATTTATCCTTGACCACCATGAGATGGCATGAGAAACTATGAGACTAGATGTATCCTTGACATAGCCTGAGGCATTCCCTTGAGGGGGGGTTTGATGGGATATCTCAAGGTGTATGCCTCAGGCACACCTTGGTTTCTATGTGTGAGTGCTAGAGGCACAGCTAGGTGCCCATAAGCACAGTTAGGTGGTGGAGAGCCACATAGGATGATTGAGAGAATCTAGGAGTAGATTGAGGAGATGATTGTGGAGCTCTGAAGTCATCAGTGATGTCAGTGAGCATGTATGAGGTGCCTACTTAAGGACCTCACTCTTCTTCATTCCATAATGCAAGTATTCTGAGTTTGTGTCCACTTTTTCCTTTCCTTTCAGTTCTCCAACAGCAAAACATGGCTATCATCTTTTCCTAATATTTGACATCTCTACACTTGCATTCAAAATTTCACTTCTCTGTGCATCCCAAATGAGTACACACTTGTGTTCTATCCCATCAATTGTAGGCTATTAACTTGTCCCTTTTACGCTTTTCACTTCTTTTTGAGAATTATTTCCTCATTGTATCTTGTCTTCTTTGCATTTGTGCCCTGTCCCTTGTAGGTTCATTCCTTGCTATGTTATCCATGCTCCTCCCAATTGTCTTGGAATGTGGTTCGATTTGGCTTTTTGTCTCTCAAAAAGCTTCAAGTGAGTCCTTGTTTCTCTCACAATTTGGTCTACTCAACATAAATTATTTCTCATTTCTTTGTTAACTTGCTTTAAAAAAAAGAAGATATCACATCGCCCTGGTGCAATTTTTCGTGGGTTGCAAGAGAACTAGATAGAGGCTGTGTGATAGGAAAGTTGATAAACTTGATCAAGGTATGAGGAGGAGATTGAAAACCATGGAATTGGATGATACAATATCAAAATGGAAATGGAATACACTTTTGCAAAGTATGCCAATGGAGAGAAAATGCCAAGAAAAACGCCGTTTCATAGAGCATATAGCCTTGGACATAATAGTAGATGCACTGATTCAAGTAGTGCCATGAAAATAAAGAACATGAGACATGATCTTAAAATTGGTGGGACATTTGAGGTAGCAACATCAAGTCATTTGAGGGACTACCAGGCTCGTTCCCTTATAATTTTTACCCTGCATTCAAGGATTAGCTGAGTGTTGACTCTTCCAATGTCTTGAGAGTTGCAACATGCCCAACATACCATACTCTTTAACTTGAGAGATGGCCTTGGCGGCAATGTGAAAGAGGAATACAGCTTAGATCATGTCTCTCTACAAAGAGGGCAACAATAGTATGTTTTTTTGCTTTGAAACAAACATAAAATGGCTTGGGTGCATCAAAAGGGACCAAATGATTCCAATGATTGGCCATCAAATGTAAGTAATGCAACTTGGTGTGAGAATCCTATGGGCATTGATACAATGCAAGAAAATGAGACATTGTTTTCGCACAATAATATGAGAGTTTCTCCAAACAAGAAGCATGTATGTAGGGTGTGGAGGGGATGCAAAAGTTTGGATAGACATCAAATTGCTACCACTTCAAACTACAATGTGTGCATGTGCCACAAATGCATTCAATGCAGGGCCACTCAGATTCCTCTTGTAGATAGACCACTGGATCCCATAGAGACCTTGGGCTACCAAACTTGGTCTCCCTTGCAACACATGATGAGGATCTAGGTAGCCTATAGACTACACATTCATGTGTGGGAAATGGGCATCTATCTCCATGGAGCAAGACCGAATCTCAAAGGAGCCACGTTAGTCCTTCTGATTAACAATATCTTTGACATTGTATGCCCAAGCTATTTCTCCTTTGTTTCATAGGATACAAAAATACCTAATGTCACCCTATTTGTAGCTAGTTGATCTAAGTTGTGCATCCCTTTCACTTTTGTACGCTATTTCTCAGGCTAGAGAGCATTGTGTCTTGGGCATGCATCTCCCAAGGTGTCTAAGTTGTGCATCCCTTTCACTTTTGTAGGCCATTTCTCAAGTTAGAGAGCATTGTATCTTGGGCGTGCATCTCCCAAGGTGTTGGTAGGGCTGTCACTTTGAATTTTAGGGTACATGCCAAAAATTATGGAGACCCAAGACTGATATTCACGTGAATGGTATTCACTTGAATGGCCTAATGTTCCTGTCTCAAATGCTCCCACCAATTGTGAGACATAGTTCATGTTCTTTGCTCAAATGGAAATGATTGAATGTGTGCATCTGTAACCTCTTCATGCTGCTACTATGCAAGGAGTCTTCTTTCTTCTTCTTGTTTCTTCTTCTGCAAACATTTCAAAAGTATCTTCCATTGCCATTTCCAAACCATGCCATTTCTTTCCTCACCCTATAATGTGTTTCTTGTGCCTTGATAAATCTTCTCAACTTTCCTCTCTCATAGCCTCTGCCTACTTCTCTTGCAAGCCATGACAAAGCTAATGTGTCCTTTCGCCTATTTGTATGTTTTGAAGCAATTTGGGCCACATTGCACTTTCTTGAGGACAAGATAATATATCCAATTTTGTTGACATGTATCGTGGAAGGGGAGAAATAACAATGGCTGAAAATTTTCTATCCCTGTGTGCTTTTGAAAAATATCACCTCTCGCTCTGCAAATATTTGAATATTAAAGTGCATCCTCCTGCCATCCTGCAACTTGCCCATGTAAAGTCATCTTGATGTGACCTCATTCATTTGATTTGGCATTAGCTTCTTTACTCAAGTAAGTTGTCTTCTATTCTTTACTTGTCTCACAAGATAGTTGGTATTTGTTCTGGTGGTGGTTCATTGATCATTCTCCATGGCATCAATGGCATGCTTATCACCTCTTATCACATGGGGACCATTTTTCAATCACCTCAAAGTAATCAAATTAAATGCATTGTCAAGAAAATATATACTCAGATAAGGGTTGCCATATAATGTGCAAAGAGCATATCTAGCTTTGTAAGGTATCATTTACTCTACTACCTTTTCTTCTTTCCTTCAAGTTTTAGAGGAGTTTGTAGATGTATGTAATACATTTGTTTATGCAAGTACTCATTGAAGGGTAACTACTTAGTCAATCTCTATGTGACTTTTACAATAGGCTAGAGTTGTACAAAGAAATAGATCTTTAATGTTGAGAAGAAAAGGGTAACTAATAAATATTTTCCTTCTCCTCTTACAATAGGATCAAGTTGCACAAAGAAATAGATCTCTAATGTTGGAGAGTATAAGAGTAACTAATACATATCTCTCATCTCCTTTTTACCTCTTTAATCCCTTATTGATTTGTGAGTTTTTACAATAGGTTTATAAACTAGCCGTATCAACTCACATAATCCAAAAAATAATCAAAGGAGCCAAGTCCTATGGTGCCATTAGATGTTATGTAGTCCATACTTTGATGAGACTTGGACATAAATCCAAATAATAGGAAAGGTGTCCCAAGGTGTCCACTACTAGGAAAACTTGCATAAATCTCTATTATACAAGTCCTATATTCCTTTCAATTCATAAAACATTGCTTTTTTACATTTTGCATCCGAATCTAATAACCCCTTATGTTGGACCCATGTCACATAATTACATATTTTTAGGCGCACCCCCTATAAGGTGGCATAAGCATTGTGAGATACATCAAATACGGGATACGAAGAGGAATTATATTACAAGGAACTATGTGTTTGGGTTTGCAAGGAAACTAAGTGAGAGTATGTAGTATTGGGATTGGCAAGGAGTTTATCATGGGAGCCTTGCTCGATAATGGCACCATCTTGTACCACGGCAATAATGTCAGCCTTAGAGATGGTGGAAAGATGGTGTGCAATAACTAGCACAGTGCGTCCTTTCATGAGCCGCTCGAGTGCCTCTTGTACCACTTGCTCTGATTGGACATCAAGTGCACTAGTGGCTTCATCTAGCAACAAGATTGGGGCATTCTTTAGAACTGCACGTGCAATGGCCACGCGTTGCTTTTGCCCACCAGAGAGTTGCACACCACGCTCGCCCACATGTGTGTTGTACCCCTTAGGTAGTGCACTAATGAAGGCATGTGCATTGGCTACATTGGCAGCAACATGAACATCTGACTCACTAGCACCTGCATTACCATACAATATGTTCTCCATTATTGTGTTCCCAAAGAGTGCAGGCTCTTGTTGCACGAGCCCCACATGGCGTCGATATGATTGTAGGTTGTATGATCGAATGTCGACACCATCCACCCTGACTGAACCAACGGTGGGGTCATAGAACCGCTCCAACAGGGCAACGACAGTGCTCTTGCCGCATCCACTGGGGCCAACGAGAGCGAGAGTTTTCCCAGGAGGCACCGTCATGCTGAAGCCTTTGAGGATAGCCACATCAGGTCGAGAGGGGTAGTGGAAGTCGACACGACGAAGCTCAACCTCACCGATAACATTGATGAGGTGTTGGAGGGACGGGTCATCAGGCTCGATGTTAGTGTGTCGGTCGATGATGTGGAATACCGATCTAACAGCTTGACTGCCCTTGACGAGGTCAGGCACGTGGGAGATAGCTCCACCAATGGAAATGGCAGCGACAACGAAGACAAAGTAAACCTTGAGGATGTTGCTAGGGTTATGCCTAGAAGCCAACAGTGTAGATCCATACAACAAGGCCATCCCATATGAAGAAAATAGCAAAAGTTGAGAAATCCCAAACACATGTCCAAAAATCTGACCCCTTAGCCATCCCTTGCCTCCCACCTTTCTTAGCTCTTCCTCGAATAGCTTCACCACCTTTTCTTGTGCATTGAACGCTGTTACCGTCCTTATGTTGCCTATTGCATCCGCTGCTATCATGCTTGCCTTCCTATGTACCTTCTCCAAATTGCCAGAATATCCTTGGATAAACACCCTCTGCAAAGCATTCAAAGAAGTCTTTCTTAGCTCATTAATGCCCAAAAACCTTATGATTCAGTCTTCCCAAACAATCCATCTAATTGCCAGAATAGAATGCTCACTGTATGATTTGAATCCAATTCTAAATGTAGATAAGTAGGACTTAATGGGAAGAGATGTTTGTATGAATGCAATTATATCCTTTGAATTTAATTAAAAATGCAAATAATGAAGAACTTGATGGGAAGAGCTATTTGTATGGATTCAATTATATCTTTTGAACTTAATTAGTATGATTCACTATATCATTTGTATTCGATTATACATGCAGATAACGTAGAACTATTTGTATGGATTCAATTATATCATTTGAACTTAATTAGTATGATTCACTATATCATTTGTATTCGATTATAAATGCAGATAACGTAGAACTTAATGGGAAGAATAGTTTGTATGAACCCACAAAGCTCGACGTTACCTGGGCCAGCGATGCCACAACCACCAGCGGAGTCAAGGAAAGCCCCACAGCTGCCATTCTCCATGACAGGGAAAATGTTATAATGCACATCACGGTGAGTACGGTGCCGTTCTCCAAGAACAGGGAAATCCTATCTCCAACCGCAGCTCTTACATGGGTGGCATCCATCGACAAACGTGCGCTCAATTGTGCGCTGCTGTTTTCTTCTTTATCGAACCAAGAAACCTCATTCCTCAACATTGCTGAACGACACGGGCATACATATCGCCATGTTATCGAAACATCTTGTAACGTTTTGAAACGTAAAAAATGATCAAGAAAAATCTTATGTGTGGGTTTACAAAGTTTAGCTCACCTGTAAACATCTTTGCGCGTATACGCTTGGTTAAATTCTCGCTGGCATATCCCCAAAAGTACTGCTGAAGCATGTTTCCGATGAAAGCACTTCCTGCAAGTAAGGCGAGGTAAACGGCATACAGTTGGATTTCATGCCTTAGATGTTGATGGTCAGGATAGTAATAGACAGTTACTATATTTGCCAAAAGCAGCGCAGTGATTGGGTTCACCATTCCTGCTATTATGCAGCCTAATGAGCCAAGGAGGGCATGTGGCCATTCTGGTGCATTGAGTCTGAGAATTCTAAACATTTGTGCAGCTTGCACGTTGGATGTTTCTTGGTCATTTATAACTTCTTCGAAAGGTATGGTTCTCTCCAAACTTGTAGAGGGAGATGGCACTGAGATGGAAAAACTTGTTCCAGGAGATACCAATGAAATCGAAAAACCAGGCGACAAGCCTTTCCTGCAAACAAGAATACATGACACTATTGAAATTTAGGATCTTAAAAAACTTGCCTTACATGCGAACAAACGAACAAAGGATAATTTGACACATACAGTTGATGGCCATCGTAGCTTGTACAAGTCCATTCAGTTCAAATTTGAAACTGAGTTACAGCACCAGAATCACCTGGAAGTAGAACGAGGAGTGGATCTTCTAGACATGCTTCTTTTGATAGATGGAAAAGGAGATCCTGGAACTTGTTTAGACATCTCTTGCAGCTTCACGAATTTGTAATAGGATCCATTTTCTTTATTGGACATGAGTTCTGAATGTGAGCCACTTTCCACTATTCTTCCCTTTTCCAGCACTACAATTGTGTCAGCATGAGAGATTGTGGAAAGTCTGTGTGAAACAACAATGGTAGTTCTCCCAACCATGCAACGATCTAGAGCTTCTTGCACCACCTGCTCAGATGAAGCATCAAGGGCACTTGTAGCTTCATCCAAGAGAAGAATGGATGGGTTTCTAATGATAGCCCTCGCAATTGCAATTCTTTGTTTCTGTCCTCCTGACAATTGAATTCCTTTTTCTCCAACCTGTGTAACAAGTAGTATGGGGATAAAAAATAAACAAAACAATACTCAATCAAGCATACTCATCTTTTAGGCATGCTGAATCTAGTTTTTATTGTTATGGCGTGCATGCATTATTTTTAAGTCTCATCTCACCTTGGAATTAATAAAAAATACAAATAGTAGATACCTGAGTTTCATAGCCATCAGGTAACTTTTCGATAAATAAGTGTGCATTGCAAATAGATGCAGCTTCTCGTACTTGTTCAAAGGATGCATCTTCTTTTCCAAGCAAGATGTTCTCCATTATAGTAGTTGCAAATAGGATTGGTTCTTGGCTAACCAATCCTAATCGTTGCCTCAGCCATTTCAACTCTAGACTTTTTATGTCATATCCATCAAGGATCACGTTTCCTAAAATGAAAAGTTGTAAAAATGAGTTCCTTAAGGATAGAAAATTGTTATGACTTTATGTTCTAAGTGTAAGAATGAGTTTCTTTAAGGGAGACAATTGTTAGACTTATGTTCTTTCAATTCTATAACCAAGTCTTATGTTCTTTAATATACACAAAGTCTTTCAATACAAAAGTCTTATGTTCTTTAATATACACAAAGGGACAATTGGATCTTCATGTACAATTGTCATTAAGCATGAGATACATACCACTGAGAGGGTCATAAAAGCGTTCAAGAAGGGATATGATTGTGCTCTTTCCTGATCCACTACTTCCAACAATGGCGAGAGTTGTTCCTTGTGCTATCTTTAACGAAAAGTTTTCAAGAATACGTATTTCAGGACGAGAGGGATAGCTGAAGTACACTTCTTGAAATTCAATGCTCCCTTGTATACTAGGCATTTTCTCTTCATCCATACTTGGATTTCCTGTGCTTGTGTCAGGTATATTGTCAATCATAGCAAAAATGCTCTGTGCTGCACCTTTTGCTTGCCCAAAACTAGAAAAGCTAACGGCAGCTTGTCCTAGGGATCTGCATAAGAAAACTCGTTTAAAAATTGAGGCTAACTAGACAATACAGAACATTTTAATATGATCATTACTTGCAAACAAATTCAATCATTCTACATATATGTGTTTGACAAAATTCTCATTGAGGTCATGAAGATACTTACAAACCACCAACCACCACAACAAATATGGTGCAAAGGGCTGGGGCGCCTTTAGCTTTATCATGAATCACAAGCACACTTCCATACCACACCAATAAAGAGAAAGTACCATAAACTGTTGTAGATAAGATGCCAACTCCAAATCCATTTAAAAGAGCAGCCTTATGTCCCAAATTCCTAGCCTGTATAATTGCCTTTGAATATACCTCAATTTCCTTCATCTCGCCCACAAAAGAATAAACAGTGCGAATTTGTCCGAGGGCCTATTTGTAAATGTCGTATTAGCCCTTGAAATTCAAAGTTGAGCATGCATTTTTGCATTGATGATTTTGTGAACTTATTATGAACTCACAATTGGAATACATTCTGGGTGCTTTGAATATGTAGCCCTAAATTTTTTATAGATCACATGGCATTCGTTATCCACAGCATGCAATTGTTATATTCTTGCTCAAAATAAATAGTTACCTGCTCTATAACAGTGCCAGCCCATCCATACACATCTTGTCTTTTTGAGCTGATTTGAGCAACCATGAATGTATATATTGCTCCAGCTATAGCAATTAGAGGAACTATTGCTAACGTTACAAGTGCCATTTCCCATACTGAGATGAAACCTATGAGAAGTCCTCCAATGAATGTAGCAAAATATTGTATAAGATTTCCCATCTGCAAATAGGGAAAAACATTATAGAGGCAATCATTAAAATGAAATAAATCATAATTTTTGCTTCCTCCACTCTCTGTTAAAATCAATTGTTAGTATTGTATAAGATTGATGTACACCTTAAGAAACTCAAATGAAATCTTTACTACTTCTATATTTAAAGTATAGAAGTAGTGTGAGGATCATAACCTTTTCACTAATGGCAACTTGCACTAGTATAGTCGAATTAGAAACACTCTCAACCAAATTCCCCGTCTGCAAACTAAGGTCAAATTGCTTGATATCTTGTCTTAGGATGGCTTCAATGTACTTTGACCTTATTTTGAATGCTTGGCGCTCCCCTGTATATGTCCAACATGATACCTCTGCATCATCTTGCAAACATTAATAGCATCTCTATCTATGTATTTGTCTCAAGTAGCACAATATAAATTGACACATGTATTAACCAAAATTAAGTATCATCATCAATTTAGTAACAAAAAACTTGCTCTCCCCCAAAAGACCAAACTTAAAAGGTGCTCCTACTATAGAATGCATTATTTAAGAACTTTAAAGTTTAGCAATCTCCCAAGTATGCTCATATTGAATATTCACTCTTAGTAATATAATTGCAAGGGAAAGTTATTCATTAAAACCATGTCAACATGAAGACTCTCTCCTAGGAATTAGGTATATGCAATCAAGAAACTAATTGGGACAATGCCACAAGTACTAGTGGACTGGCATGCAATTACCAAATTAGAGGCAGGATCACAATAAAGTAGAAAATCCCATGCATTCATTAAATTTGTTTAATGACATGTAATTTTGCCATTAACAGTGAGTCATGAAAAATGACAACGAGTCATGAGTTGTCGTTTGCAACAAGCTATTATGATTTTTCACTAGTCTTAAATATTATTCAATTTTACAATCTTTTGGAGACATTAATGAAAACTATTTTCATAATTTTTATCAATAAGCATAGTTTCAAACGTCTTTTGAAAAATGTACATATTGCTAATTGAAAGATGAAAAAGTTTCTACTTTTCAATGTGGGAGAGGAGAGCACACACAAAGGGATAAGGAGACACCAAAAGTGGTGGAGCAAAAGCTACTCCAGCTTAATATTCCTCTATCATATATATATGAGTATATGCGGGCCCTGTACAAGTGGGTGGGCACACTTCCCTTTACCCCAACAACCTCCCACTTAAAGGCAGTGTGCCTTTTAAGGGAGTATAGTACATGTACAATACAATCAGCCATAGGCTAAAAACAAGATGACCAGACCGTCATCCTATGCCCATCGGCACTTTACAATGTGCAAAGTGCATAGAGGATAAGCTGCTAGCATACATCAAGTCTGCAGGATAGAAAATGACAAACTGTAGATGCCTGTCAACCACGATCTCATGCCAGATCTCACTGGGAGAGTGAACTGTCACCACCACGTGCTCCTGTGCTAAGTCCATAGCATCGGAACTGTCACTGTGCAAAGAAAATGTCTCTGTACCACCTGTGACCATAAGCACATAACCTACAATAGACCTCTGCTAGTCTACCCAACCTGCATCACCTGCATGCTACTCTTGGAAGCATAAGGAATTGATGTCCACAACCGCTTCCCTACTACCAAAATCGGCCATAATCATGCTACCAACTCCCACTGCAATGGAAGTAAGAACCGAAAGTGTAGCCCCAATGGCAAACATGTGAGAACCAAGTCTCAACCCAGTCATGGATGCATGAAGTACTGTGGCTGCCATATCAACCATAACCTACTGTTCAACTGATCTGTGATTGTCAAACCTGCTGTGTTTCAAGTATGGAGCCAATACAGGCAATGGAGTACTTAGTAACTTTCCCCTCTCCATACTGAAACAACCAAGTATCGGAAAACAAACATCATCAAGACCATGCAGCTCCTAATGCAAAGCATCCCTGTCCATAAAGGACCATATGGCAAGTAACCTCAGAAGGATAGCAACCTCCTGATTACTGAGACCATAACTTGTCTCACTGCGCATCACATCCCGAGCTCTCATAATGGTATCAAACCTATGAAGCCAAGCTCGAGGGGATTGCTTCTGGCCATGGAGGCACTTACAAAGCAAACATATCAATGATTCTTGCCCATGCGCAATATGACCTGAGTCAATAATTGCAGAAACCACATTTGCCTTTGCATAACTAGCCAATGGATCATACCGGGCATCATTAGCCAAGGTATCCTCCTCACCATGCATAGCCTCATTCTCATCTGCAAGAGGCACTCTGCATCCTGGGAGCAAACTGTAACTGTCCATAGAAGATGCATCAACAATCTCCATAGGAGTATAAACCTGTGGAATACTCGAGACATTTGACTGTCTTTGACCAAAATCAAGAAGTAATCGTGGCTGTCCCAACTTTATAACTTGCTCATCGTGGGAAAAACCTCCCACTCCAAGGGATATGGGCTGCCCCTGCAAAGAATTCGGAGGTATAAGTGCACTTATACCATCCTGGAACACCACTCTCCTACTATCCACAATCCTAGGCTATCTAAACATAGTATCCTCTCTGAAATAGACATTATGGCTGTGTATTAGCTCTCTAATTGAAGAATCCCATAACCTGTAGTCCCTACTGGACTCACTGTATCCAAGGAAGATACACCTCCTCAATCGGGAACCATGAGCATAAGCCTCACAACCAAACACATGTAAATGCTCATAACATGGTGCCCTGCTTGCAAGAAGTCAAATGCCACTCTGCCATCTAGAGATCTCCTAGGTGACTTGTTAAGCAAGTATGCAGCTGTCTTACATGCCTCAGCCCAATAGCATTCGGTAAGACTTGCATATCGTAGCATGCTACCAATCCTGTCCAAGAGAATCCGATTTATGCCTTCTGCCAAGGCATCATGAGCAGAAAGATGAGGAGTGGTCAACACCCTCCTGATACCAAGTGATCACATAGATGCTAGAATCTAGGAAGTGTAAACTTTGCATTACCATCAGTCATCAAGCTCAAAAGCTTCTTTCCTGACTGATTTTCAGCATTACCCAAGAAGTGCTGAAATGTATCATATACATCATGCTTCTAACGAATCGGATATACCCATATGTACTTTGTAGTAGCATCAATAAATGCCACAAAGTAAGAGGCACCACCTAGTGAAACGGTAGGCATAGGCCCACAAACTGCACTATGAACCAATTGCAATGGCTCAACATACCTCTCACTAATTGTCTTCCTCACAAGAGGATCCTGACTGTTGACCATCATGACAATCATGACATAAAATCTGAGAGACATCCATAACAGGAATGTATCTCAATGTTGTAAGGGCTTCCATACCTGCAGCAGACATATGTCCAAGTTTGGCATACCATAAACTAACTGATGGCTGCTTACTAATCATAAGCATCTGATCCTGGACACCTGATACATGCAATGCATAAGAGAATCCAACCCGTGATCCCCTAGCCATAACTTGATTGCCTCTAGCAATCTTCCATGCATGATCACCCAAAGAGACACGATAACCCGCCTCAACCAATTGTCTAATATTGATCTTGCTCATAGCAAATCCTCGTATATGTCTAACCCTTTGTAGAACAAGAATAGAGCCACTAGGCATAACAAGGTAGATATCCCCATAACCATAGACATTTATAGAATGATCAATGCCCATCAAACTACTCTCCACAATGCATTCCTGATATGCACTGAACCATGACCTATGAGGGGTCATATGACATGAAGCACATGGATCTAACATCCAATCACTAAGAATGGGTACATCAGTGGCCAAGAAGGAGGTGTCAGACATAGATAAAAGAATGCCTTCATCACTGCTACTCTCAGTGGAAACACTGGCATCCACGCCTTGAAGCTCAACATGCTTCGTCTCCTTCTTCCTATCATTCTTAACCTTGCTCTTCTTCTTGCATTTTTTTAGCGCATTTCCAGCAGTACTTTTTCATGTGGCCATACTTTCCACAATAGAAACATTTAACACAAGTCCGAGAGCTAGACTTGCTCTTGGAATTCCCCCTTGAACATGACCTGTTTCTACCAATTGATCTACCTCTGGAGTGCATATCAAGGCTGTATTTCAGCCCATCAGGGCATTTCAACCCATCATGCTGTAACATAACACTATCATGGTCATACATTCGGCATATACGAGTATAGAACTCATATGCATGGTAGCCTACACCCTGTACACCATCTTGTACCTGCAAGTAGATTGACTTCGAGAGTGATGACTGAATGATAGAGCATGCTTGCTCATCCATGTCATCCCAATCACTCTATCTAATGCCATTAGGCTTGACACCTTTGCATTGAATGGGCTTATGCTGCCTCTTCTGCACTAACACATCATAAATTTGCTCTTTCCAATATTGAAAGTTTGATCCATCCAACCTCTCAATATCAAAGAGGGCACTACCAGCTGCAGATGCCATATCTGTGGCACAATAGACAACCAAAGAGCAGTATAGTGCAATAGGCAACCCAAATGACCAAAAAATATAGTGTTGTCCAGATCAATCAGGTCTCCAAATAAACTGGCTGATCCAACGCTCAAAAGCGCTCAGCAATAAAGAGGCATAAATAGGAATATATGCAGCCCAGTAGCCTGCCAATGCCTGGCAATCCAAGTAAGCAATGCAATGAACCAAATGAGCAATGGCAGTAGGAGCCTAGCTCAACTATCCATAAACATCAGTGCGGCATCCACCAATGCAAATCCATAATGCATCGAAATGGCATTTATTGCATCACCAATGCATCATCTCAAGTGCACAACCCTTTGGCATCAAAATCAAGCATTCACCACTTGCCAAATGTGCCAAAGTGACTTGCCAAAATGCCAATAATGCCTTTGTACTGAAGTGAGATCCCAATCACTTTATGTAATCTACTGTGAGTTTCCAATTCACTGTTGTGTAAGAGAAATTCCTACAACAATACCTCACAGTGCACAACCCTTTGGCATCAAAATCAAGCATTCACCACTTGCTAAATGTGCCAAAGTGACTTGCCAAAATGCCAATAATGCCCTTGGGCTGAAGTGAGATCCCAATCACTTTCTATAATTTACTCTGCCCTTGGGCTGAAGTGAGATCCCAATCACTTTCAATAATGCCCTTGGGCTGAAGTGAGTTCCCAATTCACTGTTGTGCAAGAGAAATTCCTACAACAATACCTCACAGCCACTTTGGGCAAGATAACACCCTATCCCTATTTTTGAACAGCGATATCTTTTCACTGAAAGACCGGATGCCAAAGCTATAAATAGAAAAGTTGTAGCTTGTAGAAAGATCTACAGCTTGTCAGTTGACCTCAAGAGTCAAATCCTTGTGGATTCTCAGATATTCTCACCTGAAAAACAGCTTTCTGCACATTGGTCACAAATAGACAGTAGACTGCAACTTTTTGTGGTTTTGCAGAGGCTGTAACTCCTGTAGCGTATACCGGATCAACTTGCTTCCAAAAGCAAAGTTAGTTTGTTATGAAACTACAACTTTCCAATTTGGCACAAAGTGCAATTCCGCACCAGAAAAGAGTTATTCAGTCCTGAAAATGACTGTTTTATCATAAAAACAGCAACAACAGCTTCCTTGTATGCTTGCTGCCCTTTACAACACTCATCTGCTCTGGCAAAATAGCCCCAAAAATGGTCAAAATACATCTAATAGATCACCCCATATTTCAACTACAACACCAGCAAAATGGCAAGTACAATGCCCAACCAAATTAGCCCCGAGAATGCTCACAGATCAGCGATAAAATAGCCCAAAAGCACTAGCAAAACAGCCCCGAAATGTGCTCCAAACAATGGCAAATCATTGACAATACATCCTCCTCAGCTGCTCAATGAACTGACATAAACACCACCATACATGTAGGTGTAAAACCGTCAAAATGTCCATTGAATCATTATCAAAATGACCTCAAAGCATGTGTCCACAGTCAACAAAAGTATTTGTAATGGCCTCTGACAAGAGAACTCCTAAACCGCGAGTCTCAATGTTAGCCTACTATCGCTCAGGGTGCCTAACCATACCCCCGAGCCAAGCCAAACTATCAAAATGAAACCAACTCTAATGGAATGTCCACAAGGACTAAGATGCACCAGAGTATGTCTGTACAAGGATCCAAATGCACTGAATAAATGGCACAAATAGCTCAGTAGTAGCTGCAACCAACTACTCAGTGCACAAGCACAAAAATGCCAAAACTCCACTGTGCAAATCTTGTAAAAAACACGTAAAATATCCTCGAGGCCAAGCCACCGCTTCAATAGGCATGTAAAGCCAACAAACCTCCCAAGCGTCTCTATTTTAGGCAACTTCAACATATCTAGCCAACTGATGAACTTCTCTACTGCTCCTCCTACGACTGCAAGCTTCTCACGTTTAGCCGGCCAGTTTCCACGTCCGTCTCGGTGCCATCATACAGCTCTACGACAATGCATGCTCTAGCCTTCACATAACAACAGTCTACAACGCTAGCCTACGCCTCCACAAACAGCTCCATAGCCACCTCTCTGGCCAACCGATGACTCCAGACAACAAAAAACTATGTAGCCACCAACGACCGCATCTCCGAGCTCCTGTGCAGTAGCAGCACACCAACAAAGATAGTGCTTGCGAGCCAAGTTGCCTTTGAGCTCCGAAACTCTATCGTCCAGCCAACAATGCCCGTGGATGGGTTCTGCAGGTTGCTGGAGCACTGGAGCGCTGGAAAATAACCCAAAGTGATTCTTGCAGCTACGTTGTAGAGCAAACAGATCTGGATGATGTCTACCCAAAATCTGCTCATGAATGAGAGAATCGAGCTCTCTAAAGCTTCCGGTAGATCTCTCGAAGCAGTGCCCGTGGTCCTCTCACCGAGCTCCTCACAGATCGAACGCCGAGTTGTGGGAGAGGAGAGCACACACAAAGGGATAAGGAGACACCAAAAGTGGTGGAGCAAAAGCT
Organism: Dipteris shenzhenensis; assembly: GCF_047967505.1. NCBI lineage: Eukaryota > Viridiplantae > Streptophyta > Polypodiopsida > Gleicheniales > Dipteridaceae > Dipteris > Dipteris shenzhenensis. Next base: position 13,045,552 of record NC_141609.1, read on the forward strand.
ACTCCAGCTTATTCCTCTATCATATATATATAAGTATATACGGGCCCTATATAAGTGGGTGGGCACACTGCCCTTTTCCCCAATATTCACGTCGAATGACAAATTGAAAAAAACAAGTTCAACGATACAATCTTATATTCTTTGAAATTACTAATAATTCATGCATGTCCAAGTGAAGTATAATATATTCTTTACTTAGAATTTCAAAAATGTGCTTTTTCTTCTACGAAAACTTCATCCCAATCATTAAAGTTCATCCCAGTCATTGAATTAGAGAATATATTTGGTGTTAAATAAGCAGGTATATGTTGTCCATAGCCACAAAAGAGGCTTGTTGAAAGAAAATATTTTGATAGATGTAGAAAGAAAATGAATGGTCATATTTTAGACGATTGTGAGTAGTACAATCTAGTGGTTTAGTTAATTTTGATCTAAAGATGAATTATGGAGATGAAAACAGATGCCCTTTTTAAAAATAATGTAAATCTAGATTCTCGAATCCATTTTGTTGACCAAGTTGAACGAATAGAAATTTTTGTCAATGAAACAAACTCGTCATCCAAAAAAAGAAAATTTTTGAACATGAATAAATGCAAATTTCATTCCATTAGAAGGAAAAAAATTTCGTCACGTAAAACTTTCATCGACAAAAATTTCGATCGACGGATTTTTTTTTCCCGTCGAGACTATATAAGGTTTGTTCCACTATATAAGGGTCACTAAGTAATCATTGAGACATAATCTGAGAGCAGTCCTAATTGCAAACTGATCTTTCATCCTCCACTTATTAGCCGTGTTATTCCTTTCCCAGTTTTTGGCCTCCAGAACCATTGCTCTAGTTGGTTGATCCCATCTTAGACTACTACAAGGATCCTTAAATTGGCAACTTACCCGCTTCTAAACAACCCTGATATGGCTACAGAAAACAAGAGATGATAGACATATGTTGTTAATGTTAAACGGGATATCATACGATTTCTCAGCCTGGAGAGGAGTACCAAAGGAATAGAGGAGAGGGACATGGTAAAAAATGTTTACCAACCATTTTTCTTTCACAGGGGAGTGCATCCACCAGGCTTCTCCAGACACGTAAAACTTGTCTAGCTTGCCTACACTAAAGTCATCCCCCTTCCTCTTGTTACTCCATGAAAATCCTTCTCCCAAACATCCAATTTTGATGGAGATGTTGACCTAGCCGGATGAGAGCAATCTTTAGTACCCATAGTAAAGCTACAATCACCACCTAACAACCAACATTCACCCTCTAAATGAGCCTTGAGATCTGACCAACACACTCTAACTCTCCCTAAAGAATTTGGGCCATACATGCACAAATATTAAACTTGAAATCATCAAGACTAACAACAGTGGCCAAAAACCACCCTTCCTCACGCGATGGAATAGTTCATGGACCCCAAGAGTCTCCTTGGCTAACATAGCCAATCCTCCTTTGCCTCAAGTGGGACACTTGCATAGAAGAGCAAATCCCAGTCTTTGAATAGCAAATCAAATTGGTTCCTCTTCCCCACATTTGAATTCTTGAATCAACACCAAATCCACCCTAACCTTATTGAGAACTGAAATGCAGCCTTTTTGTTTCCCTCGATTGCAACAGCCTCGCAAATTCCAAGACGTCACCTTATGCCCACCGGTCTAGGGTATGTGCCCGGATGGGTGTGTATTTAAAATAAATAAATAAACAAGATGAATTTCATTCATTGGGCCTGCCCTTTTTTAATCACCAGTATGGTCTTCCATTAGCACCTCAAAGCGTCTGATCCAGGACAAGAACTTGAGCAGAGTGAGTCGTATGAACGCTCTTCCGAGCTACCCGGGGACCATGGCTCGAGCTGAGTGAGTAGAACGAACGCTCTGCCGAGCTAACCGTAGACACGGAGAGAAAAAAAAGCTTCTACTGCGGATAAAAACAAGGGCAATTGATAGCATGCGATGTCACACGGTGCGCTGAGTCCAGCAGGTCCCGTGACTCCAGAACCATTGCTCAAATCAAGTACTACGTGAAGAAATAGATTTGTCGGATGGGCGCCTAACAGCCTGTACTGTATATTAACGTGGGGAAAGATTACTATGGAGAGCAGAGATCTTTCTTTGCGAGAGATGTTTGCACAAGTTCAGGGTATGTACGCTGTCCTGAACCCGCCTCAGACAAACTATATACCCCGAAATCTATCCTAAGGCTGCCCAGAACGTTAGCTCTAACAAACTAATACGTGCAAAGACTTCAAATAATTCTTTCTCACTGGTTTTAAAGACAGAAGACAATGTCTGAAGAAATCCATCTACAAAAGAATGCCTCTCGTATGTACATACCCAGCCAAGAGGAAATCCACACCCCGATGCCGATGTAGAACAGGTAATGAGCGTACTGTGCAAGCATAGAAACTCTGTTCAGAACACTTGATACCGAATCTGAATTAAGACAATTAGACTGCAGACTCGAAATTTAACTGCTCCCCAAGTGACGCACCTTAGCGACCTCATGAGCTAGTTTATCTGGGTGATTCTGAATGGATCCAAAAGAGTCCAAAACCTTTGTAAAGAAGAAGAGGTATATGGGCATCACTAAGCCATGAGAAATCGCTCCAAGTGTCCCGACTGCCATAAGCAGAAAGTCATACGGTTCCGCATAGGAATACAGCCTGTGGAATGGAACAGATGGCGAGGACACTCTTTCTGAACTCGGCTCTACGAGCTTTCGGGACAACTGCCTCTTTGTTTCGGCAAATGTGATCTGCCCGTCCTCATTAATATTATCAACCGCGTTGGGCTCTAAAGTTTCCATTGAAGTATAAATATATCAAGCTCCACTTAGGTTGTTGCAGTCAATAATATCGGCTGCACCATGTCAAATAAGGCGTTCGACTCTGCTCTCTGCTGAATGGCTCCCTAACGTTAATTGGTGTTTCGGCTGTGCCCTTACATGGATGAAGGGGACAGTGGGGCAACGAACATAGGAGGAATCGAGACTCAAGGGCAAGTAAACGGTGGGCAGGGTGTTAAGCTGCTTGGATCGACAGTTCGGACGCTCTGCCCATTACAGAGCAACGAGGAATTACCAAGCCGGCAATAGCGACAAATGTTCAAACTGTCACGTCGATGAGGACGAGCGGCCTCGGCAACCAAACGGCGAAAGAACAATGATATGTGAATAAGCATATAATATACAGTAAGGAAATGATCGTTAACTGTCCATAAGCATATAACAAGACAGCCGGTTGATGAGAAGAATCATTAGATACACTCGGCTTATTTAGAACAACAAACGATGTCATGCCTATAATCGACTCCAAAAACATAAAAATCATCGACCATTTTTCTAATGTCAATTCTCATTTAGAAATTGATATGAAAATCCCTCCCCACCATTTTTGTCTTTCATGTGGCATAGTAGGAGTCGCCCATTTTCACCACTTTCTCACATGCCCAATATCACAAACTCAATCCACGGAGGCAGGTATAACCCACGGCTATATTTATAGTTGCACGGTAGAGGCATCAAGATCTTGTCTGATCTATGGAATTTTAGTGGATGACCATGGTGGAGTTGACTATCAGGCATCAAATTTCTCTTGGTGTTGGATGTGGCATGGTTTGCGTTGGATGACCGTGGTGGAGTTGACTATCTGACAGCAATGTTTCATAGACTATCACCTGCCTGGCCTTCCAGTACTATGCGTGTTCCTAGTGAGGATTTACATCATTGGTGCATTGATCGGAGCAAGGCTTTGTCTAAATTGAGAATTCATGATATTCCCCCGCACATCACAGCAGCTGATATACCTTGTCTGGTATAGTTAGCTTGGGATAAGCATGCGCCTCATGATTGCTTTCTATTTGGCTGCATTGACTTTGGCGTGTTTGGGATTCTACTCTGTTAGAGGGCCTTAATTTCTTTCTTTGAAACACATCAGTTTACAAACTTTCCACTAAATATCATATAGTTAGGTCGAAAGATATCTCTTCTTTTACATGTTAGCTTGTGAGATGCATTTCCACTTGTTTGTTGAATGTAAGATCATTCACCCTCTATGGTCAGCTCTTCAACAATGGTTTCATTCTTCTACGTTGTTCATGCTTTTCACATGGAAGCATGTTCTATTGGGCGATCATGCAGACTTTAATGATCCCCAATATCAATCTTTTACCACATCACTAGAGCTATTGTTTTGCAACAAATTTGGGCGTGGCAGAATGATTTACTATTTTGTCAAATTAAATTGCCTTAGAACTTGGTTAGCATCCTATAGCTAAGTAGTGCTAGGGTTCTTTGGTATTACAATGGTTCAGCACTTGAGATGAGACTTGTGTTTTTGTTGCTTCAATCTTCCCTTTCTTCTCGATTGGGATTAGATGCAATTTCTAATCCTTTTTTTAAATTCAAAGTATTGGATTTCTCATTAAAAAACATAGCAATTTGCATTCAACATATAGCACCTTGTATATTGCAATCAACACATATCACTTTGCATTCAACATAGCACTTTGCATTAACACATAGCACCTTGCATATTGCATTCAACATATAGCACATTGTACATTGCAGTCATCATACATCACTTTGGATTTGTAGTAAGATCTCCTCAATTATAAGAAAAGTCAATAGGGAAGAAGGATTCCCTTTAGGTCCTGCCTTTGCTTCCATCAGGTCGAATGCCTACCCTATGCAAATGAACAACCCCAACCCAAATGGTATAAATCCATATGTGTTCTTGCATGCTTTGAAAATTCTTATGCTGCTATTGTGCTTCAATTCTTGATCCTCTATAGCTAAGATCAAACCCAAGAGATTGCTCCCATATAACAAGGCATGGCCATGACAAATAGACTTGTAGCTCAACTCCACTATGTCAGGAAGGGCTTGTTTCAACCCCATTTTGCCCTTTATTGATGCTTCTCTCCAACTTCCACATACTCTTGATTTCAGGCAATGAGCCACATCATTGGTCATCATTTGAAACTCTTCATCCTAAAAATGAGCTACATTAATGGATTAACACGATTTAAGCTAGGCTTGTTTGTGGTTGAAATACATATCAAACACTTAAGTTTTGACAAGAGATGAAAAAACAACAATTGTTTCTCACACACATATTCCCTCGTGAAAGATTTCTAGAAGTGCTTCACATAAGTAGATATGAGAGTCTTGGCATCCTTAGTGTTGCCAATGATGAGACTGTGTTAACTCCCCAAAGTGTCAGTTAGCATAGGCAAATGATTGCAAAGTTAGGACTCATCAACCTGAGAGTTATCTATAGAGAGAAAAAGCATGGTGAAAAGAGCATGAACTGCATGAATAAACTACCTACAAATCGGGAAAAGAACTTGTCACTAAAGGGGAGGATGCAAGGGAGGAGGAGGGAGTGGTAAGAGGGCAAGGGAAGGTTAGAGAGCTGGACAAGAGAGCTTTGACTCATTTGAGGTGGGGGAAGGCAAGGATGGGGAGGGAGGGGGGAAGAGATTTCGCAAGCAACAATTTGTGTGGACTTTACAACTCCCTCAGAGTGGCTTTTATTAGGAGTCCTCTAAAAATATGTTGAGTTTTTCAATTGTTGACACGTGGTTTGAGGAGGGGCTAGCTTTTCTTTTCATCCCACTACCACTACATGGAGCTGGTTGTTTTTCGACATACATACTTACATAAAATACGCTAAGTTCTTTTTTTCTAACATTGAAAACATCAGTAAGTCATTCAGCATTTTAGTTGCAATAAACACATCAATATGCTTGTCTGTATTATTGTCGGTGTACTCATCATTGATATGCACTTTGGTATATGCATCTGCATTCTATAGATTGATATTATTATCAATATCTTCATTGGTAAATACTGGCCTTTTTTATTTAAAAAAAAATTATAGATCAAAATAGGGCTTTCTTTAGCCCCATTCTGCCCCACTATAGTTGAAAATTGTCACATCATAGTTCCCTCTTAAAGAGGGTAGTACAAAAATGAATACATACATGCAAAAAAAGAGCTACACAATGGCAAAAATACTATATAAATCTCACATCACTAGGACAAAAATGAATAAAGATGGGCAAAAGATGACTATTTATAAGTTGGCAAAACAGCCAAAAGAAGGCTACGTACAAGTCATAGATATACTAAGCCAATAATTGTACTAATTATCCTCCTTTTCCTTGTCTCCCTCATCCTTGTCCACTAGATCTCTACCATCACCACCTCCCTTTCCGAAACCCTTGCTTGCAACTCCAAGCACTTGCTCATGTTCTTGCTCAGTCCACTCGTGCCCTAAGAATGTGGCATGTAACAATGTAGAAAATATGACTTAAAAATTATATTAAAAATAGAAAGAAAGATGATTGAGAAGAAGGAGAATTGAATACTTACACGTGGGCCACTACAAGGTATTAGTCAATTTTCGGCAGAAATTACACTTCTTTTTTTGCGGCTGCAAAGCATCGAAAAATTATCAGAATACTTGTCAAAAAATGTGTATCAGTATAAGTGTTTATATATATTGACACTAAAACTGTCAATATATACTGACATTGGTAAAGTGTCAGTATATACCAATGAGAGTGCTCTTAATGGAAGCAGAACGGAAGAGGGAAAGAGAGAAATAGAAAGCCACACAAGTTTTTGGTGGGTGTAGAACACCCTAATCTTCTTTTTCATTCATTTATATATGTGTTTGAGTATTGTACATAACCGAGGTAAACGTACATAACCGGGGTAAAGGCACAGTGACCTTTAACCCCCACAACCTCCCATTTAAAGGACAATGTGCCTTTAAGGGAGAACAACCAGTGAGCATACTATCCAATGCCCATCAATACATGACAATACTCAAACTGCTGACTAAGTAGACTCTTCGTCAACATATTTGTAGGGTTATCATCTATATGAACCTTGACAAGCTCTATGCGCTTGTCCTCAAGTACCTCCCTGATGAAATGGTACCTGACCTCAATGTGTTTGGTCTTTGCATGAAAGACCGGATTTTGTGCTAGCTGAATAGCACTCATGGAATCACTATGCAATGTCGGTACACTTGTATGAATCCCCAAATCTCCCACTAGCCGATCAAGCCATATAGCCTCCTTGCAACCCTCTGTGGCTACAACATACTCAGCCTTTGTGGTAGACAAAGCAACATACTTCTGTGTGTGAGACATCCACAACATTGCACCACCTACAAAGGTGAACACATAACCAGGAGTGGATCTCCTACTATCCACATGCCTTGCATAGTCTGAATCTATGTATGCAAGTACATACATGTTTCCTCTACCAAAGCAGATGCACATCTCCTTGGCACCCTTCATGTACCTCATGATGCACTTAACTACCTCCCAATCCCTCTTTCCTGGATTAGCCATATACCAGCTAACAACTCCCACTGCAAATGCAATGTTTGGTCTAGTAGCTATGATAGCATACATAAGACTCCCAACCGCTGATGCATAAGGAACCTTGGCCATCATGGCCCTCTCCTCATCTGATTTGGGACTATCTATATGACTCAGTTTCACATATGGAGGCAATGGAGTACTCATTGCCTTCCCCCCCTCCATATTGAAACGCTGCAATACTTTTGTAACATACTCCTTCTGTGAAAGCCAAAGGAGTTTCCTACTCCGATCACGCGTGATGCGCATACCAAGAATATGACCTGCAAGTCCCAAATCCTTCATATCGAAGGCCACATGTAACTTGGCTTTTAATGCATCTAGCTCATAAGTATTCTTGCTAGCCAATAGCATATCATCCACATATAGTGCCAGAGCATCAGGCTATTATCCTTAGCCCTTTTAGTGTAGAGGCAGTGATCAATTTCACTCCTTCTAAAACCCTGGGACCAAATGAAAGCATCAAACTTCTGATACCATTCTCTAGGTGCCTACTTAAGACCATAGAGACTCTTCTTTAGCTTGCAAAATAAATGCTCTTTGCCCTTTTCTTCAAAGCCTTATGGTTGCACCATGCAAATTTCCTCATGTAGATCCCCATGCAAGAAAGCTGTCTTGACATCCATCTGCATAAGCTCCATATCCTCTGCTGCCACTAGGCCAAGCATGCATCTAAGTGTGGTCATCTCCACAACTGCAAAGAATATCTCATCAAAGTCCACACCCTTCTCTTGCTTGAACCCTTTAGCGACCAAATGGGCCTTGTACCTAGGCACATCATCACCAATGACCTTCATCTTGTAGACCCATTTACATGGTAATGCTTTCTTTCCATGTGGCAAAGAAACCAAGTCCCAAGTATTATTCTTCATAGCCTCTCTGTAGCATGAACTCATCTCTGATTGCATAACATACTCCCACTTGCGTTGATCCTCATGCATCATAGCCTCTCTGTAGCATGAAGGCTCCCCGCAATCAGTAAGCATGAACAAACCTAAAAGGCGGTCTAGACACTCTAGATGATCTTCTCAAGGGCATTTCAGCTTGCTGTCCCACCTGCATATCACCAATAGATGATCCATCATCTACCCTTGATTGTATACCTGTGGGAGTAATTGGTGGTACCATTTCTTGCACATTTGGTGCATGGACAGCTTGCTATCTATCAACATATGCAAGTGGATTCATGTCCTGGAAAGTGATTCTCCTCATTTCCACATCCCTCATAGGTGCCTTATGCATCTTCTTCTCATTGAAGGCTACATCATGGCTGCGTATGATCTTCTTTGCTTTTGGATCCCAAAGACGATAGCCCATCTCTCCACTTTCACCATAACCTAGAAAGATGCATTTCCTAGACTAAGGATCTAGCTTCTTTCGAAGCTCTTTTGGCACATGTGCGTATGCCTCACACCCAAATATACGCAAATGAGAGTAAGAGGGCTTCTTTCCACTCCATGCCTCTTTAGGAATACCACCATCCAAACTCTTACTAGGTGATCTATTGATCACATGCACTACAGTCTTCATTGCCTCAGCCAAAAAACCACCAAAAAGACTTGCATTGGAAAGCATGCATTGCAACCTTTCTTGAATGGTACGGTTCATCTTTTCTGCAACTGGATTTTGCTCTGGAGTACGAGGGATGTGAGCTCCCTCTTAATCCCATGTGTATCACAGAAATGCTGAAAGTCATGAGAGAGATACTCTCCACCATTGTCAACCATTGTCAGTCCGTAGGCATTTAAGCATTCTACCTGACTGATTCTCAACCAAGGCCAGCCATTTCTGAAATACCTAGAATACATCACTCTTCCGAGCTATAGCATAAGCCCACACTTTCCTAGTTGCATCATCAATGAATGTCACATAGTATTCAACCCCACCTAATGACTGTGTAGGCATGGGACCACATACGTCTGAATGCACCAAATCAAGCTTTTCAAACTCTTTCTTTCCCCTTCTTTTATGGGGCTGATTTAGTGTGCTTCCCATAGAGACAGTGCTCACAAAATTCAAAATTAGAGAAACTTAAATGCGGTACATAACCCAAATGGCATAAGAGTTTCATCCCATTTTGGCTCATATGACACACTCGGCAATGCCATAAAGAAGTGCTTGGCTGCTCGGTTATTGCAACAACATGATCAAATGCCCTTGATACATGTAAGGGATACAAAGTCCCACACTTGGCACCCTTAGCCAAAAGCATAGAGCCCTTCTGAATTTTCCAACTCCCAGAACCAAAGATGGTCTGAAAACCAGCATCATCTAGCTGACCCATTGAAATGAGACCCTTGGTCAGCTTAGGCACATGTCTCACATTTTTTAAAATAAATGCAGACCCATTTGCAAAAGAAAACTTTATGTCACCTACTCCCACTATGTCACATGCATAGTCATTTCCAAGATGCACACAACCTGTCTTTCCACTATCATAAGTGGAGGACCATTCCCTATGGGGAGTAACATGGAATGAAGCACCAGAATCCAAAATCCAATCCTAGGAATATGCATTATCTGAAGTGGTAAGCAACTCTGCAGATAAACTAAACATGAAGAGAATGTCATTGTCACTATTATGTGTGATTGCATTGATCTCCTCGATCTTCACTTTTCCTTTGTCCTCCCTTGGACTCTCTTCCTTCTGATTCGCACCCTAATTTGCATTCTTTTTCTTATACTTTTGCTCTCTTTTAAGCGTGTAGTAATCCTTTTTCATGTGGCCCTTCTTGCCATAATAGCGACACTCAATGTTCCGTGCCCTGGACTTGCTAAGGGACTTCCCTCTTTCTTGAAACTTCCCCCTAGACTGTGATTTGCCCCTTTGCACATTTAAGGCTGCCTTCCATTGACTTCCATCTAATCTCCTCGGCCAACAAGCTACCAACCACATCATCAAAGTTCAATACTCCACCAGGTGTAGAGTTACCAATAGTAGTACAGAAAGTATCCCATGAGGATGGTAATGAGCATAAGAGAAATATTGCCCTCATTTCTGCATCAAAATTCAGCTTTTGAGCTTAAAGCTGACTGAAAATGATATTAAATTCATTCAAGTGCAAAGCTTTGGATACTCCCTCCTTCATGTGTAGTTCAAACAATCTCTTCATCAGATAGACTTTGTTTGAGGTAGTCTCTTGCTCATATGTTGCACACAACTTTTTCCATAAAGCTTCCGTAGACTTTTCAGTGACTACTGTGAAATAAACTGTCTCCCCAAGATGAAGTCTAATGGTAGACTTTGCCAATGCATCCAACTCATTCCATTCATCTGTGAACATAGCTGTAGGCTTAGCTGCAATCCCTTGCAAGGGTTTTATCTGCTTCTTTTGAATAAGCACATCCTTTATCTGTTCTTTCCACAAAGAAAAGTTTGTCCCATCAAACTTTTTAATGCTAAAAAACTCCTTTTCAGACATGGAAGAGGATGCCATGATACCAATAAAGCAAAATTCCAAATGCTAGTGCTTGCAAGAGAGAATCACACCAAATACCAGGTGCACCTAAATGTGTATGCCACAATGGAGTGAAATATCACCAAAACTCAAAGATCAAAGCATCAAAAGATACAACTGACTCATGTGTATGTACTATGCATCCATATGAGCAAATCTGGCCCAAAAGAAAATGCCAACTGTAATGGCAATCCAAAATGCCAATAAGTGCCCAATGGCTCAAGCATAAACACCGTCCATGGGAATATGCATCAACAATATCTCATCCAAGAGAGCGTAACACTATCAGTGCATCAAGTGCAATGTGTCAAAGCTGTCCCTCAGCATAAAATAGCATCCATGTGCAAAGCATCCATAAAAAATAGCATCCCACATCCCAAATTCAAGAATGAAGGTGTTTCCAAGCTCTTGAAGTGAAATGGACACCAAAAGCAGGCAATGGTTGCCTCTACAAGTCAATACGGAGTCTTTGTCATCGAATGGAATAGGGAAAAGCTAAAAAAACGATTTTTCCTTTGAAGACACTTAACAGGATCTCAAAACCACTTCGCAAAACCAAAGTGACTTTTCCAAAGGTTCCTTCAAGGTCTCTACGCACTCGGATGCAAGTAAAGTCACCCACAAAGCTTTCCACAGAGCTGTTGAGCTTTCAAGCATTCACGCATGCTCAGCTAGATCAACTGGGCTCTGATACCAGTTGAGAGTGCTCTCAACGGAAGCAAAATAGAAGAGGGAGAGAGAGAAACAGAGAGCCACACAAGTTTTTGGTGGGTGCAGAACACCCTAATCTTCTTTTTCATTAATTTATATATGTGTTTAAGTATTGTACATAACTGGGGTAAAGGCAGGGTAAAGGGAGAGTGACCTTTAACCCTCACAACCAACACAAAATAGAAGAAAAAAAAAGTGGGGTAATATAGGGCTAGTTATACAACCCCATTCTGGCCCACTATATATATTGTGTTACAAGGTAGTATAAAAATCAATATATTCCATGTGAGCTACAAAATTTCTTACAACTCTCTCATCATGTATTACAAAATATATTGCATACAACTATCTTATATTATACATGCAATCTGGATGAACAATAGAAAATAAAGATAAAAGTAGAAACTAAGCATTAAACAAAATTCGTATTGGTAAACAAAACTAGTCTCCAAAAAAGACATTTTTACGTACCTAAATCTGTAACCAAAATTGATCTCCAAAAGAGACATTGTCATGTATATGTTAAAGAAAAAAGTTTACTGCTTTGTGTTACTGTCACTCGTATTGTCGCTCTCTTCAGCTCTCTTCATCATGGTAAGAAGGGTCACTCAAGACCTCATATTGCACATCTTGTTCTATATACTAGTACTCTTGTTGGATGATGTACTTGTGGTCCAAGAAGATCTCAACACAATCCATTATCTCCTTCACGTGCTAGAATTTATTGCTTTCAGGCTTGAACTAGTTTCTCCAAAGCTTCCTCAGGCTCCTCAAGTTGGATCTTGTAACCCACAAGAAATTCCCCTTCGATGAAGCTCTCTCTTTCCACATGCCTTATGGTGGCAACATGAGGGAGAGGGTTCGGGTTTATTGAACATTGCCAGGGATTGGGCGGTCCATCAATCTGGTGGAAAACAACAAGCAAGTAGAAGCATAGAAAACACATTACAAACCAAGAATGTACAAAATGAATCACTCATCACATATAATCGTACTCACATTTGCAAATACAAAGACTATTGAGAGACAAAAAACAGAGAGGAAAAGAGAAAGAAAGAGAGGAAAAGATAGGAAAGAGACAATGAGAGGAAGAGAGTAAGAGAGAAAGGAAAAGAAAAAAAGTAGAAAAGAGAGGAAGAGAGGAAGCAAGGAAGAGAGAAAAGAGAGAAAAGAGAGAATGAGAGAAAAAGAGAGAAAAGAGAGGAAGAAGAGAGTAAAAGAGAGGAAGAAAAGAGAGGAAGAAAGGAGGAAGAAAAGAGTGGAGGAAAAGAGAGGAAGAGCATAAAGAGAGGAAGAAAAGAGGAAGAGAGTAAAAGAGAGGAAGAAAAGAGGAAGAGAGTAAAAGAGAGGAAGAGAGAGTGAGAGAGAGAGAAAAAGAGTAAGAAAAGAGAAAGAGGAGAAGTGGAAAGAGAGAACAAGAGTAAGACAAGAAGAGGAAAAGAGAAAGATAAGAAGAGGAAAAGAGAGGAAAGAGAGAAGAAAAGAAAGAGCAAGAGAGGAAAAGAGAGGAAAAGGGAAAGAGAGGAAAAGAGAAAGAGAGTAAGAGGGAGAGGAAAAGAGAAAGAGAGTAAAGAGGGAGAGGAAAAGAGAGAACGAGAGGAAGAGGAAGAGAGGAAAAGAGAGGAAAAGAAAAAGAGGAAAGAGAGGAAGACAGTAAGAGAGGAAAAGAGAAAGCGAAAAGAGAAAGAGAAAAGAGAGAAAGAGAGTAAGAGAGGAAGAGAGGGAGAGAGAGAGAAAAGTGTTGAGATATCGAGCTCCACTCGTGAAATGCCAGGGTGACTGTTGTGCATTTATGTCACTGACTTGTTAACTATAGATGCGGTTGGTACACCGTCCATGAATAATAGCTGGATGACAGCTATCCTTATGTACTCTAGTTCGTGGCTCAGTTAGTATGCCACCTTAGTTAGCTGAGTTTGGTTTGAGACCCACATATAGGGTTCTTCTATTTCTTTGTACTAGAGTTTCTTTGGCTTTCATAACTAAGAAGAGGAAAACTGTTTTCAGCCTCCACCTTTGTGTGTATTCCCCCATTGTGTATGTGAGAAAGCTGCAAGTGAGACTCCTTCCTTCTCTCCCACTATCTTCACATGGTATCAGAGCCTAGTTCGTGGTAAGGAGGTCAAGAAAGCAAACCAAGTTCGTGGTGTCCTCATAAGAGGACCAGTGTTGCTTTCCTTTTTCGAGTAAGTGCAAGAGTGCATTGTCTCAGATTGAGGCACCCTTCGCGGTGTGGTGAGAGGGCAATATATTTTTTTGATTCGAGGCCATTTTGAGGCCCGGGATACTTTGACAAAAATGTACAGCACAAATATGCAAGCCAGGAAAATGCAGCTCAAGCAAGAGTTGCACAATGTCCAAAGAGAAAATATGAGCATCAATGACTACCACTTGAAGGTGAAGAAGATTGCAGATGCACTTGCTTCCATTGGCTCACCAGTGGAAGATGATGATTTAGTTTCTGTGACCTTGAATGGTCTAGGAAAGGATTATGCACAGTTTTGGACATCCATTGCCGTCCGTGAAAAATGTCCTGATTTTCAGGAGTTGTTTGCTCTTCTAAATTTTGAAGAGCAGAGAAATGGTGGTGCATCTTCTTTAGGAGGAACTGCAAAAGAAACTATCTTCTACTCAAATGCTGAAAGAGGTAGAGGCAGAGGTAGAGCAGGCCGATTTGGAGGCCGTGGTAGAAATCAGAATATGCAGCAAACTCAAGAAAAATAGTCCTATGGAGGAGGACGTGGTAACTCTAGAAGCAGGGGGAGCCAAAGAGGTCGTGGTGGATGGCAGAGAGGCCAAAATGCAAACAACAATGTTGAATGCTACTATTGTGGTAAAATGGGTCATATGGCTAAAGACTGCTACAAAAAGCAGAATGACATTATGAATGGAAAATTGCAACAAGGCAACTATGCATCTTCTAGTAGACAGGGTGATGACAGAAATGAGCATTTGTTTATGGTGCAGCACATGACCAATTCTGTGACAAGTGTAGAAGAAAGTAATGATGTGTGGTATGTTGACTCAGGTTGTCAAACCACATCACAGGTCATGCAGAATGGATGCAGGATGCAAGGAAAATGGAAAGACCAGGATTTGTGGAGACTGGTGATGATACTGCGCATCCTGTTGTGCAGATTGGTAAAATATCTTTGTCTATGTAGGATGGGAAAAAGAAATACTTGTCTGATGTATTTCATGTCCCGAATATCACCAAGAACCTGGTTTCTATTGGTCAAATGGTTGAGCAGGGTTTGCAGGTTAGATTTAATCCTCATGCATGCTTTGTTGAGGATATGAAAAATAACGGTCGCTTGATAGCAATAGGAAAGAAGAAGGGCAGGATGTTTACGTTGGATGCGGACATGCCTAAATTGAGTATAGAAATGTTTGCACATGGGATCGGTGTAGTTGTAGATATTGATATTTGGCATAAACACATTGGTCATGTTAATATACAGTGAGTTAAATCAATGCAGGCCCAAAATATTGTTGCAAGATTGCCTAAATTCAAGGTTGCAGAAATGCATAAGGTATGTGAAGCCTGTCAATTTGGAAAACAGGCAAGGAAACCATGAGGAAACCATTTCCTAGACATGTTCAAGAGAGTAAGAAGCCATTGGAATTAATCCACTCTGATGTGTGGACTACTAAAGCTGCATCTATTGGAGGGTGTCATTATTTTGTCACTTTTATTGATGACTATAGCAGAAAAGTGTGGGTGTATTTTATGAAAAAGAAAAGTGAAGTGTTTGGGCATTTCAAAGCTTATAAAGCTATGGTTGAAAAAGACCTACGAGATTATTACTGGGCCATGCTAAATAAAAAGGACCTACGAGGTATCTTGGGCCATGCTAAATGAAAAAGACCTACCAAATTATTATTGGGCTGGAGCAGTTGCTACAGTAGTTTACATAATGAACAGGATTCCCACTGCAGCAATACATGGCATGATGCCAGTGGAGATGTATATTGGTAGGAAACCAGATATTTCTCATTTGAAAATTTTTGGTTGCATTGCCTATGTTCATGTGCTAGATGAGTTGAGGTCCAAGTTGGATCCAAAAGCTGAGAAGTGCATCTTTATTGGTTATTCTCTGCAGCAGAAAGGGTATAGATGCTATAGCCCTTCTACTCGTAAGTCTACAATGAGCAGAGATGTTGTTTTTGATGAGATGAGGAGCTGGTATAAACCAGTTTATGTGATTGATGATGTAGATACACAAAATGGTAATGTTGCATAGAATTCACAGCAGCAATCACAAAATATTAGTGGACCTGTAGTGTCCTCTAGCAATGGTTCACATACTTTGCCATGGACAGGTAGATTGAGATCAAGAGAATCTCCTCAAAGCAATGTAGATAGTCGTATGCAGGTATCACAAAAAGGAAAAGAGAAGGTAGATCAGCCCATGTTTGATGTGAATGCAGGTCACTCTTATGTAGATGGTGAATCCAGTGGCTCAAAACAGAGCATTGTTGATGAGTTGGGTATTCCTTCTATTGTTACACCTGGAGTAAGGAAGACCAGGGATGTTTTGAGAGCACCTGGAAGTGAGCCGATTTTGCGGAGGTCTATCAGAGCTAGGTATCCTATGGATAGGATGAAATATGATGGATTTACAGCCATTCACTATGCCTATATGGTCAAAGTGATACAGGAACCAGAACCCACCATTTTGAGCAAGCCATGGGAAAAGAAAAATGGGAGAAAGCCATGGATGAAGAATTGGATGCCTTGGAAGAAAATGCTACATGAGAATTGGTGCATTTGCCTAAAGACAAGAATGCAATTGGATGTAAGTGGGTTTATAAGGTGAAGCACAATGTAGATGGTTCTGTGAATAGATACAAGGCAAGATTAGTTGTCAAGGGATATGCACAGACATATGGCATTGATTATGAAGAAACATTCAGTTCGGTTGCAAGGTTGGCAACCGTAAAAGCAGTCATTGCTATGGCTGCATCAAATCGATGGTCTTTACATCAGATGGATGTAAAGAATGCCTTCTTGCATGGTGATTTGCAAGAAGAAGTCTTTATGGAGCAGACACTAGGTTATGTTCATGCTGTTCATCCTGAGTTTGTTTGTAGGTTGAAGAAAGCCTTGTATGGCTTGAAGCAAGCACCTAGAGCATGGTCTGACAAGATAGGATAGTATCTTGTCACTATTGGCTTTCAAATTTCCAAGGCAGATTTCTCACTTTGTGAGAAAAACAGAGAAAGGTATTATGGTGCTTGTCATTTATGTTGATGATTTGATCATCACAGGTGATAGTGATGAAGATATCCTTGATGTGAAAATGCTATTGAAGCAGAAGTTTGAGATGAAGGATTTGGGAGAGCTGCGTTATTTCTTGGGCATTGAGGTGATTAGATCACCAAGTGGGATACGGCTCTTGCAAAGGTAGTATGGATTGGACATGCTGTCCAAATATGGGATGACATGCTATAAGCGTATTTTGGTTCCTTTGGAGCAGAATGTGAAGTTGAGCACACATGCAAGTGAGCTTCTGGAAGACCCTACTATGTACAGGCGCATAGTAGGAAGTTTGATTTATATGACTATTACCAGGCCAGATTTGAGCTATGCTATTGGATTGGTAAGTCAGTTTATGCAGGCTCCAAGGAAACCACATTTGGATGTGGCTAGATGCATAATCAGGTATGTGAAGTCCACATTGTAGTATGGACTATTTTATGAGACTAGGGTTCAGATACAGTTGCATGGATACACTGATACTGATTGGGCTAGTAGTATTTCTGATAGACGATCTACCAGTGGATATGTGTTCTCATTTGGGAGTGTTACAGTCAGCTGGAGCAGCAAGAAACAGCCTACAGTTGCCTTGTCGAGCACAGAGGCTGAGTACAGGGGTGTAGCAGTGGCTGCATATGAGGTAGCTTGGTTGCATAAGCTACTTTATGATATGCATCAGTCTACAGATGGGCTAGTTGTCATTTATTGTGACAACATGAGTAGTATACACTTGGCAAATAACCCAGTCTATCATGCTAGAACAAAGCACATTGAGTTGCATTATCACTATGTGCAGGAGAAGGTTTTACTAGGTCTTATTGATCTAGTTTATGTCAACATAGAGGATCAGGTAGCTGACATATTCACGAAGGCATTGGGTGCAGAGAAGCTATGTAAGTTCAGAGACTTGCTTGGTGTGCAAGAATTGGGATTGAGCTCGAGGGGGAGTGTTGAGATATCGAGCTCCCCACTCGTGAAATGCTAGGGTGACTGTTGTGCATTTATGTCATCGACTTGTTAGCTGCACATGCAGTTGGTACACCAGCCACGAATATTAGCTGGATGACAGCTATCCTTATGTACTCTAGTTCGTGGCTCAGTTAGTATGCCACCTTAGTTAGCTAAGTTTGGTTTGAGACCCACATATAGGGTTCTTCTATTTCTTTGTACTAGAGTTCTTTTGGCTTTCACAACTAAGAAGAGGAAAATTGTTTTCAGCCTCCACCTTTATGTGTATTCCCCCATTGTGTATGTGAGAAAGTTGCAAATGAGACTCCTTCCTTCTCTCCCACTATCTTCAAAAAAGAGAGGAAGAGAGAATGAGAGGAAGAAAGAACGAGAGAATGAGAAAGGAAAAGAGAGGAAGAAAGAGAGAAAGAGAGGAAGAGGAAAAGAGAGAACGAGAGGAAGACAAAGAGAGGAAAAGAGAGGAAAAGGGAGGAAGAGAGAGAAAGAGAGAAAGAGAGAAAGAAAGAAAAAGAGAGTAAGAGAGAACGAGAGAACAAGAGGAAGATAGTAAGAGAGAAAAGAGAGAGCAAGAGAGCAAGCGAGTAAGGAAAAGAGAGGAAGAGAGCAAAGAGAGGAAGAGAGTAAGAAAAGAAAAAGAGAGAGAAGAAAAGAGAGAACGGGAGGAAGAGGAAGAGAGAAAGAGAGGATAAGAGAGAGAGAGAGAGAGAGAGAGAGAGAGAGAGAGAGAGAGAGAGAAAGAGAGAGAGAGATTGAAGGGAGATAAGGGTCCTACACCTATCACATTTGCTAGCACTTACGGAGGTAGCAAATGGCCATTGCAACATAAATAAAAAAGAAAAAGAGAGAAGAGTAAACATTTCGTACTTGGAGCTAAAGAACAAAGGATGACCTCAGAGAAACTAGTGTGTGAAGCAAAATAAACCAGCTCCCCTATAAAACAAAGCAAACATGTCAAATTTTTTTTAAAACAAAAGAAAGGGATTCAACTAGTTTTTTTGAAAAACTTTTGAGTAAAGCGAAAAATTAGTAAAGCTATAGGGAAAGTAGAGGAAAACATAGGAAAATAACAACTTAGAAAGCTTGAAAGAAAGAAAAGAAAGAAAGAGAAGAGACACATACCTTGCAAGAAAGAGAGAAAGAGGTTTGTTTGCAGCACCTAGAGGTGGAGGGAGCTTTGTTTGTATAGAAAGAAAATGACGTTGAATGGAGGGTGAAACGAGAGAAATAAAGTATGAGGCATCACAGCAGAGAAAAGTGCAGGCAGATTTGGCTTTTTTATGCCAATTAACCATCGATATATATTGAGGGCTTTGTGTTGGTATATACCAACACTTAAGTATTAGTATATATTAACACTTAAGTGTCAGTATATATTGACACAAATTGGGTATATATCGATACAAATTGGGTTTAGCACATCAACGAAAATAGAGTTTGGCAACATACCAATGAAAATAGGGTCTGAAGTCAATATATACCGATGGAACAGGGCACTTTCCTCAAATTCATGGATGCTTGGGCATGATTTTTGAATTCTTTGGGTCTTGGCTTGGTTCTGGTTGTGGTTTTGGAGGTATGCCATGTATTCACGTGATGAGAAATGAGAAAATATGCATGCCCAACGATGCAAACAGTGTGGAAAACAAGAAAATATGCATGTTCAACCATGCAAATAATATCAAATGAGGATGAAACATATTCATGTGATGAGAAATAAGAAAATATGCATGCCCAACAATGCAAACGATGGTGGAAAATAAGAAAATATGCATGTTCAACCATGCAAATGATATCCAATGAGCAAAGTAGAGATTCAATATATGCCTAGAGAATCACAACCTCCAATGGAGTCTACGTCTAAACCATTACAACCGAGTCCACACTCGAAAGTAGACAAATTCTATGCATGAAGGAAGAGTCCATATATGCCAAAAGCATCAAAGCCTTAAGAGAAAGAGTCTACTCCCAAAGCATCACAACGGAGTCCACAACAAGCATTAGAGTCCACTTGATTGTGAAGCATGTCGATGAGTTTATTTTGAAGAAGGAAAAACTTTATTGGCAAGTGATGCATGTACAAGTGCAAAGTTGCGAAACTTTGTATTTGTTGCTCACAATGTTATTTTGGTTGATTTTATTAAATGTGTGAATACAGAAGAGGCATTTACTTATAGCTACATAATGGGCATTTATCATGGATACATATTAAATGTGTGACTTGTTTTCCTTGACTCAATGTTATTTTGGTTGACTTTATTAAATGTGAATACATAAGGGGCATTTAATCATGGATACATAAGGGACATTTATCATGGATACATACCAAATGTGTGATGATGAAAAAAAAAGAATCTTTCATTCCAATCTATCATATACATTTAATAGTCTCATGATAATAATATAATAATTAAATTTCTTAGACATCAATTTATTCAAAATCTATCGTCTCACATTACGGTCTTGCACTTGTTACCTCACACCATCTTGTACAGTGTTCTTGTCATCGAAAACTCCTCCTCTCTCAATTTATTTAATAGGTTTCACTTTATTTAAAGTCTAACTTATTATATATAATAAATATCTCATGATAGGAATTTGATAATCATATCATTCTTGTCTTCATGTAAAGTCTAACTTATTATATATAATAAATATCTCATGATAGGAATGTGATAATTATATTACAAATCTTGTCTTTAATCACTTTATTTCATAGATTTCATTGTATTCAAAATCTATCCTCTCATATGTCTCACATTACGGTCTTGCACCTTTTACTTCACCCAATCGACAATTCATTCTCTCTAAATTTATTTAATCGGTTTCACTTTATTCGAAGTCTAATTTATTATATACAGTAAATATCTCATGATGGATGAGAATATAATAATTATATCATTCTTGTATTCCATCACTTTCTTTTATAGATTTCAATATACTCAAAATATATCATCTCACATGTCTCGCATTACGGTCTTGCATCTATTATTTCACACAATCTAGTAGTCTAGCGTTCTCTAACCATCATCATAGCGACAATATCTAACGCCTCTCCCAATTATTTATTCTAGATCTCTCACATTATGAGTCTGCACTTCTATACATCTCTCTCTAGTCATTCGTCTTCTACATCTCGCCCGTAGCTTTACTCTCAAACTCTTCTTTCACTTTGCTCTTATTACCTTCCTCCTCTCCTCAAGCTTACTCCTTCCATCTTTTGCCCATAGCCTTACTCTTGCATTCTTCTTCCATCTCCCCTTGGAGTCTACTCCCATTACCATTCTTGCACTCATCTCATAGCCTTACTCTTGAACTCCTCTTCCATCTCACCTTGAAGTCTACTCCCATTACCACTCTTGCACTCTTCTTTCATCTCATAGCTTTACTCTTGAACTCTTCTTCCATCTTGCCTTACTCCCTTACTTTCTCTTGTTCCTCATTCCATATTCTCTTAGCTTAAAGCTTCATGGACCTTTTCAAAATCATCAATTCTGTTGAGGAAGCCATTAGCACCAACAAAGATTGGATCGTCGAGAACGGGTCAAGAACA
Source organism: Dipteris shenzhenensis (assembly GCF_047967505.1). NCBI lineage: Eukaryota > Viridiplantae > Streptophyta > Polypodiopsida > Gleicheniales > Dipteridaceae > Dipteris > Dipteris shenzhenensis. Next base: position 13,066,895 of record NC_141609.1, read on the forward strand.
AGCCAAACAGAGAGCAAAGAAAGAGACAATGAGCTCCATTAATCTAGGAGGAAAAGGAGGAGTTTGCTCTTCACAAGCTCCTAGAGGAGGAGAGAGAAAAAATAAGCAGATATACTAGCGAAATAAATAGATTACTTTCAGATAGGAGAGACTAACAGACTTTCTAAGTGAGGTTACTTCGTGTAGCACTCGTTATGGGAGATTTCCACCCCATGAAGCACAAGACATACGGAATCGAGAAAGTGCTATCCATGAAAAAAATTACAATTCCTTACTTCTCTTCTGTAGTTTTAACTACATTGATCATGATGAGATGGTCTCAACACAACGTGATAATTCAAAACTATAAAAGTGAGATTTAATGCAGAACTTGTTTTGGTAGTTGATATTAGGAGCACTTAATCTCTTTTAGTTTTAGCCTTTGTTGTGATGTGGTGACTTTCCCTTATTATGATATAATATTTCTATAGTTAAGATATGATGCTTTGTGGCTATTATGTGTAGTATATAAAGATTCTTATTTATGAAATGCAACTTATAATGAAACACTCTTGTTAATTGATAAATTAATTTTGCCAAAATGATTTTTAAACAAAGTTTTGTCACTGTTAGGTGTTTCATATACTTACAAACACTTTGTAAAAAATGCAAGCTCCTTGAAATCAATTTTATTTTTAGGCATGCTTGATAAAGTTTCAAATCAGAGAACTATCTTGGTGAAAGACTGTGTTACCATACATTTGTGAGCATTTTGTAATCACATGTAATAGTTTTTTGTGCTGCTTATATTTTTAGATAATATTCCTATGAGTCTACCTTAACCTCAATATAGGAAATCACCAAAAACCACATCTATAAAACAAGTTGTGATTTTTTTGCCAAAACCTCAAAAAGACGTTTTTATGTGTTGTTATTCTACCAAACTAGTGTTAATGGGTGGTCAATCCTTCATTGTAGTATTGAATGATAGATGGAGAGTGAGGTGCTCTAGGAAACAATGGTTACAAAGTATCTGTGGGATTTGGAAGAGTGAGAAGTATGGTAAAGTAGAATTTTTGTTATGGAAGGTCTTACACACGTGGTTACCCCTTAGGGGAACGATCGTGAAGTGGGCAAAGATAAATCCAATGTGCACTCTATGTGGTAGGCATGTGGAAGAGTTGATGCATCTTGTTTGGGCATGTCTGATGGCGGGTGCAATCTATAAGGTGGGATTAATGAGCTTGTTTGTTGTTTTTCTGATGTGGAAGCTAGTGGTTTTTGGGGATACGATGGGGATGCCCTCTAGTCTAGTGCTTGCTGGGGTCTTAGAAGGGACTACCCAGGGCAATAGTCCTTATAATTTTTTGGTCGATAAGAAATGAGATTGTCTTCAGACATGGGATAGGGGTGGGGTATAGGAAGTTAGTAGTTCTAAGTTTAGTTAAATCTCTGCCATTGGATATGGGGGTGTTAACACTTATTTCCTTAATGTTGGACTTGTCAATGTATAAATACATTTTTATAGACACTTTTGGACTAGTATTTGGATAAAATTTAAGAAAAAACCCACTCTTAAAAACACAGATGAAAACATAAAAACAAGTAAATGTTTAGATATTTTTGAAGGAAATGAAACAAAAAATATAAAATACAAATACCTTCAAAAGTTACAATAAGCAAACTCTTATAATATTTATAACGGTGTTAACAAACACCTTCAAAAGCTACAATAATCCTCTCATTGAAAGGCATTAATATTTGTAGTTTCTATCCGAGATTCAACCCAGTGCCCCCAGCCAACATGAGCTCAAGCGGGATCTTTTACCAAGGGAGGCCGATTAGGAGATACATAGTGCAAAGGGATGGAGGAGAACTTGGCATGCATGCACTCAAATGAGTTTGCAAGGTTCCTATAGGAGCATGGTATAAAGCAGTAATATTCATGAAGTCATACCGCACAGCAAAATGGACTTGCAGAAAGGAAAAATAGGCATATTGGAGAGGTATCTCATGCCATGATCAACGAAAAAGACCTACCAGATTATTTTTGGGCTGAAGCAGTTGCTAGAGTAGTCTACATAATGAAGAGGACTCCCAGTAAAGCAATAGATGGCATGACGTCAGAGGAGAGGAGAGGTATACTGGTAGGAAACCAGATATTTCTCATTTGAAAGTTTTTGGTTGCATTGTCTATGTTCATGTGTTAGATGAGTTGAGATCCAAGTTGGATCCAAAAGCTGAGTAGTGCATCTTTATTGGTTATTCTCTGCAGCAAAAAGGGTATAGATGCTATAATCCTCCTACTCGTAAGTTTATAGTAAGCAGAGATGTTGTTTTTTATGAGATGAGTAGTTGGTATAAACCAGTAAATGTGATTGATGATGTAGATGCACAAAATGGTAATGCTGCACAGAATTCATAGCATCAATCACAAAATATTAGTGGACCTATAGTGTCCTCTAGCAATGGTTCACATACTTCACCATGGATAGGCAGATTGAGATCAGGAGGATCTCTACAAAGCAATGCAGATAGTGGTATGCAAGTATCATGAAAAGGAAAAGAGAAAGTAGATCAGCCCATGGTTGATGTGAATGCAAGTCACTCTTATGTGGATGGTGAATCCAGTGGCTTAGAACAGAGCCTTAATGATGAGTTGGGTATTCCTTCTGTTATTACACCTCGATTAAGGAAGACAAGGGATGTTTTGAGAGCACCTGGTAGTGAGCCTATTTTTTGTAGGTCTACCAAAGCTAGGTATCTTGTGGATAGGCTAAAATATGATGGATTTACAGCCATTCACTATGCCTATATGGTCAAAGTGATACATGGGAAAAGAAAAATGGGAGAAAGCCATGGATGAAGAAATGGATTCCTTGGAAGAAAATGCTACTTGGGAATTAGTGCCTTTGCCTAAAGATAAGAATACAATTGGCTACAAGTGGGTTTATAAGGTGAAGCACAATGCAGATGGTTCTGTGAATAGATACAAGGCAAGATTAGTTGTCAAGGGGTATGCACAGACATATGGCATTGATTATGAAGAAACATTCAGTTCGGTTGTAAGGATGGCAACCCTAAGAGCAGTCATTGCTATGGATGCATCAAAGGGATGGTATTTACATCAGATGGATGTAAAGAATGCCTTCTTGCATGGTGATTTGCAAGAAGAGGTCTATGTGGAGCAGCCACTAGGTTATGTTCATGCTATTCATCTTGAGTTTGTTTTCAAGTTGAAGAAAGCCTTGTATGGCATGAAGCAAGCACCCAAAGCATGGTCTGACAAGATAGGACAGTATCTTGTCAGTATTGGCTTTCAGATTTCCAAGGCAGATTTCTTACTTTATGTGAGAAAAACAGAGAAAGGTATTATGTTGCTTGTCATTTATGTTGATGATTTGATCATCATAGGTGATAGTGATGAAGATATCCTTCATGTGAAAATGCTATTGAAGCAGAAGTTTGAGATGAAGGATTTGGGAGAGTTGCGTTACTTCTTGGGCATTGAGGTTATTAGATCCACAAGTGGGATATGGCTCTTACAGAGGCAATATGGATTGGACATGCTCTCCAAATATGGGATGACAGGCTATAATTAAGCCTATTTTAGTTCCTTTGGAGCAGAATGTGAAGCTGAGCGTAGATGCAGGTGAGTTTCTGGAAGACCCTACTGCATATAGATGCATAGTAGGAAGTTTGATTTATATGACTATTACCAGGCCAGATTTAAGCTATGCTGGTCGTTTGGTAAGTCAGTTTATGCATGCTCCAAGGAAATCGCATTTGGATGCATACTGAGGTATGTGAAGTCCACATTGCAGTATGGACTATTATATGAGACGGGGGTTCAAATACGTTGCATGGATACACTGATGCTGATTGGGCTGGTAGTATTTATGATAGACGATCTACTAGTGGATATGTGTATTCTTTTAGGAGTGTTGTAGTCACTTGGAGCAATAAGAAACAGCCTATAGTTGCCTTGTCGAGCACAGAGGCTGAGTACAGGGGTACAGCCATGGCTACATGTGAGGTAGCTTGGTTGCGTAAGCTACTTCATGATATGCATCAGTCTACAGATGGGCCAGTTGTCATTTATTGTGACAACATGAGTAGTATACACTTGGTAAATAACCCAGTCTATCATGCTAGAACAAAGCACATTGAGGTGCATTATCACTATGTGTAGGAGAAGGTTCTAGTAGGTTTTATTGATCTAGTTTATGTTAGCACAGAGGATCAGGTAGCTGACATATTCACGAAGGCATTGGGTGCAGAGAAGCTGTTCAAGTTTAGAGACGTGCTTGGTGTGCAGGAATTGGGATTGAGCTCAAGGGGGAGTGTTGAGATATCGAGCTCCACTTGTGATATGCCAGGGTGACTGTTGTGCATTTATGTCACTGACTTATTAGTTGTAGATGCGGTTGGTACACTGCCCATGTGAATAATTGCTGGATGACAACTATCTTTATGTACTCTAGTTAGTGGCTCAGTTAGTATGCCACCTTAGTTAGCTGAGTTTGGTTTGAGACCCACATATAGGGTTCACGTATTCCTTTTGTACTTAGAGAGAGTTCTTTTGGCTTTCACAACTAAGAAGAGGAAAACTATTTTTAGCCTCCACCTTTGTGTGTATTCCCCCATTGTGTATGTGAGAAAGCTGGAAGTGAGACTCCTTACTTGTCTCCCACTCTCTTCACATTCCCACGATCAGTCATGGTGGCAACTAGCTCATTCATGTTTTTTGCTACCCGAACAATCATTTTACCATTTGTTAAGTTTCATAGAGATGTGGTCGGAAAGATATGGGCAGTTTACTGGGCGAGGGTAAAAATTGTTTGAAAAAGAAACAGTCACACACAGAGAGTCATAGATTTTTGGTTTGACATCTAATATAATAAGTGAAGACATAAAATGATGCTCCTTAAAGAGAGCTTTGCCTTGATATAAGTTCGTTCAAATCAGACCATCGAGCGAAAACCTATGAGCAAAATACTGACAGGGGGTCAAACTATCGTGAAAAACACCTACTCCTTTTACTGGTGCCGACTTGGGAGAATACTACTTCCATGATTAGACTTCATCAACAATCCAAGTCCCATAGAGGTCACCTAGGAGGGAAGGAAGAGCTCCCTTTGTGACTTGGGAAATAGATAAACCATGTATGCACAATGAGCGACCGAATAGACAACACTTTTGAACACTTTGGAAGAGAAAGCAATGGAAAAAGGGAAGAGACACTCAAGAGAGAGAACCTAAAGTGACATTCATTACCAATAGAGTGAGACTCCACTCCAATGCAACTCAAAATACTACAACCACAAGGGAGAAGAAGAGGTTTCATATGTACAAGAGGGAGTGGAAGCTCCAAGACTACTCATAGAGAGAGAATGAACTAGAGAGAGATGGACTCAAGAGTCTACATAAGAGAATATCTACAAGAGGGAGAGAAGGCTCATGGAAGAGGCTTGAGGAGACTATAGCTACAATAACATGAGGCCGAATGGTGGAAGAGATGATGAACAAGGGAGAGGAGGGCTCCTTTTATAGAGATTTTATCACCCTCCTTCACCCATTTACAATTGCTGCCGTAGATTCCTTTCCCCATCAATCACATAAGCCCTTATGTCACCATGTTGAGATATCGAGCTCCAGTTGTGATATGCCAGGGTGACTGTTGTGCATTTATGTCACTGACTTGTTAGCTACAGATGCAGTTGGTACAGCACCCATGAATGATAGCTATCTTTATGTACTCTCGTTAGTGGGTCAGTTAGTATGCCACCTTAGTTAGTTGAGTTTGGTTTGAGACCCACATATAGGGTTCACCTATTCTTTTTTACTAAGAGAGTTCTTTTGGCTTTCACAACTAAGAAGAGGAAAATTTTTTTTCAGCCTCCATCTTTGTGTATATTCCCCCATTGTGTATGTGAGAAAGCTACAAGTGAGACTCCTTCCTTCTCTCTCACTCTCTTCACATGGTATCAGAGCTTGGTTTGTGGTAAGGAGCTCAAGAAAGCAAACCAAGTTTGCAGTGTCCTAGTAAGAAGATTAGTATTGCTTTTGTTTTTCTTCGAGTTTGGGAGCAAATCTCTACAGGTAACACAGCCGAAAAGTGCAAGAGTGCACTGTCTCAGATTGGCCCTGTTTTGGTGGCAGAAGTTTTCCGTAGGCACTCAGGAAAGTACCCTATTTTTGTTGTGCGACCACTGTTCTACAAGTCGGGAAAAGTTATTGCATAAATTACATTGTATGCCTGTGTGCAGAGACATTGGGAGTGATAGAATCATTCTTATTTCCTGTTGCTGCATAATCATCACTAGGAAGTGACTATGTGGTCAAATACCACTGTCATCAGTTTTGTGGATTCGCCCTTGTGAGCCAAAAGTTGTGTTTTTTTGCAGTGACAGAATATTTTGTAGTGTTTTGTAATGGCGTCTGATGCTCTTTCATAGATTGTCACTGAAAAGCTTGACAAGAACAACTTCCAAGCATGGAAGTTTAGAATGATGAATTTCCTTAAGGGAAAAGGCTATTGGGAGTTCATTACTGAAGCTGAACAAGAACCAATTATTCCTAATGTTCCCAATCAACAAGATTTACAGGCATTTAAAGGCTGGCATGAGAGAACCAGAAAAGTTATCTACTGGTTGTCTATTAGTATTTCAGATTCTATGATTATGCATATTCAGGATGCAGGCACGCCCAAGGAGGCATGGGATACTTTGACAAAATTATATAGCACAAATATGCAAGCCAAGAAAATGCAGCTCAAGCAGGAGTTGCATAATGTGCAGAGAGAAAATATGAGCATCAATGACTACCACATGAAGGTGAAGAAGATTGCAGATGCACTTGCTTCTATTGGGTCACCGGTGGAAGATGATTTAGTTTCTACGACCTTGAATGGTTTAGGAAAGGATTATGTACAATTCTGGACATCCATTGCCATCCGTGAGAATTTTTCTGATTTTGAGGAGTTGATTGCTCTTCTAGTTTCTAAAGAGCAGAGAAATGGTGGTGCATCTTCTTCAGGAGGAACTTCAAAAGAAGCTATCTTCTACTCAAATGCTAGAAGAGGTAGAGGCAAAGGTAGAGCAGACCGATTTGGAGGCCGTGGCAGAAATCAGAATATGTAGCAAATTCAAGAAAACCAGTCCTATGGAGGAGGCGGTGGTAACTTTAGAGGCAGGGGGAGCCAAAGAGGTCATGGTGGATGGCAGAGAGGCCAAAATGCAAACAGCAATGTTGAATGCTACTACTGTGGTAAAATGGGTCATATGGCTAAAGACTGCTACAAAAAGCAGAATGACATTATGAATGGCAAATTGCAACAAGGCAATTATGCATCCTCTAGTAGACAGGGTGATGACAGGAATGAGCATTTGTTTATGGTGCAGCACATGACCGATTCTGTGACAAGTGTAGAAGAAAGTAATGATGTGTGGTATGTTAACTCAGGTGCGTCAAACCACATGACAAGTCATGCACAATGGATGCAGGATGCAAGGAAAATGGAAAGATCAGGATTTGTGGAGACTGGTGATGATACTGCACATCCTATTGTGCAAATTGGTAAAATTCCTTTGTCTATGCAGGATGGGAAAAAGAAATACTTGTCTGATGTATTTCATGTCCCGAATATCACCAAGAACTTGGTTTCTATTGGTCAAATGGTTGAGTAGGGTTTGCAGGTTAGATTTAATCCTCATGCATGCTTTGTTGAGGATATGAAAAATAACAGTCGCTTGATAGTAATAGGAAAGAAGAAGGGCAGGATGTTTACGTTGGATGCGGACATGCCTGAATTGAGTGTAGCAATGTTTGCACATGGGATCGGTGTAGTTGCCGATATTGATATTTGGCATAAACGCATTGGTCATGTTAATGTAGAGCGACTTAAATCAATGTATGCCCAAAATATTGTTGTAGGATTGCCTAAATTCAAGGTTGCAGAAATGCATAAGGTATGTGAAGCCTGTCAATTTGGAAAACAGGCAAGGAAACCATTTCCTAGACATGTTCAAGAGAGTAAGAAGCCATTGGAATTAATCCACTCTGATGTGTGGACTACTAAAGCTGCATCTATTGGAGGGTGTCATTATTTTGTCACTTTTATTGATGACCACAGCAGAAAAGTTTGGGTGTATTTTATGAAAAAGAAAAGTGAAGTGTTTGGGCATTTCAAAGCTTTTAAAGCTATGGTTGAAAATAGGCCTGCAAATAAAATTCCTAAGGTCAGATGGAGGGCAAGAGTACCTCTCAAATGAGTTTGCAAGGTCCCTGCAAGAGCATGGCATAAAGTAGCAATATTCATGCAATCATACCCCATAGCAAAATGGACTTGCAAACAAACTCAAGAAGAACAGCATGAACATAACCTGGTGGCTGCTCCATATAGACCTCTTCTTGCAAATCACCATGCAAGAAGGCGTTCTTTATATCCATCTGATGTAAAGACCATCCCTTTGATGTAGCCATTGCAATGACTACTCTTACAGTTGCCATCCTTGTAACCGGATTGAATGTTTCTTCATAATCAATGCCATATGTCTGTGCATATCCCTTGACAACTAATTGTGACACCAAAAATTGATATTTTTAACTTGGCATTGATATTGTTTTTCTCTATGTTTGATAAGGGTTTGAGTATCAAGTGATAGCCTAGCGGCTCTCACTTATTTCTATTTTCTATGATATTGTATGGGATTGAGAGGATGAGTGGAATGGCTCATTGTAAATACCATAGGTATGAATTATAAATACCTTGGTATGGGGTGAGAGTTATTTGTGTATGGGATATTATGAGTTTTTTAGAAAATAGGAAGAGTGAGTCATATAAAGAGGTGGGCTCACGTCCATGTGTTCCAATAATATAAGAGAGGCCACATGCCAAGCGTGTGGAAGGCATGTGGAGGAGTGTGAAGTCAAGAGGAATCCTTCTAGAACTCCTATGTGGAATAAGAAGGATGTGGACATGTGGAAAAGAGAGGGTCCCTATGGGCTCCATGTGAGGAGACTCTTGACTTTCTCAATATTTTAAGAGTCTTGAGCATCTTTTGATGGGACACATGGCAAGAGTAGCCAAAAAGGACATGGATGGTGACATACGTGCTTATGTGATTGATGGGGAAAGGAATCTACAGGCAGCAGGTCACTTCAGGTTCTCTCTCTCTTGAGTGTCTCTTCCCTTTTCTTTCTTTCAAAGCCTTAAAAGTTCTTTTTATTCGGCTGCTCACTGTGCACACATGGTCCATTTGTTTCCCGAGCCACTATGCAAACTTCTTCCCCTCTTCTAGGCAAAATCTATGAGGGGTGGATCGTTGATGAAGGTGGAGTCTTGAGGGAGCATCCTGCTCAGGCGAAATTAGCCTGGCTGGAGGGTAGTTTTCATGACAGTTTGACCCCCTGTTAGTTTTTTGCTCATAACTTTCTGCTCGATAGTCCGATTGTAATGAAATTTATATCAGCGCGAAGCTCTCTTCAAGACCATGTTTCCATGTGATCAGGTCTTGAATCAGATACTACTGCAAAAAGTTATGAGTCTCTGTGTTTGATAGTCTGTTTTCATGATAGTTTTTACCCCCTTCTAGTAAACTGTCCATATCTCTTCAACTGTCTATCTGTTTTCAATGAAACTTATATCAGCGCGAAGCCCATATCAAGGCGCATCTCTTTGTATGCTTGAATATTTAATATCATGTCTCTACTGAAAGTTATAGGCCTCTGTGTCTAATGATAGTTTGTAGAGTGTTTTGAGCTAAGTATAAAGGTGTCTATGAAGGAGGTGCAATGTTTCCTCGGAATCTACCCATCCGACCTAATCAGCCCCTTCAAACTCCTCGATATATATCAGTTCATGTCATGTTGAGCCGCAAGATCTTCTTTCAACAACGTATCGCTCTTCTCTTTGGTGCAAACCGGCTCGCTGAGATTATGGCCTCTGCTGATCCTTTCCTTCTCCCTATGCTTGACTACAACATCACTTGGGATGTTACCATCTTCATTCTCATCTGAGGGAGGAAATTATGGTGTGGTATCTTGCATAAAAGCTTCTTTCTAATGTCTCATTCTCAATGATAAGTATCTTTGGCAGTCAGTTCGAATGCTGCAGGAAGTGAAGAGGTGCGTGAAGTTTATTACCCCCAACTTCATGTCACATCTTTTGGTGGAGACGCCGGGTATGTTTGGTATTGGATTCATCCCACCTTACTAAACGGTCTCGGGTGTACTTGATTGCATGTTATGCCTAGAAGAGGCATGTGTTTGTATGAGATAAAGAAGATGCCTGGAAGAACTCCGTTAGAAGAGATTGCAACCCGTTTAAGAGAACTTGAAGATTGTGAAGGTGATGCTCAAGCTATTCGCACAGTCACCATGATCATATCCTTTATGTTTGCATTGTTGAATATGTTGGTGAATCGACAACGCCGGCAACAGGCACAATGATAAATTGGGGATTGATCCATGCACTGGCAGCTTGGTGTGAAGAAGAGTTGAGTCTTTGGGTAGTTTTTGACTATAACAGTGGAGTGGTGATTCTTAATGCTTTCAACTTCTTTTGCTATGCAAATGATGAAGATTACAATATCTTGAAGTTTTTATGTGCACTTCCTATTGTGAGAAGGGTGATTCTAGAATGCATGTATACACAATGTTTTCATGGTGCTGGTTGGTCACTTATTTTTGAAGATTTTGTTGAGGATCACATTGTGGAGGGTTTTCAACAAGTGGTTATGCATAATAAGTTCGTCTTGGTATACTAAGGCTTTGTGCGATCTTGTTCGGATCTTGTTTGGGATATTATTTGGATCTTGGTGTTTCCTTTTCATGTTTCATCATGGTGAAGATTCCAGTGTTTCGAGGGACCCAAGGGGAGGACCTGGAGTCTTATCTTTGGGATTTTGTTCGAGGATGCCGGCTTTCTGGATGGTCCATGAAGGATCGGGCGGAGATTTTGCCTGATTTTCTTGAAGGTGTAGCCTTGAGTTGGCATGAGACCTTGCCGAACTCTACCAAGGAGGACTGGGACCAAGTGGTGGCAACAATGAAGCAGAGATTTGGGGCAGTGGAGTCACCAAATGCTTTGATGTTGCAGTTGGACCGGTTCTGTCAAGGAGAGGGTGAGTTGGTCTCTGCATTGGCAATCCGATATGAAACTTTATGGACAAAGTATGAAAGGGCAGCTTTGCGAGCTGTGGCATTGGCATCATCGGCCCCTCAAAGTCTCTTAGGGATGGAGCACTTAAAGATGAGCAAGTTTGTTATGGCTTTGGAGCCTCGTCTTCGCTCAAAGGTAATGAGTAAAGATCCAACAACATACGTGGAGGCACTTCGCATTGCGACCAAGAAAGAAGCTTCTCTAAAGATTGAATCCTCTTTTGTGTCTTCAACAGCTTCAACTTCTAAGGTGGAGGTAATGGGCACTCCTCAGGTACCAAAGTCCTCTGAGTTAGATCATAATATCTCCCAATTGATGGCAGAGTTTGCTGATTTAAAATTGCATTTGGTTAATGCACGACAACCTAGAGCACCAAAGAGTGAAGATAGGCCTAGAGATAGGAGTGGGGTCACTTGCTATGAATGTAATGAAAAAGGTCACTATCGCCCCGAGTGTCCTAGATTGAGAAAGAAAGAAGAAAAACAAGTATCCTTGTTAGAAGCTTCTTCAGGGGATGAGGAAAGAGAGGTAATGATGGCTAAACGGGGGTGTGGTAAACCAAAAGAAGAAGAAGAAAGCAAGGAAGAAGTAGATGAGGAACATCAGGAAGAGGAACACCGTAGTAAGAAAAAGAAGGCATCTAGAAGGAGAATTAGCCAGTCAGACTTTCCTTTAGGGCAAGGAATTGGAAGCTATGACTTGTTGTCCGACCTTAAAGAAAAGGAAGCTCATATCACCTTTGGTCAATTACTTGCTTTGTCTGCAAAACTACGGAAGGAATGGGGAAAACTAGCAAGCACAAGGGTGTCAAAGAAGAAAAAGACGAAAAGTGCCAATCCTACTGTTCAAAAGGTAGATATAGATGTTGGTGATGATGTACCTGTGGTTGATGTGATCATTGATGGTCAAGTGATTTCTAATGTGTACATTGATGGAGGTGCATCGATTAATGTCATGAGTGAGAAGACCATGATTGATGCTGATTTAAAATACTCTAGTACTACCTCTCCTTATCGCATCAAATTGGCTGACAACACTAGGGTTAAGACCTTGGGAGTTGTGAAGAATCTAGAAGTGGATGTATGTGGAATTTCTGTGCCGACTACTTTTCAGGTGATCCCTACCAAGCCAGATGCACGTGCCTATCCATTGATTTTGGGAAGGCCTTGGCTACGCAAGGTGAAGGCTGTTCAAAAGTGGGATACTGGAGAATTGATTTTGCAGGGAAATGATAAGAAGGTGCACTACAATATCAGAAGCCGCAAAAAGGAAGTTGTTAAGGAGGAGTCTTCAACATCAGAGAGTTCAAGCTCTGACTTAACCGATGAAGAAGAAGAGATAGGGTGTAGCTCCGAGGAGTCCAACTCAGAGGGTGAGGTGGAAGGAGTGGCCTTTGGTCTTTGTCTTGGTGCTGATCGGGATGAGTCAGGAAGGAACAAGGTGGTGGTGCAAGAAGATCCTGTAGAGACACTTCATGTGGAGGATGTGGAGCACATTAAACGACGCCAACGCAATGAAGAGCTTCTTGGTGATTCTCTATCAGGTAGTGAGAAGCTCCAGTACTTAGATATGCTAGATGATTTTCCATGTCTCTTTGCAACAAGCTATTCACAGGTTCGGCCAGTCTCTCTTGTGGAGCACAAGATTGAGTTGAAGCCAGAAAGCAAGCTAGTTGTGCAACGCTTAAGGCGATTGGGGGTGATCCAAGCTGAGGCACTAAAGAAAGAGGTAACACAACTACTTGAGGTGGGATTCATCTTTCCTGTTGATGATTCAGAATGGATATCTCCTGTATTTGTCACACCAAAGAAAGGAAATAAGTGGCGAGTTTGTGTGGACTTTCGTCCTTTGAATGCATGCACTAAGAGGGATCATTTTCCTTTGCCATTCCAAGATGAAATACTAGACCAAGTAGCAGGGCATGAGATGTATTCTATATGTGATGGGTATTCTGGGTACTTTCAAATTCGTATTCGAGAGGAAGATCAAAAGAAAACATCATTTGTCACACCTTGGGGAGTTTTTGCTTACAGAGTGATGCCTTTTGGGTTGACCAATGCACCAGCTACGTTTCAAAGGTTCATGAGTCAAGTCCTGGAGCCTTACTTGGGAAAGTTCATACGGGTGTTTTTGGATGATTTTTGCATTTATTCTCGGCGCATAGATCACATGGAGAAGTTAAAGATGGCCTTAGCTAGGATTGATGAAGCAAAAGGGTGTCTAAATCCTAGCAAGTGTCATTTGGCTCAAACAAAAGTAGTCTTGTTGGGGCATATTGTGTCTCAATAAGGCCTCCAAATGGATCCTGACAAGGTTCAAGCAATCATGGCATTGCCAAGTCCTGAGAGTGTCACTGGAGTTCGCAGAATTCTAGGAAAGAGCAAGTATTATCAACGCTTTTGTGATGATTTCACAGAGATAGTGCACCCCATGAACTTGTTGACAAGAAAAGGAGTTTCTTTCCAATGGGGTGTGGAGCAACAAGAGTCTTTCCAGCTACTTAAGGAGGCCATGAGTAAGGGCCCAATATTAAAGCCCCCTGATGGGTCTCAAGACTTTTATGTAAATCCAAGTGTATCTTTGCATTCAGTTGGTGCTGTATTGCTACAAAAAGGAGAGGCAGGTAGAATGCAACCCATGTATTATGCCAGCCGACAGCTTACAGATGTGGAAACAAGGTATGAAGAAATGGAGCAGCAAGCTCTCTCTTTGGTGTTTTCCGTCAAAAAGTTTCGCTCCTATTTATTACCTCGACCATTTTTCTTCCTTACCTCTCAGTCTGTATTAGCATATCTAGTTCGCAAGCCTAATCCTGGGGGGAGATTTGCAAAATGGTTGTCAGAGCTTCAAGAGTTCTCTTTCTCTTTTGTCACTGAAAATACCACTAGGTCCACTATGGCAGATTTGCTCACAGGGCGGGAGGATCTAGGAGAAGAAAAGAAATGTAAGGAGAACATTAAAGATGAAAGGGATACACCACCGACAGCTTTTGTTTTGTATTTTGATGGGGCTTTTAGTCCTTCATGCCAACAAGGAGCCGGGGGGATAGTCTTGATGAATCCTGAAGGTCAAGAGGTATGGGCAAGAGGACAAGAGCTTCCAGGTATCACAACTAACAATGCAGCTGAGTATAATGCTTTGATTCTTGGTTTGGAGGGTTGTCTTCAAAGTCAAGTTAAAGAATTGGAAGTAAGAGGAGATTCTCAGCTTATTATAAAGCAAATGCAAGGGCATTACAAGACAAGAAGTCCTCATTTGAAGGAGCTTAATCAAAAGGCTATGGCACTATGTAGTCAGTTTGATTTTTGCAAGTTTGTTCATATAAACAGAAAAGAAAATCAAAGGGCAGATGAGTTAGCTACTCAAGCCATTGTAGTGCCAGACCGGGGGGTGGTTTCTTGGGTAGACACTGGATGGCTAGAACTACAAGATGTTTGGCAAAATGTGGAAGAAGGCATGTTTCCTCGAGGGTTAACACCACAACGGAAGCAGAGATTGGTTACTTTTGGCCACGCCTCCATAAGGATGTATATGAATATCACGAATGGAACCTATCAGCTTGAGGATGTTGATGGCATGGTGATACCCGAATGCACCAAAATGAGTATCGCCTTAAATTCTTCTATGCTCGACCACCTTGAGGGCCAGCAGACCCTCTCTGTACTAGAGAGGATCTGCTGGGGGGGAAAAGATGTGACACCAAAAATTGATATTTTTAACTTGGCATTGATATTGTTTTTCTCTATGTTTGATAAGGGTTTGAGTATCAAGTGATAGCCTAGCGGCTCTCACTTATTTCTATTTTCTATGATATTGTATGGGATTGAGAGGATGAGTGGAATGGCTCATTGTAAATACCATAGGTATGAATTATAAATACCTTGGTATGGGGTGAGAGTTATTTGTGTATGGGATATTATGAGTTTTTTAGAAAATAGGAAGAGTGAGTCATATAAAGAGGTGGGCTCATGTCCATGTGTTCCAATAATATAAGAGAGGCCACATGCCAAGCATGTGGAAGGCATGTGGAGGAGTGTGAAGTCAAGAGGAATCCTTCTAGAACTCCTATGTGGAATAAGAAGGATGTGGACATGTGGAAAAGAGAGGGTCCCTATGGGCTCCATGTGAGGAGACTCTTGACTTTCTCAATATTTTAAGAGTCTTGAGCATCTTTTGATGGGACACATGGCAAGAGTAGCCAAAAAGGACATGGATGGTGACATACGTGCTTATGTGATTGATGGGGAAAGGAATCTACAGGCAGCAATTGTAAATGGGTGAAGGAGGGTAACAAAGTCTCTATAAAAGGAGCCCTCCTCTCCCTTGTTCATCAATCTCCTCTACCATTAGGCCTTATGTTGCTGTAGTTCTAGTCTCCCCAAGCCTCTTCCATGAGCCTTCTCTCCCTCTTGTAGATATTCTCTCATGTAGACTCTTGAGTCCTTCTCTCTCTAGTTTATTCTCTCTCTATGAGTAGTCTTGGAGCTTCCGCTCCCTCTTGTATGTATGAAACCTCTTCTTCTCCCTTGTGTTTGTAGTGTTGAAGTGGATTCTCACTCTATTTGTAATGAAGGTCACTTCAGGTTCTCTCTCTCTTGAGTGTCTCTTCCCTTTTCTTTCTTTCAAAGCCTTAAAAGTTCTTTCTATTTGGCTGCTCACTGTGCACACATGGTCCATTTGTTTCCTAAGCCACTATGCAAACTTCTTCCCCTCTTCTAGGCAAAATCTATGAGGGGTGGATCGTTGATGAAGGTGGAGTCTTGAGGGAGCATCCTGCTCAGGCGAAATTAGCCTGGCTGGAGGGTAGTTTTCATGACAGTTTGACCCCCTGTTAGTTTTTTGCTCATAACTTTCTGCTCGATAGTCCGATTGTAATGAAATTTATATCAGCATGAAGCTCTCTTCAAGCGCATGTTTCTATGTGATCAGATCTTGAATCAGATCTTGAATCAGATACTGCTGCAAAAAGTTATGAGTCTCTGTGTTTGACAGTCTGTTTTCATGATAGTTTTTCCCCCCTCTAGTAAACTGTCCATATGTCTTCAACCGTCTGTCTGTTTTCAATGAAACTTATATCAGCGCGAACCCATCTCAAGGCGCATCTCTTTGTGTGCTTGAATCTTTGATATCATGTCTCTACTGAAAGTTATAGGCCTCTGTGTCTAATGATAGTTTGTAGAGTGTTTTGAGCTAAGTATAAAGGTGTCTATGAAGGAGGTGCAATGTTTCCTCGGAATCTACCCATCCGACCTAATCAGCCCCTTCAAACTCCTCGATATATATCAGTTCATGTCATTTTGAGCCGCAATATCTTCTTTCAACAACGTATCACTCTTCTCTTTGGTGCAAACCGGCTCGCTGAGATTATGGCCTTTGCTGATCCTTTCCTTCTCCCTATGGTTGACTACAACATCACTTGGGATGTTACCATCTTCATTCTCATCTGAGGGAGGAAAGTATGGTGTGGTATCTTGGCATAAAAGCTTCTTTCTAATGTCTCATTCTCAATGATAAGTATCTTTGGTAGTCAGTTCGAATGCTGCAGGAAGTGAAGAGGTGCGTGAAGTTTATTACCCCCAACTTCATGTCACACTAATCTTGCCTTGTATCTATTCACAAAACCATCTACATTGTGCTTCACCTTATAAACCCACTTGTAGCCAATTGCATTCTTGTCTTTAGGCAAAGGCACCAATTCCCATGTAGCATTTGCTTCCAAGGCATCCATTTCTTCATCCATGGCTTTCTTCCATTTTTATTTTCCCATGGCTTGCTCAAAAGAAGTGGGTTCTAGTTCATGTATCACTTTGACCATATAGGCATAGTGAATGTCTGTAAATCCATCATATTTCAGCCTATCCATAGGATACCTAGCTCTGGTAGACCTACGCAAAATAGGCTCACTACCAGGTTCTCTCAACTCTAGGTGTAATAATAGAAGGAATACCCAACTCATCATCAAGGCTCTGTTCTGAGCCACTGGATTCACCATCCACATAAGAGTGACTTGCATTCACATCAACCATGGGCTGATCTACTTTCTCTTTTCCTTTTTGTGATACTTTCATACCACTATCTGCATTGCTTTAAGGAGATCCTCCTAATCTCAATTTGCTCTTCCATGGCAAAGTACGTGAACCACTGCTAAAGGACACTACAGGTCCACAAATATTTTGTGATTGCTGTTATGAGTTCTATGTAGCATTACCACTTTGTGCATCGACATCATCAATCACATTTACTGGTTTATACCAGCTGCTCATCTCATCAAAAGCAACATCTCTACTCGTTGTAAACTTACGAGTAGAAGGGTTATAGCATCTATACCCTTTCTACTATAGAGAATAACCAATAAAGATGCACTTCTCAGCTTTTGGATTCAACTTAGATCTCAACTGATCCGACACATGAACATAGGCAATGCAACCAAAAACTTTCAAATGAGAAATATCTGGTTTCCTACCAGTATACCTCTCCTGTGGCCTCATGCCATGTATTGCTGCAGTGGGAGTCCTGTTCATTATGTAGATTGCTGTAGCAACTACTTCAGTCGACTAATAATCTGGTAGGTCTTTTTCGTTGAGGATGGCATGAGATACCTCTCCAATATGCTTGTTTTTCCTTTCTGCAAGTCCATTTTGTTGTGGGGTATGATTGCATAAATATTGCTGCTTTATGCCATGCTCCTATAGGGACCTTGCAAACTCATTTGAGAGGTACTCTCCCCCTCCATCTGACCTTAGGCATTTTATTTGCAGGCCTATTTCTTTTTTAACCATAGCTTTAAAAGCTTTGAAATGCCCAAACACTTCTCTTTTCTTTTTCATAAAATACACCCAAACTTTTCTGCTGTAGTCATCAATAAAAGTGACAAAAGAATGATAGCTTCCAATAGATGCACCTTTAATAATCCACACATCAGAGTGGATTGATTCGAATGGCCTCTTACTCTCTTGAACATGTGTAGGAAATTGTTTCCTTGCCTGTTTTCCAAATTGACAGGCTTCACATACCTTATGCATTTCTGCAACCTTGAACTTAGGCAATCCTGCAACAATATTTTGGGCCTTTATTAATTTAAGTTGCTGTACATTAACATAACCAATGTGTTTATGCCAGATATCAATATCTGCAACTACACCAGTCCCATGTGTAAACATTGCTACACTCAATTTAGACATGTCCGCATCGAATGTAAACATCCTGCCGTTTTTCTTCCCTTTTGCTATCAAGCGACCTTTATTTTTCATATCCTCAACAAAGCATCCATGAGGATTAAATCTGACCTGCAAGCCCTGCTCAACTATTTGACCAATAGAAACCAAGTTCTTGGTGATATTCAGGACATGAAATACATCAGACAGGTATTTCTTTTTCCCATCCTACATAGACAAAGTAATTTTACCAATCTGCACAATAGGATGTGCAGTATCATCACCAGTCTCCACAAATCCTGGTCTTTCCATTTTCCTTGCATCCTGCATCCATTCTGCATGACCTGTCATGTGGTTTGATGCACTTGAGTCAACATACCACACATCATTGCTTTCTTCTACACCTGTCACAGAATTGGTCATGTGCTGCACCTTAAACAGATGCTCATTTCTATCATCACCTTGTCTACTAGAGGATGCATAATTGCCTTGCTGCAATTTTCTAGTCATGATGTCATTCATCTTTTTATAGTAGTCTTTAACCATATGACCCATTTCACCATAGTAGCAGCATTCAACATTGCTGTTTGCATTTTGGCCTCTCTACCATCCACCACGACCTCTTGGCTTCCCCTGCCTCTAAGGTTACCATGTCCGCCTCCATAGGGTTGGTTTTCTTGAATTTGCTACATATTTTGATTTCTACCACGGCCTCCAGATTGGCCTGCTCTACCTCTGCCTCTACATGTTCCAACATTTGAGTAGAAGACAATTTCTTTTGAAGTTCCTCCTAAAGAAAATGCACCACCATTTCTCTGCTCTTCAGAAATTAAAAGAGCAATCAATTCCCCAAAATTAGGAAAATTTTCACGGACGGCAATGAATGTCCGCAACTGAGCATAATCGTTTCCTAGACCATTCAAGGTCACAGAAACTAAATCATCGTCTTCCACTGGCGACCCAATGGAAGCAAGTGCATCGGCAATCTTCTTCACCTTCATGTGGTAGTCATTGATGCTCATATTTTCTCGTTGCACATTATGCAACTCTTGCTTGAGCTGCATTTTCTTGGCTTGCATATTTGTGCTATACATTTTTGTCAAAGTATCCCATGCCTCCTTCAGCGTGCTTGCATCCTGAATATGCACAATCATAAAATCTGAAATGCTGATAGCCAGTACATAACTTTTCTGGCTCTCTCATGTGAGCCTTTAAATGCCTGCAACTCCTGTTGATTGGGAACATTAGGAATAACAGGTTCTAGTTTAGCTCCAGTAATGAACTCCCAATAGTCTTTTCCCTTAAGGAAATTCATCATTCTAGACTTTCATGCTTGGAGGTTGTTCTTGTTAAGCTTTTCAGTGGAAAGAGCATCAGACGCCATTACAGAACACTACAAAAATATTCTGTCACTGCAAAAGACAACTTCTGCCTCAGAAGGGTAAATCTGCAAAACTAACGAAAGTGGTATTTGACCACACAGTCACTTCCTAGTGATGATTTTGCATCAACAGGCAATAAGAATGATTCTGTCACTCCCAATATCTCTGTGCATAGGCATACGATGCAATTTCTGTGGCAACTTTTCACAGACCTATAGAACAGAACTGTCTAAGCCCAAAAGGAATAAGTGAACCCTATATGTGGGTCTCAAACCAAACTTAGCTAACCTAGGTGGCATACTAATTGAGCCACTAACTAGAGTACATAAAGATAGCTGTCATCCAGCTATTATTCATGGGCGGTGTACCAATCGCATCTACAGCTAACAAGTCGGTGACATAAATGCACAATGGTCAACCTTGCATATCACGAGTGGAGCTCGATATCTCAACACAAACACCCTTGATACATGTAAGGGATACAAAGTCCCACACTTGGCACCCCTGGCCAAAAGCATAGAGCCCTTCTGAATTTTCCAACTCCTAGAACCAAAGATGGTCTGAAAACCAACATCATCTAGTTGACACATTGAAATGAGACTCTTGGTCAGCTTAGGCACATGTCTCACATTTTTTAAAATAAATGCAGACCCATTTGCAAAAGAAAACTTTTTGTCACCTACTCCCACTATGTCACATGCATAGTCATTTCCAAGATGCACACAACCTGTCTTTCCACTGTCATAAGTGGAGAACCATTCCCTATGGGGAATAACATGGGATGAAGCACTAGAATCCAAAATCCAATCCTGGGAATATGCGTCATCTGAAGTGGTAAGCAACTCTGCAGATAAACTAGACATGAAGAGAATGTCATTGTCACTATCATGTGTGATTGCATTGATCTCCTCGATCTTCACTTTTACTTTGTCCTCCCTTGGACTCTCTTCCTTCTGATTTGCACCCTAATTTGCATTCCTTTTCTTATCCTTTTGCTCTCTTTTAAGCTTGTAGCAATACTTTTTCATGTGGCCCTTCTTGTCACAATAGTGACACTCAATGTTTTGTGCCCTGGACTTGCTATGGGACTTCCCTCTTTCTTGAAACTTCCCCCTGGACTATGATCTGCCCCTTTGCACATTTAAGGCTACATCCTGCTTGTTGCCTTCCATTGACTTCCATCTAATCTCCTCGGCCAACAAGCTACCAACCACATCATCAAAGTTCAATACTCCACCAAGTGTAGAGTTACTGATAGCAGTACGGAAAGTATCCCATGAGGATGGTAATGAGTATAAGAGAAATATTGCCCTCATTTCCGCATCGAAATTTTCCCAACCGATGAGTGAGAAATGGGAGTCAACACTTATCCACTACCATGTGGCATAAATCTAAGGTTTCAAAGCCTTAGAATGAAAAAATGCATAACAGAGAGATGAAATCAAATACATAGAGATCTATAACTCTAAAAATACTCCACTAAATCATGCAAGAACTCACATGCAAAACACAATGGGACAGACGGTTTTGGAAACCGTGGTCTCAATCACTGGGTCGAACACACAGACTGAAAAATGTTTTTGGAAACTGAACTATTTGTAAACTCCACTGGAGTGTAAATGATGAGCAACATAGAATTTTTAAGACCTCCTGAGTCTACCAGAACTGACAGATTTGCAAATGGTTGCTCCAAAATTGAGTTCCAACACCCGGGCAAAAAAACGTTGAAACTGACACAATGAGTCAAAAATCCAATGAAATGATCCCAAATTCAAGAATGAAGGTGTTTCCAAGCTCTTGAAGTGAAATGGCCACCAAAAGCAGGCAACGGTTGCCTCTACAAGTCAATACAAAGTCTTTGTCGTCGAATGGAACAGGGAAAAACTAAAAAAATGACTTTTTCTTTTAAAACACTTAACAAGCTCTCAAAACCACTTCGCAAAACCAAAGTGACTTTTCCAAAGGTTCCTTCAAGGTCTCTATGCATCGGATGCAAGTAAAGTCACCCACAAAGCTTCCCACAGAGTTTCTCCTTCCTCCCACAGAGCTACTGAGCTTCCAGGCGTTCACGGACGCTCAGCTAGATCACCTGGGCTCTAATACCAGTTGAGAGTGCTCTCAACGAAAGCAAAACGGAAGAGGGAGAGAGAGAAACAAAGAGCCACACAAGTTTTTGGCAGGTGCAGAACACCCTAGTGTTCTTTTTCATTCATTTATATATGTGTTTGAGTATTGTACATAACCGGGGTAAAGGCATAGTGACCTTTAACCCCCACACCCTCTCTTTTCCATACGTCCATATCCTCCTTATTCCACATAGGAATTCTAGAAGTATTCCTCTTGACTCCACACTCCTCTAATGCCTTCCACATGCTTGGCATGTGATCTCTCTTATATTATTGGAACACATGGACATAAGCCCACCTCTTTATATGACTCACTCTTCCTATTTTCTAAAAACCCCATAATATCCCATACACAAATAACTCTCACCCCATACCAAGGTATTTATCATTCATACACATGGTATTTACAATGATCCATTCCACTCATCCTCTCAATCCCATACAATATCTTAGAATATAGAAATAAGTAAGAGTTGCTAGGCTATCACTTGATACTCAAACTCTTATCAAACATAGAAGAAAACAATACCAATGCCAAATAAAAATATCAAATTTTGGCGTCACATCTTTCCCCCCCAGCAAATCCTCTCTAGTGACAGAGAGGGTCTGTTGGCCCTCAAGGTGGTCGAGCATAGAAGAATTTAAGGTGATACACATTGGTGCATCCGAGTATCACCATGCCATCAACATCCTCAAGCTGATAGGTTCCATTGGTGAACTTCTTCTTGACTCGATATGGTCCCTCCCATTGACCGATAAACTTTTTGTCTAGCCGCTTGTCCAAACGGCTATCAAATCTCATGACCAAATCTCCTTCTACAATATCTTTCTTCTTGCGTAATTTGGTGTCAAATTGGGCCTTGCACCTTTTTTGAGAAGTTTCCAAGTTTTGTAAGGTATGTAATCTACATTCATCCAAGGCTTCTAGTTGTACCAAGCATTGAGCATAGGCATCCTCCTGTCCTTTTCTTGCAACAGCAGTGCGAAGACTATGTATCTCCAATTCAATGGGCAAAGTGGCTTCTATTCCATACACTACTTGGAATGGTGTAAACCCAATAGCTAGCTTGTGTGTGGTTCTGTAAGCCCATAAAACTTCTACCAAGTGCCTATCCCAATGCCTTTTCTTGGTGTCTACAAGCTTCCCATTGAATTGCACAACAATCCATTTGTTTTCTCAGCCAAGCCATTACATTGGGGATAGTATGGCATGGACATGCTATGCTATGATTTATCTTTAGCTTATGCACCACATCTTCAATTAGTTCATTTCTAAAAGAGGTTCCTCCATTAGTGAGAATTTCCAAAGGACAACCAAAGCGTGAACAAATTTGATCAAAGAGAAATTTTGCAATTGTGCTTTGACTGTGGCCTTGGCCTCTACCCATCGAGTCGCATAATCTATGGCCACCAATAAATAATGCTTTGAGTGAGGGAGTGGTCCCACAAAGTCCAACCCCCACCTCTCAAATGGTCCATATGTTGGAATAGGCTTCAAGGGCCTAAGAATCAATTGTCACCTTCCAAACTTTTGGCATACTTTACAACTTTGACACCATTCATATACATCCTTATGGAGGCGTGGCCAAAAGTAACCTGCATTAAGAATTCTCCTAGTTGTGCTTGCTGAAGCAAAATGACTAGAGCATTCATGACACATTTCTAGGATTCTCTTAGTCTCCATGGGATGGACCACCCCACGAAGCACCTTATCTTTTCCCAATTTATCAATAATGTCATCAACAATAGTATAAGGACAAGCCTTCCTTACCAATCTGCTTTTGTTGTTAAGTTAACCCTTGAGGAAACATGCCTTCTTCCACATATTGCTAAACATCTTGCAGTTCTGGCCATCCAGTGTCTACCAAAGAAACCACCCCCCCGGTCTTGTAGTACAATGGCTTGAGTAGCTAACTCATCTGCAATTTGATTTTCTTTTCTGTTTATATGAACAAACTTGCAAAAATCAAACTGACTACATAGTGCCATAGTCTTTTGATTAAGCTCCTTCAAATGAGGACTTCTTATCTTGTAATGCCCTTGCATTTGCTTTATAATAAGCTGAGAATCTCCTCTTACTTCCAATTGTTTAACTTGACTTTGAAGACAACCCTCCAAACCAAGAATAAAAGCATTATACTCAACTGCATTGTTAGTTGTGATACCTGGAAGCTCTTGTCCTCTTGCCCACACCTCTTGACCTTCAGAATTCATTAAGACTATCCATTCGGCTCCTTGTTGGCATGAAGGACTAAAAGCCCCATCAAAACACAAAAAAAAAGCTGTTGGTGGTGTATCCCTTTCATCTTTAATGTTCTCCTTACATTTGTTTTCTTCTTCTAGATCGTGCCATCCTGTGAGCAAATCTGCCATAGTGGACCTAGTGGTATTTTCAATATGACAAAAGAGAAAGAGAACTCTTGAAGCTCTGACAACCATTTTGCAAATCTCCCCCCACGATTAGGGTTGCGAACTAGATATGCTAATACAGACTAAGAGGTAAGGAAGAAAAATGGTTGCGGCATGGCCTCCTTAAGTTGCTAAAAAGACTATTGTTGCTCCACACCTTATTCAGGAAAGAAACTCCTTTTCTTGTCAACAAGTTCATGGGATGCACTATCTCTGTGAAATCATCACGAAGGCATTGATAATACTTGCTTTTTCCAAGAACTCTACGAACACGAGTGACACTCTCAGGACTTGGCAATGCCATGATTGCTTGAACCTTATCGGGATCCATTTGCAGGCCTTCTTCATACACAATATGCCCCAGCATGACTACTTTTGTTTGAGCCAAATGATGCTAGGATACACCCTTTTGCTTCATCAATCCTAGCTAAGGCCATCTTTAACTTCTCCATGTGATCCATATGCCAAGAATAAATGCAAAAATCATCCAAAAACACCCTTAGGAACTTTCCCAAGTAAGGCTCGAGCACTTGACTCATGAACCTTTGAAATGTAGCTGGTGCATTGGTCAACCCAAAAGGCATCACTTTGTAAGCAAAAACTCCCCAAGGTGTGACATGATGTTTCCTTTTGATATTTCTCCCGAATACGAATTTGAAAGTACCTAGAATACCCATCACATACAAAATACATCTGATGCCCTGCTACTTGGTCTAGTATTTCATCTTGGAATGGCAAAGGAAAATCATCCCTCTTAGTGCATGCATTCAAAGGACAAAAGTCCACACAAATCTACCACAACTGGCTTGCTTTCTGGCTTCAACTCAATCTTATGCTTCACAAGAGAGACTGGTCAAACCTATGAATAGCTTGTTGCAAAGAGATATGGGAAATCATTTGACATATTCAAGTATTGAGCTTCTCGCTACCTGATAGAGAATCACCAAGAAGCTCTTCATTGCGTTGGCATCATTTAGTGTGCTCCACATCCTCCACATGAAGTGTCTCTATAGGATCTTCTTGTACCACCACCTTGTTCCCTCCTGACTCTCATCCCGATCAGCACCAAGACAAAGACCAAAGGCCACTCCTTCCACCTCACCCTCTGAGCTAGACTCCTTGGAGCTACACCCTGTCTCTTCTTCTTCATCGGTAATTTTAGAGCTCAAACTCTTTGATGTTGAAGACTCCTCCTTGACAACTTACTTTTTGCGACTTTTGATGTTGTAGCACACCTTTTTATCATTTCCCTTCAAAATCAATTCTCTAGTATCCCACTTTTGAATAGCCTTCATCTTGCATAGCCAAGGCCTTCCCGATATCAATGGATAGGCATGTGCATAGCCTTCATCTTGCATAGCCAAGGCCTTCCCGATATCAATGGATAGGTATGTGCATTTGGCTTGGTAGGGATCACCTGAAAAGTAGTCGGCATAGAAATTCCACATACATCCACTTGTTGTAGCACACCTTCTTGTCATTTCCCTACAAAATCAATTCTCTAATATCCCACTTTTGAAGAGGCTTCACCTTGCATAGCCAAGGCCTTCCCAAAATCAATGGACAGGCACGTGCATCTAGCTTGGTAGGGATCACATACATCCACTTCTAGACTCTTCACAACTCCCAAGGTCTTAACCCTAGTGTTGTCAGCAGCCAATTTGATGCGATAAGGAGAGGTACTACTAGGGTATTTTAAATCAGCATCTATCATGGTCTTCTCACTCATGACATTAATCGATGCACCTCCATCAATGTACACATTAGAAATCACTTGACCATCAATGACACATCGACCACAGGTACATCATCACCAACATCTATATCTACCTTTTGAACAATAGGATTGGCACTTTTCTTCTTTTTCTTCTTTGACACTCTTGTGCTTGCTAGCTTTCCCCATTCTTACATAGTTTTGGAGACAAAGCAAGTAATTGAATAAAGGTGATATGAGCTTCCTTTTCTTTAAGGTCAGACAACAAGTCATAGCTTCCAATGCCTTGTCCTAAAGGAAAGTCTGACTGGCTAATTCTCCTTCTAGATGCCTTCTTTTTCTTACTACGATGTTCCTCTTCCTGATGTTCCTCATCTACTACTTCCTTGCTTTCTTCTTCTTCTTTTGCTTTACCACACCCTCGTTTAGCCATCATTACCTCTCTTTCCTCATCCCCTGAAGAAGCTTCTAACAAGGATACTTGTTTTTCTTCTTTCTTTCTCAATCTAGGATACTCGGGGCAATAGTGACCTTTTTCATTACATTCATAGCAACTGACCCCACTCTTATCTCGAGGCCTATCTTCACTCTTTGGTGCTCTAGGTTATCGTGCATTAACCAAATGCAATTTCAAATCAGCAAACTCTACCATCAATTGGGGGATATTATGATCTAACTCAGAGGACTTTGGTACCTGAGGAGTGCCCATTACCTCATCTTAGAATTTGAAGCTATTGAAGACACAAAAGAGGATTCGATCTTTAGAGAAGCTTCTTTCTTGGTCGCAATGCAAAGTGCCTCTTGTATGTTGTTGGATATTTGCTCATTAATTTTGAGCAAAGATGAGGCTCCAAAGGCATAACAAATTTGCTCATCTTTAAGTTCTCCATCCCTATGAGACTTTGAGGAGCCGATGATGTAGATGCCATAGCTAGCAAAGCTGCCCTTTCATACTTTGTCCATAAAATTTCATATCGGATTGCCAATGCAGAGACCATCTCACCCTCTCCTTGATAGAACCGGTCCAACTGCAGCATCAAAGCATTTGGTGACTCCACTACACCAAATCTTTACTTCATTGCAACCACCACTTGGTCCCAATGTAAAGAGAGTGGAAGAAAAGGAAGGAGTCTCACTCGTAGCTTTCTCACATACACAATGGGGGAATATACACAAAGGTGGAGGTTGAAAATAGTTTTCCTTTTCTTAGTTGTGTAAGCCAAAACAACTCTAAGTACAAAAGAATAGGTGAACCCTATATGTGGATCTCAAACTAAACTCAGCTAACTAAGTTGGCATACTAACTGAGCCACTAACTAGAGTACATAAAGATAGCTGTCATCCAGCTATTATTCATGGGCGGTGTACCAACCGCATCTGCAGCTAACAAGTCGGTGACATAAATGCACAATGGTCCCCTTGGCATATCATGAGTGAAGCTCGATATCTTAACACTCCCCCTTGAGCTCAATCCCAATTCCTGCACACCAAGTAGGTCTCTGAACTTGTGCAACTTCTCTATGCCCAATGCCTTCGTCCTCTATGCTGACATAGACTAGATCAATAAAACCTACTAGAAGCTTCTCCCGCACATAGTGATAATGCACCTCAATGTGCTTTGTTCTAGAATGATAGACTGGGTTATTTGCCAAGTGTATACTGCTCATGTTGTCACAATAAATGACAACTGGCCCATCTGTAGACTGATGCATATCATAAAGTAGCTTATGCAACCAAGCTACCTCACATGCAGACATTGCTGCACCCCTATACTCAGTCTCTGTGCTCGACAAGGCAACTATAGGCTGTTTCTTGCTGCTCCAAGTGATTGCAACACTCCCAAAAGAGAACATATATCCACTTGTAGGTCGTCTATAAGAAATACTACCAGCCCAATTCCCATCAGTGTATCCATGCAACTGTATCTGAACCCCAGTCTCATAAAATAGTCCATACTACAATGTGGACTTCACATACCTCACTATGCATCTAGCTGCATCCAAATGCGGTTTCCTTGGAGCATACATAAACTGACTTACCAACCCAACAACATAGCTTAAATTTGGCCGAGTAATAGTCATATAAATCAAACTTCCTACTATGCGTCTGTACATAGTAGGGTCTTCCAGAAGCTCACCTGCATCTGCACTCAACTTCACATTCTACTCCAAAGGAACTGAAATAGTCTTACAGTCTGTCATCCCATATTTGGACAGCATGTCCAATCCATACTGCCTCTGCAAGAGCCATATCCCACTTGTGGATCTAATCACCTCAATGCCCAAGAAGTAACTCAGCTCTCCCAAGTCCTTTATCTCAAACTTCTACTTCAATAGCATTTTCACTTGAAGGATATCTTCATCACTATCACCTGTGATGATCAAATGATAAACATAAATGACAAGCAGCATAATGCCTTTCTCTGTTTTTCTAACATAAAGTGAGAAATCTGCCTTGGAAATCTGAAAGCCAATAGTGACAAATAACTTGTCAGACCATGCTCTGGGTGCTTGCTTCAAGCCATACAAGGCTTTCTTCAACCTGCAAACAAACTCAGGATGAACAGCATGAACATAACCTGGTGGCTACTCCATATAAATCTCTTCTTGTAAATCACCATGCAAGAAAGCATTCTTTACATCCATCTAATGTAAAGACCATCCCTTTGATGCAGCCATAGCAATGACTGCTCTTACGGTTGCCATCCTTGCAACCAAACTAAATGTTTCTTCATAATCAATGTGATTTGTTTATGCATACCCCTTGACAACTAATCTTGTCTTGTATCTATTCATAGAACCATATGCAATGTGCTTCACCTTATAAACTCACTTGCAGCCAATTGCATTCTTGTCTTTAGGCACAGGCACCAATTCCCATGTAGCATTTGCTTCCAAGGCATCCATTTCTTCATCCATGGCTTTCTCCCATTTTT
Source organism: Dipteris shenzhenensis (assembly GCF_047967505.1). Classification (NCBI taxonomy): domain Eukaryota; kingdom Viridiplantae; phylum Streptophyta; class Polypodiopsida; order Gleicheniales; family Dipteridaceae; genus Dipteris; species Dipteris shenzhenensis. Next base: position 13,095,758 of record NC_141609.1, read on the forward strand.
CTTTTGCCATGGCTTGCTCAAAAGAAGTGGGTTCTGGTTCCATGTATCACTTTGACCATATAGGCATAGTGAATGGCTGTAAATCCATCATATATCAAACAAGATACCTAGCTCTGGTAGACCTGCACAAAATAGGCTCACTACCAGGTGCTCTCAAAACATCCCTTGTCTTTCTTACTCCAGGTGTAACAATAGAAGGAATACCCAACTCATCAATAAGGGTTTGTTCTGAGCCACTAGATTTACCATCCACATAAGAGTGACCTACATTCACATCAACCATGGGTTGATCTACTTTCTCTTTTTCTTTTCGTGATACTTGCATACCACTATCTGCATTGCTATCTGCATTGCTTTGAGGAGCTCCTCTTGATCTCAATCTGCCTATCCATGGTGAAGTATGTGAACCACTGCTAGAGGACACTACATGTCCACTAATAGTTTGTGATTGCTACTATGAAATCTGTGCAGCATTACCATTTTGTGTATCTACATCATCAATCACATTTACTGGTTTATACCAGTTGCTCATCTCATCAAAAACATCTTTGCTTACTGTAAACTTACGAGTAGAAGGGTTATAGCATCTATACCCTTTCTGCTACAAAGAATAACCAATAAAGAAGCACTTCTCAGCTTTTGGATCCAACTTGGATCTCAATTGATCTAGCACATGAACATAGGCAATGCAACCAAAAGCTTTCAAATGAGAAATATCTGGTTTCCTACCAGTATACCTCTCCTCTGGCATCATGCCATGTATTGCTACAGTGGGAGTCCTGTTCATTATGTAGACTACTGTAGCAACTGCTTCAGCCCAATAATAATTTGGTAGGTCTTTTTCATTAAGCATGGCATGAGATACCTCTCCAATATGCCCAATTTTCCTTTTTGCAAGTCCATTTTGTTGTGGAGTGTGATTGCATGAATATTGCTACTTTATGCCATGCTCCTGCAGGAAACTTGCAAACTCATTTGAGAGGTGCTCTCCCCCTCCATCTGACCTTAGGCATTTTTTTTTCAGGCTTGTTTCTTTTTCAAACATAGCTTTAAAAGCTTTGAAATGCCCAAACACTTCACTTTTCTTTTTCATAAAATACACCCAAACTTTTCTGCTGTAGTCATCAATAAAAGTGACAAAATAATGACAGCCTCCAATAGATGTAGCTTTAGTAGTCCACACATTAGAGTGGATTAATTCCAATGGCCTCTTACTCTCTTGAACATGTGTAGGAAATGGTTTCCTTGCCTGTTTTCCAAATTGACAAGCTTCACATACCTTATGCATTTATGCAACCTTGAACTTAGGCAATCCTGCAACAATATTTTGGGCCTGCATTAATTTAAGTCGCTGTACATTAACATTACCAATGCGTTTATGCCAGATATCAATATCTGCAACTACACCAGTCCCATGTGCAAACATTGCTGCACTCAATTTAGGCATGTTCACAGCGAACGTAAACATCATGCCCTTCTTCTTCCCTTTTGCTATCAAGCGACCTTTATTTTTCATATCCTCAACAAAGCATCCATGAGCATTAAATCTGACCTACAATCGCTGCTCAACCATTTGAGCAACAGAAACCAGGTTCTTGGTGATATTCGGGACATGAAATACATCAGACAGCTATTTATTTTTTCCATCCTCCATAGACAAAGGAATTTTACCAATTTGCACAATAGGATATGCAATATCATCACTAGTCTCCACAAATCCTAGTCTTTCCATTTTCCTTGCATCTTGCATCCATTCTGCATGACCTGTCATGTGGTTTGATGCACTTGAGTCAACATACCACACATCATTGCTTTCTTCTGAACTTGTCACAGAATTGGTCATGTGCTGCACCACGGGGACGAACATTTTCCAACTAAAATCTTTCGAGCGTCTGAGCGAAGGAAAAAAAAAAAGCTTTTAACTATGCAAAAATATGGCAAAAATGGATCAGAAGAAAACATAGTTTCACTTAGAAATATGCAAAGTATTATAGCAATGCCTATTTTATACACAAATCTTTACATGAATCTTTAGGAATGGTGAGAACATAATGGGATGGATTTTGAAGAAATCCACATGTAGAGTAGACTTCTCTATGAAAATTCCCTTATGATCCTTCTTACAAGTTTTACTTTAATAGGGGGTGACATTGAAAAACCTCTCTCAACCTATCTTCATGAAAGGGTTTCTTCAAAGCAAACTCATTTAAGAAAGCCATCCAGTGAAACCCCTTTGAAGTAGGTCTTCCAAGGTAGTTTCGCTGGCGAAACTACCTTGGACAACATCTTTAAAAGTGACAACTTTCACATCCAATGTCCAAATATAGTCATTCAACCACTCAAATTGATCAGAACACCCCATTTGAGCACATCTATGGAGTTATATTTTGAAAAATCTTGCATATATAGTATTAAATATTACATGTATTTTATGAGAGTGATATATAAGCCCAAGTTAATACTTATTTATAGTAATTTAAACTTCTTTAGAAACATGTCCATAAATATCTTGTTATTTATGCTATAAAAACACTAGAAAGATATTGCCATATGATATAAATGTGTTAATAAGTAATTATATATGTATAGTATTATTACATAGAGAGTGATAATGAGGGATGTTTCTTAAAGGAATTATTTTTTAACACTTTTTTAAGGTAATAACAGGGGTACAAAGGGATGCTTATAAATAATAAAATTTATGCTATGTAAAAATAAATGAGTGACTAGTCTATATATTTTTATAATAAAGGGATCTAGTTCTAGTAAAAATAAAAGTGTAAAAACCATGTTTCCTAAAGAAATACAAATTTTTAAATCTCTTGAAAAATATGCTCGAATAAACTTGCTCATAGGTTTTTGCTCATAAAATTGACACATCCCTGCACCATAAACAGATGCTCGTTTTTGTCATCACCCTGTCTACTAGAGGATGCATAATTGCCTTGCTGCAATTTTCCAGTCATGATTTCATTCTGCTTTTTATAGCAGTCTTTAGCCATATGACCCATTTTACCATAGTAGTAGCATTCAACATTATTGTTTGCATTCTGGCCTCTCTGCCATCCACCACGACCTCTTTGGCTCCCCTTGCCTCTAAAGTTACCACATCCTCCTTAATAGGATTGGTTTTCTTGAATTTGGTGCATATTCTGATTTCTACCACGGCCTCCAAATTGGCCTGCTCTACCTTTACCTCTACCTCTTCTAGCATTTGAGTAGAAGATAGCTTCTTTTGAAGTTCCTCCTGAAGAAGATGCACCACCATTTCTCTGCTCTTCAGAAATTAGAAGAGCAATCAACTCCTCAAAATCAAGAAAATTCTCACGGATGGCAATGGATGTCCAGAATTGTGCATAATCCTTTTCTAGACCATTCAAGGTCATGAAAACTAAATCATCATCTTCCACTGGTGACCCAATAGAAGCAAGTGCATCTGCAATCTTCTTCACCTTCATGTGGTAGTCATTGATGCTCATATTTTCTCTTTGCACATTATGCAACTCCTGCTTGAGCTGCATTTTTGTGGCTTGTGTATTTGTGCTATACATTTTTGTCAAAGTATCCCATGCCTCCTTCGGTGTGCTTCAAAATACTAATAGACAGCCAGTAGATAACTTTTCTAGCTCTCTCATGCCAGCCTTTTAATCCCTGCAATTCCTGTTGATTGGGAACATTAGGAATAATTGGTTCTTATTCAGCTCCAGTAATGAACTCCCAATAGCCTTTTCCCTTAAGGAAATTCGTCATTCTAAACTTCCATGCTTGGAAGGTTCTCTTGTCAAGCTTTTCAGTGAAAATCTGTGAAAGAGCATCACACACCATTACAGAACACTGAAAAATATTTTGTCACTGCAAAAAAACACAACTTCTGCCTCACAAGGGCAAATCTGCAAAACTGATGAGAGTGGTATTTGACCACACAGTCACTTCCTAGTGACGATTATGCATCAACAGGCAATAAGAATGATTCTATCACTCGTAATATCTCTGCGCACAGGTAGATGATGTAATTTCTACGATAACTTTTCATCGACCTGCAAAACAGTGGTCGCACAACAAAAATAGGGCACTTTCTTGAGTGCCTGCGGAAAACTTCCGCTACCAAAACGAGCCTCGAAATGGCCTCGTAGCATATACTGCCCTTTCACCACACTGCAAAGGGCTTCCCAATCTGAGACAGTGCACTCTTGCACCTTTTGGCTGTGCTACCTACAGAGATTTGCTCCCAAAATCAAAAAAAAAGGAAAGCAACACTGATCCTCTTCCTAGGACACCGCGAACTTGGTTTGCTTGCTTGAGCTCCTTACCACGAACCGAGCTCTGATACCATGTAAAAAGAGTGGGAGAAATGGAAGGATATTCACTTGCAGCTTTCTCACATACACAATGGGGGAATATACACAAAGGTGGAGGCTAAAAATAGTTTTCCTCTTCTTAGTTGTGTAAGCCAAAAGAACTCTAAGTACAAAAGAATAGGTGAACCCTATATGTTGGTCTTAAACCAAACTCGGCTAACTAAGGTGGCATACTAACTGAGCCACTAACTAGAGTACATAAAGATAGCTATCATCCAGCTATTATTCATGGGTGGTGTACCAACTGCATTTGCAGCTAACAAGTCAGTGACATAAATGCACAACGGTCACCATGGCATATCACGAGTGGAGCTTGATACCTCAACACTTAGTCCTCCCAAACTCAAAAAAAAAGAAAAGCAACACTAATCCTCTTCCTAGGACACCGCGAACTTGGTTTGCTTACTTGAGCTCCTTACCACGAACCGAGCTCTGATACTATGTAAAAAGAGTGGGAGAAATGGAAGGATATTCACTTGCAGCTTTCTCACATACACAATGGGGGAATATACACAAAGGGGGAGGCTAAAAATAGTTTTCCTCTTCTTAGTTGTGTAAGCCAAAAGAACTCTAAGCACAAAAGAATAGGTGAACTCTATATGTGGGTCTTAAACCAAACTCGGCTAACTAAGGTGGCATACTAACTGAGCCACTAACTAGAGTACATAAAGATAGCTGTCATCCAGCTATTATTCATGGGTGGTGTACCAACTGCATTTGCAGCTAACAAGTCAGTGACATAAATGCACAACGGTCACCCTGGCATATCACGAGTGGAGCTTGATACCTCAACACTTAGTCCTCCTTGGTAGAGTCCAGCAAGGCCTCATGACAACTCAAGGCTACACCTTTAAGAAAATCAGGAAAAATCTCTGCCTGATCCTTCATGGACCATCAAGCAAGCCGGCATCCTCGAACAAAATCCCGAAGATAAGACTTTGGGTCTTCCCCTTGGATCCCTCGAAACATTGGAATGTTCACCATGATGAAACACAAAAAGGAAACACCAAGATCCAAATAATATCCCAAACAAGATCCAAACAAGATCCTATAGAGCCTTAGTATACCAAGACCAACTTATTATGCATAACCACTTGTTGGAAACCCTCCACGATGTGATCCTCAACAAAATCTTCAAAAACAAGTGACCAACCAGCACCGTGAAAACATTGTGTATACATGCATTCAAGAATCACCCTTGTCACAATTGGAAGTGCACATAACAACTTCAAGATATTGTACTCTTCATCATTTGCATAGCAAAAGAAGTTGAAAGCATTGAGAATAACCACTCCATTATTATAGTCAGAAACTACCCAAAGTCTCAACTCTTCTTCACACCAAGCTACCAGTGCCAGTGTTGTTATTTCACCAACATATTCAAGAGTGCAAACATAAAGGATATGATCATGATGACTGTGCGAATAGCTTGAGCATTACCTTCACAATCTTCTAGTTCTCTTAAAGGAGCTACAATCTCTTCTAATGGAGTTCTTTCAGGCATCTTCTTTTTCACATCAAAAAACACATGCCCATACTAGGCACAACATGCAATCCCTTACACCTGAGACCGTTAAGTAAGGTGGGATGAATCCATTACCAAATGTACCCGGCGTCTCCACCAAAAGGATGTGACATGAAGTTGGGGGTGATAAACTTCACGCACCTCTTCACTTCCTGCTGCTTTCGAACTGAGTGATAAAGATATTCATCACTAGGAAAGGAACATTAAAAAGAAGCTTTTATACCAAGAGACCATGCCATACTATCCTCCCTTATATGAGAATGAAGATGGTAACATCCCAAGTGATGTTGTACTCAAGCATAGGGAGAAGGAAAGGATCAGTGGAGGCCATAATCTCAACAAGCCGGTCTGCGCCAAAGAGAAGAGCGATACGTTGTTGGAAGAAGATCTTGCAGCTCAACATGAAATGAACTGATATATATCAAGGAGTTTGAAGGGGCTGATTGGGTCGGATGGGAAGGTTCCGAGGAAACTTTGCACCTCCTTCATAGACACCTTTACACTTAGCTCAAAACAAGCTCAAAACACTCTCTAAATTGTCATAAGACATAGAGACCCATAACTTTCAGCAGAGACATCATATAAAATATTCAACCACATATCTAGATGCCCTTAAAATGGGCTTCGCTCTGATATAAGTTTCATAAGAAACAGAGAAGCGATCCTAAAGATATGGGCAATTTACTAGGCAAGGGTAACAACTATCTGAAAAGAAAACAGTCACACATAGAGAGTCATAGATTTTCGGTTCGACATCTTATATAATAACTAAAGACATAGGATGATGCTCCTTAAAAAGAGATTCGGTTGATATAATTTCATTCAAATCGGACCATCGAGCAAAAATTTATGAGCAAAATATTGACAGGGGGTCAAACTGTCATGAAAAACACCAACTCCTTCTACTGGTGCCGACTTGGGAGAATTCTACCTCCATGATTAGACTTAATCAACGATCCAAGTCCCATAGAGGTCACCTAAGAGGGAAAAAAGAGCTCCCTTTGTGACTTGGGAAATAGATAAACCATGTATGTGCAATGAGTGACCGAATAGACAACACTTTTGAGCACTTTGGAAGAGTAAGCAATGGAAAAAGGGAAGAGACACTCAAGAGAGAGAACTTGAAGTGACCTTCATTACCAATAGAGTGAGACTCCACTCTAATGCAACTCAAAATACTATAACCACAAGGGAGAAGAAGAGGTTTCATACATACAAGAGGGAGCGGAAGCTCCAAGACTAGTCATAGAGGGAGAATGAACTAGAGAGAGATGGACTCAAGAGTCTACATAAGAGAATATCTACAAGAGGGAGAGAAGGCTCATGGAAGAGGCTTGAGGAGACTAGAGATATAGCAACATGAGGCCTAATGGTGGAAGAGATGATGAACAAGGGAGAGGAGGGCTCCTTATATAGAGATTTTGTCATCCTCCTTTACCCATTTACAATTGTTGCCTATAGATTCCTTTCCCCATCAATCACATAAGCCCGTATGTCACCATCCACGTCCTTTTTGGCTACTCTTGCCATGTGTCCCATCAAAAGATGCTCAAGACTCTTAAAATATTCAGAAAGTCAAGAGTCCCCCTACATGGAGCCCATAGGGACCCTCTCTTTTCCATATGTCCACATCCTCCTTATTCCACACAGGAATTCTAGAAGGATTCCTCTTGACTCCACACTCCTCCACATGCCTTCCACACGCTTGGCATGTGATCTCTCTTATATTATTGGAACACATGGACATGAGCCAACCTCTTTATATGGCTCACTCTTCCTATTTTCTAAAAACCCCATAATATCCCATACACAAATAACTCTCACCCCATACCAAGGTATTTATAATTCATACACATGGTATTTACAATAATCCATTCCATTCATCCTCTCAATCCCATACAATATCTTAGAAAATAAAAATAAGTGAGAGCCGCTAGGCTATCACTTGATACTCAAACTCTTAAACATAGAAGAAACCAATACCAATGCCAAATAAAAAATATCAAAATTTGGCATCACAATGTCCATTATAAGATAAGAAAAATCTTATGACAACTAATGGCTGTACTTGGGTTGACTTGTGTTGACAAATTTAAGTTTTAGGCCTGATTGTGGCACAAGGACTCTGGGACCAGCCCCTTCCCTTGGTGGCTAGGCTGTGATGCTTGGACCAACATCAAATTATTGGATGCATCCATTGCCCATGATATATGGAAGGTCTACATGAAGACACAATTTCTCTTCACATATTTGATATTCACAAAAAGTCTCCATAATGTAGAGATAATCTATCTAAAATCTCGAAGTGTTAATGCTCACAAGAAACATGTTCTTTTGATACTTGGGATTGATACCGTCAGCTAACTAGTGGAGGGTGTGTCACTTGATACACTCTATGAATGTCCCTGACCTACTAGTCTAAGGACTCTTCCATGACTATGGAAACTTGACCACCCTCCACCGACTGGCTAGAGAGGATTGATACTTTACTTACTTTTTGCTTACAAATATAGATCCACTACATAGGGTAATCAATAGTAACTTGCCGTGGAAGAAAACACTATTATACTTATTTTTTATTCTTTCTAGGGTAGTAGTCTGACCCGATCCATTGTGATGGGCAGACTACTGCCCTCACTTGAATGGTGTGTCAGACCTTCGAGAATGCGATTAGTGGGAAACACACACACACACACACACCTCCCCCTTGGGTACCCTTGATTTCTAGGGGTGTGGCTCATTTTGATAACATTTTTGCTACAACATGGTTTGTATCTAACCCAGATATTGGCAAAAAGGCTCTACATTGATGTGAGAAGAACATGGGGGAGAGTATTTGTAAGCATTGGGAATTGTGCACTTGATTTGTTTCATTTTCATCGCGAAGGAAGAACATTCACACTGTACTTATTTATTCCATTTTTTCCAGTAGTGGCGAAGATGGGATCCACATACCCAATTAGGATTTGATAGATTCATTATTTTGAAGATCTTCTCTTTTGATTGAAGAGAGTATTAGTGCTCAACCCACAATAGCTCAAAATTTGGTGACTTAGTAGCTTCCAGACATGATATTAGACTTAATATAGATATATATAAAGAAAAATACAAAGAGCTATGATTACAAGGATAATTATTAGAGTCCTATAGTTGTGTGATGGGAGCCTTTGTACTAAACCGAGATTTGGTGGATGAACTGAGGAATATTCATTACATCATATCTCTCATGGATATGGGCGGTTCAATGGTTGCACGCATGAATTGCATGGGAGGAGGTACACCCATGAAAACCATACCTAATCTACACGTTTCCTCTACCACAAGTTGGTGATACCAGCTCAAAAAATGGCTAGAAGTGGTGGAAAAATGGGAAAAATTTGGAGGAACCATTGGTACCCCAAGAAGAGCCATTAATGCTAGGGAGATAGTGGGATTTGCTGTGACAAGGGATTTCCCCACTTAGCATTCATGCCAATAACATAAGTGAGGTTATAGACATTTTCATTGGATTATATTGCGGTATTAAAGTATAATGAGCATGGGTTATATATTGGACCTTGGATACCAAAACATCCATGAATGGTAATGGAAAGACCTACCCTGAAGATCATGCCTTCACCTGTTTTGTGACCATATACACTTATCATGGTTTGGTACTAGCAATGGGGAGTGGATTGTATTAAATGGCAAGTATAAAAATATTTGGAAAGAGATCTCATGGACATAATTTAGTACTATTATGGAGGAGACACACTCTTAAGTAAATAGCAATTATGGGACATTTATGTTTTGTCAATATGACAAAGAGATGTCGCTCCAAAACGTTCCCATAAATGAATCCTGTGCAAGATTCGATATAACCCGCTAGCATATCATCTTTAGAAGAAGGAAGTACATCTTCTCCTCATTAATGAGATAAAGAAAACTTGGGGGTCATCATCCACCCTTCACACACACACACACACACACACACACACACACACACACACTCACACACACGCATGCATGCACGCGTGCATGCACACACACACACACACGCACAAACTTACATTGATTTTACACACACGTGTATACACATACCTGCTTACTCTCTCTTTCGTAAAGCTCTTGGAAGAGGTGGAGGGACATGTGGGGGGGGGGGGGAGTAGAAAGAGAGAGAACTGCATCTTCATGAGTTGAGAGAGAGAGAGAGAGAGAGAGAGAGAGAGAGAGAGAGAGAGAGAAAATATTTGTTAGCTCTAGAAGGAGTCATTGAGTGATTCCCACCTTATGGTTTGGGGTGCTATTACAAAAGGAAACTTGTCAACATCCATTCATTTCCCCCAACATGACACCATCCATATAGCATTGTTCACACACAGCTGCCACATTGAGCCATGCTAGAGTTAGTGACATAGATCCATAGTGGATCATACGGAAAAGTGGAAACAATAGTGGGGAGTGGATGTGAAAAAACTTGCCAAACATAGAGACTGAAATAAGAGAGCTAGTATGTCTAAAGGCAATGAAGATGTGATTGAACTCAAGATTGAAGATTGGATGGAGTCCCACCGACATGAAGAGCTTAGAGAATCCTATGTTGGTTTATGTGCAAGAAGACTTCTTGTATGCCACCATTGGCAGAAGAAAAGATGACCTCAAATTCATGATTAAACTCTCATGAGTTTAAGATTCTTAGGCAAATGCAAAATGGGCTAGAAAACAAAGATTGCTCCCACATTATGTACTAGGGAAAATTCCAAGCCTTTTGAAACTATAAAAACGAACATCAAAGTAGAAGACAAATGGAATTTTTTCTAGTTGCCTGGTTTTCAAGTCACATAGAGTTCAATTATATGTTTCATCATCCTCTTCTTGTATGTTTGTGAGCCGGTATCTCTGACAATTGGAATGGTATGCTAGTGCCATTCTTGCACCTAATGCCCGGTCATGTATCAAGGAAATGGTACTAATCCATGTATGATGAACCCAAATTTCCTTCCTCAACATTGAAACTACTCCATCTATGATCAACCAAAACTACATATCGTACTAGCAGAAAATCATATGAGAAAACCAAAGTTATGGATAGCAGCACAAAATGCCCACTATAGGAGCCTCTCCCTTGCCAACATGATAGGAAGGTAGGCCGTATTGTTTTTGCAAGCCATTATACCAGCATGCGAGATCAAGTCATACCAGCATATGCCATGCCCAAATTATCACCGTCATTTACTTATTAATTTAGAGATTAAAAGAGAAGCAAAGAGCAAAGATATATAAAAATCCTGATCATGCACCTGCTATTCAAGTCCACTACATAGATTCTTTTGGAACTATCTTATCATTTGGACTATCATGATCACAGCAAAGAGCAAAGATATAAAAAACCTTCATCATGCAAGTACTATTCAAGGTCACTGCATAGAATTGGTATTCAAGAATACTAAGTGTAGCTACAGCATGTTATCATTTCATGAAGACCTAATCAAGTTATCATTTCATGAAAACCCTATAATAGATTACCAAACAAGATAAATTTGCAACTTAGCTTCAGTGCAACAATAGGCCAGTTAAAATTCTGATCTTCCCAATCTGTTTTTACAAACACCATACTTTAGCTATGCCTACGGTAGGCCAAAAAACAAAAATACGGCCATAATAGAACAATGACTTTCCTTAAAGAACAAACTACACCTGCATACTAGCACAAACATATTGTCAAAATCGTATATCAAGTTTGAACATATTACCTCCTACTCCTTCTCCTCTTTGTATCTTTCTTCAGGCTTTTAATGGCTCTACATAACCACTCATCCAGAAACAAATGAGCATTGTTCCTTGGATGTACTTAGTAGCATACCAATTTCTTAATTTCTCTATTGCCTCATTATCCCTTGGATTGTTGATTATTTTCTTATTATTATGCTTATACATTTTATCTTTGTACAATAAGGAAAGAGCATCCATAATGCTCACTTTTTCTCCTGTCTTCATTTGACATAATACAGGCATGTACTTACCAATGCTAGGTACTTTTAGGATCAAAATCACATCAGGTCCACAATCAATTTCTGGAACTGTATGGAAATAAGTAGCAAATGAGCCATTGCATTCAATGGCATTGATCTAATCAAGCAACCTGTACTTAGGGCATACATCTTGTACAAGACAAGTTACCATGGAATCATCAGACTCTACCAAAAGAGTCTTCTCTTTGTAGACATTTGGCACAATCCCACCAAAACCATTGGGCAACATGTCAGCAGGCACCCTATTTCCAAGCCCCGATGATGCACACAATTCATAATCCTCTCCAATCTTGGAGTCAAAAGCTATAGCACCACGTACAAAAATATTTATGCAAAGTTTTGTGTACCACCTATACATTGTTGACTCTGATATCTTTCCAATGCTGTCACAAAGAATCTATACCTCCCTTTGTAAATGGACCAAATTTTTTCCATGTCCAAATGATGTATATAATCAAGCTTGTTTGCATAGGTTTCTATCTATATCTTGCTGTCAAAACCTTTGAAATCCAACACTTTTGAGTAATGTAACTGTTGCTTTATAGACCTTGATTGGAATGCCACTCTCAGCTCAAGAAGAGTTGCACCAGTATGAGAAACCACTATTGCTTGATTTATTGGACACTTTGATAATTCTATGAGAAGGGGATTTAATATAGAACTTTGTGCCTGTCGTGATCTCACTGATGCAAACCTATTAGAGAGATATTTATTTATTTCTTTGCATTCATCGATGGTAATGAACCCATTCGAGCTCATTTATATTTGCAATTCCTCAACCATCTGCCAAAACATTTTGAACACCTCGCTCCAATGCATTTCTTCACTTCCAAGAACAAACGTATTCATGAGCTCTACAGTTTTTTGCCAAATGTAAAAGGAAGCAATAAGCTAGGCCCCTACACAACAAGATAATGCTGCATCATTAGTAATTGGTTTCTCGGTTCCAAACAAGTTTAGCATATGCTTAGCAACTACCAAGACATCACTAGACCCCTAAAGCCTCCCACTGTTGATTCTACATGACCAGTGAGGATAATATGATTCCTCTCCAATCCCCATTCTAAAATGGATCTGGTCTTTCCAAAACCACTGGCACCCAAAATAACTGCCAAATGTGTCATAGGCTGATCAAAAACTCTACAGGCATGATATTCTGATGCTTCAGGTGGTCTATCCAATGCAATCCACAGTAGACTTGGAGGCGATGCAGATCCAAAAGTGCAAAAATATTCTTTCCCATTAAGATACTACATTTTCCAAGATCCATAGTGAGGTATCTTCTTCAAATCAATAGAGATAGAAACCTATGTGAACAAGTTTGTTGATATACATCATTTGGATGTGGAAAAAATTTGGTCCATTTACAAAGGGAGATACAGATTCTTTGTGATAGCATTAGAAAGATATCAGAGTTAGCAATGTATAGGTGGTACACAATTCTTTGTTGACTTTGCCACATTATTATCTACAAGTACTGGTGCGAATTGCAATTATTTAGAAGTGTCAAAGATGATGTTGTGAAACTCTTCCAACAACGAAATGATCCATGCCTAGTTTCATTTGTGATCGATCTTGATCTTGCAATTTACTTTTGGGGTATGTCCATCTTACACTTTTATGATGTGGCTACACTAAGTCTGGTAGAATATGGTATTGGAAGGTTAATGCTTGAAGATTGTGATGGTTCATCCTTCTTCTATAACATAAGGCTTCCATTTAATGAAGATTATGGATATGCATCTGTGAAAATTGATGAGCCCATCGTGCGTAGCACACTGTTGTGTTTTTTGAAGTCAGATAAATTTGAGTTTGAGAAACATCACATAAATAGATTTGTACGTGGTGCTACAGCTTCTGACTCCAAGATTGGAGAGGATTATGAATTGCATGCATCAACCGAGCTTGGAATGGTAGGGCACCTATTGACATCTTGCCCAATGGTTTTGGTGGGATTGTGCCAAATGTTTACAAAGAGAAGACTCTTTTGGTAGAGTTTAATGATCCCATGGTAACTTGTATCGTACAAGATGTATGCCATGAGTACAGGTTGCTTGATTGGATCAATGCCATTTGCTACTTATTTCCATACAACTCCAAAAAATGACTGTGGACCTGATGTGATTTTGATCCTAAAAGTACCTAGCATTGGTAAGTACATGCCTATATTATGTCAAATGAAGACAAGAGAAAAAGTGAGCAATATGGATGCTCTCTCATTGTTGTGCATAGATAAAATATATAAGCATAATAAGAAGAAAAGAATCAGCAATCCAAGGGATGAGGAGGTAGTAGAGAAATTCAGAAATTGGTATGCTATAGGGTACATCCAGCGTGTAGTAACGACTCCAATGGTAGATTTATGTTCTACCATGAAGAAGCTTAATAGTGGTGAATCCACAATGACATGTCCAAACATGAAGCCTTCCACTTGTTAGACCTCTTCATAGGGTTGTGGATAGGAACAATGCTCATTTGTTTCTGGATGAGTGTTTATATAGAGCCATTGAAAGCTTGAAGAAAGATACAAAGTAGAGAAGGAGCAAGAGGTAATATGTTCAAACTTGATATATGATTTTGACAATATGTTTGTGTTGGTATGCAGGTGTAGTTTTTTTAAAAAGGAAAGGCGTCGTTCTATTATGGCCATATTTTTGTTTTTTGGCCTATTGTAGGCATAGCTGAAGTATGGTGTTTATAGAAAATAGATTGGGAAGATCAGAATTTTAACCAGACCTATTGTTGTAATGAAGCTAAGTTGCAAATGTATGTTGTCTGCTAATAATCTGTTACAAGGTTTTCATCAAATGATAACTTGATTAGGTCTTAATGAAATGATAACATGATGTGGCTACACTTAGTATTCTTGAATACCAATTCTATGTAGTGAACTTGAATAGCAGTTGCATGATGAAGGTTTTTGTATATCTTTGCTCTCTACTGTGAGCATGATTGTCCAGATGATAAGTGAATTAATAAGTAAATGATGGTGAGAATCTTATACCTTTCGTTTACTATGGAGGAGACACAATCTTAAGTAAATAGCAATTATAGGGCATTTATGTTTTCTTAATATGACTTAGAGATGTGGCTCCAGAACGTTCCCATAGACGAATTTTGTGCAAGATTCAATATTGATACTACTGAACACATTAACCCGATGTCATATCATCTTTAGAATGAGGAAGTACATCTTCTCCTCATTAATGAGAAAGAAAATATGGGGGTCATGATCCATCTTTGCACACACACACACACACACACACACACAAATATACATTGATTTTATGCACACGTGTATACAAACCTGCTTATTCTCTCTTTTGCAAAACTCTTGGAAGAGGTGGAGGGACATGCAGGGGGGGGGAGAAAGAGAGAGAACTGCATCTTCATGTGAGTTTCGAAAGAGAGAGAGAGAGAGAAAGATAGAGAGAGAGAGAGAGAGAGAGAGAGAGAGAGAGAGAGAGAGAGAGAGAGAAGAGAGCCTCTTTTCTAGCTCTAGGAGTCATTGAGTGATGCCCATGAAACCGGCCTTCAATAAACAAAAGGGCAGTGATCTTCTTCTACTCAGTCATAAACTTCATAAATGGCCACAATGCAAGCTTTAGTCACTTCAATCACTTAGCACAACTTAGAAACAAGCTTCACCAACAACAAAGGTGAGGCTAGAATGCCCCTGCTCAATGAAAATAGTACATAGTACACCCACAGGCCCCAAATGCCTTGGTGCCCCTTACGATATTTATTTAATGCTTTTGAATGGAAATGCTTTACAACAAGGGTTCAACCCTACACTATTCCTCTTTGCAAATCCTCTACTTGTCTTCAAGGCATCTAATCTAAGTGCACCACTGGAATTCCCACTGGCAAGGCATAGTCAAGCATTCACTTCTGATTTGACACAACTTAGAGGCATTCAGGCATCCAAAGCACTGGCAAACTGAGCTCAAGGTAGCCTCAAGGCTATCACATGCATCCACACTGTCCTTAGGCCTTCCACAAGATCACCCTTGCCTTTGGGTGCTTGCTAGAACTTATAGGAGTCCTGAAAGGACTGCACACAACATGCATGCACTACAAAAAGCTGAAAAGCAAGAAGAATAAGGAAAAACAGAACCTGGAACCAACTTCCCACTGTTTGTGGTAGAGGGGTGAGCTCCTTCCTCGTACCTATCCTCTGTCTAGGCTCCCCGTAGGGTGCAAGTGTCTTCCAGCAATCAGAGAAGAGAGAAATGAAGGTAGAGAGTGGAGGGTGACCAAGAAAGAGCTGTAGAGGAAAGATGGTTCACAGATCTGCCCCAAAATGATTGCATCGGGATCTATGCCTGAGTCCTAAGAGAGGGTGCCAAAAGTAGCAGGGAAAGTTCCTCCTGCAGCCCCACTACTCCAGAATAGCTCCAAAGGCCACCATGTAGCTAGAAACATGTGCACAAAGGTCCAGCATAGCAAAAGACAACCCCGGGCACCTAATGGAGGTAGCTGAACACGTATGTACGAATTTCGTACAGTTGTATGGACAATCGTATAGTTCGTATAAAATTTTTCTAAAAGTTTAGAAATGACTTTTAGCACTTCCTAGAAGTGTGTACTAGTTGGAACAGTGAAAACCGACTTAAAATAGCTTAAAATGGTTGAAAAAGTCTTGAAACAGCTCAAACAGCTCCAAAATTACACAACTGAAAACATCCAACACCTCCGAGAGAGTGAGGGGAGAGAGATGGAAGGTGGGGGAAGGGCATGTATCACATGCATAACAAATGGCACCTCCTCCTTTCCATTTGCCCCTTTATTAAAGTCCTAACCCCCATACCAAGGACAATGTTGGTTGTCCTTGGGCCCAACTTTTAGACCCCTCTTTTAAAGCCTTTGCCTTGCCCCTAAGACCTAGTGGTGCACCTAGACTTTGCCCTTAGGAACTTCTAGGAAGTGTACACTTCCTCTAGCTAGTCCCTCATGGCTAAACCATTACAACACTCAACCATCGTTAACCCTGGGTTAAGCATAGGTTGAGTTACAAAGATACTTTACATCACTTTTCATGTCCTCATGACATACCCTCGTCTTAAAATAGCAAACTACCTAGGCTACTGCTGAAAAAGTACAAATAGGCAGAAATAGCCCATACCAGAATATACATCATCTCTGTAAGGTACAACCTGCAATGATAATATAGGCTAGGAGAGCTCGAGAGTCCATCCATACATCAATGCATCCTCTATGTCAAGTGTCATGAACACCCATCATGGAGACCTCATGGTAGAAATATTGTCAGCAAGTAGCATCTCGGGTGAGACAATCGGTGCCACCAAGCGATGTTGAGATATATGAGTAGTCTAAATCAAGGAAGGGGAGGTGCTACCCTCCTCTTGAGCACCAGGCAATGCTTCAGATCTCTGCTTTGCTGAACCTGTAGGAGCCTGTACCATACTCTTAAGTTCAAGTATATGTGTTTGGCAACTCGCAATCATTTCATTCAAACGCCTCTACAAAATTTGTTGTTTGAATTCATAGAAAGCACCGAGTAGTTTACATTGGTATCAGAGCTTAAGAAGTGGTCCTATACTCTGTGCTTTCTCTTGTTGAGTCTCTCCTTCATTGACTCATCTTGTCATCATGGCAGCCAATGGACTTGACCCTCCTCCTAACCTGCATGAGTTGAGTGCTCTCTTGTCAAACATCACTCAATAGGTTCAAGTGCTAGAAAGCAACCAAGCAAAAACTCATGACATAAGTGTTGACATATCGAGCTCCACTTGTGATATGCCAAGGTGACCGTTGTGCATTTATGTCATCGACTTGTTAGTTGTAGATGCGATTGGTACACTGCCCATGAATAATAGTTGGATGATAGCTATCCTTATGTACTCTAGTTCGTGGCTCAGTTAGTATTCCACCTTAGTTAGTTGAGTTTGGTTTGAGACCCACATATAGGGTTCTTCTATTTCTTTGTACTAGAGTTCTTTTGGCTTTCACAACTAAGAAGAGCAAAACTGTTTTCAGCTTCCACCTTTGTGTGTATTCCCCCATTGTGCATGTGAGAAAGCCGCAAGTGAGACTCCTTCCTTCTCTCCCACTATCTTCACATGGTATCAGAGGCTGGTTCGTGGTAACGAGCTCAAGAAAGCAAACCAAGTTCACAGTGTCCTGGTAAGAGGACCAGTGTTGCTTTCCTTTTTCGAGTTTGGGAGAAAATCTCTGCATGTAGCACAGCCGGAAGTGCAAGAGTGCACTGTCTCATATTGAGATGCCCATCGCAGTGTGGTGAGAGGGCAATATATTTTTCTAATTTGAGGCCATTTTGGGGCCCACCGTTTTGAAGGTGGAAGTTCTTTGCAGGCACTTAGAAAAAGGCCCCGTTTTTGCTGTGCGACCACTGCTCTGCAGGTGGGTGAAAAGTTGCTGTAGAAATTGCATCGTATGCCTATGTACAGAGATATTGGGAGTTGTAGAATCATCCTTGTTGCCTGTTGATGCAAAATCGTCACTAGGAAGTGACTGTGTGGTCAAATACCACTTTTGTTAGTTTTGCAGATCTGTCCGTGTGAGGCAAAAGCTGTGTTTTTTGCAGTGACATAATAGTTTGTAGTGTTCTGTAATGGTGTCTGATTCTCTTTCATAGATTGTCACTGAAAAGCTTGACAAGAACAACTTCCAGGCATGGAAGTTTAGTATGATGAATTTCCTTATGAGAAAAGGCTATTGGGAGTTCATTACAGGAAATGAAGAAGAACCAGTTCTTCCTAATGTTCCCAATCAACAGGAAATGCACGCATTTAAAGGATGGCATGAGAGAGCCAGAAAAGTTATGTACTGGCTTTCTATCAGTATTTCAAATTCTATGATTGTGCATATTCAGGATGCAAGTACGCCAAAGGAGGCATGGGATACTTTGGCAAAAATGTACAACACAAATACGCAAGCTAGGAAAATGTAGCTCAAGCAGGAGTTGCACAATGTGCAGAGAGAAAATATGAGCATCAATGACTACCTCATGAAGGTGAAGAAAATTGCAGATGCACTTGCTTCCATTGGGTCGCCAGTGGAAGATGATGATCTAGTTTCTATGACCTTGAATGGTCTAGAAAAGGATTATGCACAGTTCCGGACATCCATTGCCGTCCGTGAAAAATGTCCTGATTTTGAGGAGTTGTTTGCTCTTCTAATTTCTAAAGAGCAGAGGAATGGTGGTGCATCTTCTTCAGGAGGAACTTCTTAAGATACTGTGTTCTACTCAAATACTGGAAGAGGTAGAGGTAGAGGTAGAGGAGGCCGATCTGGAGGCCATGGTAGAAATCAAAATATGCAGCAAACTCAAGAAAACTAGTCCTCTGGAGGAGGACGTGGTAACTCTAGAGGCAGGGGGAGCCAAAGAGGTCGTGGTGGATGGTAGAGAGGTCAAAATGCAAATAGCAATGTTGAATGCTACTACTGTGGTAAAATGGGTCATATGGCTAAAGATTGCGACAAAAAGTAGAATAACATCATGAATGGAAAATTGTAGCAAGGAAATTATGCATCTTCTAGTAGATAGGGTGATGACAGAAATGAGCATTTGTTTATAATGCAGCACATGACCAATTCTGTGACAAGTGTAAAAGAAAGCAATGATGTGTGGTATCTTGACTCAGGTGCATCAAACCACATGACAGGTCATGCAGAATGGATGCAGGATGCAAGGAAACTGGAAAGACTAGGATTTGTGGAGACTGGTGATGATATTGCACATCCTATTGTGCAGATTGGTAAAATTCCTTTGTCTATGTAAGATGGGAAAAAGAAATACCTGTCTGATGTATTTCATGTCCCGAATATCACCAAGAACCTGGTTTTTGTTGGTCAAATGGCTGAGCAGGGCTTGCACGTCAGATTTAATCCTCATGGATGCTTTGTTGAGGATATGAAAAATAACGGTCGCTTGATAGCAAAAGGAAAGAAGGGCAAGATGTTTACATTGGATGCAGAC
Source organism: Dipteris shenzhenensis (assembly GCF_047967505.1). Lineage (NCBI taxonomy): Eukaryota > Viridiplantae > Streptophyta > Polypodiopsida > Gleicheniales > Dipteridaceae > Dipteris > Dipteris shenzhenensis. The sequence goes on from NC_141609.1 coordinate 13,115,615, forward strand.
ATGCTTGAATTGAGTGCAGCAATGTTTGCACATGGGACCGGTGTAGTTGCGGATATTGATATATGGCATAAACGCATTGCCCAAAATATTATTGCAGGATTGCCTAAATTCAAGGTTGCAAGAATGCATAATTATAAGGTATGTGAATCCTGTCAATTTGGAAAACAGGCAAGGAAACCATTTCCTAGACATGTTCAAGAGAGTAAGAAGCTATTGGAATTAATCCACTCTGATGTGTGGACTACTAAAGTTGCATCTATTCGAGGCTGTCATTATTTTGTCACTTTTATTGATGACTACAGTAGAAAAGTTTGGGTGTATTTTATGAAAAATAAAAGTGAAGTGTTTGGGCATTTCAAAGCTTTTAAAGCTATGGTTGAAAAAGAAACAGGCCTGCAAATAAACTGCTTAAGGTCAGATGGAGGGGGAGAGTACCTCTCAAATGAGTTTGCAAGGTTCCTGTAGGAGCATGGCATAAAGCAACAATATTCATGCAGTCATACCCCACAACAAAATGGACTTGCAGAAAGGAAAAACATGCATACTGGAGAGGTATCTCGGGCCATGCTAAATGAAAAAGACCTACCAGATTATTATTGGGCTGAAGCAATTGCTACAGTAGTTTACATAATCAACAGGACTCCCACTGCAGCAATACATGGCATGATGCTAGAGGAGATGTATACTGGTAGGAAACCAGATATTTCTCATTTGAAAATTTTTGGTTGCATTGCCTATGTTCATGTGCCAGATGAGTTGAGGTCCAAGCTAGATCCAAAAGCTGAGAAGTGCATCTTTATTGGTTATTCTCTGTAGCAGAAAGGGTATAGATGCTATAACCCTTCTACTTGTAAGTTTACAGTGAGCAAAGATGTTGTTTTTGATGAGATGAGCAGCTGGTATAAACCAGTAAATATGATTGATGATGTAGATGCACAAAATGGTAATGCTGCACAGATCTAAAAGTGCGGGCTGCTTTCTTTGAAGGAGGCTGGCTGGCTGACTTTTGCTCGTTTGGCGTGTCCTTTGCTATCTCCTTACCCTTTTGTTCCTTGGAAGAGGTTCCCTGGGTCTTCCACTTGTTGTTGCTGCCGTTCCGCTTATTGGAGAAAGACTGTTTCTTCTCCACCTTCAAGGCAATGTTCATGGTGTCTTCAAGAGAAGTAGGAGTGGCAATGTCCACCTCATGCTAAATGACATATCGTAGGCCAGCAAAGAAGTTCCTTTGTTGCTCTTTTTCATCCTTCCTACTGAATGCTTGAACTTTTAACAAAGTATCCCAAAAATGATCAACATACTCACTGACTTTCTCTTCTTGGCATTGGCGGAGGATATCCCACTGCACCATTGTATCTCTCTTAAACTCCTTAGGTAGGAAGTGCCTCATCAAGTTTTTCTTGAAGCACTTCTAGGTGTGGGCTTGCTATCCAGTGTTGACCATAGCTGCCTACCAGAGAGAAGCACGATCTTGCATGTGCAGGATAGCAAACCGGATCTTTGCCTTGTCTTCGTACTCGTCCCCCTCAAACAAATACTCAAGGTCTCGGATCGAGGCCAGCAAGACCTCGAGCTTGTTGTCCTCTCCCTTGTACTTGGTAAACTTGAAGAGCTTATCTCCAAGAGGTACCTTATGCTTTTCATACCTTCATCTCCGTGGATGTCTCGAAGGAGATGGTGGACTCCGATGACGCCGTCTACCTCGAGGAGGGGAAGAAGAGGATGATCTTCCCTCCTTGTTGGAGTTGGTGTTGTCCGCACGGCCTCTTCCTTGGGATTGGGGCCTTATTGTGAAGATAGTGGGAGAGAAGGAAGGAGTCTCACTTGCGGCTTTCTGTTAGGGGCAAAAGCAGCAACAGTAAAGAGGAGCTAGGGGGGGAGTCCTTAGATCATTAGTCCTTAGATTATTATTAATACGTTGTATCTAGTTTATTAATGAGATATGAAAAGACGGAAGTTCTAGGGGCAGGCGGAGAACTGAATAGGCACGGCAACCGTGAAGGAGTTATGTGTGCCGGTTAGATAAGAGAGAAGAGAGCGATCATTCAGAGAGATCAATTGAGGCTCATTGATGAGGATCGGAGCAAGGATCAGTGCTATGTATCAGAGAGTACGGTGTTGTACTGCTCGGAGAAATGTTATACAGAGATTCTATTGCATCTGCCTTATTGTTTTATCATGAATGATTCTATCGATCACTGTTCTACTCTATGAATTTTCATACGCAGTTCTGAAGTACGATTACGCATGTAAATCTGTCGCAGTAGTGCGTTTCGAGTTAGTCTTCAGAGTAGAGAGGGCTAACACTTTGGCGACCACGGAAGATTTCCATGTTCGTCGCGGTGGATTCCCCCGGAGAGGTTGGATGCTCCCCATCTGTAACACTCTGATTCCTCGGTGCGAGGCCTAGCGTATGAATGACGCTGGGAGTGAGCCAGGGGGAACATCGCGCTCTCCGGAACGGCCTCGGGAGCCTGCAACTCCAGTATCGGCACGTACAACCCACGAGGAACGGCATGACAGATATGTGGCTCAACGTGATCTTCTCTTCGGCTTCTTCACGGATAGTGAGAGTAGTAGCCGCTCTGACACACCTCCGCTGATCCCAGGAGAGGAAGGTCCAGTCGTTTCCGGTGTTCAGGAGGAAGGCGAATCCTCCGGACGCAGTAGCCCGTTCGATTTAACAGGTACTCCTCCGGAAGACGAAGCGTCACCGTTGCGGAATTCCCCACCACCGAGTCCCAGGAGACGGGAGGGTGGTGTGCCTGCAGGAAGCGGAGCCCCAGGTCCGTCACCAGATCCCGGTAGGGGAGGTGGAGGCGGTGGAGGCGGAGGCGGAGGCGGGGGTGGAGTTCCGGCGGTAAGCAGCGCGGCTATTCCACCACTGGTATCCAGGATGACGGTGAAGTACCCCAAGTTTTCGGGACGGGACAAGGAGGATGCGGATGCACATATACTGTCATTTGAGATGGCATGGATGGTGAATACGGCTCCACCAGTGCAGGCGACAGATCTTATGAAGATGGCGACTTTCATCCCGACACTGCAGAAGCAGGCGGCAGTATGGATCGCGCAATATGGAGCTACCCATTTTGCCACGTTTGATCTACTGCGGGATGCCTTTTTGCTCCGGTTTCGGGAGGACAAGACCCGTGTTCATGTCCTGGCCAAACTGGGGAAACTGGAACAGAAGAACCAAGAAGTGGAGGCGTATGCGGCCAGGTTTCGGTCGTTGATCCGCCGCCTCGATGCAGCAACTACTCCAGCAGTCCCCATCCAAAATGCTTACTTCATGGAGGGGCTGAATAAAGGATTGAAAAGGTCCCTGGCATCGTTGGATCTGGAAGCTCTTTCATTGGAAGAAGTCGTCCAAGCAGCGGTGAGGGCGGAACAAGTCCTGTTTACTTCCAAGGGAAGGAAAGGAAAAGTGAAGTATGAGGAGGCTGAGGGAGACTCCGATACTGATACTGAGGAGGAGTCGGATCAGTCGGATGAGGAGGAGGACAAACGTTCCATGAGGCGGAAGGCTGGAAAAGCGGCAGGGAAGTTATTTCCGGAAGGATCTGCTGCCGGAGCCAAAAGTCGGGATAGTGGAATAGGGTCCTCTTCAAAAGTTCGCAAGGATACTTGGTGTAATCGGTGCCGGAATGCAGGACACTTAGCAGAGGAATGCGGTTTGAATGAGCGGTGGTGTGCGATTTGCCAAACAGCGACGCATACCACGGAGATCTGCCGCTATAACGCACGAATAGCCCCGACACCAGCGGTGGCGGCGGTAGTTGCGGCACCAGCCGCGGTACCAGCCGCACCGGCGAAAAGACCTTGGCGGCCGAGAACGGCTGGAACAGGTGCAGATGAACCAGCAGGGGAATGGACGTTCCTATGTTTTTATTGCAATCAACCCGGACATCGAAAGGTAGATTGCGAATTATTCAAGCGCCACAAGGCGGAAAGGGAGGCAACCCGGGGATCCGGAGAAGGCAAGTCCGCACCAGCAGTGAACGCGGTTCTGATTATCGAATGCGATGATGACAGTCCGCAACAGGATAGCAAGGAGCCTAGTCCGCAGTCCGAAGAAGTACCGGAAGTACCGGCGGGTGTCTCTGTTGAAGGCAAAGTGGGAGGAAGTGCGAGCGGAGATGTGCTCGTGGTCACACGATCCCAGGAAAAGGTGCGGGACTACAAGGCCCCGCAAGAGAAGGGGCGACCCCCGGCGTTGGATTGGCAGGCACAACAACAGGTGCGGTCGACGGTCGGTGAATGGGTCCAGAAAACCCCAACGGTGTTACCTAGGCCTAGCGCGGAAAAGGCAGTCTCGGTGACGGAGAATGGTGCGACGGTGGCAAGGCGCCTGCAAGGAGACCAGCCAGAAGCGACTTGTCTACCTACCAGTCAGAAGGACAGCCTGATGACCGGCAAGGAGGGTGTTGAACCATATGATTTATGGCAAGATTTGCGGAAACAGCAAATACACATGACAATGGAGCAATTGTTAGCATTGGTACCCAACTTCCGGAATTCTCTCATCAAACAATTGACGGAACCAGTCAGGGCGATGGAGTCGGAGATGGAAGCGGTAACAATGGAAGTGTCGCCTGACGGATCTGCAAAGCCTGAAGCGGAAGAACAGCCTCCTGTTTTTGATGAAGCGGTCCCGGTAATTTTCGTAACGCTGGAGAACAGCCGTGTGGGAGGGGTGTTGCTGGACGGAGGGTCTGGGGTCAACATCCTGTCCGAACAAATGCTGGTGCCGTTGGGTATCACAAAATGGGAATCCGCACCCTTCGCCGTTCGGATGGCGGACCAACGGAGAGTGCAGCCGTTAGGTTTGCTCCGTGGATTGAAAATGGAGGTTTGCGGCGTAAAGTTCGAAATCGCTGCGGTGATTCTCCGGATGGAGGATATTAGCGGGTCATACCCGTTATTGCTCGGAAGACCGTGGTTGCGGCAGGCCCGTGTGAAACAAGACTGGCAATCCGACCGCATCACCATTCGGAAAGGAAAAAAGAAGCTGAAGCTCTCGGTACATAACAAACAAGGGCTGAGGACGCCATTCCGACCGACGATGGCGGAAGGTATCCATATGATGGACGGAATGGGGGTCGAAGAGGAGGATGGCTACTTCAGTAGGAATACGGAGCTGGTAAGCTTGTTCGAGGTAGATGTGGTTGCCGTTTTAAAGCAATATCAGCATCAGCTTCCCTCGGCTACGCAGCAGTCATCCAGTTCCACGGAAGAACCAGTCGAAGGGAGTCTACCGGAAGGCACAGGAGACATGCCGGACGAAGCGGGAGTGGCGGAGGCGGAAAGAGTTTTCGAGCAGGAACTCCGTCGCTCGCGGAGGGTCAAAGAAGACGAGCTGCTGGATCTTAACCTCGGAACGGAGGGGGAGCCAAAGAACGTCCGTGTCAGTGCAAAGCTCGATAAAGGGTTTCGGGGAAAATTGGAGACATTGCTGAAATCCTTCAAAGACGTGTTCGCCTGGGACTACACAGATTTGCTCGGCATCGATCCCAAATTCTATCAGCACAGGATCAATCTGCAGAAGGATGCGATACCGGTTCGGCAACAACGGTATAGAATGAATCCGCACTATGCCCAGAGGGTGAAGGAGGAGCTGGACAGGTTGCTAAAGGTCGGGTTTATCTGTCCGGTTGACCGTGCAACGTGGCTTTCGCCAATCGTGATTGTTCCGAAAAAGAATTTGAAGTTGCGAGTCTGTGTTGACTACAGAAAGCTTAACGCGGCGACAATCACGGATCCGTTTCCATTGCCGTTTAATGATACTATGCTGGATACAGTGGCAGGTCACGAGATGTATTCTTTTCTGGATGGCTTCAGTGGGTATAACCAGGTGCAGATGGCACCAGAAGATCGAGAGAAAACAGCCTTCATCACGGAGTGGGGAGCATTTGTTTTCCTGGTGATGGCATTTGGGCTAAAGAATGCTCCGGCAACATTTCAACGCATGGTCCAAGAGATATTTCATGATTATTTACTAATCTTTATGCAGGTATTTCTGGACGATTTCAGTGTTTTTGGGAGTCGCGAGCAGCACCTTGAGCATCTGAAGAAATGCTTAACCCGGTGTAGGGAGGCACGGTTGTGTCTGAACCCTATGAAATGTGCATTCGCCGTGGGCAGCGGTATGCTGCTAGGTTGCATTGTCTCGGCGGAAGGCATTGCGGTGGATCCGGCGAAGGTCGAAGCGATTCGGCAGGCAAAGGTTCCTGGCAACGGTAAGCAGCTCGGGAGATTCCTAGGGCAGGTTAAATGGCACAGCCGCATGCTGCGGTATCTGGCGGATGTGGCGACACCACTGTATGACCAACTCAACAAAGTACCGTTAGTCTGGTCTTCTGCTTGTGACTTAGCTTTTCGACGGCTCAAACTGATGTTGGCGACAGCACCGGTGGTTCAGCCGCCAGATTGGACGAAGATGTTTCATGTCTTCGTGGATGCCTCGGACGTGGCTATTGGTAGTGTCCTCATGCAGGAAGCGACAAGCAAGTGGTTCCGACCGGTGTATTACGCAAGTCGCAGGTTGTCAAAAGCCGAACGGAATTACTCTACTACGGAGCGGGAAGCATTGGGGATGATTTATTCCGTAACCAAGTTTCGTCACTACCTGTTGGGGAATCGGTTCACGTTTCATGTGGATCATTCCGCCTTGTTGTATTTGGTACACAAGCCCGAGCTCACTGGCAAGTTGGCCCGGTGGATGCTGCTTTTACAGGAGTTCGACTTCACGGTGGTCCATCGACCAGGAAGTACACATGCCGTAGCGGATTACCTTTCGCGGTTGGAATCTGGCGAAGACCCGATGGGTGTGGAAGACGATTTTCCGGATGCCCAGCTGTTCGAACTGGAGGCGGTGGTACCGGTAGCTCCAAAGACGTGGTACGATGACATGTTTCACTTTGTCGACACGGGCCAGATGCGCGACGGAATGTCGCGAGACCAACGGAAACGGCTCGCGCTCAAGAGCAGAGACTTCCGGATCATTGCTGACCAATTGTATAAAAAGGGGCTGGATGGTGTGTTGCGACGGTGTGTGTACCCACATGAGCAGGAGGTCATCCTGGAAGAGGCTCACCAAGGAATCAGCGGTGGACACTTCGCAGGAGAAGTAACCGGACGGAAGGTACTCCAAGGAGGTCTGTGGTGGCCAACATTAATGGGGGATGCGCATAGGTTCGTCAAAAGATGCGATGTGTGCCAGAGGTTGGGCCAGCCATCAGGTCGGGACCGGATGCCGCACAATCCCATACTGGCCCTCGAACCGTTCATGAAGTGGGGGCTGGACTTTGTAGGTCCGTTTTCGCTGCCGGCGCGGAGGACAGGTAACCGGTATATCCTGGTGGCAACGGATTACTGTACCAAATGGGTGGAGGCCAGAGCACTGAAGGATAATTCGGCAAAGGCTGTGGCCAGATTCCTTTATGAAGCCATTATGACACGGTACGGATGTCCGGTTGAGCTCGTCACGGATCAAGGTGGGCATTTTCTTAATGCGGTGTTACGGGAACTGGTTACCCGGCACCTAATCATTCATAAGAAGTCCACAGTGTATTACCCTCAGGCAAACGGACAGGCAGAGTCCTCGAATAAGGTGTTGCTAGTCATTCTGAAAAAGCTGGTCAATGAAAATCGGACAGATTGGGATGAAAAACTTTACTCCGCATTATGGGCGTTCCGGACTTCCTATAAGGTTGCGACGGGGTTCACGCCATTCAAGTTGGTTTACGGAGTTGAAGCAGTGGTCCCCATGGAATTCCTAGTACCGAGTCTGCGGATTGCAGCGGCAGAGAAATTGGGCTGGGACGAGTCCGTAGACCGGAGGATTGAACAGCTGGATCGGCTGGGTGAGGAGCGGTTCTACAGTGCGTATCTTGCACAGGTAGTCCAGGACAGACGGAAGGTCTGGGTGGACCGTCATTCAAAGAAAAAGACCTTCAAATGGAGAGATGCCGTGATATTGTTTAATACTCGGATGGGTCCGCATCCGGGTAAGCTGAAGTTACGGTGGGGAGGTCCGTATTGGGTGGTGGAGCGTTATGGTGACGGCACGTTCCGATTAGGAACACTACAGGGGGAGCTGTTGCAGAAGCCGGTAAATGGATTTCGTCTCCGACCATATACAGGGCCCATGCCACCTTACCCATTTCCGGAGAAACCACCTGTGAAGATCATTTCAAATGCATTTGTAGCCATTTCGGTGGAGAAACCGATGATGGGGGCTATTAATACGCACGTGTGGTCTCACTCACTTTATTCCGAGAAACGGTGGGAGCAAAGCTTCGTGTTGCGGGGCGCGGACGCCGCCATGCAATCTACTGAATCTTCGAAGTGGGGCTTTTATCAGAATGATGGGACACTTGATCGTTGCATGCAAACAAGGAGTTCACCAGGGCATCCAAAAGGCACTTTGGAAGCAAAAGGGGGCTTATTTCCAACTCTTTGTTTTCCAGAACTCTTCTCCCTTGCATCCCAGCTTTTCGCCGCTATGGTGGTCTTCCATCTGATCAATCCGTTACCTGTTGGGGATGAGACTGTGCAGTCTTGGCTGACACGAGCTCGTCTGGTGGAGTTCGCGGGTTTGCCATGGGCTACGACACCAGTTCATCCATTGGCGCAAGATATCTTGGCGCAGCTTGCACGCGGGCGCAAGGTCGTGGTGTATGGCAAAACTTTCACCTTATGCAAGGAGCTGGTAGCGGCCCGTTTGCACTTGCCGGTGGATGGCCCCTGCAAAGTCACGAAGCTTACCAGCAGTGCCATGGAGGCAGCTCTCGGCGCAGGTTGCAAGGGGGAGTATAATATGAAGAAGCTGGATGCTTCGACGAAGATATGCTACAAGTTTATTGCAGAGGCACTCTGGCAGAAGGTGAAAGCAGAGTTACTGGGACAGACCCAGTTTACCTATTTCCAGAGGGCGGAGCAAGGGAAACCGGTTCCCTGGGCGAAGCTGCTGGCGGACAGAATTCTGGAGGTGGCCAAGAAGCTCTTGAAGCCCACGGCAACATCCCGGATGGGGCAGGTCTTATTCTTTTTGTTCGGACCAGATGCGGAACCGGTCATCCCAGGATCGTATGTGGAGGTGGAGGAGTCCACAGACGAGGGTTCGGACAAGGAGTCCAAGGAGGTGGAACCAGCGCGATCAACAACGGAGGGAGTTCTGACGCTGATGCCAAGGTACCAGGTGACTCCGGTAGTACCTGCGGTGGAGGTTCCGGCGGTAGTACCTGCGGTGGTGGTTCCGGCCGAAGTTCCACAGGGCAGCCAGCGGAGTAGGCCAGCGGTCTCAGCAACATCGAGCCGCATGGCCAGTTTATTGAAACGAAAGTTGGCTCTCGCGCCGGAAGGAGGCATGTTGAAGAAAACCCGCCCGGAAGCGGAGGCCTTGCAAGGGGAAAGCTCAGTCCACACTCGGGAGGACAGTTCGGGGAGACAGGCCGGTCAGGAGGAAGCCCGTGTAGTCCCAAGGGGGAGTGGTGAGCTGCAGCTATCTCCGCCGGTGGAGACCTATGATCTGGTCACGGCACGACGGTTGGCGGAGCGCTTGCTCCAATGTTTTCAGAAGGGGCAGCTGGAGGAGAATGAGGCGAGGTTGCGCCAGGAAAATGCCAGGCTGCTCGAACGCAATCAACAGCTGCAGGAGCAGTTGGTACGACTCCAACAGGTGGATGCACGGCGACAGCAGGATATGGAGGAAGCAAGGACGGCGATTGTCGCCCAAACTCAAGAACACCTGCGGCTGACGGAACAATTGACGGAGAAGGCTACAACTGCGACCGCCAGGGTGCAGTTGTTGGAAGCGGAAGTGATGGCGTACCGGCAACCCTCTAGCTCTACACGCATGCTGGACGAGGCACTTTTGTTGGATTTATCGGAAGCCTTCGTCGCAGAGATGCAGGGTATTTTTCTTGATCATCAACATCAATTGCGCGTAGAGCTGGAGCGGGCTTGCAGGCCTCTCGACTGACGGTTGGCCCGGAGGGATGAGGATGATCCGGCGGGAGGGGGCGCAGGAACAGCTTTTTTACCACCAGCACCGGTGACGGAAACTGCGGCACAACTGGAGGGTGGAAGTTCTACATCGGCAAATAATCTCGGGAAGCAGACAGCGGCGGGACCGGTGGATTCTGCCGAAGGCTATGTCAAACAGATCGCCGAGCTGGAAGAAGCCCTCCGAAGAGCGAAGGCCAGAGGAAAAAGACCCGAGACCGCGATGATGCCACGACCCCGAGCAGACGCAGCAGCCGCTTTTGTGGCAGCTTTTTCGGAGCCAGCGGACGGGGAATCCTTGGACGCCAGGCACTTTTTGCAGCTGAAAGAACACGTCGCGGTGGTGCAACAGCAGTGTGACGATGCAAGATCTCAGCTGTTGGCACTCAAGCTCGCCCGGAAAGAAGAGCACCAGCAACATGAAGTTGAGGTGAAGAGCCTTATGGCCGATTTGCTGCAGCTCCGAGCTACTACGCCAGACCCCTCAACAGGTGCCCAAACCAAGGAATTGGGGCGGGTAATGAAACGACTGGATAGTGTGGCGAAGAAAGCAGATCGCACTATGCGGGTAACCGATCTCGAACTCGCTTTATCTGAAAAGACCCGACTGCATGCAGAGGAGCTACAACAGCTGCGGAGAACGAGTCATGTTGAGAGAGCAGCTATGTTGGTTGACCTGCGGACGGCATGCCGCTATATTCATCGGATGGCGGCAGTAGCTCAGCAGGCGGGGGCGGCGGCACCACCTTTCTATGGACAGCTCCAAATTTTTGTGGATGCCCATGCTCTCAACCCGCAGTAGCTACCTTTACTTCGACCGGCGCAAGCGGCTCCGGCAGTACCAGTACCGGCACCGGCGGCTCCAGCAGTTCCAGCAGTTCCGGTGGCCGCGGCAGCAGCGGCGGCGGCGGACGATGACGGTGGCGACGTCGAGGATGAACCGTAGCGGAGAACCGGTGGGTTCGGATGCGGATCCAGAATCCGATTCCCCGGGAGTGCCAAGTGTTAGGGGCAAAAGCAGCAACAGTAAAGAGGAGCTAGGGGGGGAGTCCTTAGATCATTAGTCCTTAGATTATTATTAATACGTTGTATCTAGTTTATTAATGAGATATGAAAAGACGGAAGTTCTAGGGGCAGGCGGAGAACTGAATAGGCACGGCAACCGTGAAGGAGTTATGTGTGCCGGTTAGATAAGAGAGAAGAGAGCGATCATTCAGAGAGATCAATTGAGGCTCATTGATGAGGATCGGAGCAAGGATCAGTGCTATGTATCAGAGAGTACGGTGTTGACTGCTCGGAGAAATGTTATACAGAGATTCTATTGCATCTGCCTTATTGTTTTATCATGAATGATTCTGTCGATCACTGTTCTACTCTATGAATTTTCATACGCAGTTCTGAAGTACGATTACGCATGTAAATCTGTCGCAGTAGTGCGTTTCGAGTTAGTCTTCAGAGTAGAGAGGGCTAACACTTTCTCACATACACAATGGGGGAATACACACAAAGGTGGAGGCTGAAAACAGTTTTCCTCTTCTTAGTTGTGAAAGCCAAAAGAACTCTAGTACAAAGAAATAGAAGAACCCTATATGTGGGTCTCAAACCAAACTCAGCTAACTAAGGTGGCATACTAACTGAGCCACGAACTAGAGTACATAAAGATAGCTGTCATCCATCATGGGCGGTGTACCAACCGCATCTGCAACTAACAAGTCGGTGACATAAATGCACAACGGTCACCCTGGCATATCATGAGTGGAGCTCGATATCTCAACACTCCCCCTCAAGCTCAATCCCAATTCCTGCACACCAAGCAGGTCTCTGACTTGCGTAGCTTCTGTGCGCCCAATGCCTTCGTGAATATGTCAGCTACCTGTGATCCTCTGTGCTGACATAAACTAAATCAATAAGACCTAGTAAAACCTTCTCCCCCACATAGTGATAATGCACCTCAATGTGCTTTGTTCTAGCATGATAGACTGGGTTATTTGCCAAGTGTATACTGCTCATGTTGTCACAATAAATGACAACTGGCCCATCTCTAGACTGATGCATATCATAAAGTAGCTTATGCAACCAAGCTACCTCACATGCAACCATTGCTGCACCCCTGTACTCAGCCTCTGTGCTCGACAAGGCAACTGTAGGCTGTTTCTTGTTGCTCCAAGTGACTGCAGCACTCCCAAAAGAGAACACATATCCACTGGTAGATCGTCTATCAGAAATACTACCAGCTCAATCAGCATCAGTGTATCCATGCAACTGTATCTAAACCCCATCCTCATAAAATAGTCCATATTGCAATGTGACACAAGATCCTATCCTATCTTGTCAGACCATGCTCTAGGTGCTTGCTTCAAGCCATACAAGGCTTTCTTCAACCTGCAAACAAACTCAGGATGAACAGCATGAACATAACCTGGTGGCTGCTCCATAAACACCCTTCTTGCAAATCACCATGCAAGAAGGTATTCTTTACATCCATTTGATGTAAAGACCATCCCTTTGATGCAGCCATAGCAATGACTACTCTTACAGTTGCCATCCTTGTAACTAGACTGAATGTTTCTTCATAATCAATGCCATATGTCTGTGCATACCCCTTGACTACTAATCTTGCCTTGTATCTGTTCACAGAACCATCTGCATTGTGCTTCACCTTATAAACCCACTTACAACCAATTGCATTCTTGTCTTTAGGCAGAGGCACCAATTCCCATGTAGCATTTGCTTCCAAGGCATCCATTTCTTCATCCATGGCTTTCTCCCATTTTTCTTTTCCCATGGCTTGCTCAAAAGAAGTGGGTTCTGGTTCCTGTATCACTTTGACCATATATGCATAGTGAATGGCTGTAAATCCATCATATTTCAGCCTATCCACAGGGTATCTAGCTCTAGTAGACCTGCACAAAATAGGCTCACTTCCAGGTGCTCTCAAAACATCCCTGGTCTTCCTTACTCCAGGTGTAACAATAGAAGGAATACCCAACTCATCATCGATGATCTGTTCTGAGCCACTGGATTCACCATCCACATAAGAGTGACTTGCATTCATATCAAACATGGGCTGATCTACCTTCTCTTTTCCTTTTCGTGGTACTTGCATACCACTATCTGCATCGCTTTAAGGAGATTCTCCTAATCTCAATCTGCCTGTCCATGGAGAAGTATGTGAACCACTGCTAGAGGACACTGCAGGTCCACTAATATTTTGTGATTTCATTGTCTCCACAACAGAAGCAAAAGTATTACTCCAAAGGGTGGTGTTTCAAGTGTGGCGAGCAAGGCCACAACTTCTACGAATGCCCAAGAAGAGAAGGTGTACCCCATCATCGACAAGCTTTGGGTACACATCCAAGGGTACTTGGATCATCTACCCTTCATGGTGGCACCACTTCAAGGATCAGATGTAACTCTCGGCATGGCCTGGCATAAGAGAGAACCCCCAAATCGATTATGTGAAGAATATTTTAACCCTCCAACATAAGGAATTACAGCAGGAGTTTCAGGAAACACCATTCCTATGGTAAGTCATGCACGATCTCTCAATTTGCTTAAGAAAAGAGTATGTTCTTTTCTAGTGTTTGTACGTGATAAGCAACCAAGTGAAGAAAAGTCAGATCCTCTCACAAAAGAAAGATTAGATTTCCTTCAGGAATTCTCTAGTTGCTTCTCTCAAGGACTTCCTAGTCACCTCCCTCCTGAGAGACCAGAGGATCACAAAATTGACATAGTTCCAGGGTCTTCACCTCCAAATAGACCCCCATATAGAGTTAGTCAATCTCAACAAGATGAAATCTTCAAGCAAGTCCAAGAACTCTTGGACAAGGGATTGATCCAACCCAGTAGTTCTCCTTTTTGCTCTCTTGTCTTACTAGTCCAAAAGAAGGATAAAACCTTCAGGACTTTAGATGATTCGTTGGTCCACTGGGAAAAACTAAACGTTCAATATGAGAGACTATCCTCCCACCAGCCTCCCCGAAGAACAAAGCACTACTGACAAACACACTAACCGTCTACACATTAAATTAACAGCACATACTAAAGCCATGCACAAGATGAAGGCAAACCCATAATCTATAACTTTGAGAAGAGCTTCGTGAAGGATTAGAGAATAAAATAGAGCTTCATACAAGAATTGTTAACAACCAACAAAATCCCATACCTTCATGCTCCAACAATTCTCAGAGCCCACATTAGACCTTGAAAAGACCACAAGATGGAAGAAGCAATTAGTATCAATGATCCAAATCAACAAAAGCAACAGCAAATGCTAATGAACATTACTTGGCAATAGTTTCAAAATGATTTGTCAACCTCCCACAGTCCGAGGGAAAAGTTTGCTCCAGCCCACTCTTTTTTTAAGCTAAACAAGGATCAAAGGAGGGACGTTCCACCCGAGAGTGACTATGCATAGTGACTAGTCAAATTCTCAGCAACAACAAGGTCAAGACCTATCAATGTACAATGCACAAGAGACAAAAACAAAACAAGATGGACAAAGCCAGCATAACCATGCTTCAGACCCAGACACCTTAATGGTCGAACCGGATGATGTAAGTGCAAGTCTAGAGAGACTATCCACCAACCTACATCCTAGAAGAAGAACTAACACAGCTCGTACTCAACCTAGATGACTACCACCAAATTTAGCAAAAAGAACTAGAACATGAAAACAAGCAATTAACCTGTAGATGAGCACCTTTGTCTGTATGTTTGAATGAGGTTGTCTCAATTGTCTAAGATAAAGCATGCTTGAAGAAACGGTAATGGGGAGGTTGTCTTATCAGAATTGGAGAAAGGAGCCCTCCCAGCTATGTCGTTGATCAAGTGTCAAGCATGAAAAGCTTTTCTCACTAGTGTACCTAGGCCTTTGGATGATGTGGAGAGCTAGATGCGCTTTTACAGAGGTGCTTCTCTAGAGCAACAAGCAACAACAAAGACTAGCCCGAAGACTGCCTGGGCAAGGTAATGAAGAAGGGAAGGCTCTCAGGAAAGGAAGCAGGCTACCATGCACCAATCTCACTCCTCAAGAGGCAGGTTGGTTGAAGAATACTAAGGCGAGTAGCTCACGATCAGGCTGTCGAATAGAGCTGAGAGAAAATCAGTAGAGGAAGCAAGATAGGCACTCACAGCAAGAAGACTGGGAGGAGAAAAAAAAGGCGAAGACAACTCACTACTCTTGTCAAACACTTCGCACAAGAGGATCCAAAGCCAAGATGACTTTGCATGACTAGAAGAGCGAAAGAACAGTGAGGAGGAAAGAGAACGCAGTGCCATGTACGGCAAGCCATTATGCTTTTGGCAAGAAATAAATTTTTACACCTAAGCTAATTGAAATCACCCATCTTGGCCATTAGATTTTAAAGAGCTTTACAACGTCAATTTGTCTAACTACCCCTAAGAAGATAATTTGCTCCCACTAAGTCACCAAAGACAAACTGCTAAGTAGACCCACCTCCTCGACAAGAAAACCACAAACCACCTGATGAACATTCTAAAAAGGAGTAAATTGTTACCACCTGACGAACATACTAAATAATCATAAAAATTGAATATTGGGACATTCAATAAATAATCAAAATACTAGAGCACATTACCCTAAACATTATTCATCAGTAAGTGAAGGCATTTACAACTAAGTGACCGATGATCCTTCATGACACATCCACACCAGTGAGAATACTTTTGAGTTTAAAATTTATAAGGAACAAATACAAGATGTAGTCCACTTTGTCGCCAAATAACCTTCTTAATCACAATTGATATGAGACAAACTATAAAGAACAATTATTAGAAGGAGTTCACCTCGTTGCTGAACGTAACTTAATCCTATATTTTATTCTACAATAAAAGTTTCTATATTAAACTAAAATCTAAACCCACACCAGACATACCCAACCTAAAATAACTCACCCAATCCACTGTAGGCATAAGATATTACAAAAAGAGAGCCCTCAACCACTCATGTATGTCATGATGTGATATATAAATATGTCAAATATGTCTCATGTGTCACATAAATTGTTCACAAACATCATGTGAATGTCATATAAATTGTTCGAAATCAACATCATGTAAATGTCATCCGTTGATCTCAAAGTAAGCATAAAAATATTATTGCTGCAGTTCTTAAAACTTCATAAGGTGGAGTCCAATCCCTCACACCTTATGAAACACACTTTCACGTGGTCTTTTATAGTTACATTGTAACCTCCACGATTTTTTTGCATCCCAGTTTAGAGTTAGTAAATTCCTTGTATATGCTATTTAGATCTTAGCATGTGTGCATGCATGTGCGTGCTCGTTTGTGTGTGTGTGTGTGTGTGTGTGTGTGTGTGTGTGTGTGTAATATATGTTTTCTTAAATGTTTCTTTATATTTTCATGTTTTCTTAACTTTAAATCTTATAAAATTTATGAATGACATTTTGGCCTACGAGGTGATTTACCCTTGGATCACACTTTCCAAAAATATTCAATTAGTGATCATAATGAGATGCATAATGGATTAAGTGAACCCATGATTCATTGTAGACATGCGATGGAATGAGGATCAAGTTGTCAGTCGAGGTAACTCCTCATCATCATCTATGGGTATTGATGTAGCAGCTAAGACCTTTAGCAACCAATAGGTTCCTTCTAGATTGAAAGCACTCATGTTAAGTTATGATTGTAGGGCATATGGTGCATGGCTGCAGTCCAATCTTACTTATAAGCAAGATAAATTCATTTATTAGGGTCATTAGTACATGATATCTACACATATTTTCAGAGGTGCTGGCCAAAGGTATATGATACTTGGTATGGTCTACTAATGTTCCTTGTGAGAAAGAAAAATTATCTTACTAAGTTCATCAAAACATGATAGCTCCATCTACTTACGAGTGGTGTTAGTTGAGTATCCATGGGGGATAGGGGACAAAGATAGGATAAAATATATATATAAGTACTTAGCATTCAGTATGTAAGCTTAATCGCATGCCTCATCCTAAAGGACAATATGTGATGTTTATAGCCACAAGGAGTCTATCAAATGGCTTAATCCAATAATCCCATGAATCCATGGGCCACAAAATGGTGTTAATGTGACAATATGATTACTTAACATGTACACATCTTGCAAAATGTATACTCCTCAACCAAACCCATTGATAGTAGATGGGACTAGTATCGATGAACCTAGTAAGAGAAATTTTATTGCTTCACAAGGAAGTTTAGACTATAGAAGCATCATATGCCTTTGACCAATACCTCTAATAATAGATGGGACTTTCATCAAGAAAGAAGAGAATGGTTGCTAAAAGTCTCAGCTATAGCATTAGTACACATGAGTCTTGGTTCCACTCGATCTATTGTGGATCCCATCATGATCACCAATTGATGATATATCCTTCTCCTAAAGTGTGATATGAGACTGACTCATCTGGTACGCTAAAATACCATTCATATTAGACTTATATTGCCTTGTAATTTGTCCTATCTTTGTCCCCTATGGATCATATATATAATTTGACCTATCTTTGTCTGCTATGGTGTTTAAATAAATATTTTGATCCTCAGCCAATTTTGCATTCCAAATAAGTCTATCTCTAGTTCTATCCCTACATTCCCTATATCATCGAGATCTATAGTAGCTAAATATTGACCCTCATATATGCATGGGATCTAAGAGGTGATTGATCTGTAAATGATCCCAATATGTTAGCTCATGGAAGATTGAAAGTCTCTCCATCCTGAGCAGGGGACACTCTCCATTGTATCTCCATGCTTGTAGCCAATTATGCTAAGTGTTGTGGTTTGGGACCAATGATCCCAATCTCATGTAGGATGGCCACGTGGATGGTGCCAAACATGAACTTCAGATACCATCTTCTTTAGATCTCAAGAGTATCATGTCAAAAATTGATAACCACAAATATGACAAGCATGGTACCCACTTGTTAAAACCTACACCACATGCATGAAAAGTAAGTGTGTGTGCATGTGTGTGTGTGTGTGTGTGTGTGTGGTCCATGCTAATAACTATACCACATGCATGAAAAGGGGAGGGGAAGCTTACTTGAGCACTCTCCATATATTGGGATGTGGTCTAAAGGCCACATAGCTTGGCAATGAGGGATTTGTTTTTTGAATGACTGTGCATGTGCTCAATCTATGATACTTGGCACTAGTGATGAGTTTAGGATCAAGCTTAAGTGGAAGACTCCACTTCAAAGGGTCCACTCACCATGGAATTATCATGGTGCAAATAGAGCCGATAGGATAATATTTTCCTCCTTCCCTTGCACTCACTCCTCATGCATGCACTCCCCAACCAGCTTAAGCCATAGTATAGCCTCTTCAATGACAACCACGTTCTCCTATGCAACAAGATTCTCTCATTTATACCCCTTCCAAACTATAAGCCCTGCTTGTAGTAGATGCATCTATAAAGGATTTCACAAAGGGACTTCATGATTTGTGGTGGAGATGAAGAGCACGATGATGTGAACCCCATAAGACAAATTACATGTCACATGTCATGGTAGCCCTAGTGGCTTGGTTCATAATAAAGCTCTTAAATCATCACCAACCACTTCAAAGGGATTCACACGGTTGAATCTTATTCATGAAAAGGTAAAGGGATCGATGGAAGAATATCTTATGTCCTAAAAAAATTGTGGTGAAATTTTAGTTACCACATGGACTATTGCCAAAACTCTTCATTGTCACATTGACTATTTAGTTGCCACAAGGACTAATTTCCAAAACTCTTCACACTTGTGGAGTTAAAATGATGGAGATGAAGAGCACGATGGTGTGAACCCCATAAGACAAATTAGATGTCACATGTCATGGTAGCCCTAGTGACTTGGTTCATAATAAAGCTCTTAAAGCATCAAGTTGGCAAAATCTTTTGATTGAAACACATCATGGAAAGATGATTTTGTCCATCCTCCCCTATTTGGTGAGACAAGAAGTTGGAATCCAAAATCTTGCTAAGGAAAACACAGAATAAAGCTTCTCTCAAGGCTCAAAGTTACTGATATTGGAGCCTCTTACAATGATTGCATCATCTCCTCAAATAGTTTTTACTAACGTTCCTTCCATTTGGAAGAGCACCTTATTCAAAGTCAACTCCATGAGAGGAAGAGATCAAGAAACATGATACCACTTATTGAAGATGTAATCCACACACACACGCACACACACTATTAACTAGAAAACAATTCGAGACAAGAGGCTAGACGCTAGGCATGGTGACGCTCGAGGGCCATATAGGAAAAGGGAACGTGAGGGGAGAAGTGTTAACATGGGTGGGGAAAAGGGATTAAGAGGGGTGGGAATGAAGAGGGAGAATATGGCACAAGGGGAGAGGGAGAGGGGAAAGAGGAGCATGTACATAATGGGATGAGGAATGTAGAGATGGAGACATCAAGGGAGGAGGGTCATGCTTTATTTAAAAGGAAGGATGGGGGGAAGAAATCAAAGTACTAGCTAGGTGGCTTTACAAGAATGAGCGTGTCCCATCAAGGAATAGCCCCCTCCTTTTATAGCAAAGAGAGGGGGTCTCTCCCAATAAATGCATCCTCCCATATGCATGGTGTGTGTGGAAGAGTCTCCCATGTGGGCTAGGCAGTTACGCACTCTCAATTGTGTGCAACAACCCTTTGCCTCATTTTTCCACATAAATAATCCCCCGTATCCCAAGTCTAAGATACTCCCTTGGTCTCTTCCCAATTTTATAATACATTCAAACATCTAGGAGGACAAGTGGAGGGTTGGCACAAGGAATCTTACCACCTCATCCTTCTTTCCCATTATTTAACTTGCATTCTTGGACTTTCTACACCCCCCCCCACATGGGCCTATCCTACATGGAGGGAATAATCCAATATAATATCCATCTCCACCTATTTTATATTACTTCTCCCATGGTCCTTGGGCCATATCTCACTAAATGCAGGCGTGGGACTGCCTAGGTGGAGGGGTGGTACATGGAGGACCCATGCCACCTTATCATTTTATATTATTACTACCATGGATTATGTACGACACACCTTATGGATCCTCTTATGTGGAAGGGTGGCACATGGTCATGCCCTGCCACCTCAACCCTGGGCCTTATGCACACCATATTTTATTATACTATTGCCACACATACAAGCACACACACATCTTTATGCCTTTTACTTTGGTCAAATTTATCCATAATAGTTGCCCCCCCAAGGCAGGGAATGCATAGCATTTCCATGCCGGGGACCATCACACACAAAGAAGGGCTTGAGATAACACTTGTTGATCACTTCTTGCCATATGGCTCATGCAACTCCTGAACTTGTACAGACCCATTGCTACGTTCCTTGATGACTTTGTATGGACCAGTCCACAGTGGCGAGAACTTCTTATCCATTTGGTGGTCCAATCTATTATCAAAGCATAGCACAACATCCCCCTTAGCAAAAGTGTATTTCCCATCCCTTGCAAATTTTAGCATCCAAGTCGATTCTTTTGGATCTCTGTTTGATGTAGTGCAAGGCATCGGGTTTCATCTAACTTCTCAAGTTATACCAACCTGGCCTCTACATGTTCATCTTCTATCATCCTCTATTCTTGTGCCAATCTCAAGGTCAGAATCTCTATCTCTAGGGGTAAAACTGTCTCAGTACTGTACACCAACTCAAAAGGAGTGTGACCTGTAGATGTTTTATGAGTGATGTTGTAAGCCCACACAACTTCAGTGACCTTCTGATCCCATTGGATCCTATTCCCTATGGCCATTTTTCCCATGGATTTACAAAGGAGGCCATTGGTCCGCTCCATTTGTCCCATGGATCTGGATAATAGATGCTAGAAGTGTGATGATCAATACCCATGTGATCCATGAGCAACTCCAGTGCTTCATTTAAGAATGGACTCCCATGGTCAGATACTATTTCCATGGGTGTCCCAAACCTTGTGCAGATATGTTCAAATATGAAATTTGAAACTGCCTCACCATTTGCAGTGGTGATAGGTTCAGCCCACTTAGTGACATACTGAGTGGCTACCAAAAGATACTTCTTTTTGCGGGCAGTCATGGGTAGGGGCCCAACAAAATCTATTCCCCACTTCTGAAACGGATGAATGGACATCACTGGGTGATGTTGCCCAGGACAGAAATCCTTCCTATCAAAGAATTGGCATGGTTCACAAGTTTTGCAATACATAGTGACATCCTTGAACAAGGTCGGCCAATAGTACCCAGCATGTAAAATCTTCTTAGCTGTATAGTCACCGGCATAGTGGCCTCCACAAAATCCATCATGATAACGCTTCAATACCTTAGATACTTCATTTGCATCAATGGCTCGTCTTAGTACCCCATCGAGGCCTTGACGGTATAACACCCCATCAAAGAGAGTGTAGCGCCTACTATCTCTATGGATTTTCTTTCTCTCATAGCTAGTACTTTCTAGAGGAAAGGAGAAAGCGGTCAGAAACCTCTATATACCACCATACCATGGATCCCCAACTTCTATGGCCGCTACAAGGGTTACATTGAGGCACTCCTCTAAATCAATCAAAGCATTCTTTAAGTTGGAACAACCCCCTTTTACAATTTCAAAAGAAAAATCATATTCTTGTAAAATTGCCAACCATTTGGCCAACCGGCCCATGGGATTTGGTGATTGAAGAACGTACTTTGCAAGACCATTGCTACAAATTATAATGAAGGACTTTCCAGCAACATAATGCTTAGATTTCTCAATGCAGAACACCAAAGACAGAGCATGCTTGTCAGTCTTAGAGTAATGTCGTTCAGTTTCAAGCAATTGTTGAGAGGCAAATCGAACGGGATACATGAACCGATCCTCCCCTTGCTCGAGAAGAATAACTGCCAGAGTGTGCTCACCAAACCTAGGATTAATATAGAAAGTCTTTGACCAATCAGGATTGCGTAGAATGGGTTTTAAAGCCAGAGCACTCTTGATTTGTACAAGCCCATGATCACAATCCTCATCCCAAGAGAAATCAACTCCATATTTTAATAGCATAGTCATGGGTTACGTCAAAGTAGCATATTGATCAATGAAGCGGCGATAGTATCCTGCTAGATTGACAAATGAGCGTACTTGACATTTGGTTGTTGGCAGGGAGAGCTTGAGGATAGCTTCTACTTTCTCGGGGTCAAGCTTGATGCCCTCAGATGAGAAATATGTCGCAGTAACTTCCCTTGAGTGGCTCCAATGGTGCATTTGTCAGGGTTGAGGCCGCCATTCTCATCATTAACTCTTTGGAAGGCCAACCTAACCTTCATCACATGCTCCTTACATGCCGAGAATATACAGAAATCATCTAAAAACACCTTCAAGAAAACCCCCAAATATGGAGCAAACACCATCTGCATAACTCTTTGAAAGGTAGCAGGAGCATTGGTGAGGCCAAATGGGATTACTTTGATTACAAACATCCCCCAGGGTGTGGCAAATGTGGTTTTAAGCACATCCTCCTCAACAATTCTGATTTGATAAAAGCTGGAGTAACCATCATAGAAAGTATACATCTCATGACCACTAAGTACCTTCTCAAGAATGAGGTCTTGAAAGGGAAGAGGATGATAATCCCTCTTGGTGGCCGCATTGAGTTTCTTATAGTCGATGCAGACCCGCCACTTGTTGTTTTTCTTTGGGGTGACTACCACTAGTGAAACCCATTTAGTATTGTGAACCGAAACAATAAACCCAGCTTCTACAAGTTTTTGCAACTCTAAGCACAAAGCATCAGTCTGTAGGGGCCCTAATCTCCGATACTTCTGAGCCACAGGCTTTGCATCAGGCTTCAGCTCTATCTTGTGCTCTATGGCAATCACATGGCGAAGGTGGTGGTAGCTAGTTGCGAAGAGGTCAGGGAAATCTTTGAACATTTCTAGGAACTCATCTTTCTCACTTGGAGTGAGGTCTAGGGAAAGCATAGATTCAAGCTATTGAGGACTAGTTGTTACCCTTTCTGTAGGTGGCAGGGTCGGAGACACCCCCATCATGTAAACTTCCTCCTCTGAGAACTCCTCCCCCCTGTCTGATTCTTCCATTGATTCAGACATTGAGGATGAGAGAATATCATTGTCTTGCTCCTCTTCTTCTTTTGGTTCAGTGGCACTTGGTTGCACCGGGATCCTCTCCTTAGAAGCACCAAAAGACATGTGTCCTATCTTCCAATAGCTGACTGCATCACTCTTTCTCAACCATGGTCTCTCGAGTATGGCTGGGTAACTCCTGCCTGTATCTTCGATGTCCACTACATTGAAATTGATGGTGGTGGTTAACCCATTGATAGTGATGGGCAAATCCTGAATGACTCCTAGGGTGGTAAGCCGTCGACCACTGCTACCTTGATTCGAGTGGAGGAATGCCTTGTGCATTTCAAATTCAATTTTCTCATGATACGGGGCACCATGATATTGCATGCAGCTCCCCAATCAACACACACACTTTTGACACGGCAATTATCTATGATGACATCTACTGTACGCGGGTGCCGATCAATTTCTTCAGAGATAGAAGAAACCTCTCGTACCTTTCCCTTTTTCTTGCTCCTCCTTGTTGAGAGCCCTTGCTATAGCTCACGTCTCACCTTAGGGCTTAATGCTATTAGTTGAGGAAGCATGATGCTCAAAGACCGATGAGCAAGGTCCTAAATGACCAAATAGTCCTCTTGCCTTGAGCCGATGGGAAAATCCATGGGCAACCACTTACTCCTGCGAGATCTTTTAGTCTTCTCTATTGGTGGGTCTACCATCTCAACATCTGAGGGCTCTGAGAAGGACACCTTCTTCCTAGGGTGGCTCGGTCCATGGTTTGGAGAGGGGTCTGAGGTGGTACGACTTCTTTTCCCAAGGTCAAGGATCTCTACATCAAAATCCTCGGTGCTTGATTCACTTAGAAGATTCACCTTTGGAATATTGGGACATTCCATGCAATAATGACCCTTCTCGTGGCACTCATAGCACACAACATTGGCACGTTCTCTTGGAGGGCGATTGGCTTAATTTCTGATGCCCACCATCTCAAGCCGAAGATCATTTAGGGCCTTGGCTAGGTCATTGTCTCCGGGTTCTTTAGTAGGAGGGGCCGGGGGAGTAGGA
Source organism: Dipteris shenzhenensis (assembly GCF_047967505.1). Taxonomy (NCBI): domain Eukaryota; kingdom Viridiplantae; phylum Streptophyta; class Polypodiopsida; order Gleicheniales; family Dipteridaceae; genus Dipteris; species Dipteris shenzhenensis. The sequence continues at coordinate 13,139,725 of NC_141609.1, forward strand.
AGGAGGGGGGGCTTGTGGGCGAGGCTAGGGAAATCTTCCAGGTGGAGGTTGAGGATATACTCCTTGTTGAGGGTAAGCATCTAAGGGAGGACCATACATTTGAGGTGGAGGCAGTGGATACATCCTTGATGGGGAGTGGGGGCATGCCCCTGAGTTGGAACCCCTAGGTTGTTGCAAGAATTGAGGGGGTTGCGAGGGGACAATCTTCTTTGAAAAAGGGTCAGACTGAACTTTATCAAACTTTTGAGCAATCTCATGTGCTAGCACCATAGATTCTGTGGATTCTCCCATTTAAGCTTGAGGCAAAATTTGTCACTTGCTCCTACTACAACATGATGAGTCATTCCAGCTCAAAATTTGGCATTGTCCTCCTGCGTGGCAATTAAACAATCCAAGAGCATGGCCGCTCAATCCACATATCGACACGCCGTCTCACCTTTTGTCTACTTCAAGTTTGCCACCTGTAGGTACACATTCTCCAGCTCCTCTTCTTTGCCAAAATACTCAATCATCATTGCTGTCAACCTTGGCCAGCTTTGGCGAACGTCGTCAGCCTGCTTCTCATACCACACTTGAGCCAAACCCTCTAGAAATGTGGGAAGAACCAATAGCCATCTATCTTCAGTAAGAAAGTTCAGAGAAACACAACGGCGCTTGAAGGCCACAAGATACTCGTTTGGATTTTCTTCAACCCATCCATAGAACATGGGAATCTCAGCCATGCTTGAAAAATGGAAAAGAGAGAGACGAAATGAGGCTTATCTATTGGCAAACAATGGAAAGAGGTAGCTTGAACTGAAAATCAGGTGAAGATACATCCACAAAGCACACATAGGCAAGGTAAGGTGTGACTGGTGTATTGTGAAATACTACATGGGAAGAATCTTCAGAATAGAATAGCTCATAGACAATCTTAAAAGGACCAACCCTCATGATATCACATCCATCTTTACAAGCGAGGGATAGAGACACGGCACTGCATGAGGTTGTTCATCAAGGCAAACAAGAATGCCATGACAATTGTCAACAATTGGAGAGCTTGCACATCACCTTCAGCTTCTTCCAGTTCTTGTAATTGCCATGCTATTTCTTCAAGGGGTGTGTGGTCTAGCATCCTTCTTTTGAGCAATGTCCTTGAGGACCTTTCTGATGATCTTTTGAAGTCGGTAAACTCGTATCAAATATGCCCAACACTTAGTTTCATGATGACCACAACCTTTGCATTCCTTACAAATGATCACCCTCATTTGTGGCTTGCGGCTTTGTTGGGGTGGTGCTTCTACTCGTTTCATGCATGATTGAAGTACAAGCTTCACGTGCCAAGAAATCCACAACTAGATTTTGAGCTGGAGGGATATTGAATTTTTGGCAAAGTTCCAATGCTTGTTGATGTCGTGGAACCAAGCCTTTGCTCCGCACCTTCCACACTAACTTGTTCACACACGAGTTGAGAATCTCCTTGCACCTCAATTGCTTGATGCGATGTTCTTGCACCTTTTGTAGCTCAAAAATGAGTGTTGAGTACTTAGGTTGGTTGCAAGTACTTGCTGGTGTAGACTTGCTATAACAATACACCTCACCCCTTGGTGAAGTGAGCTTCACACCCACACCAGCAGCCTTGGTCGAAGGTTTGTATGCGTCGTCAAATTGGAGGAGCCAAGATGTCATCACACCAAGACTAAAATCTGGACATCCCAAGTTTCTCGGTAGTCCAAGATAGGTAGAAAGAGAGGGTGGGGAGAATTCAATACTTGAGCAATACATTCAGCACCAAATAAAGTTGCAATCCTTTGTTGGTAGTTTATCTTTAGACCAAAAAGAATTACAACTTGAAGCTCAAAATGAGGCACAAAAGGTTGATTAGGTACAAAGGGATTCCTTGGGCAAAACATTACCAACGATAGCCAAGCCCTAGAAACCTTTGTAGTGAGATTGAGAAGAAATCATTCAAGACGAGCTTATCCACAGGAATTAATAAGCAGATGTGCCAAATCTCCCCCTAAGCTTGGGGAGCGTCCCACCCTTCGAAGAATGTCACCCTTTTAATTACCTCCGATGTAGCAAGTAGCTCGATCACCGCACAATGAGTAGAATTGAAATCAAAGTCCTCCTAGTGTATCACTAGTTCTTCACCTTGAATCATCCTTGATGTACATCCCACCCGTCGTCTCCTTGAACCATGCATTGTACAATCAGTTGTTGAAGATCGACATGAAGATCAAGAAAGAGATCTCGCCAATTGGTAGCCGTAATGAGCAGAGGACCAAGCACCAAATCCTTGAACTCATCGAGAAGTGACATAAATATCCACCCTCCTCATGTGGCATGTGTCCAAGTAGTGAACTTGAAAAAGTTCAGAATCTACGACCTAGTATCAGATATGAATAGAGCAAATGAAATGACGTACTTTTGCTTTTTACCACAAGAGGAAACTCCCTACGGTTAGAGAGTTACAGTTCATGAGATTTCACCATATAAGCAATATCATTACACTTTCATCACTTCCTATTTGCTGGCCCATTGGTAAGTCTTCCTTTTGTGAATGGGGACATCTTGGGTTCAATTCCCACTCCTTAATAAAAAGAGAGGAGAGGAGAAGAGAAGAGAAAGAGAAGAAGATAGAGATAGAAGGGGGGGCACGAGGTTTGTTGCAGATGCGCAGGAGTAGTTTTGCATGGTGCTATACAGAAGATGCACAGAAGCAATTTTGCAGATGCGGTCGACCAGAAGATGCGCGAGCCACATAGAAGACGCGCAAGAACCTAGAAGATGTGTAGGAACTTCAAGTGGAAGGCGCAGAAACTGAGAAGTTCTACAACCACAAAGACAGAGAACTGCAAGTAGAAAACACGTAGATTGGAGGCGCAGAAGCAGAGAACCGCACACGAAAGGTGCTACAGAACTACACCCAACTGACCTTAAAGGCTATCATGTAGGCCCAAAGTGCTGAGTCCAACTAGGTATCCAAGTCTTTTCTATTTTTTGGTACGGCCAGCTTCAAAATGTGTTGCATCATTTTATTACTACTCTTAGCTTCCCCATTTCCTTGCGGATGGTACATGTTAGCCATCTTGTGAATTACCATGTGTACATTAGTCATCTGCTTCATGGTGTCATTTAGAAAGTGAGTTCCTTGATTCAAAACTAGCACGATCGGGCATCTGAAGTAGGCGATAATATTACATAACATGAATTTTGTAGTGCTCGTTGATGTCGTATTGTCCCATAGCGCATTCGCTTCAACCCACTTAGTCGAATACCATCACCACATATTTGTTGCTAGTGCATTGCGCCGGCGGTTTGAATGGCCCGATGAAATAAGGTCCCCATTTGTGGAATGGTTCCAATGGAGGTTTTGGGTTCAGTGGCATCCTATCCACATTCTCTGGATGTCCATTGCACTGACAATACCAGCATCGCTTTGCAAGGCATCCTGAAACCATAATGCCACCTGAGACACCTTCTTTGCCATAATGTCTCCTACAAGATGGCCACCAAAATCTCCTTGATGGGCTTTTGTTAACATAGCTTTCTATTCATATTCTGACATACACGTCCAAAGCTTGGTTGGCACCCCTCTTATACAGCATTGCCACAATTACAATGAATGGTATGCTCTTAAGGGCCATCCTTTTTCTTTGATCCACAGACACCTCCTTTAGAAACACACCATCCATTAAAAATTGCAGCATCCTATTGTACCAATACGTTCCCAAGATAGGTTCAAGGATTGCATCCAATAAATCATATGGAATGCCTTAGCAAGGTAATTTCCCCAAAATCGAGTCTGCACGTAATCTATCCTGAGATGTTGAATTCGCGACATATGCACTATAGTGTACTCAAATTCCTATAGTAGAAAAAACGATCTTGCCAATCTACACATTGGCTGTTGCCTGTTCACCAAATACAACAAGGCTTGGTGATCCACATGAAAGACTCTTTGGTTGCCAGAAGGTAATGTTGAAATTTTCCCAATGCATAATTCATCCCCAACACTCCCTCTATATTACGGAATAATTCTTCTCTACACGTGAGCATACAGATTGCATAATACAATAGTTAGTATCAACATTAAAATTGCACCTATTGCGATGTCAAAAGCATCTACGAACATGTGAAAAGGCAGACTCCAATCAAATGCCTTTTATTGCCCCTATTCCCACACAAAAGTGACGTCTTTCTTGGTCAACTTGGTGAAATGTTGGCATACATACAAAAGGTATCACAAAAACTGATTATGCCATTTGACCTGACCAATGAAGTGTTGCAACTCCTTCACATTGATGGGGACTTTAGCCTTCTGAATCACCTCCACCTTACATGGATCAATGGCCATTCTTTATTGATGGGGAACTTAGCCTTCTGAATCACCTCCACCTTACATGGATCGATGGCCATTATTTCTTATGAGATTATGTTGCCTGATAACACCCCTCGTTTTACGCAAAGGCACATTTGGTCGATTGAGATGTAAACGGGCTATGTGGCAATTCTTGAAATACAACTGCAGGTGTCCCAAATGCTCATTGTTCATTCTAAATAAACTAAATTCATTTAGAAATACTCGCATGAAGGTTGTGAGATAAGGTGCAAATGCCTTCAGGATCCGAGATTGAAATGTGGGTGGCGCATTCTTAGCCCAAAGGTCATAACATTGCTGGCAAACACGCACCACTCTATAACACAAGCTATTTTATCTTTGTCCTCTTCAGTCATTTGGATCTAATTATATCTTCTAAATCCATCCAAGAAACTATAACTTTCATGCCCGACAACAACAGCATCATGCAGTGTGTCACAAAGTGGAAGGGGGAATGGATCTGTGATTGTTACTACATTCAACTTGTTGTAATCTACGTAAATTCATAGTTTACCATTCTTGGGACCAATCACAATAGGAGAGAGGCAAGTCACCTCCTTAGTTGGGTAAGTGAATCCTACCCAGAGAAATTTATCAATTATTTCTTTCTTAACTAGATTTGCATAATTTGGATACATTCAATATCTTTGTTGGATTACGATTTAGCATCTTTTTTCAAGTTTATCAGGTGAACATACAAGTTAGGGTTGACCCCCTTCATATCTATATAATTCCAAGTGAAAATATCATGATACTCTTGTAACATAAACACCAAACCCTCCCAAATCTCATCTGTAGCAAAGACACTAATTTTGACTAGCTTCGGGTCATGTGTTGTTCTGAGGTTGAACTCCTCCAAGTCATCTTCATTGATGCATGACGTGCACTGCATTTTCTCTTCATAGGCTGAATCTACTTGAAGAATTAGGTCCTCCCCATATTTCTAGTACAATGACACCTCCCCATCATCTAGGTCAAGATCTAGAATGGTGGATTGAGAATCCGTTTGATCTGGTTGTTCTTCTGGTGCCATATCTTCAGCTGTCACTACATGGGCAGTAAGAGTGGTTTCCGTTCTTTGATAAATATGTGAAAACCTCCACCACATCCACTTCAAAGATTGGCACCATTGATGGGTTGGCATTCGAGAACCTATGTTCTTCATTGTCATCGAGCTCTATGTCCATGTTCACCCCTTGCACTATTACAAGATGCTCTCTTTTCTTCAAAATCATATCTGAGATCATTTGCATCTTTAGTTTCTTCTTCCCACTTCTTACTATGATTATTGAGGCTCCCCAATCTTGTTCACTCTTGCTGCTTTGAACCATGCTTGATGCATCAACATAGGATAGAGAACGCCATTTACTCGCCATTTTCTTCCATCTAAAGGACCATGAAGTTGATCCTGAACACCATTACATGTATCCATATCACCTAATTATGGATGATATCTATCGGCAATGACTAAATTTTCCTTTGATCCACCATGCGGAGTAGAAATGGCATTGGCTCTAGACTGGGCAATCCCATTCTTGTGAACATATATTGGGGTAGGATGTTGATAGCCAAACCTCCATCCAACAAGACCCCTACCAAATTATGGCCGTCAAACTGTGCCTTCACTATCGACACCTTATAATCCACATCTTCTGGTTCAGCGCGACATGCTATCAGCATGTCTTCATCCTGATTTCTTGGTGGACTGATGTATGAATGTCCATATTGGGCATTTGGCCACACCATGTCTCCTTTCAATCTACATCTGACCTCTAGAACCATGCTCAGCAAGCGATCCATTGGAATCTTCACTTTGTCTTTCTTCAACACCTTTAGGAGTTCTTTTAAAAAATTATCCAATTCAGGCCCTTTTTCTTATCTATCTAGATTGTGGGAGTTACCTCTACATCCTCTTGTGAAACTGCACTCATTCTAGAGTAATATGGTGCATGTTCTCATAATGCCAGTGTGATTCCGTCCGCCGCCACTACTCCTTTTGATTACTGGCTACTTACACCTTTTCAATTTGCTTAAGGGCTATCATAGGGACCTCTTCCTAGTCTTTCCATCATAGCAATTTTTTCTTTCATGGTGGGGCTTCCAAAGTAGGGTCTCGTACTAAGCCTGTAGATCTCATCACTGCATAGACATTGATCTACTTAGAATTCTTCTGATGCACTTCTTCTTTCATGGTGCATGTTGAGCAATCACATTGTTGGACTTCATACGGATTATCTGTTGCCTTGGCTTGATAGACCAATTTGTCACTCCATTCTTCGATTATCACCATGTTTGCTTGCACTGGAGGCTATTCTTGATTGGGTGGTTCATGTCGCAATGGCCAACGTGTAGTTTCTAGACCTCTTTTTATTCTATGTTTGCAATACGTGCAATCTTTATCTACACCGGAATTCTAGCCCCATGTATTATTGGGAGCCCAAGTGCCTCTCTAATTCCAATTATTTCTCTATTGATTCCAATTGTTTCTTTGTTGTATCTATTCCACATTTTGTGCTATGGCTAGTTCAATTGCCACCTAGTTGGCCCCCGTTGCTAGCTGTTGTGCCGTATTTGGGTTGTACCAACACATGTCTTATTGAAAATTCCACATTCCATCTTTAAAACTATCTGGTTAACTCCCAAGCTTTTCATCTTTTCCTCAAACAGCTTTTCCATGTCACTGGTCTTCTATTTGGATTTCTTCTTTGCTTTCGTGGACTTCTTAGACTCTTTCTTAGGTGACTTTTTCTTGTGTTTTCTCATCTTCTTGGATCTAGTATCCTCCTCATCTGAATTGTTGTCGGAGTCACCACTTTTTGAATTCGTATATTCACTCGGGGGGGTCACTCATCATATGTAACCCTATCACGTGAGTTCAATAGAAGGATATTTTTTATTCCTTAAATTTACAGAAATAAATATACATAAGGGACTATTTAAAATAGTTTTCGAAAAAATTTACAGATTTGTATAGAAAAGGGGTACATTTTATTAATGAAAAAATCTACAGATAAGGGACTTTAAATATAGGCCTTGAACGCACGTGATATAGAGGGTTTATACGTAGTGACCCCCCCGAGTATATTCATCTGTATCGCTACTAAATTCATCTTATTGGGAGTTAGACTCACTGTCCGAGGCACCTTTTCTAGATTTTCTCTTCTGTGATCCGCATCTTCTTTTCGCCCTTTTAGCAATGTCAATCAAATCATTGAAGCCATTCGTGCTGGGGATCTCCAGCCCACTTATGGCACTATAGGTCTCTTTCCTTAGCCCTTTGTAGAAATATTATACCAAAGTTTTGGTTGTGGGTCTTTTTGCCACTTCCAAATGTGCATTGAGATTATGGAACTTTTGTGCGTAATTTTCCACCATTAATTTCTTTTGGCGCAGCTCACGCAGCTTCCTATGAATGTCATTTAGATGACCATTTTGTGCATCTACATCATCAATCACATTTACTGGTTTATACTAGCTGTTCATCTCATCAAAGACATCTATGCTCACTGTAAACTTACGAGTAGAAGGGTTATAGCATCTATACCCTTTCTGCTGCAAAGAATAACCAATAAAGATGCACTTCTCAGCTTTTGGATCCAACTTGGACCTCAACTCATCTGGCACATGAACATAGGCTATGCAACCAAAAATTTTCAAATGAGAAATATCTGGTTTCCTACCAGTATACATCTCCTCTGGCATCATGCCATGTATTGCTATAGTGGGAGTCCTGTTCGTTATGTAAATTGTTGTAGCAAGTGCTTTAGCCCAATACTAATCTAGTAGGTCTTTTTCATTTAGCATGGCCCGAGATACCTCTCCAATATGCCTGTTTTTACTTTTTGCAAGCCCATTTTTCTGTGGGATATGACTGCATGAATATTGCTGCTTTATGCCATGCTTTTGTAGGAACCCTGCAAACTCATTTGAGAGGTACTCTCCCCCTCCATCTGACCTTAAACATTTTAATTGCAGGCCTGTTTCTTTTTCAACCATAGCTTTAAAATCTTTGAAATGCCCAAACACTTCACTCTTCTTTTTCATAAAATACACCCAAACTTTTCTGCTGTAGTCATCAATAAAAGTGACAAAATAATGACAGCCTCTAATAGATGTAGCTTTAGTAGTCCACGCATCAGAGTGGATTAAGTCCAATGGCCTCTTACTCTCTTGAACATGTCTAGGAAATGGTTTCCTTGCTTGTTTTCCAAATTGACAGGCTTCACATACCTTATGCATTTCTGCAACCTTGAATTTAGGCAATCTTGCAACAATATTTTGGGCCTGCATTGATTTAAGTCGTTGTACATTAATATGACCAATGCGTTTATGCTAGATATCAATATCTACAACTACACCAGTCCCATGTGCAAACATCGTTGCACTCAATTTAGGCATGTCTGCATCCAATGTAAACATCCTGCCCTTCTTCTTTCGTTTTGCTATCTAGTGACCATTATTTTCCATATCCACACACACACACACACACATATATATATATACACATATACATATATATGTATGTATGTGTATATGTATATGTATATGTATATGCATATAGTTAAGGTCGATGCATGAGATTAATTTACCATGAGAGTCCTCTAAAATCTCCAACACTTAATAATGGTGCTAATAAACACCTTTCAGAGTTTTGGAACTCTAAAATCTCCAAGACTTAATAATGGTGCCAATAAACACCTTTCAGAGTTTCAAAAAGCAACAATGGTATAATCTCAAAGAACTTCATAATGGTGCCAATAAACACCTTGCAATAGTTATAAAGGTTTTTAATCACACACCTTCAAATGACCCATCTTGATGGAGACGGAAGAAGGAGAGAGAAAGACAGAGAGCCACACAAGTTTTGGCGGGTGCAGAACCACCCTAATCTTCTTTTTCATTCATTTATATATGTGTTTGAGTATTGTACATAACCGGGTTAAAGGCACAATGACCTTTAACCCCCACAACCTCCCACTTAAAGGACAATGTGCCTTTAAGGGAGAACAACTAGTGAGCATACTATCCAATGCCCATCAATACATGACAATACTCAAACCGCTGACTAGGTAGACTCTTCGTCAGCATATCTGCAGGGTTATCATCTGTATGAACCTTGACAAGCTCTATGAGCTTGTCCTAAAGTACCTCCCTGATGAAATTGTACCTGACCTCAATGTGTTTGGTCTTTGCATGAAAGACCGGATTCCATGCTAGCTGAATAGCACTCATGGAATCACTATGCAATGTCAGTACACCTGTATGAATCCCCAAATCTCCCACTAGCCGATCAAGCCATATAGCCTCCTTGCAACCCTCTGTGGCTGCAACATATTCAGCCTCTGTGGTAGACAAAGCAATGCACTTCTATGCGCGAGACATCCACGACACTGCACCACCTGCAAAGGTGAACACATAACCAAAAGTGGATCTCCTACTATCCACATGCCCTGCATAGTCTGAATCTGTGTACCCAAATACACGCATGTCTCCTCTACCAAAGCAGATGCACATCTCCTTGGTATCCTTCATGTACCTCATGATGCACTTAACTACCTCCCAATGCCTCTTTCCTGGATTAGCCATATACCGGCTAACAACTCCCATTGCAAATGCAATGTCTGGTCTAGTAGCTATCATAGCATACATAAGACTCCCAACTACTGATGCATAAGGAACCTTGGCCATCATGGCCCTTTCCTCATCTGATTTGGGACTATCTGTATGACTCAGTTTCACATATGGAGGCAATGGAGTACTCACTGCCTTCCCCCCCTCCATATTGAAACACTGCAATACTTTTGTAACATACTCTTTTTGTGAAAGCCAAAGGAGTTTCCTACTCCGATCACGTGTGATGTGCATACCAAGAATATGACCTGCAAGTCCCAAATCCTTCATATCAAAGGCCTCATGCAACTTGGCCTTTAATGTATCTAGCTCATAAGTATTCTTGCTAGCCAATAGCATATCATCCACATATAGTGCCGAGATGATCAAGCTATTATCCTTAGCCCTTTTAGTGTAGAGGCAGTGATCAATTTCACTCCTCCTAAAATCCTCGGACCGAATGAAAGCATCAAACTTCTGATACCATTCTCTAGGCACTTGCTTAAGACCATAGAGACTCTTCTTTAGCTTGCAAACTAAATGCTCTTTGCCCTTTTCTTCAAAGCCTTCTGACTGCACCACGTAAATTTCCTCATGCAAATCCCCATGCAAGAAAACTGTCTTGACATCCATTTGCATAAGCTACATATCCTCTACTGCCACTAGTCCAAGCATGCATCTAAGTGTGGTCATCTTCACAACCGGAGAGAATATCTCATCAAGGTCCACACCCTTCTCTTGCTTGAACCCTTTAGCAACCAAACGGGCCTTGTACCTAGGCACATCATCACCTGTGACCTTCATTTTGTAGACCCATTTACATGGCAATGCTTTCTTTCCATGTGGCAAAGAAACCAAGTCCCAAGACTTATTCTTCATAAGTGAACTCATCTCTGATTGCATAGCATACTCCCACTTGCATTGATCCTCATGCATCATAGCCTCTCTGTAGCAAGAAGGCTCCCCGAAATCAGTAAGCATCACATAGTCTACCCCTGGAACAAACCTATCAGGCGGTCTAGACACTCTAAATGATCTTCTCAATGGCATTTTAGCTAGCTGTCCAACCTGCATATCAGCCACATTTGGCTCATCATTTCCACCAATAGATGATCCATTATCTACCCTTGATTGTATACCTATGGGAGTACTTGGTGGTACCATTTCTTGTACATTTGGTGCATGGACAGCTTGCTGTCTATCAACATATGCAGGTGGATTCGCATCCTGGAAAGTGATTCTCCTTATTTCCACATCCTCATGGGTGCCTTATGCATCTTCTTCTCATTGAAGACCACATCATGGCTGCGTATGATCTTCTTTGCTTCTGGATCCCAGAGATGATAGCCCATCTCTCCACTTTCACCATAACCCAGAAAGATGCATTTCCTAGACTTAGGATCTAGCTTCTTTCGAAGCTCTTTTGGCACATGTGCATATGCCTCACACCCAAATATATGCAAATGAGAGTAAGAGGGCTTCTTGCCACTCCATGCCTCTTCAGGAATACCACCATCCAAACTCTTACTAGGTGATCTATTGATCACATGCACTGCAGTCTTCATTGCCTCAGCCCAAAAACCACCAGAAAGACTTGCATTGGAAAGCATGCATTGCAACCTTTCTTGAATGGTACGGTTCATCTTTTCTGCAACTGGATTTTGCTCTGGAGTACAAGGGGATATGAGCTCCCTCTTAATCCCACGTGTATCACAAAAATGCTGAAAGTCATGAGAGAGATACTCTCCACCATTATCAGCCCGTAGGCATTTAAGCGTTCTACCTGACTGATTCTCAACCAAGGCCAGCCATTTCTGAAATACCTGGAGCACATCACTTTTCCGAGCTATAGCATAAGCCCACACTTTCCTAGTTGCATCATCAATGAATGTCACATAGTATTCAGCCCTACCTAATGACCGTGTAGGCATGGGACCGCATACATCTGAATGCACCAAATCAAGCTTTTCAAACTCTTTCTTTCCCCTTCTTTTATGGGCTGATTTAGTCTGCTTCCCATAGAGACAATGCTCACAAAATTCAAAATCAGAGAAACTCAAATGCGGTACATAATGCAAATGGCATAAGAGTTTCATTCCATTCTGGCTCATGTGCCCCAACCTGCAATGCCACAAAGAAGTGCTTGGCTGATCGATTATTGCAACAACATGATCAAATACCCCTGATACATGTAAGGGATACAAAGTCCCACACTTGGCACCCCTGGCCAAAAGCAGAGAGCCCTTTTGAATTTTTCAACTTTGAAAGCCAAAAGTGGTGTGAAAACCAGCATCATCTAGCTGACCCACTGAAATAAGACTCTTGGTCAGCTTAGGCACATGTCTCACATGTTTTAAAACAAATGCAGACCCATTGGCAAAAGAAAACTTTATGTCACCTGCTCCCACTATGTCACATGCATAGTCATTTCCAAGATGCACACAACCTGTCTTTCCACTATCATAGGTGGAGAACCATTCCCTATGGGGAGTAACATGGAATGAAGCACCAGAATCCAAAATCCAATCCTGGGAATATGCATCATCCAAAGTGGTAAGCAACTCTGCAGATAAAGTAGACATGAAGAGAACATCATTGTCACTATCATGTGTGACTGCATTGATCTCCTCGATCTTCACTTTTCCTTTGTCCTCCCTTGGACTCTCTTCCTTTTGATTTGCACCCCAATTTGCATTCTTTTTCTTATCCTTTTGCTCTCTTTTCAGCTTGTAGCAATCCTTTTTCATATGGCCCTTCTTGCCATAGTGGTAACACTCAATGTTCCGTGCCCTGGATTTGCTACGTGACTTCCCTCTTTCCTGGGACTTCCCCCTGAACTGTGATCTGCCCCTTTGCACATTTAAGGATGCATCCTGCTTGTTGCCATCCATAGACTTCCGTCTAATCTCCTTGGACAACAAGCTACCGACAACATCATCAAATTTTAGTACTCCACCAGGTGCAGAGTTACTGACAGTTGTACGGAAGGTATCCCATGAGGATGGCAATGAACATAAGAGAAATATTGCCTTAGTCTCCGCATCAAAATTCACCTGAAGCTGGCTGAAAATAATATTGAATTCATTCAAGTGAGAAGCAATGGAGACCCCTTCCTTCATTTGCAGCTCAAACAACCAATTCATGAGGTAAACTTTAGTAGAGGCAGTTTCCTTCTCATAAGTGGAGTCTAATAGTGGACTTTGCTAATGCATCCAACTCATTCCAGTCATCCTCAGACATATTTGCAGGTTTAATCCCTGCCAAGGGTTTAATCTGCTTCTTTTGAATAAGCACATCCCTTATTTGTTCTTTCCACAAAGAAAAGTTTGTCCCATCAAACTTTTTAATGCTGAAAAACTCCTTTTCAGACATGGAAGAGGATGCCATGATGCAAATAAAGCAAAATCCCAAATGCTAGTGCCTCAAGAGAGAATCACACCAAATACCAGGTGCACTCAAATGTGTATGCCACAATAGAGTGAAATATCACCAAAATTCAAAGCTCAAAGCATCAAAAGATGCATCTGACTCATGTGCATATACTATGCATCCATATGAGCAAATCTGGCCCAAAAGAAAATGCCAATAAGTGCCAAATGACTCAAGCATAAACACTGTCCACTGGCATATGCGTCAATAATATCTCATCCAAGAGAGCATAGCACTATCAGTGCATCACCTACAATGTGTCAAAGTTGTCCCTCAGCATAAAATAGCATCCATGTGTAAAGCATCCATAAAAATAGCATCCCACAAGGCAATTTGGGCCTATCAGCGCATCCAATAAGGACTGTAATGCATCCAAATGGCCTATAAATCATCCACCACTGCAACCCAATGCATACCACGAATGAGCGCACATTGCTCAAACTACACTGCTCAAACTGCAACCAGAGTGGTCTGCATAAGGTATGCTCAAGAAATCATAGTCCCACGGTAATGACCGCTACTGAAAATAGAACTTGAGATGCCTCAAAACATGGGCGCCATTGCATAATCGGACTCAGCAAGAAAATCTGCAAATATCTCTTTTCTGCCAGAACTCCAAAATCCCAACCGATAAGTGAGAAATGGGAGTCAACACTTATCCACTGCCATGTGGCATAAATCTAAGGTTTCAAAACCTTAGAATGAAAAATGCATAACAGAGAGACGAAATCAAATACACAGAGATCTATAGCTCTAAAAATCCTTCACCGAATTGCGCAAGAACTGACACGTAGGGGTTTTTGGGCATCCGGAACGCAATGGGACAGACGGTTTTGGAAACCGTGGTCTCAATCATTGGGTCCAACACACGGACTGAAAAACGTTTTTGGAAACAGAGCTGTTTGTAAACTCCACCGGAGTGCGAATGATGAGCAACATAGAAGTTTTAAAACCTCGTCAGTCCACTGGAACTGACAGAGCTGCAAATGGTTGCTCCAAACTTGAGTTCCAACACCCGGGCAAAAAACGCAGGAACTGATACAGTGAGTCAGAAATCCAATGAAATGATCCCAGATTCAAGAATGAAGGTGTTTCCAAGCTCCTGAAGTGAAGTGGACACCAAAAGCAAGCAATAGTTACCTCTACAAGTCAATATGGAGTCTCTGTCATCGAACGGAACATGGAAAAGCTCAAAAAACGACTTTTTCTTTGAAACCACTTAACAGGCTCTCAAAACCACTTCGCAAAGCCAAAGTGACTTTTCCAAAGGTTCCTCCAAGGTCTCTACACACTCAGATGCAAGTAAAGTCACCCACAAAGCTTCCCACAGAGCTTCTCCTTCCTCCCACAGAGCTGGTGAGCTTCAAGCATTCATGCACACTCAGCTAGATCACCCGAGCTCTGATACCAGTTGAGAGTGCTCTCAACGGAAGCAAGAACGGAAGAAGGAGAGAGAGAGACAGAGAGCCACACAAGTTTTGGTGGGTGCAGAACCACCCTAATCTTCTTTTTCATTCATTTATATATGTGTTTGAGTATTGTACATAACCGGGGTAAAGGCACAATGACCTTTAACCCCCACAAAGTCCACATTGTAGTATGGACTATTTTATGAGGCTGGGGTTCAGATACAGTTGCATGGATACACTGATGCTGATTGGGCTGGTAGTATTTCTGATAGACGATCTACCAGTGGATATGTGTTCTCTTTTGGGAGTGCTGCAGTCACTTGGAGCAGCAAGAAACAACCTACAGTTGCATTGTTAAGCATAGAGGCTGAGTACAGGGGTGCAGCAATGGCTGCATGCGAGGTAGCTTGGTTGCATAAGCTACTCTATGATATGCATCAGTCTACAGATGGGCCAGTTGTCATTTATTGTGACAACATGAGCAGCATACACTTGGTAAATAACCCAATCTATCATGCTAGAACAAAGCACATTGAGGTGCATTATCACTATGTGCGGGAGAAGGTTTTACTAGGCCTTATTGATCTAGTTTATGTCAGCACAAAGGATCAGGTAGCTGACATATTCACGAAAGCATTGGGCATAGAGAAGCTGTGCAAGTTCAGAGACTTGCTTGGTGTGCAAGAATTGGGATTGAGCTCGAGGGGGAGTGTTGAGATATCGAGTTCCACTCACGATATGCCAGGGTGACCATTGTGCATTTATGTCACCGACTTGTTAGCTGGAGATGCGGTTGGTACACCGCCCACAATAATAGCTGGATGATAGCTATCCTTATCTACTCTAGTTTGTGGCTGAGTTAGTATGCCACCTTAGTTAGTTGAGTTTGGTTTAAGACCCACATATAGGGTTCTTCTATTTCTTTGTACTTGAGTTCTTTTGGCTTTCACAACTAAGAAGAGGAAAACTGTTTTCAGCCTCCACCTTTGTGTGTATTCCCCCATTGTGCATGTGAGAAAGTCGCAAGTGAGACTCCTTCCCTCTCTCCCACTATCTTCACATCCCCTTCCCCTCCCCCATTATCCCTCCCTCCCCCCTTTCGTCCCCCCTTTCCCCTTTCCCCGTTCCCCTCTTCCTCTCCCTCTTTCCTCCCCTTTCCCCTCCCCCCATTCTCCCTTCCCCCTCCCCCCTTTCCCCTCTCCCCCTTTTTACCCTCCCCTCCCTATTTGCCCCCCCTTTTCCCTCCCACCTTTCTCCTTTTCCTCCCTCCCCTCCCTTTTTATCCTCCCCCCCTTTCCCCTTCCCCTCCCTCCTCTTTCCTCCTTTACCTCCCCCCCCTTCCCCTTCCCCCCCCCTTTACCCCCGCCCCCCCTTTCCCCTTCCCCCCCCCTTCCCCCTCATCCCCCCCTTCCCCCTTATCCCCCCCCCCCCTCCCTCCCTCTTCCCCCTCATCCCCCCCACCTCCCCTTCTCTCTCCTCCCCCACCTCACCCCATTCCCCCCCCCACTTTCCTTTCCCCCTTTCCCTTCCCTCCCTCCCCTCTCCTCACTTTCCCTGCCAATGTGACCGTACTTCCTTCTGCTCCCCTCTCCTCCATTCTATTAATTCCCTTTTTTTCCTAACTTTCCAAGGTAAAATTTTAAGGGTGAATATTTTCCAAAAGGAGAACCTAGGAGCTTCTCCAAACTAGGTAAGCTAATATTTCAATCTTGAAATTCGATAAATTTGCCCAAAAATTAACATAACTTCCTAGTATGAGACCCAAATTTAGCCATCCAAGTACTCAAATTGATCGGCATAAGCCATCTAGTCATCTATATGGTTATAATTTTCAAATTCTAGCTTATAGAAAACATGTGCAAAGTATCATGCCATCAAGTATGAGTCATTCGAATGACACACCTCAAATACTCATAACACTTGGTGAAAAACGGTGTTTGTGGCAAGTTTGACCATCCAAAGCATCTTTGCACATGCCTAAAAATAGGTTGGATTCACATGTGTGTAAATTATCATGCCCATCAAGTATGAGTGCACTCTTATGATACACCTCAGATAGTTTCTTTTGACGTGGTTGTGCATATTACTTGGTAAAAAATGGGGTTTGTGGCAACATTGACCATTCAAAGCATATACGATGGAAATTATAATTTTACATGCATCAAAATATGCAAGATTATTCCTACACATAGTATCATGTCCATCGGGTATGTGCGTGCTCGAATAACACACCTCAGAGCATGTTTTTTGGCAGTTGTGCATGACACTTAGTGAAAAATAGGGTTTGTGGCAAGTTTGACCATCCAAAGTATATTCGATGGGCACGATAATTTATACAAGACTCAAAAAAGATAAAATTGACATGAGTGCAAGGTATCGTTCCCATACGATATGTGCACATTTAAATAACACACCTCAAATACTATTTTTTGGCAATTGTGCATAATATTTGATGAAAAATTGGGTTTGTGCCGGCTTTAACAATCCAAATCATATCCGATGGGCATTATACTTTTCATGCACCTCAACATAGGTTGGATTGACATGTATAAAAAGTATCACTCCCACCGGGTATGAGTGCATTTTAATAACACACCTCATATACTATTCTTTGACAGTAGTGGATAACACTTGGTGAAAAATGGGACTTGTGGTGCGTTTTACCATCCAAAGCATATCTGATGGACACGATATTTTTCATTCATCTTTAATTAGGTTATATTAACACATGCAAAAAGTATCATGCCCATCGGGTATAAGAGCATTCGAATAATACATCTTAGATACTATTTTTTGGCGGTTGTGCATAAAACTTGGTGAAAAACAGAGTTTGTGGCACGTTTGACCATCAAAAGCATATTTGATGGGCATAATATTTTTCATGCACCTCAACATATATTGTATTGATGTGTGTGCAAAGTATAGCACCCATCAGGTATGATCACATTCGAATGACACACCTTGAATACTATTTTTTGGCGGTTATGGATAACATTTGGTGAAAAACGGGGTTTGTGCCAACTTTGATCATCCAAAGTATATCTTATGGACCTGATACTTTGCATATAGATCAAGATAGGTTGTTTTAACTCACGTGCAAATAATAGTGCCCATTAGGTATGTGCGCATTTGAATAACACACCTCGGAGCGTGTTTTTTAATGGCTATGGTTAACACTTGGTGAAAAATGAGGTTTGTGGTGAGATTGATCATCCAAAGAATATCTTATGGGCATGATACATTGCACAAGTCTCAACATCTATTATATTGACTTGTATCAAGAGTATCATGTCGATCGAGTATGTGCGTGGTTAAATAACACACCTCAAATACTATTTTTGGCGGTTGTGCATAACACTTGATGGAAAACAGGATTTGTGGTGACTTTGACCATCTAGAGCATATACGATGGGCACGATAATTTGCACACAGCTCAAAAAGGTTTTATTGACTAATTTGTAAAGTATCGTGCCCATCGGGTATGTGCGTGTTTGAATAACCCACCTCACTTTGCGTAGACCTCAAAATAGGTTGTATTGACATGAAGGAAAAGTATGATGTCCATCGAGTATGTGCATGTTTGAATAACACACCTCAAACTCTATTTTTTGGTGGTTGTGCATAACACTTGATGAAAAATGCGGTTTGTGGCAACTTTGACCATCCAAAGCATATCCAATGGGCATGATACTTTGCACATAACTCAAAATAGATTGTATTGATGCATGTACAAAGTATTGTGCCCATCGCATGTGAGCGCATTTTAATAACACACCTCAAGTACTATTCTTTGGCAGTTGTGCATAACACTTGGTGAAAAACGCGGTTTGTGGCGTGTTTGACCATCCAATGCATATCAGATGGAAAAGATATTTTGCATGCACCTAAAAATAGGTTAGATTCACACTTTTGCAAAGCATCTTACCCTTTAGGTATGAGAGCATTTGAATTATACACCTCAGGTACTATTTCTTGGCAGTTGTGCATAACACTTAGTGAAAAACGGTGTTTGTTGTGCATTTGACCATCCAAAGCATATCCTATGGGCATGATATTTTGTACATGCCTAAACATAAGTTTTATTGATGTGTGTTCAAAGTATCATGACCATTATGTATGAGCGTGCATTCGAATGACACACTTTAAATACTATTTTTTTACGGTTGTGTATAACACTTGGTGAAAAACGAGGTTTGTGGTGACTTTGACCATGCAAAGCATATTTGATGGGCATTGTACTTTGTAGACAGCTCCAAATAGGTTGGATTCATACATGTGAAAGTATCATGCCCATCAGGTATGTGCGCGTTCAAATGACGCACCTCAAAGCTTGTTTTTTGACGGTCGTGATAAACTCCATTTTTCACCAAGTGTTATGGGCAAGTTTAATCATCCAAAGCATATCCAATACATGATAGTTTGTACAAGCCTCAAAATAGGTTGGATTGACATGAGTGAAGATTTTTGTGCCCATCGGGTATGTGCGCGTTTGAATAACGGACCTCAAATACTATTTTTTTATGGTTGTGCATAACACTTGGTGAAAAATGGGGTTTGTGGTGACTTTGACCATCCAAAGCATATACGATGGGCACGATAATTTGTACGTGCATTGAAATAGGTTGGATTAATGTGTGTAGAGAGTATCATGACCATCGGCTATATTGCACGTTCGAATGATCGGTTTGCACGATTCTATGAAGAATTGTATATTCTTCTTCTACATTGAGCAGCAACATCTTGGAGTTGGGATATGGACATGATACTTTGCACATCCTTTAAAATAGACTTGATTGAAGCATGTGCAAAGGATTTTGTCCATTGATTGTGTGTGTGGTCGATTAACACCCTCAAATACTATTTTCTTCTAGCTTAAGGTTTAGGATATAGGGTAAACGGTATAGGGTTTAGGGTATAGGTTTTAGGGTTTAAGTTATAGGAAATAGGGTTTAAGGTATAGGAATTTGGGTTTAGGCTATACGGATTAAGCTATAGGGATCACGGTTTAGGATTTAGGGTATGGTGTAGAGTTACAAGTATTAGCCATGCTACCATTTTTAAGGCTTCAATGGGTTTAAGTATAGTATTAATAGACTTCATTCGCAAGTGTTTAATAAGCTAGAATTTGAAAATTCTAACCATATAGATGACTTTAGATGACTTATGCCGATCGATTTGAGCACTTGGAGGGCTAAATTTGGACCGCTTATGTTAATTTTTGGGCAAATTTATCAAATTTCAAGATTGAAATATTAGCCACACTAGTTTGGAGAAGCACCTAAATTCGTCTTTGGAAAAATATTCGCCCTTAAAAATTTATCTTGGGGAGGGTAGGAAAAAAATAAAATTAATGGAATGGAGGAGGGGGGGGGAAGGGGAGGGGGAGGGGGGGAAGTGGGGAAAAGAGAAAAAGGGGGAAAGGGGGGGGAGAGGGGAGAAAGGAGAGGGGGGGGGAGAAGGGGGGGAAGGTGGAGGGGGGGTGTTGAGAGCTCACGCTCAACATCATGTGATCATGTGTGCATAGCACCATCATGTGATCATATGTGCATAGCACTAACCCAATAGAGTGCTATAAAGGAAAGGGTTAGATGCCCCAACCCTAACCCTAAATGGGTTTGTATATTCTACATTTTTCAACTAAATCTAGTGTATAGTTAGTCATTTGTGGTGTGCTCTCTAGTTGTGCCCTCTCTCCTCAACTCCACTCTGCTCCTCTCCCCTCTTCATATCTTGTCATGGTATCAAAGCTCCCTTGCCTTCTGCTGAGGCATTGCAATTATTGAGATCTTTGCAAGAGAGATTGAGAGGTTTCTATCTTTCATTTCGTTGATGAAAGATTTCTATTCATTGGAAGAGATTTCCATCCATTGAGAGAGAGAGAGATTCCTTGTGAGTTCTCTTATTGAGAGAAATAGAGAGATATGGAGAGAGACTTAGAATCTTAAGAGAATGTCTTGAGAAAAGATTTCCGTTGTCCTTTTGAAAGAGCTTTCTGGGAAAAGAGAGGAGCCTATCCTACTTTGAGATGGAGAGATGTTCTGTAAGGATATCTATGAGAATTCTACTCAGAGCCTAGAGGTTCTCTGAGACTTAAGATTCTTCTACAAGCTTCGAGCCAAGCTGAAGCTTCAGCACAAGAGTTCGACTCCCTACAACAACAAGCCTCTGCATCACTACAAATGACCTTCTCCATTGCTATAACCAGCCTCTTTGCAAGCTCCTAGCAAACTATAGCCCTTCATCCAAGCTACAACGACTAAGGCTAGCAGATGACTCAAAAAGACCAGCACACATGAGCCCCGCGACCTCCGACAGCTACAAAAGACAGCTCTAAGGTGCTCCTGTGTAGTATTTTGCCAAATGCTCTCTATGCTAACAGACCCTTCAAGGAGCTTCAAATAGCTACTATGACATAAGCTGCTCCACCACTCTTCCAAAGCCATTCAACTAGCATGCAGACTCAAAGACTCATTGGTTGACTATCTATCCCTTTGCAAGATTCTACAATACCGCCAATGTCAAGTGACCTTTGCAAGGTCTCTACACCACAGCCATTATCATTTGCACCGCCGAGTTGTGGAGCTAGCCCACTCATCAATAGGCAATGAGAGCTATAGTAGCTACCCTTTGCCAACAACCAGCACCAACTCATCAACGAATGTCAGGTCCTTCTCAAATCTGTAGCAACTTGCATCTAAGGAGCTCTAAGGCTCCATCGACGCATGCACTCCAAAACAAGCCTACCTCTCCAATGAGCCATGCTCCGCCATCTGGACTGTAGCGCCAACTCCGAACTCCATCAAAGGCTACATGCAATGACCCGCAGCCTTTGAGCTCCTCACGGCATCCACAAGCACAGCGCCATCATCGATATCTATGGTTGCTCCAATGTGAACGATGACCACTTCCATAGCATAGCTCCAAAAGGCCAACGCCTCTCTCCATCAATCTTCATCAACTGCAAGCTCGATGACCCGCACAACCGACAACACCCATGCTCTAGCATCCTAAAGAATTTCATCAATAGAATCGTATTAGATTCCATCGCATCTTGTGGGAATCTTTGTAGATTTCGATCAGCCACACAGTGGCACGTGGCAAGCTAAGGCTATCCTTGGGGTTGGCCAGAAAGTTGACACATGGCAGACTTTATCTATCACATCAGACTCGAGTGACACGTCAGTAGCCCCGGTTGCCATGTCACCATCCAATTGGTCAATTGCCATGTCATCCTTATCTACCACGGTGGTAGCCACATCAGCACTACCACATCAACACTGCCACGTCAGTAGCCATGTCAACACTACCACGTCAACAGTCCATGTCAGCACTGCCACGTTAGTAGCCATGTCAGTAGTCCACATCAGTAGTCCACATCAGCATCCATGTCACCTATGCCATGTCATCTACCATGACATCATTGCCACATCAACATTACCATGTCATCATTGCCACATCAGCATTATGACATCATCTATTGACATCATCATTTGTGCCACCTCATTAGTGCCACATGCCACACTCACCCTGTGCAAGCACACACAGTGCTCCACAGGCACTTCATGTGACCACTCCTGCCACCTCATCACTACTCCACAGGCACACCTCTTGCTAGGCACAGTGCCACATCATCACTGCATGTGACCCACAGTGACACATCATCATTGAGCACCATTGAGGCACCATTTACACTCCTTTTGTCCCTCCAACTAGATCTGTCATATCTCTTGATCCAGGAAGAATTTGAGGGTGCTCCAAAAAGGAAAGTCGCTTGATTTTTTGTGCTCTATGCGCTCATCACATCATGTGCAAATTTCAATGCAATTTTAACTCATTTTTTAGCCTCGCTGCCAAAACCACTTCTTACATGCACATTAGCCTCTACATCGATGCATTTGACCTAGCACTTTTTTTAAAAAAAAGAAAAGAAATTATTTGTTGTTCTTTCATCAATCGATAGTTGGTATAGTAGATCAGAGTAGACTAGATTGCCATAGAGGGGATGCTTTGAATCTCCCCAAGTTGCTAATCTAACCATGCCCAAAATTCCCAACTAGTACCTACTCGGAAATCAATCCATACACTCACATATAGTTTCACATCATTAAATTACCTGAAACCTGACGTTCATTAATTCAGTGAGCAGACTTCAGAGAGTTTAGAGGCATTGGTGATTGTTCAGTGGGCAGATAGAATTTGATTTCACACAAACATGCCACCATTGTAAAGCCTACACGGGTATTTCATGGTAGTGTTCACATCATTTCAGCCTTGTAAAGCCTCTTGGCTATTCCCGGCATGATTTTCCACAAGCCTTGTAACACAAATCTGATTTTATATATTGCAGTTCTTCATCAACAATTCAAAAATTTCACTAGCCATAGTCAATGATTTTTGTAGTTGATTTATACAGTGATTTTCACGACACTTTGAGTACATTTTTTGCACCATGTCTATGACTAACAACCTCAATCTAGAGGCATCTACTAAGCTAGACAACTCCAATTACGGTACATGGAAATACCAAATGGAGATCATTCTAGTACTTCAGACAAATGGGAGTATGTCGATGGGTCTACACCTAGACCATTAGATGATCCAGCCAGTAGTAGCTCTACTCCACCTATTGTCACAATAGCAGCAACAGGATCTACAATGGGATCTATAGCTACACAAATAGTTTTCACACTTGTAGCAGGTCCTGCCGTTGCCCGAGCTCAGGTAGAATGGGATAAGAAAAACAAGTACGCCTATCATCTGATCAAGAAGAATGTGCAAGATGTCATGCTAGGATAGCTCAACACAATCAAGACATCCAAAGAAGCATGGGACATTTTCATAGCTCTCTATGAGTCCAAGAACACATCCAGGATTCTCACACTGAGAAACCAAATCAACCAGAGTTTCCGCAACAGCAGCAAAATCGGTCATGCTTATGTACTCCGGATAAAAGACTAGGAGAGACTATGAACCCCACAGAAATGGTTCAAGCAATCTTGAATGGACTAGGAGAGGGATACAAGAATCTATTCTAGAGTATTGCCATTCAATGGCAAATTCCAACATTGGAAGAACTTCAATCAGTCCTACTTGGTGAAGAACTTAGGACTCAAGCTATTCAAGCTCGAAAAGGTCATTCTAATGATCAGGAATTCACAGCTTCAGATAGAAGCAGAGGCAGAGGCAGAGGTAGATCATTCGAGAAAAGTGGTAATCATGAGCAACAACAAGGTCATCATCAACAAAGTCAAAATCAACATCAGCATCATCCTCAGCAATATCAAATTCAGCAAAGAGAAAATCATTCCAATCGAGGAAGATTCCAAGGATGAGGGAATGCTTCCATGAACGTGTCAAACATTCAGTGCAACTACTGTCGCAAGTTTGGACACAATGAAAGAGATTGGCACAAGAAGCAGTATGACCAAGGCGTTCAATCTAGCAGTAATCGAGGGAATTTTCCCGGCAGAGGAAATCATCATGGCGGACATTCTAGTCACAATCACTTTGCAAATGAACATGGGAATATGTTTCTTGCAAGCAAGGAAATGCATCAAACTAATACAGTATACCTACTGAATTCAATCCCAAAGAGGATTTCAGCTATCAAGTCAACCAAGTGGAACAGGATCCTTGGTACATCGATAGCGGTGCATCATCTCACATGACAAATCATCAGGAATGTTTCACAGAGATGAAACCATTAGAAGGTCAAAAAAATGTCATCTACACATCAGACAATACAGCGAATCTAGTTCAAGGGACAAGTCTTATCCCTATGAACAATTTCACTGGTACAAAAGGATTGGTGAAAGATGTGCTCTATGTTCTAAAACTCAATAAGAACCTTTTATTAGTAGGTCAAATGACGGAACACAATTATTGAGTCATCTTTGATGGAGATGAATGCACTATCAAAGATAAATCTAGAAGATGTCAGCTAGTAACAAAAGGTGTCAAGGAAGGACACTTATATAGAATGCTAGCTACACTACCAGAAAAGCATGCCATGTCATCTTAACCACAACAGATGCCACTATCTACAAAATGGCACAAGAGATATGGTCATGTCAATTTCAAGTACTTGTTAGATCTCAGGAATCAAAATATGGCAATTGGGATTCCTAAGCTATAGTTTCTTGGAAAAGTTTGTGAAGCATGCTATTTCGGCAAACAAAAAAGAACCAACTTTGGCAAAAGTACCTCTCATGCACGAGGTATTCTTGATTTGAGTCATACAGATGTATGGGGTTATGCTCAGACCCGCAACATCAATAGTTCACTTTATACTTGACTTTCATGGATGACTACAACAGATATTGTTGGGTCTACTTTTTGAAAGAGAAATCTAAAGTCTTTTCTAGATTTCAAGAATTCAAAGCCATGGTAGAAAACCGGACAGGTAGAAAGATCAAAGTCATGAGATTAGACAGAGGAGGTGAATACATGTCTTCAGCATTCATGAACTTTGCAAAAATCATGGTATTCGAAGACAATTCACTTGTGCATATACTCCTCAGCAGAATGCAAGTGCTAAAAGGAAGAATGGAACTTCAACAGACAGTGCTAGAGTAATGCTTAGTGAGAAGCATCTTTCGAATCAGTATTGGGCAGAAGCAATAGCCACTGCAAACTATTTGCTTAATTGGCTTCCTACCAAACCAATATAGGGTATGACTCCTTATTAAGCATTCACTGGACACAAGCCACACATTGGGCATCTTCGCATATTTGGTTGCATAGCAGGAAATTGGATGCAAAGTCACACAAATGCATCATGGTTGGCTACAATGAAGAAAGTAAATCATACAAGTTGTATGATCCCATCAACCACAAGGTCATTATCTCCAGAGATGTAATCTTTGATGAGGAATCAGAATGAAAAACCTCAAATACATAGGAGATGGAAGCATCGACTTCACAGTCATCTACAAAACAGGTTGATGAAGAAGAGCTAGAATTGCCAGCAATACCCCAAGCAGAGCCACAACAGCTTAGATGGTCTTCTAGGGAAAGTAGGCCACCAGCTAGATTGACATATGCTTAGAAAGGCAAAAACACCTATTTCATTAATTTTGGACCGGTAAATTGTCCAAATTCGTTTTGTGAGATAATTTTGGGTAAAGCATTTAAAAAAAAGAGGCTCTTATAAAACAAAACTTTGAGTAAAAAAGTAAGATTTTAAAAAATCAAATTAGAAAAAATGACGTGACATGTTATTAAAACTAAAGTACATTAAAAAAAGAGGACATCACATTGTTAAAAGAGACAAAAAGTAAGATTTTAAAAATCAAATTAGAAAAAATGGCATGACATGTTATTAAAACTAGAGTACATTTACAAAAATCTTTGAAAATCAACATGCAGTTATAGGTAACTCTCTACCCACAACTATGCCCATCTTCCTGCTCTACTACTAAATGCTTTTGGAAGTCTAGCGAGTCTTTGTACTATCCTGTTTCTCCGATAGCAGATACCAACTTCTCAACCGACTTGCTCATCATGACATATTAAAAAAACTTAGTGTGTCTATTACATAAGGTACATAATATACAAGTAACAACAGATTAATAGAATACTTACGTTTGCACTGAGCCATGAAAGCCTGCAATTGAGTTGACAAACCAACAATAGTTGTCTTCTAAAGTCTTTTGAGGAGAGCTAAGAATAGAAGAAAGGAGAGCATCGAGCATATAGACATGATTCTGCACTACACTAGGAAGCTGAGAAATAACTACACTGAACCAAGAAATAAACAAACGTTAGCTCATAGAATTGATTTGCATTCTACACTAGGAAACTGAGATATAACTACACTGTAAACAAATAAACAAATGTTAGCTCATTGAAAGCAACAAATAAACAAACGTTACCTGAGAATGGCCAGGATAACATTGTCATTAACCTCTTTTAAAGGATTGGAGAGGATTGAAACCTCCTCTCTACCAAAGCTCAAATACTGAGGTTCTCATTTCAAAACGATCCTAACTTCAAATGAGCTTTCCATTTTATCCAATGCAGCTAAATTTGCAAAATGGGTCTCTATCATAGCTTGTATTCTATGTTTGCAGTCATTCTGCTTTTCCATGGTGTCTTTAAAGCTCTTGTGCTCATGGGAATCTTCAACCAAATATAGAGGTGGTTGCATTGCTGAAGTAGAAGGGAGTGCCTCCATATTGACTTCATCCATTTCTTTCCCCTCTATTGCCTGTAAACAAATATGAGAGATTAGATTCATTATCTTTAAATTTAAATATTATTTAAAAAATGGTATTTAGTTGAGAAATGGAGAGTTTATACCGCTAAGTATTGTTGTACTGGCCTTTTTACATAACCCTATGAGCCATAATTATCAAAGAAGGCATCATCATCTTTCTCTTCATCCACCAACCTCTCTCTAAACGGGTCATGTAAGTCCATCTTTTCATCATCATCAACTGGGACATTATGATCTTCAAGGTCATCATGTGAAGATAGTGGGAGAGAGGGAAGGAGTCTCACTTGCGGCTTTCTCACATGCACAATGGGGGAATACACACAAAGGTGGAGGCTAAAAACAGTTTTCCTCTTCTTAGTTGTGAAAGCCAAAAGAACTCTAGTACAAAGAAATAGAAGAACCCTATATGTGGGTCTCAAACCAAACTCAACTAACTAAGGTGGCATACTAACTGAGCCACAAACTAGAGTGGATAAGGATAGCTGTCATCCAGCTATTATTCGTGGGCGGTGTACCAACCGCATCTGCAGCTCACAAGTCGGTGACATAAATGCACAACGGTCACCCTGGCATATCGCGAGTGGAGCTCGATATCTCAACACTCCCCCTCGAGCTCAATCCCAATTCCTACACACCAAGCAGGTCTCTGAACTTGCACAGCTTCTCTGCACCCTATACTTTTGTGAATATGTCAGCTACCTGATCCTCTGTGCTGACATAAACTAGATCAATAAGACCTAGTAAAACCTTCTCCCGCACATAGTGATAATGCACCTCAATGTGCTTTGTTCTAGCATGAAATACTAGGTTCTTTGCCAAGTGTATACTGCTTATGTTGTCACAATAAATGACAACTGGCCCATCTGATGCATATCATAAAGTAGCTTATGCAACCAAGCTACCTCACATGCAGCCATTGCTGCACCCCTGTACTCAGCCTCTATGCTCGACAAGGCAACTGTAGGCTGCTTCTTGCTGCTCCAAGTGACTGCAGCACTCCCAAAAGAGAACACATATCCACTGGTAGATCGTCTATCAGAAATACTACCAGCCCAATCAGCATCAGTGTATCCATGCAACTGTATATGAACCCCAGCCTCATAAAATAGTCCATACTGCAATGTGGACTTCACATACCTGAGTATGTGTCTAGCCGCATCCAAATGTGGTTTCCTTGGAGCCTGCATAAACTGACTTACCAATCCAACAGCATAGCTTAGATCTGGCTTGGTAATAGTCATATAAATCAAACTTCCTACTATGCGTCTGTACATAGTAGGGTCTTCCAAAAGCTCACCTGCATCTGTGCTCAGCTTCACATTCTGCTCCAAAGGAACTAAAATAGGCTTACAGCAGCCTGTCATCCCATATTTGGACAGCATGTCCAATCCATACTGCCTCTGCAAGAGCTGTATCCCACTTGGTGATCTAATCACCTCAATGCCCAAGAAATAACGTAGCTCTCCCAAATCCTTCATCTCAAACTTTTGCCTCAATAGCATTTTCACATGAAGGATATCTTCATCACTATCACCTGTGATGATCAAATCATCAACATAAATGACAAGCAGCATAATCCCTTTCTCTGTTTTTCTCACATAGAGTGAGAAATCTGCCTTGGAAATCTGAAAGCCAATAGTGACAAGATACTGTCCTATCTTGTCAGACCATGCTCTAGGTGCTTGCTTCAAGCCATACAAGGATTTCTTCAACCTACAAACAAACTCAGGATGAATAGCATGAACATAACCTGCTGGCTGCTCCATCACTACAAGGCATAGGCCATTTTCCGACGGAAATACCGACGCTTTTTACATTAAAAAATTTTTTTTTCACGGGCGCAAAGGTCGCTATAAAAGTCGTTAAAATCGTCGGAAAAGGAGCGTCGCTATAAACCGTCGCTATATAGCGACGCTGTTAATCGTCGCTATATAGCGACGATGTAAACGTCGCTATATAGCGACGATAAAAACGTCGCTATATAGCGACTCTGTTAATCGTCGCTATATAGCGACACTGGTAAACGTCGCTATATAGCGACGATTAACAGAAGGTTAAAAAAATGGTTAGTGGGGCTAAACAGGGCCAAAAGGAAGCCCTGTTTAGCCCCACTAACCATTTTTTTTTTTTGTAATTACAAAAGAAATTTTTTTATAACAAAATTTCCCTTGCTTGCAGGGTGATACAAAATTGTTCTTGTGAACGATGAGGAAGAAATGCATATACATATACAACTGTGTTTGAAACAAAATTACCCTGTGAAAGGGTGATACAAAATGGCTCTAACGAGCGGATATGAAAAATGCTACTACCACTACTAATCCGAATCCGAATCCGAATCGTCTTGTTGGGCTGTTCCCTGGTCCTCGGCACCTGCATCTTCTCCCTCGTCCCCGACACCTGCGTCTTCTCCTTCGTCATCGGCACCTGCGTCCGATCCTTGCCCCTGTTGATCGCTCGTCTCTGATGATGGGACGCTTGAGCTTTGACCCTGAGACTGAACCATATAAATCGAAAATTAGATTGGAACTTAAATTAAAAAGTGAGATTACAAGCAGGAGTAAACTTATACCGTGCGAGCAGCCACCTCAGCCCAATCGACTGTCGCTCCCATTGCCTCTTGCTCAATGAACCACGGCTTGGTTCCTATCCGAAATGCGCGTCGCGTCTCTGCATCCGTAGGAAGACGACCCATCGCAGCTTGCTGTGGATCCAATTTACGAGAGTTAGAGTTAGCTAAAGTGCATGTAATATGTAAGTAAAACAAATAGAACAATACATTAAATGGAAAGAAGTAAACTTACCACGGTTGCCTCGAACGCATACCGTCCACCTGCACCAAAGTGCGAAGTACCTACGACATCCAGCCGTCTCTTCGCAGCCCTCCTCTGACCCTCGAACATTTCAGGATGGTCCCTATTCTGCTTCTTCAAGAACTTCCAATCAGCTTTGTCTGCCCAGCTGGGTTTAGACAACCCCTTTGTAATGGAAGTACGCATGGTTGATCTGCGATGCTTTAGGACCAAACCCATGCGCTCGAGCATATAACTGTTATTAAACTCCACATTTGGCGGATTAGGAAATCTGAGTTTTAACTCATCGATCACCGCCTGTTTCTTTTGGCCATCTTGATACCGCCAATCGATATTTATTCCGCTCTTGAAGTGATGACTCATCAACCGCCTCATGGCGGCCATCACTGCTTTGCCCTTTTTGTCTTCTATTATCTCTCCGGCAGATGTGATTTGATAGGAGAGATCCCCTGATGAGTAAGGGGGACTGACGGTAGCAGAGTCTGAAGGAGTGGAAGCTGCGCGACCGCTTCCGGATCGAGGAGTAGCTGTGGGAGTAGGAGAGGGAAAGGGACCTGACTGATACTGTGTCTCCGGACCAAGTGGAGACCTAAAGGAGCGTGAGTGTGCTGACTCGTCTACATCTCCTGAGTCAGCACAACATGAGCCGCCCATCCTACTCTTCCTTCCCTTGCGGGAGGCATGCGCAGGTGATGATCCCGCGGTCGAAGGGGCGCGACGGGATGGCTGGGCTGTACGTCCACCCGTCGGTGTAGGGGAAGGAATTGCGGAGGTCCTCTGAGAGAGCAGAGAGAAGAATCTCGCTGCCTCCTCATCGCTCATCTGCGCTACAAACTCGTCGGGAGTCCCAACAAAGCCATGCGCGGCTAGCAAAGGAGTCCCCTGAGGGGTAGTCGCAGTGCTACGTGGAAGAGGGGTCGGACCAGGGGTAGTCACAGTGCTAGGACCGAGAGGAGTCGGAACAGGGGTAGTCCTCGGGGTAGTCGCCTGAGAGGAATCAAAGTCCTCTGGAGCATATAGATCGTGAGCTCTCCTCCTGCGAGGCTGTCCGTACTCGTCCGATGAGCGACGTGATCCCATGTCTAACATAGACACAAACACGAAAACAGAAAACAAATAAACAAACATGAGCATTCTCATAGGCATAGGCATAGGCAAGAAGAAAGAAGAGGGAAAGGAAAGAAGAGGGAAAGGAAAGAGGGAAAGGAAAGAGGGAAAGATAAGAGGGAAAGAAGATGTAAAGGAAAGAAAAGAATGAGAACGAGGAAATAGAGAATGAGAGAAAGGGAAAGAGAAGGAGAAGGAGCTTATGCTCATGCGGAAATAGAGAAGGAGCTTATGCGGAATGAGAGAAGGAGCTTATGCGGAATAAGAGAAGGAGCTCATGCGGAAACTTGCGAAAACTTGCATGCGGAATAAGAGAAGGAGCTTATGCGGAAAAAGAGAATGAGAGAAGCATATGCTTCTCTCATTCTCTTTTTCCGCATAAGCTCTTGCGGAAACTTACGCATAAGCTCATGCTCATGAATGAGCATAAGCATGAGCTTATGCTTAAGCATGAGCTTATGCTTATGCTTGCGGATGAATGAGCATATGCTTATGCTTATGCTTGCGGATGAATGAGCATAAGCATGAGCTTATGCTTATGCTTATGCATAAGCATAAGCATAAGCATAAGCATAAGCTCATGCTTATGCTCATGCGGAAATAGAGAAGGAGCTTAAGCGGAATGAGAGAAGGAGCTTATGCGGAAAAAGAGAATGAGAGAAGCATATGCTTCTTTCATTCTCTATTTCCGTATAAGCTCTTGCAGAAACTTACGCATAAGCTCATGCGAAGAATGAGCATAAGCATGAGCTTATGCTTATGCTTATGCATAAGCATAAGCATAAGCATAAGCATAAGCTCATGCTTATGCTCATGCGAAAATAGAGAATGAGCTTAAGCGGAATGAGAGAAGGAGCGTATGCGGAAAAAGAGAATGAGAGAAGCATATGCTTCTCTTATTCTCTATTTCCGTATAAGCTCTTGCGGAAACTTACGCATAAGCTCATGCGAAGAATGAGCATAAGCATGAGCTTATGCTTATGCTTATGCATAAGCATAAGCATAAGCTCATGCTTATGCTCATGCGGAAATAGAGAATGAGCTTATGCGGAATGAGAGAAGGAGCTTATGCGGAATAAGAGAAGGAGCTCATGCGGAAACTTGCGAAAACTTGCATGCGAAATAAGAGAAGGAGCTTATGCGGAAAAAGAGAATGAGAGAAGCATATGCTTCTCTCATTCTCTATTTCCGCATAAGCTCTTGCGGAAACTTACGCATAAGCTCATGCGAAGAATGAGCATAAGCATGAGCTTATGCTTATGCTTATGCATAAGCATAAGCATAAGCTCATGCTTATGCTCATGCGGAAATAGAGAATGAGCTTATGCGGAATGAGAGAAGGAGCTTATGCGGAATAAGAGAAGGAGCTCATGCGGAAACTTGCGAAAACTTGCATGCGAAATAAGAGAAGGAGCTTATGCGGAAAAAGAGAATGAGAGAAGCATATGCTTCTCTCATTCTCTATTTCTGCATAAGCTCTTGCGGAAACTTACGCATAAGCTCATGCGAAGAATGAGCATAAGCATGAGCTTATGCTTATGCTTATGCATAAGCATAAGCATAAGCTCATGCTTATGCTCATGCGGAAATAGAAAATGAGCTTATGCGGAATGAGAGAAGGAGCTTATGCGGAATAAGAGAAGGAGCTCATGCGGAAACTTGCGAAAACTTGCATGCGGAATAAGAGAAGGAGCTTATGCGGAAAAAGAGAATGAGAGAAGCATATGCTTCTCTCATTCTCTTTTTCCGCATAAGCTCTTGCGGAAACTTACGCATAAGCTCATGCTCATGAATGAGCATAAGCATGAGCTTATGCTTAAGCATGAGCTTATGCTTATGCTTAAGCATGAGCATAAGCATAAGCATAAGCTCATGCTTATGCTCATGCGGAAAAAGAGAGGGAGCTTATGCGGAAAAAGAATGAGAACGAGGAAATAGAGAATGAGAGAAAGGGAAAGAGAAGGAGAAGGAGCTTATGCTCATGCGGAAATAGAGAAGGAGCTTATGCGGAATGAGAGAAGGAGCTTATGCGGAATAAGAGAAGGAGCTCATGCGGAAACTTGCGGAAACTTGCATGCGGAATAAGAGAAGGAGCTTATGCGGAAAAAGAAAATGAGAGAAGCATATGCTTCTCTCATTCTCTATTTCCGCATAAGCTCTTGCGGAAACTTACGCATAAGCTCATGCTCATGAATGAGCATAAGCATGAAGAATGAGCATAAGCATGAGCTTATGCTTATGCTTATGCTTATGCTTATGCCGCATAAGCTCCTTCTCTCATTCCGCATAAGCTCCTTCTCTATTTCCGCATGAGCATACGCATGAGCTTATGCTTATGCTTATGCATAAGCATAAGCATAAGCTCATGCGTATGCTCATGCGGAAATAGAGAAGGAGCTTATGCGGAATGAGAGAAGGAGCTTATGCGGAAAAAAGAGAATGAGAGAAGCGTATGCTTCTCTCATTCTCTATTTCCGCATAAGCTCTTGCGGAAACTTACGCATAAGCTCATGCTCATGAATGAGCATAAGCATGAGCTTATGCTCATGCGGAAATAGAGGAGGAGCTTATGCGGAATGAGAGAAGCATAAGCATAAGAGAATAAGAGGGATGCGGAAATAGAGAATAAGGGGGAAAGGAAAGAGAGAAGGGAAAAGAGAGAGGGGGAAAGAGAGAATAAGAGAAGAGGGAAAAAAGAGAAGGGGGAAAATGAGAAAAAGAGAAGGGGGAGGAGAGGGTTCCTACGCCCATCACTGCAGCTAGCGCTTAAGGCGCTAGCTGCAGGCAAATGCAAATAACAAAAAGCTTAAATGGAAAGAAGAGAAAGCACTTACCTGTAAAAGTATGTCCCGCTCGGTGTAGTGGACTGGGCCCACGAAAGAGAGACTATGTCCCGCTCGGTGTAGTGGACTGGCACTACAAAAGAGAGAAAACAATCCATTTTTTCAAATAAGATGTTAGTGGAAAGAGGAGATCACAAAAGCAAATTCTTGAAAGGAGACAAGGAAAGAGAAGATTGAGGAGACAAGGAAAGGAGGAGATTGAGGAGAAGAGAAGGAAGAGAAGGAAGAGAAATACAGAAATAAGAGGTGAGTTTCTTTCTTTCTTTCTTGAAATTTTCTTTCTTTCTTGAAATTTCGTTTTTTGTTTGAATCCTTTCTAATCAAGCATGAAAACTAGTTTAAAACTTTAGCAATACAAGTAGAAACACTCACAAAACCAAAGCTAACAAACAAACAACCTACATTGTTGAAAAAAACTCACCTTTTGAAGAACTTTCTTTCTGGAAACCAAAGAGGGAAAAAGGAGAGAGAGGGTGCACAAGAGGTAGGAGGAGGGTGAGGAGTGGGAAATAGGGTAGGAGGTTGCTTGGAATAGATGGGAGGTCAGTGAAAATAGGTGGGAGGAGATTTTGGAGAGCTTAGTTTAGAGATTAGGAAAGCTTTGAGCAAAACGCCGCGGGTTTCGGCGTTTCGGGTTTTAACCCACAGCGTCGCTATATAGCGACGCTTATTCGTCGCTATATAGCGACGTTTTTAATTGAAAACGTCGCTATATAGCGACGCTTTCAATTAAAATCGTCGCTATATAGCGACGGAACAGAGCGTCGCTATATAGCGACGCTTACTGTTTGTTTTTTTAATGAGGCCTCTTGTGACTCAAACATGCTATGCCTATAATTGTCAATATCTCCTCTTACTACACAGCCTTACTATATAGGATTTTTTGTTTCAATCCTTACTATATAGCGATGTCATTCTTTTTATATAGCCTCAAGAGAAGCTCAAATTAAACATGCTATGCTCATAATTGTGTACATCTCCTCTTCATGCTTATGTTATGGTTTTATAAGTGTAGATGGAAGGGACGAGTGGAAGCTCATCCGATGATGCGCCAACGCCCGGGAGCACGAAGTGGCTTACGGAGAGGTTATATTGTCATTGCACTCATTGCAAGCGAGAAGTACGACATCAACGTCGTATTATCATGCGCCACTTGCGGATGTATGGGGAGGAGCCGGAACCAGTACCCCCCGTTGGTGTTGCACATGTTGATGGATCATCGGTAAGTCAAAGCTATTTAAGTTCGCAATCTTATTGTATACCCGGAATTAGAAGATCTTCTATTTACACGAATGAGCTTATGACAGGATGACGAGGGTGACGAGGGTACACATATACCTTCTCACTTTCAACAAGACTATAGTCTCCCAGATGACGACGAGGGTATGGTCGACATGATGGATTCCATTTTTAGGGGCACTACATCCCACGTACACGTGATGTCAGAGTCTGAGGTGAAAATGCGAGAGTTGCAATCAACACAATTGTACGAGGGTGCCAGGATGTCTAAACTACGTGCTTGTCTCTCAATCTTGAATCTACAAGTACAGTATGGATGGTCGGATACAAGTGTCTCGGCCTTAATGAGGTTAGCCCTTGCATTAATTTGATTGACTCATTATTTGGATATTGTTTGTTTTGAGAATCATCATTTGGATAGTGTCTTTGTCATAGGTTGCTCCAAAAGATGTTGCCTGCACCAAATACCATGCCCGCATCAAGAGATGAAGCGAAAAAGATGCTAACAATGGTGGGTATGGATTATGATACCATCCATGCTTGCCGTAATGATTGTATTCTCTTTCGTCGTGAGCATGGAGATTTGGCTAGTTGTCCAAAGTGTGGGGAACAACGATATAGAGATGACTTGCAGGGTGAGAGGATACCGGTAAAGGTCTTAAGACACTTTCCCATCATTGCAAGAATACAACACATGTTTCGATGCAAATCCATAGCGGAGTTGATGACATGGCATGCATCTCATCGGTCCACTGATCACACATTGAGGATTCCCGCAGATTGTGCGGCTTGGAAGCACATAGATAATCAGTGGCCGGACTTTGCGAGAGAGCCACGCAACTTACATCTTGGGCTAGCCATGGACGGCGTGAATCCTTTCGGGTTACGCTCGACATCTTGGTCGACATGGCCCATAGTCGTGGTGAATTACAATATCCCACCATGGCTAACAATAAAAAAGGGACACCTCATGCTTGCACTACTTGTGCCAGGAAAGTACAAGGCAAGAAACATGGACGTGTACATGGCACCTTTGATAGAGGAGTTACAGATATTATGGAGAGGAGTGCAGGTCTTTGATATTTCCAGAGCTCCTAGGCATACCAATGATATTTCCGTCAGGGGTATCTTGATGTGGACCATGCATGACTACCCAGGATATGGAGAGTGCGCAGGTACGTGGTTATGTCTTTACATGTACAATGAGGGATTATGCTTTTTTTACTCTCTTTTGCACGCATGTCTTGTACTAACATATTCATGCACGCGTGCAGGGCTTGCTACAAGTGGGTACCATGCTTGTCCTGTTTGTGGACCCGCTCTGAAATCGCTTGCACGCTACTCCAAACACATGAGGAAAAATGTTTATGAAGGTCATGCTCGATACCTTCCGCTCGACCATCTCGCACGTGGAGGTCAGCTTGATCCACCACCATCATATTTGAAAGCAAGTGATTGGATTCAAGCTTGGAGGGAGAATGGAGAGGAACCTCCTCCTGGTATGAAGAGGCTATCGATCTTTCACGAGCTTCCTTATTGGGGTCAGTTACAAATCAATCATCTCTTGGATCCCATGCATATCTTTAAGAATGTGGGGGCTACCATTTGGGCACACTTGGTTGGTTCCAAGGACTCGAGAGGAGTGCGAGAAGACTTGCGTGCTATGAATAGGATGTCTCGTTTGTGGCCCCAAGTGCATGCTTCAGGAAAAGTTGTCCTCCCGAAAGCAACGTGGATCCTCTCTACGAGGGAGGAGGCAGCGATCAAGGCAGACATTGCCTCTTTTCAAACACCGACAGGGTACATGCGTTGCTTGAAAGGAGCATTTTCAAAGGACAATAAGCTTAGTGGCCTCAAGTCCCATGATTGGCACAAGGTCTTACAGGTATTCTAAGTAGAATTAGTGTACCGATAATAGTACAAGGGATTAGCGTAATTATTATTATGTTATATTGTTGACATGATTTCATTGTTGCTTTGATAGTTCATCCTTCCAATTACAATAAAAGGGTGCTTACAAGAAGATGTTAGAAATGCTATATTCAAGATCTGTGGTATTGTGAGGTATGCTTACTATCAATTCGCATTATGTATTTTCTTCATGTCCATGTGAAATAGGTGGATATCTCAAATATCTTACATATGCATGGACATGTGAAATAGGTGGATATCTCAAAAAGAGATCTCTATATCGAGCATCGAGAAGGCTAGGGTGGAATCCATCGAAGCCGTATGCTTGCTTGAGAAGCACTTTCCCTCAAGCATTATGACAACTCAAGTCCACTTGCTTGTGCACATAGTTGATGAGGTGGCTATAGCAGGTACCGTTCATAATCGATGGATGTTTTTTCTCGAGCGGTTTATGAAAACTCTAAAGGGGTTTGTAAGACAAAGAGCAAGACCAGAAGCAAGCATGGCAGAGGGATGGCTTGTGCAAGAGTCATTAGTATATATCACAGAGTTTCTTGCATCCACGGATCCTGATATGCCGCAAGCTTGGCACAACAAGGATGATGATCGCATCATTGGCGAGGTCCCCCAAGGAAAAGGGATTGAAAGAAAGATGAGCGAAGAGCAAATGGAGAAATTCAATAAGTTTTGTATCCTCAATAGCCCTGAGATGCAGAAGTGGATTGAGAGATATGAAGTGGCCAAAGCAGAAAGAATAAATGCAAGGACGAGATTCAGAGTAATGTACAGGCGATCACAACCATATCCACGAGATCTGGCTCTTCTCCCTACTCACATGTCACTTGATTGGCTACAACTGGCTATACGTAAAGCCGAACGTGATGGAGAGACAATAAACGAGCGCGAGCGGGAGTTATCATCTGGATGTATGGTGCATGTAAGTTTCTTATCTCTTGATGTAATTAAGTAATTATTTGTGGCAATATATGCTATAAAATAGGTGCATCTTCATTGTTTTAATGATGCTCTTTTACAGTACAAAAAGTACAGTGCATTATGGTCATATGGACGACATTTTCGCATAGAACGCATCGATTCAAAGAGAGTCACGTATGATTGTGGAGTCATGGCTAACTTCACACAAGATAGCCGAGCAAGTGCTTCGGATACCAATCTTCTCTCCTCACAGTTGGATTATTGTGGAACCATACGCGACATCTATGAAATTGATTTCAGACGATTTACTATTTTCATTCTTGATGTAAAATGGTTTAGAACTACTTACAACGGTCCCCATGCAACTGTGAGAAAAGATGGTAGCGGTCTCTTTGCAATAGACTCCACCAAACATTGGACCGATGAAAGTGATACTTTTGTTCTTCCCGAGCACTGTGAGCAGGTGCATACTAATGATTCAATTAGTCGAAGCTTTCGTTTTTTAAGTCCATTGATATATATATAATTGACGACATTTGGCACGTGATTTTTCATCTTCAATATAGGTGGTTTTTCATCCGGATCGTTCTGATCCAAGATGGTGGTACGTGATCCAAGTTGCACCACGAAGAAAGCAGATTTTTGAAGATCGAGATGTGGATATGGAGATGCCACTACCAAATCCGGATCCAATTGATGAATCTAGCGAAGAAGATGTAGATCACCGTATGAGGCAAGAGGAAGATGCGCATAATGACATCGCACGGGAGGAGGATGGAGATCACGATATTGACGAGGAAGACAACAATCGTCAAGATCGATCACCACACTTAAGCTTAATTGAAGAAGATGATCAAATACTTTTAGGTGAACGTACGATGCTAGAGTACGATGATGATATAGGAGATCAACTCGGTATAGAGTTGGAGATAGACTTGCTTGGCGCCTTAGACTTGGCTCAAGATGAAACAGTTGATGTAAATGCTCTTATTTAATTTGATTTTTCTCATCTCCAACTTGGACATGAATATATGAGCTTCAAAGGCTTGATGTACATGCTCTCATTTTTTATTTCTCTATGAGCTCAAACATGTATGAAAATTTAAAAAAAAATTTCATTGGAAGAAAATAAATTTTAAGGCTTAAAAAAAAAAAAAACCTCTCTGGAAAACGTCGCTATAATATAGTCTCAGTGTCGCTATATAGCGACTTTTAAAAGTCGTTATATAGCGACTTTCGTAAAAGTCGCTATATAACGACTTTTAAAAGTCGCTATATAGCGACCATTACTAACGTCGCTATATAGCGACTCTTATTAAGAGTCGCTATATAGCGACGATTTACGACACCCGATTTTTATACCGACGATTAACGCTAGGCGGGCGCTAATCGTCGGTACGTAAACGTCGCAATAGGATGCGTGTGTAGTAGTGCATAAAGACCTCCTCTTGCAAATCACCATGCAAGAAGGCATTCTTTACATCCATCTGATGTAAAGACCATCCCTTTGATGCAGCCATAGCAATGGCTGCTCTTACGGTTGCCATCCTTGCAACCGGGCTAAAAGTTTCTTCATAATCAATACCATATGTCTGCGCATACCCCTTGACAACTAATCTTGCCTTGTATCTATTCACAAAACCATCTGCATTGTGCTTGATCTTATAAACCCACTTACAGCCAATTGCATTCTTGTCTTTAGGCAAAGGCACCAATTCCCATGTAGCATTTGCATCCAAGGCATCCATTTCTTCATCCATGGCTTTCTCCCATTTTTCATTTCCCATGGCTTGCTCAAAAGAAGTGGGTTCTGGTTCCTGTATCA
This sequence comes from Dipteris shenzhenensis, assembly GCF_047967505.1. Taxonomy (NCBI): domain Eukaryota; kingdom Viridiplantae; phylum Streptophyta; class Polypodiopsida; order Gleicheniales; family Dipteridaceae; genus Dipteris; species Dipteris shenzhenensis. Next base: position 13,179,427 of record NC_141609.1, read on the forward strand.
CTTTGACCATATAAGCATAGTGAATGGTTGATCCTCTCACTCTCCTCTCATCCCTGGGGGCCGCGCCCGCCAGGGCTTCTATCTCTCTCTCCTCTCCTCCCCTATCTTTCTCTCTCTCTCTCTCTCTCTCTCTCTCTCTCTCTCTCTCTCTCTCTCTCTCTCTCTCTCTCTCTCTCTCTCCCCCCCTCCCCTCATTCCTCCTCACTTCTCTTTCTCTCTCCCTCCTCTCCCTCCCGTCATTCTCTCTCTCTCCTCTCCCTTTTCTCACTCCTCTCACCCTGGGGGCCGCGGTCACCAGTACCCCCCCCCTCTCTCTCTCTCTCTCTCTCTCTCTCTCTCCCTCCCCTCCCTCCCCTCACTCCTCTCTCTCTCTCCCCTCCCTTTTCCTCACTCCTCTCACCCTAGGGGCCGTGGCTGCCAGGACCCCCTCTCTCTCCCTCTCGCTCTCTCTCTCTCTCTCTCTCTCTCCCTCCCCTCCCTCCCCTCACTCCTCTCTCTCTCTGCCCTCCCTCTCTATGCTGCCTCCCCCTTCTTTCTCTCTCCCTCCCCTCATTCTCTCTCTCTCCTCTCCCTTTCCTCACTCCTCTCACCCTGGGGGCCGCGGCCGCCAGGACCCTCCTCTCTCTCTCTCTCGATCTCTCTCTCTCTCTCTCTCTCCTCCCCTCCCCTCACTCCTCTCTCTCTCTCTCCCCTCCCTTTTCCTCACTCCTCTCACCCTAGGGCCGCGGCCGCTAGGACCCCCCCCCCCCTCTCTCTCTCTCTCTCTCTCTCTCTCTCTCTCTCTCTCTCTCTCTCTCTCCCTCCCTGCCTCCCCTCCTCTCTCTCTCTCTCTTGCTGTCTCTCTCCCTCCCCTCCCTCCCCTCGCTCCTCTCTCTTTCTCCCTCCCTCCCTCCCCTCCCTCTCACCCTGGGGGCTGCGGCCGCCAGGACCCCCTCTTCTCTCTCTCTCTCTCTCTCTCTCTCTCTCTCTCTCTCTCTCTCTCTCTCTCTCTCTCTCTCTCTCGCTCCCCTCCCTGGGGGCCGCGGCCGCCAGGAACCCTCTCTCTCTCTCTCTCTCTCTCTCGCTCCCCTCCCTGGGGGCCGCGGCCGCCAGGAACCCTCTCTCTCTCTCTCTCTCTCTCTCTCCTCTCTCTCTCTCTTTCTCTCTCTCTCTCTCTCTCTCTCTCTCTCTCTCTCTCTCTCTCTCTCTCTCTCTCCCTCCCTCCCCTCACTCTCTCGTTGCCTCCTCACCCTCCCGCCGCCTCCCCCTACCCCGCCTCCCCCTACCCCCGCTCCCCCCTCCTGCCTCCCTACCCCCACTCCCCCTCTCGCCTCCCCTACCCTGCCTCCCCCTAGCCCCACTCCCTCCCCTCCCTCTCACCCTGGGGGCCGTGGCTACCAGGACCCCCCCTTCTCTCTCTCTCTCTCTCTCTCGCTCCCCTCCTTGGGGGCCACGGCTGCCAAGAACCCCCCTCTCTCTCTCTCTCTCTCTCTCTCTCTCTCTCTCTCTCTCTCTCTCTCTCTCCCTCCCCTCCCTCCCCTCACTCCTCTCGTCGCCCCCTCACCCTCCCGCCGCCTCCCCCTACCCCCACTCCCCCCTCCCGCCTCCCTACCCCTGCTCCCCCCTCTCGCCTCCCCCTACCCTGCCTCCCCCTACCCCTGCCTCCCCCCCTCGCCTCCCTACCCCTGCTCCCCCTCCCGCCTGCCCCTACCTTGCCGCCCCCTACCCCCGCTCCCCCCTCCTGCCTCCCTACCCCGCCGCCCCTACCCCACCTCCCCCCCTCCTGCCTCCCTACCCCGCTCCCCCCTCTCGCCTCCCCCTACCCCGCCTCCCCCTACCCCTGCTCCCCCCTCCTGCCTCCCTACCCCCACTCCCCCCTCCCGCCTCCCTACCACCACTCCCCCCTCTCGCCTCCTCCTAGCCCACCGCCTCGTACCCCTGCTCCCCCCTCCTACCTCCCTACCCCTGCTCCCCCCTCCCATTGCCTCCCCCTACCCCCGCTCCCTCCCCTCTTCCGTCGCTCCTGCCTCCCTACCTCTGCCTCTTCCGCCGCTCCTCCCTCCCTCTTCCGTCGCTCCCTCCCCTCTTCTGCCGCTCCTCCCTCCCTCCCTCTTTTGTCGCTCCCTCCCTCCCTCCCTCTTCCATCGCTCCCTCCCCTCTTCAGTTGCTCCTCCCTCCCTCCTTTCCTCCCTCTCTCTCCCCCCTCCACTTCCCTCTTCCTCCTAGAGGCCGCGGCCCCCAAGGCTCCTCCCCTTCTCTCTAAACTTTATATCTCTCTCTAGTTCCTCTCTCTCTTTCTTTCTTTCTCTCTCTTCAAATTAAAAAAAAACAAATCTACAAAACTTAGATAAAGAATTAATCAAAAAAATTTACAAGTACCTGGAAAAAGTTTGTAACTTTGCTCTTTCTTGCTTTCTTGCTCTTCCTTCCTTGCTTTCTTGCTCGTCCTTGCTTTCTTGCTTCAATGAATGAAATGAGAGGAGAATGAATGAAGAAGGAAGACTATATATAAGAAAAACTAGGTTTTCCTCCTCCTCTCCTATTGGCTTTCCATTCCTCCCCTCTCTCCTATTGGCTTTCCATTCCTCCCCTCTCCCATTGGCTCCCATTACTCCCCCTCTCCCATTGGACCCCCATCCCTCATCCCAATCTTCCATTGGCCCTCCCCCCATCCATTTCTTCTTCCTCCCCCATTGCCACCACTCCCATCCCACATTTCCACCACGTCCCATACTCCTCCCATTTCCAAAATCCCATATTTCCCAATCTCACCCTCCTCTTTTTCATCCCCTATTAACTCCCCTCACTCATTTCACTCCCTTATTATCCTACTCCCCTATTACCTCCCCTCTCCCATTCCATTCCTCCCTCCCCACTCTCACTTCCACTTGCCATTTGCAAACTATTAATATATTATTATACTATTTTTTATACTTATTATCATACACCCCTATTACCTCCCCTCTCCCATTCCACTCCTTCCTCCTCACTCCCACTTCCACTTCCCATTACTCACTTGCTATACACATTTACAAACTATTAATATATTATTATATGATTTTTTATACTATTTGCAAACTTACATGCGGGCAGAATCACAGTTGTCAAAGCGATCCTAACGTTGTCATACAACAACTGTGCTTTTATTCAAGGCGTATTTATCCTCATCAACAAGCTTATTTCAGCTTTTATTTTGACACAATATTCAAGGTATGAAGTGCATAATTTGTGCACTAGGTGTTTACTTTGTTGTATCAAAATTGTTTGCCACACACACACACATATACACATACCGAGAATTTGCTAATATTATTGCATCTACATTTCTCCGATGGGCACAAAAATTTGTACATGCCTCAACCTAGGTCGTATTGACTTGCATACAAAGTGGTGCACCCATCCCATAAGTACTTGTTCAGATAACACACCTGCAAACATATTTTATGATGATTGTGCATAACACTAGGAACAAAATGGTGTATAATGTGCGATCGACTATGCAAAGCATATCCAATGGACACAAGACTTTGCAAGTACCTAAACCTAGGCATTATTGACTTGTGTGCAAAGTAGCATCCCCATCCGATAAGTACTTGTTTAAAAAACACAGCTAGGATCGTGGTTTTTTAACGGTTCTACATGACACCAAGGCAAAAACGGGATTTAATACTCAATCTACCATGCAAAGCATATCCGATGGGCACAATACTTTGCACGTGCCTCAAAAGCGGTGGTATGGTATTCCATGCAAAGTGGAATTCCCATTCAATAAGTACTTGGTATGATAATACACCTAAGAGCATCTTCTTTGACGGATGTGCATAACACTAGGGGGAAAATGGTGTATAATGTGCGATCCCCCATGCAAAGCATAACCGATAGACACAATATTGTGCACGCACATCAACCTAGTTGAAATTGACTTTTTTGCAAAGTGGCTCCCCCATCCGACAAGTACTTTTTTGAATATCACACCTAGGACCATGCTTTTTATTGGTTGTCCATGACATTAAGGCAAAAACGTTGTTTTATGCTTGATTGACAATGCAACGCATATGCGATCATCACAATACTTTGCACACATCTCAACCTAGGTGTTATTGATGTACATGCAAAGTGGCACGCCCATCCCATAAGTACTTAGTCGAATAACACATCTAGGACCACGTTTTTTTACGGTTGTGCATGACACTAAGGCCAAAATGGTATTTAATGCTTGATCGACAATGCATACATATCTGATGGGCAGAATACTTTGCATGAGCCTCAAAAATTGTGGTATTGCATTGCATGAAAAGTGGTACACCCATCTGATAAGCAGTTGGTCGGATAACACACCTAAAAGCGTGTTCTTTTATGGTTGTGCATGACATTGAGGCACAAATGGAGTTTAATACGTGATATACCATGCAAAGTACATCCGATGGGCACAATAATTTGCACCCACCTCAACCTAGATGTTATTGAGTTGCATGAAAAGTGGTGTGTCAGTTAGATAAGTACTTGATCTGATAACACACCTAGGACCGTGTTTTTTTATAAATGTGCTTGACACAGACAAAAACGGTATTTAATGCTCAATCAACCATGCAATGCATATCCGATTGGCACAATACTTTACTTGCACCTCAACCTAGGTGGTATTGACTTGTTTGAAAAAAGGCACAACCATCAGATAAGTACTTGGTTGGATAACACGCCTAAGGGCGTGTTTTTTTACGGATGTGCATATCTCTAGGGGGAAAACGGTGTATAATGCATGATCGACCATGCAAAGCATATCCAATGGTCACAATACTTTTCATGCACCTCAACCTAGTTTAACTTGACTTGGGTGCAAAGTGGAGCCCCCATCCGATAAGTACTTGTTTGAATAACACGCCTAGGACCGTGTTTTCTTATGGTTGTGCATTACACTAAGGCAAAAACAGTGTTTTATGCTTGATAGACAATGCAAAGCATATCCGATGGGCATAATACTTTTCACACACCTTAAACTAGGTGAAATTGACTTACATGCAAAGTGGAGCGCCCATCCCATAAGTACTTGATCGAATAACATACCTAGCAGCGTGTTTCTTTACATATGTGCATCACGCTAGAGCAAAAATGGTATTTAATGCTCGATCGACCATGCAAAGGATATCCGATGGGCACAATACGTTTCCTACACGTCAACCTATGTGGTATTGAAATGTTCTCAAAGAGGCATACCCATCCGATAAGTACTTGGTTAGATAACATACCTGAGGGCGTGTTTTTTTGTGGATCTGCATATCACTACGGCAAAAATGGTGGATAATGCATGATCGACCATGCAAAGCATATCCCATGGTCACAATACTTTGCACGCAGCTCAACCTAGTTAAAACAGACTTGCATGCAAAGTGGAGCACTCATCCCATAAATACTTGATCGAATAACATACCTAGCAGCGTGTTTTCTTACGGATGTGCATGACACTAAGGCAAAAATGGTCTTTTATGCTTGATCGACAATGCAAAGCATATCCTATGGGCATAGTACTTTTCACACACCTTAAACTAGGTGAAATTGACTTACATGCAAAGTGGAGCACCCATCCCATAAGTAATTGATCGGATAACATACCTAGCAGCATGTTTTTTTACGGATGTGCATGACACTAGAGTAAAAATAGTATTTAATGCTTGATCGACCATGCAAAGGATATCTGATGGCCACAATACTTTTCCTATGCCTCAAACTAGATGGTATTCAGATGTTCTCAAAGAGGTACACCCATTCGATAAGTACTTGGTCAGATAACATACCTAAGGGCATGTTTTTTTATGGATGTGCTATCACTATGGGAAAAAGAGTGGATAATGCATGATCGACCATGCAAAGCATATCCGATGGTCACAATACTTTGCACAAATCTCAACCTAGTTGGAAGAGACTTGCGTGCAAACTGGAGCCCCCGTCTGATAAGTACTTGTTTGAATAACACACCTAGGACCATGTTTTTTTATGGTTGTGCATGATACTACTTCTTGCCACTCCATGCCTCTTCCAGAATACCACCATCCAAACACTTACTAGGTGATCTATTGATTACATGCACTGTAGTCTTCATTGCCTCAGCCCAAAAACCACCAGAAAGACTTGCATTGGAAAGCTTGCATTGCAACCTTTCTTGAATGGTACGGTTCATCTTTTCTATAACTGGATTTTGCTTTGAAGTATGAGGGGATGTGAGCTCCCTCTTAATCCCACGTGTATCACAGAAATGCTGAAAGTCATGAGAGAGATACTCTCCACCATTGTCAGTCCGTAGGCATTTAAGTGTTCTACCTAACTGATTCTCAACCAAGGCCAACCATTTCTGAAATACCTGGAACACATCACTCTTCTGAGCTATAGCATAAGCCCACACTTTCCTAGTTGCATCATCAATGACTATCACATAGTATTCAGCCCCGCCTAATGACCATGTAGGCATGGGACCACATACGTCTGAATGCACCAAATCAAGCTTTTCAAACTCTTTCTTTCCCCTTCTTTTATGGGCTGATTCAGTCGGCTTTCCATAGAGACAATGCTCACAAAATTCAAAATCAGAGAAACTCAAATGCGGTACATAACCCAAACGGCATAAGTGTTTCATTACATTCTAGCTCATGTGCCCCAACCTGCAATGCCACAAAGAAGTGCTTGGCTGCTCGATTATTGGAACAACATGATCAAATACCCCTGATACATGTAAGGGATACAAAGTCCCACACTTGGCACCCCTAGCCAAAAGCATAGAGCCCTTCTGAATTTTCCAACTCTGAAAGCCAAAAGTGGTGTGAAAACCAGCATCATCTAGCTGACCCACTAAAATAAGACTCTTGGTCAACTTAGGCACATGTCTCACATGTTTCAAAATAAATACAGACCCATTTGCAAAAGAAAACTTTATGTCACCTGCTCCCACTATGTCACATGCATAGTCATTTCCAAGATGCACACAACCTATCTTTCCAATGTCATAAGTGAAGAACCATTCCCTATGGGGAGTAACATGGAATGAAGCACCAGAATCCAAAATCCAATCCTAGGAATATGCATCATCTGAAGTGGTAAGCAACTCTGTAGATAAACTAGACATGAAGAGAACGTCATTGTCACTATCATGTGTGACTGCATTAATCCTCCCTTGGACTCTCTTCCTTTTGATTTGCACCCCAATTTGCATTCTTTTTCTTATCCTTTTGCTCTCTTTTCAGCTTGTAGCAATCCTTTTTCATATGGCCCTTCTTGCCACAGTGGTAACACTCAATGTTCCATGCCTTGGATTTGCTACGAGACTTCCCTCTTTCTTGGGACTTCCCCCTGAACTGTGATCTATCCCTTTACACATTTAAGGCTGCATCTTGCTTGTTGCCGTCCATAGACTTCCATCTAATCTCCTCGGCCAACAAGCTACTCACAACATCATCAAATTTCAGTACTCCACCAGGTGCAGAGTTACTGACAGCTGTACGGAAGGTATCGCATGAGGATGGTAATGAACATAAGAGAAATATTGCCTTAGTCTACGCATCAAAATTCATCTTCTGAGCCTGAAGCTGGCTGAAAATAATATTGAATTCATTCAAGTGAGAAGCAATGGAGACCCCTTCCTTCATCTGTAGCTCAAACAACCTCTTCATGAGGTAAACTTTATTAGAGGCAGTTTCCTTTTAATAAGTGGCACACAGTTTCTTCCACAAATCTTTCGTAGTCTGCTCATTTACTACTGTGAAATAAACTGACTCTGCAAGATGAAGTCTAATAGTAAATTTTGCTAATGCATCCAACTCATTCCAATCATCCTCAGACATATTTGCAAGCTTAGCTTCAATCCCTGCCAAGGGTTTAATCTGCTTCTTTTGAATAAGCACATCCCTTATTTGTTCTTTCCACAAAGAAAATTTTGTCCCATCAAACTTTTTAATGTTGAAAAACTCCTTTTCAGACATGGAAGAGGATGCCATAATGCAAATAAAGCAAAATCCCAAATGCTAGTGCCTACAAGAGAGAATCACACCAAATACCAGGTGCACCCAAGTGTGTGTGCCACAATAGAGTGAAATATCACCAAAACTCATGTCTCAAAGCATCTGACTCATGTGCATATACTATGCATCCATATGAGCAAATCTGGCCCAAAAGAAAATGCCAACTGCAATGGCAATCCAAAATGCCAATAAGTGCCAAATGACTCAAGCATAAACACCGTCCATTGGCATATGCATTAATAATATCTCATCCAAGAGAGCATAGCAGTATCAGTGCATCACCTGTAATGTGTCAAAGCTATCCCTCAGCATAAAATAGCATTCATGTGCAAAGCGTCCATAAAAATAGCATCCCACAAGGCAATTTGGGCCTATTAGCGCATCCAATAAGGACCACAATGCATCCAAATTGCCTATAAGTCATCCACTGCAACCCAATGCACACCACGAATGAGTGCACTGCTCAAACTGCAACCAGAGTGATCTGCATAAGGTATGCTCAAGAAATCATAGTCCCATAGTAATGACTACTACTGAAAATAGAACCTGAGATGCCTCAAAACATGGGTGCCATTGCATAATCGGACTCAGAAAGAAAATCTACAAATATCTCTCTTCTGTCGGAACTCCAAAATCCCAACCGATGAGTGAGAAATGGGAGTCAACACTTATCCACTGCCATGTGGCATAAATCTAAGGTTTCAAAACCTTAGAATGAAAAATGCATAATAGAGAGACGAAATCGAATACACAGAGATCTATAACTCTAAAAATCCTCCACCGAATCACGTAAGAACTGATAGGTAGGTGTTTTTAGGCGTTCGGAACGCAATGGGACAGATGGTTTTGGAAACCGTGGTCTCAATCACCAGGTCCAGCACACGGACTGAAAAACGTTTTTGGAAACAGAGCTGTTTGTAAGCTCCACTGGAGTGCGAATGATGAGCAACATAGAAGTTTTAGGACCTCTTGAGTCTACTGGAACTGACAGATCTGCAAATGGTTGCTCTAAACTTGAGTTCCAACACCCGGGCAGAAAAACATAGAAACTGATACAGTGAGTCAGAAATCCAATAAAATGATCCCAGATTCAAGAATGAAGGTGTTTCCAAGCTCCTGAAGTGAAGTGGACACCAAAAGCAAGCAATAGTTGCCTCTACAAGTCAATACGGAGTCTCTGTCATCGAACGGAACAGGGAAAAGCTCAAAAAACGACTTTTTCTTTGAAAACACTTAATAGGCTCTCAAAACCACTTTGCAAAACCAAAGTGACTTTTCCAAAGGTTCCTCCAAGGTCTCTACACACTCGGATGCAAGTAAAGTCACCCATAAAGCTTCCCATAGAGCTTCTCCTTCCTCCCACAGAGCTGCTGAGCTTCAAGCATTCACGCACGCTCAGCTAGATCACCCAGGCTCTGATACCAGTTGAGAGTGCTCTCAATGGAAGCAAGAACAGAAGAGGGAGAGAGAGAAATAGAGAGCCACACAAGTTTTGGTGGGTGCAGAACACCCTAATCTTCTTTTTCATTCATTTATATATGTGTTTGAGTATTGTACATAACCGGGGTAAAGGCACAGTGACCTTTAACCCACAGGTGCATGGATAACACAGCAGGGAATGAACCTAAATTGGGCATCCCGACACACATGGAAAGGAGACAAGATAGGACGAGGAAATAATTCTCAAAATGAAGTGAAAAGCCTAAGAGGGAAAAATTAATAGCCTACAAGTGTTGGCATAGAACACGAGTGTGTACTCATTTAGGATCTATCAGCACGGAGAAGTGAAAATTTGAATGCAAGTGTAGAGATGTCAAATATTAGGACAATATGATAGCCATGTTTTGCTTCCTTCAATTGTACACATAACCAACTTTTTCCCCCTAACAAGTGCAAAAGGTCCCAAAATGATTGTAAAAAGCAAAGGAAAAATGGCTTGCTAGTGGGTTTGATGCTGTGGATTAAGACATGGAGCCACCTTTGACATGCTTATGGACCAATTTGCAACAATGTGAGTGAAAAAGGAACTAATGCTAAATGGTAGGACTAATGTGTGCATTTTGGTGCCTAAATGGCATAATCTCCCTTCACATTAATGATAAATGATATTTATGTTTATCATCTTTAACATGGAAATTTGATTATACCCACTATATCCATCCATGAGGGAATACCCACTAAATACATCCATGAAGGAACACATTTTGTCTTAACACTTCATTCAATATATTATCTGTGAATGATGTTGGAAACGAGTTAGGCATGGTTTAGGTTGAATTATAATATTGCACACATGCATGACCTTATAATAATCCATGGTTTAGGTGTTGAGCTTATAATAATGCACACCTACATGTCCTTATAATAATCTACGGTGTAGGTGTTAAGCTTATAATAATCCACACATACACAAAAATTTCTATTCATTTTGGGTATACTCATGGTTGGAAACAAGCCACTCCAATCTGTAGGGTAGATGAACCTGATTTGCTCAGCACTGGTTGGTCCACCAACTCTACTTTTACCTACCACTTGCAAGATATGATGCTGATAGATATCAATTTATGTTGTGAACAAATTCATACTTGGTAAAAGAGAATTGGCCCAAGTGGTTGGTTGATTTTTATTGTATAGGGTCCTCCTCAACTTCCAAATTCAACTCCTTTAGTTACTCAAGGATGAAGTCGCTTGCTTCTAATTGGTCTACCATAGTGTTCAAGATTTTCCTAACCTCTAGCTCACCCTGCTGATTTTCAAGGAAATGGGCAAGGTATAACTCTTTTTTATCATGAATATTGTATGCTCATTGCAGCCCTCCAAGCTCAGTCTGCAGATCTTCCTTCTCCTCTTGGTCCTCTAAGAATAGGCTCCAAGAGTAGGTCTCCTGCTGCTCCTGTCTGCCTATCTTTTGCTGCTCTAGAAGATATGAAATGAGGGCATGGAAGCCCTTCTTTTATAGGACACAAGGCCCTCTTGAATGGACCAACTAGCCAGCCTCATCTTGGTCGACCATATTGGCCGACCAGTCTACTTACTGGTCAACTTGGTTGGCTAGTCCAACCAGCCCTATATAAGGGCCCTAGCCAAGCCCTTTTGGGCTGCCGCTAGACGGCCCTCTTGTTGCAGGCTTCATACCCGCCCACGGACCCCCGCCATGTAGCCATACTACAGCAATAGTTGCGCCACCTGTCTGCCATTATTCATGGCCTGTTCCAGCCCATACAGATAGCCCTTGAGGCGGCTTTGATAGGCTGCTGTGCTACCCACATGACAGCTCATGTGCTGCCCATGTGGCAGCCCCTTATGGTTGTCCTTTCCATGTGAGGTGCTACCCATGTGGCAGCCCCCTCCCTTATCTTTTCTGCCTAAGTTCACCCCCCACATGCTCTCCTCATATGGGGGCTTACAAATGGGGAGGTGACCATTCCAACAGGGCCTGGTACAAGTTTGGCAAAATATTCAAGAGTCATTCCCAACAAGTGGGACATTGATTCATCTCTTACTGAAGGGGCTTTATTGAATATTGTTTTCTCCGAATGCTCTCCAGTGCTTATCCCTTTCCTTGTACTACTGTTAGTTCTTCTCTAGTGTTGAAGATGCTTGAGAGGTGGGTCTTGTGGTACAAAGTTTGAGGTATTCAAAGGTGGGATTATTTTTGACAGATAGCACCAAGTCAAGCAGTGTTGTGATAGGAGAAGGCTTTATAAAAAGATTGCACCTAGGGAGTGTTTTGATAAGGGAAGGCTCATTTGCAAACTAACTGCACTAAATCTAGTAGATTTTGACAAAAGACCGGAAAAATTTGTGCCGGCTTGAGTAGAAGTTTGTAAAGGCTTATAAATAAGGCTTATTTATGATTAGCAAAATAGAATTCATGTCCCTAAATGACACCTGGGATCAAACAAGTATTAACCATGCATGCACATTGCAAATGCCATTCTGTGGTAATGATGGAGTGCTCTTTAAAACCTCAAATAGAGCAGCTTGGAAAGGCTATGTAGCAATTGTACCAGGTTGCTAGCCTTCTGTAGCTCCTCTGTGGAGAGCTCTATACTAGCCTACACATTATGATATTGGCCTCCCAAGATGATGAGGGTGAGGTGGGAAGCTTCCATCAGTGCCTCTACTTGCATTCTGCTCGTCTTTGATCTGCATGACGGCTGGTTTACCTGGCTCACAATTACACTTCTAGCCTGGGAGATCCTTCATACAATTACCACTATAGGCTTAGTTTCTTACTTTGGCTTTTGTTTTTACAAGCTGATACTTCAATCTAAACTTGGGTGATTCTCAATTGTCCTTACCTCAACCTAGTTGAAAAGGACTTGCGTGCAAAGTGGAGCCCCCATCCGATAAGTAATTGTTTAAATAACACACCTAGGACCGTGTTCTTTTATGATTGTGCATGAAACTAAGGCAAAAACGGTGTTTTATGCTTGATCGACAATGCAAACCATATCCAATGGGCACAATACTTTGCACACACCTTCAACTAGGTGGAATTGACTTACATGCAAAGTGGCATTCCCATCCAATAAGTACTTGATCGGATAACACACCTAGCAGCGTGTTTTTTTACGGATGTGCATGACACTAAGGCAAAAATGGTATTTAATGCTCAATTGACTGTGCAAAGCACCTTCAACTAGGTGGAATTGACTTACATGCAAAGTGGCACACCCATCCCATAAGTACTTGATCGGATAACATACCTAGCATCGTGTTTTTTTACGGATGTGCATGACACTAGAGCAAAAATAGTATTTCATGCTCAATCGACCATGCAAAGGATAACTTGGTGTGTCCATCTGATGTGTACTTGATCGGATAACTTCTCCCACCAATAAATTAAGTACTAATTAAAAATTATAATAAATGAGTAGATTATTAAAAAGAGATGAGTTCATTGGTTTCGAGAAACAAAATGATTTTAGAAGCGAAGCCTTATTTGGGGTGGATGAATTCTTGCACAGTGAGAAGGGCAAAGGTTTCAATAGCGATGTCTTGTCAAGTGTGGATGAGTTCATGCATATTAACAAACCTAGTGTCAATCAAGCTTGTGGATTTGTGAAAGCCATGCAAGATGTCCCAATGAGTGATGTTCTCTCAGGAGTGGAAGAGTTCAAGGTTCTCAATACTCTCGTAGAATATTGAATTCATTGAATGGTCCTAAGAGTATGTTAAAAACGAGGATGAGATCAACAAAGGATTATTCAATATTTAACTTCAATTGTGATATGGCCAAGGATGCAACGACCAATCATGGATGCTTGGTTACAAACAAATGTGAGGAGAAGAAGTGCATAAATATAGATAACAACATGCACGAGGAACGAAAACGGTCATACATATGCATGAAGAGAAAGCGAATCTAGGCAGATCCACAAAAGCAACCAAAGAGGAAGAGAGTACTAAAGGAGGAGAACATGTTAAATGCATTGGGATATCTATGTTGCAAGCGAAGATGTATGCGCTTCATTGATCTTGCAGACATCAGGGAATGTAGAGGACACATGTGGCAAAGAAGAGGAAGCAAAAGAAATGAATACCTTCTCACAAGTCTCTCTTGCTTTCTTCTGAATGGCAATAAAAGGCTAAGTTCAAGACAAAAGGTAAAACCTCTTGTAAATGGAAAAAAGATTTGCAATAAGGCATATCGCAATATTACTGGATTATCCCATGGTACATATTAAGATTTAGTCACCAAGGCAAAGGGCGGCAACAAATTTAGCATTCACGGTAATAGAGGAAGGTCCAAATCAAGAATCTCAACTATGAGGGCAGCAGCAATTTTGCAAGACTTCATACATGAAAATGCTTTACCTCAACCCCATATATCTACCAGACTCCCTAACGGTGACGCGATCACTGAAATGCATCTTCCAATGGGCTTGACAAAGCTCGAAGTATTTGACTCTATTGCAGAAAAGCAAAGGCAAAGAGGGGATGCCATAGCTTCTTCTCATACTTTGTATACTCTTTGGAAGAAGAACTTTGGATATGTTAAAATCCCAAGGAGGCAAAAAATGTCAAAGTGTAATGTCTGCGATGATTTAAAGCGAGCGATTGAGAGTGCAACATGTCCAAATCAAAGGGAATTATACAAAAAAAATCCAAAAATCTCATCATGACCTTATTTGACATTCCAAACAAAAATATGCATTTTGGAAGGAGCAAGCTATTTCGCATCCCGATGACTACATGTGCCTTATTGTAGATGGCATGGATTAGAATACAACAACATTGCCTCGTTTTGTTGCCACTCCACCTAAATTACAAGGAAAGCACTTTCTAAAGACACATCTATGTGGAGTATTAGTGCATGGAATTAAGTTCTTTGCAGTATATGGATTGATTCCTTGCATCTACATGACAGTAATCAAGTTGTAACATCTATTATGAAGGCAATTCGCAATGTACATGCAGAAAAAGGTCGCCTACCACCGACTTTGAGAATACAAGCTGATAATTGCTGGCGAGAAAATAAGAATGTACTCATGTTTGCATGCTGCTCCATGCTAGTTGCTCATCGAATCTTCAATGAGGTCGAATGTGGATTTTTGTATGTTGGGCATACACATGAGGATATCGATCAGGTTTTTAGCACAGTCTCAAGGGAGCTTAAATGCAAGGATGTGGAGACAATAGATGACTTGGTAAGAAGATGTGGCAGGCAAGTTGGTGGTTGTAAGGAAAGTACAGTATGTGAGAGGCTCGAAAGAATGTATGATTGGAAGAGCTTCATTCTACCTTTCATACAAACGGGTGGTGATGCATTGAAAGGTCATACCAATTTGTTTTTTTTTAAAAGATGAAAAACCCGTAATGCAATGGCAACAATATTCTCATGATACAAAATGGGAACCTGAAGAACCTTACAATCTCTTAACTTCAATTCCCAGCAAGGAAAGGTATCCAACATGGGCTCCTATACAAGAATTCAATGAGAGGTCTAGCTGTGAAATAGAAAAATTAAAAGCATTCATTACATACAAAGAGGAAATGCTCCAGAGATATCCTGATTTGAAGCCTACTTGGAGAGAACACACTACCACTGTAATTAACAAGACACGATATTTAATAAAGGACCTTGAGAGAATGCGAGGCTCAAAGGATGTCAAGGAAGAATGCAATATGTTTTGGCCAAATGTTCATAACGATTTGCACCCAGCTCCAATCTTTGAAAATGAATTTGTATCATTACTCCCTCGTCCATATTGTGGATCGAAGAAGAGAGAGTTTATGCCACAAGTAGATATAGAGGTCGATTGTTTTGTTGTGGTTCGGCCATCAGATGATGAATATGAGAATGTGAAGTTTTGGGGTGCAAAAGTAGTTGATGTGCAAAGAGATGACCAAGGGAGAGCTACAACATTTACAGCGGTATGGTATGAGCCAAAGGGCAAGAAGGAGAATATGGATAACAACACATTGTATACTAATTGTATAATGAAGGAGTGGGTCCCAAATGATTGTGAAGATTGTGGGAGAGAGGGAAGGAGTCTCACTTGCGGCTTTCTCACATGCACAATGGGGGAATACACACAAAGGTGGAGGCTGAAAACAGTTTTCCTCTTCTTAGTTGTGAAAGCCAAAAGAACTCTAGTACAAAGAAATAGAAGAACCCTATATGTGGGTCTCAAACCAAACTCAACTAACTAAGGTGGCATACTAACTGAGCCACAACTAGAGTAGATAAGGATAGCTGTCATCCAGCTATTATTCGTGGGCGGTGTACCAACCGCATCTCCAGCTAACAAATCGGTGACATAAATACACAACGGTCACCCTGGCATATCGCGAGTGGAGCTCGATATCTCAACACTCCCCCTCGAGCTCAATCCTAATTCCTGCACACCAAGCAGGTCTCTGAACTTGCGTAGCTTCTCTGCACCCAATGCTTTCGTGAATATGTCAGCTACCTGATCCTATGTGCTGACATAAACTAGATCAATAAGACCTAGTAAAACCTTCTCCCGCACATAGTGATAATGCACCTCAATGTGCTTTGTTCTAGCATGAAAGACTGGGTTCTTTGCCAAGTGTATGCTGCTCATGTTGTCACAATAAATGACAACTGGCCCATCTGTAGACTGATGCATATCATAGAGTAGCTTATGCAACCAAGCTACCTCACATGCAGCCATTGCTGCACCTCTATACTCAGCCTCTGTGCTCGACAAGGCAACTGTAGGCTGTTTCTTGCTGCTCCAAGTGACTGTAGCACTCCCAAAAGAGAACACATATCCACTGGTAGATCGTCTATCAGAAATACTACCAGCCCAATCAGCATCAGTGTATCCATGCAATTGTATCTGGACCCCAGCCTCATAAAATAGTTCATACTACAATGTGGACTTCACATACCTAAGTATGCGTCTAGCCGCATCCAAATGCGGTTTCCTTGGAGCCTGCATAAACTGACTTACCAACCCAACAGCATATCTCAAATCTGGCCTGGTAATAGTCATGTAAATCAAACTTCCTACTATGCGTCTGTACATAGTAGGGTCTTCCAGAAGCTCACCTGCATCTGTGCTCAGCTTCACATTCTGCTCCAAAGGAACTGAAATAGGCTTACAACCTGTCATCCCATATTTGGACAGCATGTCCAATCCATACTGCCTCTGCCGCAAGAGCTGTATCCGACTTGGTGATCTAATCACCTCAATGCCCAAGAAATAACGCAGCTCTCCCAAATCCTTCATCTCAAACTTCTGCCTCAATAGCATTTTCACATGAAGGATATCTTCATCACTATCACCTGTGATGATCAAATCATCAACATAAATGACAAGCAGCATAATCCCTTTCTCTGTTTTTCTCACATAGAGTGAGAAATCTGCCTTGGAAATCTGAAAGCCAATAGTGACAAGATACTGTCCTATCTTGTCAGACCATGCTCTAGGTGCTTGCTTCAAGCCATACAAGGCTTTCCTCAACCTGCAAACAAACTCAGGATGAATAGCATGAACATAACCTGCTGGCTGCTCCATAAAGACCTCTTCTTGCAAATCACCATGCAAGAAGGCATTCTTTACATCCATCTGATGTAAAGACCATCCCTTTGATGTAGCCATAGCAATGGCTACTCTTACGGTTGCCATCCTTGCAACCGGGCTGAAAGTTTCTTCATAATCAATGCCATATGTCTGTGCATACCCCTTGATAACTAATCTTGCCTTGTATCTATTCACAGAACCTTCTGCATTGTGCTTGATCTTATAAACCCACTTACAGCCAATTGCATTCTTGCCTTTAGGCAAAGGCACCAATTCCCATGTAGCATTAGCATCCAAGGCATCCATTTCTTCATCCATGGCTTTCTCCCATTTTTCATTTCCCATGGCTTGCTCAAAAGAAGTGGGTTCTGGTTCCTGTATCACTTTGACCATATAGGCATAGTGAATGGTTGTAAATCCATCATATTTCAGCCTATCCACAGGATACCTAACCCTGGTAGCCCTGCGCAAAATAGGCTCACTTCTAGGTGCTCTCAAAGCATCCCTGGTCTTCCTTACTCCAGGTGTAACAACAGAAGGAATACCCAACTCATCATCAATGCTCTGTTCTGAGCCACTGGATTCACCATCCACACAAGAGTGACCTGCATTCACATCAAACATGGGCTGATCTACCTTCTCTTTTCCTTTTCGTGATACCTGCGTACCACTCTCTGCATTGCTTTGAGGGGATTCTCCTGATCTCAATCTGCCTGTCCATGGCGAAGTATGTGAACCACTGCTAGACAACACTGTAGGTCCACTGATATTTTGTGATTGCTGCTGTGAATTCTATGCAGCATTACCATTTTGTGCATCTACATCAATCATCACATTTACTGGTTTATACTAGCTGCTCATCTCATCAAAAACAACATCTCTGCTCACTGTGAACTTTCGTGTAGAAGGGTTATAGCATCTATAACCTTTTTGCTACAGAGAATAACCAATAAAGATGCACTTCTCAGCTTTTGGATCCAACTTGGACCTCAACTCATCTGGCACATGGACATAGGCAATGCAACCAAAAATTTTCAAATGAGAAATATCTGGTTTCCTACCAGTATACATCTCCTCTGGCATCATGCCATGTATTGCTGCAGTGGGAGTCCTGTTCATTGCAACTGCTTCAGCCCAATAATAATCTGGTAGATCTTTTTCATTTAGCATAGCCCGAGATACCTCTCCAATATGCCTGTTTTTCCTTTCTGCAATTCCATTTTGCTATGGGGTATGACTGCATGAATATTGCTGCTTTATACCATGCTCCTGTGCAAGAACCTTGCAAACTCATTTGAGAGGTACTCTCCCCCTCCATCTGACCTTAGGCATTTTATTTGTAGGCCTGTTTCTTTTTCAACCAGAGCTTTGAAAGCTTTGAAGTGCCCAAACACTTCACTTTTCTTTTTCATAAAATACACCCAAAGTTTTCTGCTGAAGTCATCAATAAATGTGACAAAATAGTGACAGCCTCCAATAGATGCAGCTTTAGTAGTCCACACATCATAGTGGATTAATTCCAATGGCTTTTTACTCTCTTGAACATGCCTCAGAAAAGGTTTCCTTGCCTGTTTCCCAAATTGACAGGCTTCACAAACCTTGTGCATTTCTGCAACCTTGAATTTAGGCAATCCTGCAACAATATTTTGGGCTTGCATTGATTTAAGTCGCTGTATATTAACATGACCAATGCGTTTGTGCCAGATATCAATATCTGCAACTACACCGGTCCCATGTGCAAACATTGCTGCACTCAGTTCAGGCATGTCCGCATCCAACGTAAACATCCTGCCCTTCTTCTTTCCTTTTGCTATCAAGCGACCATTATTTTTCATATCCTCAACAAAGCATCCATGAGGATTAAATCTGACCTCCTGCAAGCCCTGCTCAACCATCTGACCAACAGAAACCAGGTTCTTGGTGATGTTCGGGACATGAAATACATCGGACAAGTATTTCTTTTTCCCATCCTGCATAGACAAAGGAATTTTGCCAATCTGCACAATAGGATATGCAGTATCATCACCAGTCTCCACAAATCCTGGTTTTTCCATTTTCCTTGCATCCTGCATCCATTCAGCATGACCTGTCATGTGGTTTGATGCACCTGAGTCAACATACCACATATCATTGCTTTCTTCTCTACTTGTCACAGAATTTGTCATATGCCGCACCATAAACAAATGCTCATTTCTGTCATCACCCTGTCTACTATAGGATGCATAATTGCCTTGCTGCAATTTTCCATTCATAATGTCATTCTGCTTTTTGTAGCAGTCCTTAGCCATATGACCCATTTTGCCACAATAGTAGCATTCAACATTGCTATTTGCATTTTGGCCTCTCTGCCATCCATCACGGCCTCTTTGGCTCCCCCTGCCTCTAGAGTTACCACGTCCTCCTGCATAGGACTGGTTTTCTTGCGTTTGCTGCATATTCTAATTTCTACCATGGCCTACAGATCGGCCTCCTCTACCTCTGCCTCTACCCATGCCAGCATTTGAGTAGAAGACAGTTTCTTTTGAAGTTCCTGCTGAAGAAGATGCACCCCCATTTCTCTGCTCTTCAGAAATTAGAAGAGCAATCAACTCCTCAAAATTAGGAAATTTTTCACGGACGGCAATGGATGTCCGGAACTGTGCATAATCCTTTCCTAGACCATTCAAGGTCACAGAAACCAAATCGTCATCATCCACTGGCGACCCAATGGAAGCAAGTGCATCCGCAATTTTCTTCACCTTCATGTGGTAGTCATTGATGCTCATGTTTTCTCTCTGCACATTGTGCAACTCCTGTTTGAGTTGCATTTTCCTGGCTTGCATATTTGTGCTGTACATTTTTGCCAAAGTATCCCATGCCTCCTTTGGCATACTTGCATCCTGAATATGCACAATCATGGAGTCCGAAATACTGATAGACAGCCAGTACATAACTTTCCTGGCTCTCTCATGCCATCCTTTAAATGCCTGCATTTCCTGTTGACTAGGAACATTAGGAAGAACAGGTTCTTCTTCATTTCCTATAATGAACTCCCAATAGCCTTTTCCCATCAAGAAATTCGTCATTCTGAACTTCCATGCCTGGAAATTGTTCTTGTCAAGCTTTTCAGTGACAATCTGCGAAAGAGAATCAGATGCCATTACAGAACACTGCAAAATATTCTGTCACTGCAAAGAACACAGTTTTTGCCTCACACGGGCAGATCTGCAAAACTGATGAAAGTGGTATTTCACCACACAGTCATTTCCTAGTGACAATTTTGCATCAACAGGCAACAAGCATGAATCTGCAACTTCCAATATCTCTGCACACAGGCATACGCGATGCAATTTCTGCGGCAACTTTTCACCGACCCGCAGAACAGTGGTCGCACAGCAAAAACAGGGCCTTTTTCTGAGTGCCTGCGGAGAACTTCTGCCTCCAAAACGGGCCCCAAAATGGCCTCAAATCAGAAAAATAAAGTCACTAAGGGCTTCCCCCTTTCCCACAGCATATACTGCGCTCTCGCCACACCGCGAAGGGTGTCTCAATCTGAGACAGTGCACTCTTGCACTTCTGGCTGTGCTACCTGCAGAGATTTGCTCCCAAACTTGAAATAGGAAAGCAACACTGGTCCTCTTACCAGGACACCACGAACTTGGCTTGCTTTCTTGAGCTCCTTACCATGAACAAGGCTCTGATACCATGTGAAGATTGTGGGAGAGAGGGAAGGAGTCTCACTTGCGGCTTTCTCACATGCACAATGGGGGAATACACACAAAGGTGGAGGCTGAAAACAGTTTTCCTCTGTTGAGAGTTCACGCTCAACATCATGTGATCATGTGTGCATAGCACCATCACGTGATCATATGTGCATAGCACTAACCTTATAGAGTGCTATAAAGGAAAGGGTTAGATCCCCTAACCCTAACCCTAAAAGGGTTTGTATATATTCTATTTTTTCAACTAATTCTAGTGTACAGTTAGTCATTTGTGGTGTGCTCTCTAGCTGTGCCCTCTCTCCTCATCTCCACTCTTCTCCTCTCCCCTCTTCATATTTTGTCATGGTATCAGAGTTCCCTTGTCTTCCGCTGAGACATTGAGATTCTTGAGAGTGTGAGAGAGATTGTGAGATTGAGAGTTCTCTTGAGTGATTGTGAGATCCTTCCCTTCACTTCCGTTGAGAGAAATTTCTATTCATGTGAAAATTTCCGTCCATGAGAGATTTCCGTTAATCTCCTTCCATTCGATTCATTTGATTGTGAGAGAGAGATTTCATTGAGATAGGAATCCATTGCTTGTGAGAGAGATTTTGAGAGGAAATCTATTGCTTGAGAGAGGGAGAGTTCCTAAGATTTAGTTTCAAGAGCTCTATTGTGAAAAGATTCATCTCTTGTCAGAGAGGTTCTATTCCATCTCTTGTCACAGATGGAGAGGCTCACGGTTAGCCAGCAACTCTAAGGCTTCGACAGCCACCAAGGTCCAAGGCCTCAAGGCAAGGTGGCCTACTACGACCTCTACGAGCTTGAACGACCTCCAAGCAACAACAAGCACACAGGCCGCCTCCATTGATAGCTCGTCCATACGGGGCGCCTCCATTGCCATTTGCTTCCAAAGCAAACCGTCCATCTGCAGCTCAGCCTCAGTGCCAGTGACCAACTCCTTTAGCACGCTCCCTCGATGAGCCTCCCTAAGGCAGCTCCAACAACGGTGCTATCCAGTCTGCAACAATAGCTCTCATCGACTTCCAGTTGATAGATGCCCTGCTCCTTCAGCAAGCCAGTGCCCCGCATGTAATACACCTCCGGCTCCTTCTCCATCAACGACCTCAGCTATGCCAACGCCATCGTAGCTCCTTACGAGCCTATCCTCCGAGCCTCCTGTGCAAGGTGCTAGAAACTGCGAGCCTTCCTTCATCGGCTACTCCAACGGCGAGCCACAAAGGTTGCCTTTACTACAACGCACACAACTAGGGCTCCCTCGAGTGATTCGTCTCGCTCCAAGCTCACGGGCTCCGCCGCTAGCCTCACGCCTCGAACAGCTCCGTCAGTAGCCTCACGCCTCGAACAGCTCCGTCACTCCAACGGCCTCCAGCAAGCTCCTGTGCCAACTCCTCTCGCTACGAACAGTAATATCTTCCACGAGAGTGCAGTTTCCTTCCGCGGCTTTAGCACCCTTCGGGACTTACGGGACCTCTGAATGTACTACCTCTTGCTAGCCTCTCCTCCACGGGCTCCAACGGCCTCCAGTAAGCCAACGGCAGTAGCCCTCGAACGATTGGCCGACTCAACCATCGACTTCAAGATGCCACCTCCAAACGGCATCGACGAAAATCCGCAGGGAGACGGAATCTCGACGATTCCGTCAGAATCTTTCAAAGATTTCGGTGCCCAACAGTCAGACACGTGGCAGATAGAATAGAACCAGGGTCTGGTTGCGATGACCTTGGGTTAACTGGCTGACCCACAGTTGGACACGTGGCAACCTTATCCTACCCACGTGCCATGTCACCACATTATCTTGACATGTGGCAATCCTTATCTGACACGTCAGCAGTCTCGTGAGACTGCCATGTCATTTGCCACGTCAGCACTGCCACATCATCTGCCACATCAGCACTGCCACATCATCAGGCCACATCATCAAGCCATGTCATCAGGCCACGTCATCTGTGCCACGTCATTAGTGCCATGTCATTAGTGCCACATCACCCTGCTGACATCATCTGTGCCACCTCAGCAGTCCAGTCAGCACTGACCCCTGCAAGCACAGTCCCTTGCCAGGCACACTGTGCACACACTGCATGTGCACACTCCTGCCACCTCAGCACAGAGCTTCACTGGCACACCTCTTGCTAAGCACAGTGCCACATCATCACTGCATGTGACTCACAGTGACACATCATCATTGAGCACCATTTGCACTCCTTTTGCCCCTCCACCTAGATCAAGTCATATCTCTTGATCCAGGAAGAATTTGAGGTGCTCCAAAAAGGAAAGTCGCTCGATTTTTTGTGCTCTACGCGCTCGTTACATCACACACACATTTCGGCGCAAGTTACACTCACATTTAAGCCTCGCAGACAAAACCACTGCCTTCACGCACATTTGCCTCTACATCGACGCATCTGACCCAGCACTTAAAAAGAACAAAAGAAAAGGAATTATTTGCTGCTCTTTCATCGATCGACGGTTGGTTTAGATCTAGATCAGAGTAGACTAGATCGCCATAGAGGGGACGCTTTGAATTCCCCAAGTTGCCAATCTAAGCCATGCCCGAAATTCCCGACTAGTACCTACTCGGAGTCAGTCCATACGCTCACATCCGATTTCACATCATTACATTACCTAAAACCGTACGTTCATCAGTTCAGCAAGCAGACTTCAAAGTTCAGAGGCATTGCAGAACTGATTCAGTGGGCAGATAGCACTTGATTTCACACACACATGCCACCATTGTAAAGCCTATTTGGCTATCTCACGGCATCGTGCACATCATTTTTCAGCCTTGTAAAGCCTCTTGGCTATTCCCGGCATCATTGCCACAAGCCTTGTAACACAGATCAGATCTTATATACTGCAGTTCTATCTTCACCGACGGTACAGAGATTTCACTTGGCATCTTCAGTGTATTTGCAGTTGATTCATACAGAGTTTTTTCAGGACACTTTTGAGTACATTGTTTGCACCATGTCGACTAGCAACCTCAATCTGGAGGCATCTGCTAAGTTAGACAACTCCAATTACGGTACATGGAAATACCGAATGGAGACCATTCTTGTGCTTCAGGACAAATGGGAGTATGTCGATGGATCTATACCTAGACCATTGGCCGATCCAGCCACCAGTAGCTCTACTCCATCTGTTGTCACAGCACCAGCAACGGGATCTACATCGGGATCTACATCCACACAAACAGTTTTCGCACCAGTAGTAGATCCTGCCATTGCCCGAGCTCAAGCAGAATGGGATAAGAAAGACAAGTATGCCTATCACCTGATCAAGCAGAATGTGCAAGATGTCATGCTAGGACAGCTCAACACAGTCAAGACATCAAAAGAAGCATGGGATATGTTCGCAGCTCTCTACGAGTCCAAGAACACATCCAGGATTCTCACCCTGAGAAACCAGATCAACCAGAGTTTCCGCAACAGTAGTGAAACCGGTCATGCTTATGTACTCCGCATCAAAGACTACAACAATCAACTTGCAGCAGCAGGAGAGACTATGAATCCCGCAGAAATGATTCAAGTAATCCTGAATGGACTAGGAGAAGGATACGAGAATCTAGTCCAGAGTATTGCCATCCAACGGCAAATTCCAACACTGGAAGAACTTCAATCAGTTCTACTTGGTGAAGAACTCAGGACTCAGGCCATTCAAGCACGTAAAGGTCATTCTAATGATCAGGCATTCACAGCTTCAGACAGAAGCAGAGGCAAAGGCAGAAATAGAGGTAGATCATATCAGAAAAGTGGTCATCATCAACAAAATCAAAGTCAGAATCATCATCAGCATAAGCAACATCCTCAGCAACATCAAAATCAGCAAAGAGGAAATCATTCCAACCGAGGAAGATTCCAAGGATGAGGGAATGCATCCACCAATGTGTCAAACATTCAATGCAACTATTGTCACAAGTTTGGACACTATGAAAGAGATTGCCGCAAAAAGCAGTATGACCAAGGCGGTCAATCCACCAGCAGTAATCGAGGGAATTCCCGAGGAAGAGGAAATCATCGTGGTGGACATTCTAGTCACAGTCATTTTGCAAATGAACATGGCAATATGTTTCTTGCAAGTGAGGAATTGCATCAGACTGATACAATGCACCTAGACAATGCACCTAGACACTGATTTCAATCCCAAAGAGGATTTCAGTTATCAAGTCGACCAAGTGGAACAGGATCCTTGGTACATCGACAGCGGTGCATCATCTCATATGACAAATCATCAGGAATGGTTCACAGAAATGAAGCCATTAGAAGGTCAAAAGAATGTCATCTACACAGCAGACAATACACCAAATCCGGTTCAAGGGACAGGTGTTATCCCTATGAACAATTTCACTGTTACAAAAGGATTAGTCAAAGATGTGCTCTATGTTCCGAAGCTCAGCAAGAACCTTTTGTCAGTAGGTCAAATGACGGAACACAACTACAAAGTCATCTTCGACGGTGATGAATGCACTATCAGAGACAAATCCAAAAGAGGTCAGCTAGTAGCAAAAGGTGTCAAGGAAGGATGCTTATACAGGATGCTAGCTACAGTACCAGATAAGCATGCCATGTCAGCTCAAATGCAACAGATGCCACTATCTGCAAAATGGCACAAGAGATATGGTCATGTCAACTTCAAGTACTTGTTAGATCTAAGGAATCAAAATATGGCAATTGGGATTCCGAAGCTACAATTTCTTGGAAAAGTTTGTGAAGCATGCTGCTTCGGCAAACAAAAGCGAACCAACTTTGTCAGAAGTACCTCTCGTGCACGAGGTATTCTTGATTTGATTCATACAGATGTATGGGGTTATGCCCAGACCCGCAGCATCAATGGTTCACTTTATTACTTGACCTTCATCGACGACTACAGTAGATATTGTTGGGTCTACTTTCTGAAAGAGAAATCTGAAGTGTTTGCCAGATTTCAAGAATTCAAAGCCATGGTAGAAAACCAGACAGGCAGAAAGATCAAGGTCATGAGATCAGACAGAGGAGGTGAATACATGTCTTCAGCATTCATGAATTTTTGCAAAACTCACGGTATTCGAAGACAATTCACATGTGCAGATACTCCTCAGCAAAATGCAAGAGCTGAAAGGAAGAATAGGACTTTAGCAGACAGTGCTAGAGCAATGCTTAGTGAAAAGCATCTTCCGAATCAGTATTGGGCAGAAGCAATAGCTACAGCTAACTACTTGCTTAATCGGCTTCCTACCGAACCGATACAAGGTATGACTCCTTATGAAGCATTCACTGGACACAAGCCACGCATTGGGCATCTCTGCATATTTGGTTGCATAGCATATGCCCACATACATGATGATCATCGTAGGAAATTGGATGCGAAGTCACGCAAATGCATCATGGTTGGCTACAGTGAAGAAAGCAAAGCATACAAATTGTATGATCCCATCAACCGCAAAGTCATTATCTCCAGAAATGTAATCTTCGATGAGGAATCAGAATGGAAAACCTCACCTACACAGGAGATAGAAGCATCGACTTCACAGTCATCTACAGAACAGGTTGATGAAGAAGAGCAAGAATTGCCAGAAACACCCCAAGCAGTGCCACAGCAGCTCAAACGGTCTACTAGGGAAAGCAGACCACCAGCCAGATTGACATATGCTCAAAAAGGCAAAGCAATCCAGGTGGAAACCACCAACTATGCTCTTATGACTACCATCATGGCTACAGAAGAGCCAGTGTACTTCGAAGATGCAGTAGATAAGCCAGAATGGCAAACTGCTATGAATGAAGAAATGGATGCTTTGTATGAAAATAACACTTGGGAATTATGCGACCTTCCACCAGGAAAGAAGGCCATAGCCAACAAATGGGTATACAAAGTGAAGTACAATCCAGATGGCATTATTCAGAGATACAAAGCCAGATTAGTTGCAAAAGGATTTGCACAACAATATGGCCAAGATTATGATGAGACTTATGCTCCAGTAGCAAAGATGGATTCCATACGGTTCTTGATATCACTAGCGACACTCAGTAAATGGAATGTGTATCAGATCGATGTCAAGAATGCATTTCTCAATGGTTATCTAGACGAGGAAGTCTACATGCAACAACCAGCCGGTTATGTTGAACCAGGAAAGGAGAACAAGGTTTGCCATCTCAAGAAAAGTCTCTATGGCTTAAAGCAAGCACCCAGAAGTTGGTACAGCAGAATTGACAAATATTTTGCGGATCTGGGATACATGAAGTCCAATGCAGATCATACTCTCTACTACAAAGTTCAAGGGGAAGATATTACTATTGCACTTTTATACGTAGATGATCTGATTGTGACAGGAAGCAAGGATAGCTTCATCAGACAATTAAAACAAGACTTATCTGCAGAGTTCGACATGAAAGATCTTGGACTTATGCACTATTGTCTTGGAATTGAGTTCTGGAGAGATTCAGATAGCACATTCATGAGTCAGCTCAAGTATGTTGACAGTCTCCTGAAGAAGTTTCATATGGCAGATTGCAAGATTGCAGCCACTCCCATGGAACAGAGTTTGAAACTTACTAAAGATTCAGAAAAGCCTACAGTCAATGACAGATACTACAGGCAACTCATTGGATCTCTTATATATCTGACAATCACACAGCCAGATATTTGTTATGCAGTAAGCTCACTAGCACAGTTTATGGCAAATCCAAAACAGTCTCACTGGAATGCAGCCAAAAGAGTCTTGAGATACATCAGAGGTACAAGACAATTTGGGATAGAATACAGAGGAAGTCATCCACGGTTGCATGGATACTGTGATAGTGACTATGCTGGAGATCATGAGACCAGGAGATCGACACAGGGATATGCTTTTTTCCTTGGTCAAGGTGCTATATCATGGTTGTCAAACAAACAGCCAACTGTTTCTTTGTCTTCGACTATTTTAAATAGTCCCTTATGTATATTTATTTCTGTAAATTTTAGAAATAAAAAATATCCTTCTGTTGAACTCATGTGATAGGGTTACATATGATTAGTGACCCCTCCAAGCCACCTATCATCACCCTGTGCCTCTTCAAGACACTTGGGTTCATTAGTACGGATCACTTCTGTCATCAAAGCATAGTTGACCAAGTGTTCCTGTGCTCTTCTTTGCTCCTCTAATCTCTTGGACTGGCGGTGTTCAGATGGTTCCTCCTTAATGGCTGGAGGTTCTTTGCTATCCAAAAGCTGCTTTATTTACTTTGGAAATGGCTTTTGCCGTTGTGGTTTTGCAGGCTCTTCTTCATCTTCTTTATCTTGAATCCTCCCAAGCACTGTTGGGGGAGTTCAGTCTGCTATTGGTGGTGGTACTAGATGGATATCCTAGTTCTGGTTGTCTGTGAAGGAAGCATCCTCCTCCCATTGATGCAGCTATTCTGAGAAGGCCACATCGCGACTTACTATTACCTTCTTGAAAACAGGGTTATAGAGATGGTAACCCTTCGCCTCTTCACTGTAGCCCAAGAAAATACACTTCCGGCTCTTCGGTTCCCATTTGGTCCTGTTAGCATCAGGGACATGCACAAAACAGTCACATCCAAAAACTGTGAAAAGTGCAGCTAAAGGTTTCTTACCAGAAAAGGATTGCAGTGGAGTCATCCCATTCATAACTTTCATGTAGCTCTCGGGGGGGTCACTTAGCATATGTAACCCTATCTCGTGAGTTCAACAGAAGGATATTTTTTATTTTTGAAATTTACAGAAATAAATATACATAAGGGACTATTCAAAAGAGTTTTGGAAAAAATTTATAGATTTGTATAGAAAAAGGGTACATTTTATTAATGAAAATTTTACAGATAAGGGATTTTAGAAATAGGCCTTGAACGCACTTGATATAGAGGGTTTACACATAGTGACCCCATTGAGGTGTAGCTACGATTTAGAATGTAAACGACAGTGTTACATGCTTCAGCCCAGAAAGTCTTTGGCAAATCTTTCCTTCATCATACTCCTGCCCATTTCACAGATCACGCGCATCTTGTGTTCTGCTACTCCATTTTGCTATGATGTATGTGGCGGGGGTTTTTGCCTCTTGATCCCGTGACTTTTGTAGTAACTCTCGAATTCAGTTGATGTGAACTCTCCACCTCTGTCTGATCTCAATTTCTTCACCTTCTTCCCTGTTTCTTTCTCGACCATTACATGCCATTTCTTGAACTTATTAAAAGCCTCGTCTTTAATCTTCAGGAAGTATATCGATATCCTTCTACTGTAGTCATGGATTAGCATCATGAAGTAGTAGGAACCACCCAAAGCTTCCATCTCCATCTTTCTGCAGAGGTCCATGTGAACGAGCTCTAGAGGAGCCTTTGCCCTACTTGCCTCTTTAGGAAAGGGCTGCCGATGCTACGTGCCCATAATGCAAGCTTCACATACATCGGGTAGATCTAAAATTTCTGGTAGGTCTGAAATCATTCCACTTTTATGCATATCCTTCAAAGAACTAAGGTTTAGATGACCAAACCTCTCATGCCACAGCTTAGTGTTCTTCACATCGGCTCAAGCACTAAAAGCTGAGAGTTCGTAGATGTTGTTGTGCAGTGTACCTTTACCAATGACCTTTCCTTGAAGATCCAGGGTCTGTGCCCCATTCTTATCGAATTGAACTTTGAGGTCCCGATCCGTGATCGCAGAAATGGATAACAAGTTCCTCTTGATATCTGGCACATAAAGAACATCGGACAACTGTTTTACAACTCCATCTGACTTGACAGCAATCATAACTTTTCCTTTTGCTAGACATTTTGCATCATTGCTAACTGCTACTAGGATGTCATTCCCTACCGGCTGTAGATAGGTATACCAATCCTTTCAACTGGTCATGTGGCATGATGCACCACTGTCAATGATCCAAGGTTCCTGCAGGTACATGAACTGCCTCTATGCAAATCTCCTCAATTGCTACTGGGGAGGACGTGAGGCCGGTTGCGCCGGATCCAGCCAATGCAGGACAATAGATAGTACCAATTGTGGATGAGATTCTTGCATGGACAAGAAGAAATGTGGATGCACTGTGTTCTATTGTCTGCAGTGTAAGTGATTCCGTCATGGCGTTAATTCAACATGTCACCACAGTAGAGGAGGCATGGATGGTCTTGAAAAATCAGTACGATACCACGAATCAGACGTAGATTCAGAATTTGGAGACTCAACTCGCGAACGAGAAATTGTCTAAGTCTAAAGTGGCAGAGAAGTTCATCACCAGGGTGAAGAATCTACGCGATCAGATGACTGCGATTGGCATCACCATCACCACTGAGAATCTAGCACGAAGGTGTATACGTTCTCCCACCAAAGTATGACGGTCTTGTTACGGCACTGAATACGCAAAACAAAAATCTGCCCCTCAACTTTGAGGATTTCAGTGCGATGCTTCTGGAGGAGGATACCATGTAAGTAAACAATACAACGTCTATGCTCAATAGATAACAGGATCTCGTACACAAGAGAGAAAACCATATAGTATGGAGAATCAAAAATTTGATTACTGTAGAACTGATACAATACATGGCGCTGCCTCCCAACCATGTGCTCCTGTGAGAGAAGCTTCGATGGCATGTTGGAAATAGTAGAGGACGAAGGCTGGATGCTAAGGAATTAGGGTTGCTATAGCCAGTGATAAAATGGGATTCACGGGCTTGCTCTTATATAGCCACCAGTCATAGTCGGTTGGGCTCAATTGGGTGACCGACCCAGTCTACCCAAAATGATCGACTAGGGGTTATTCCCAAAATAGGCCACCAACCACACGATAGAACTGGTGTGCAAAATAGAGCAACTAACCTATGGTCTCCGTTCGGCCCACAGCCATTCGAGATCATCTGGGACTCCAAACGGGCCCCGCAACTATGTAAATACAAGTGAATAGAGGCAAGCAAGCAGTTGGTGGTCCAAGTGTGTAATGAGGTCTACCATAGTGTAGCAGACTAGCCTAAAGAGCTACCAGATGCCTGCTACTACAAAGAGGTTGATAAGATAGTTGAGAGTTTGTAATTTCCCTAGGCTTTCAAAATGCCCTTGTATTTTAGTTTTAATAAAAGTCTTCCTGGAATTTTGTGGACTTGTGGACTTCTCGGACTGCCATCATCCATGATCTATGTTGGTCTACTTAGTTTCTAATACCTCATTTTGTGTCGACCTATTTCCATGTAAATACTTTTTTTTTCTAAAAATGAGGATTTATGTTAAGAAGTTAAGATAAACATTTTACATCATGATAAGCTGTCTACCCTTGGAGAGTAGCAAAATAGGGGAGAAGTGACTTTCAAGGATAGAAGTAGAACAACGATAGAACTCAACACTCGGTATCATGTTTCTCTTCTTATCTGACCACATGGGAAATAACCTTAATAACAACCATGCTTGGCACGACATGGTAGGGACAATAATTTTTGTGCTTAATGGCGGTAACACCTGTGGGTTGTGTAGTAGTCTTCGTTGCCCTCTGTAGAGATTCCAAAAAGTTTTGTTTTGATAAACTTTCATTTGGAATTCTGAATCTAACTTTTGCATGATCAGAGGGGGATATCGGTATCTTAATAAAAGATATTTGTGGGAGGGAGTGAATTGTTGACAATAGTCAGATAAGAGACATTGAAGTAGCAAGAGGGGGTAGAGGAGGTCCGAGTAGCCATCTGAGCATGAATTGACACTAAAGGGGGGTCATCAACACAAATGGGTAGAGAAGATCTGATAGGAGGACTAGTGGGTACAACACTATCATGTGTATGCTCTAGACTATCATGTCTCTCTTTCTCTCCATCAGCATTTGAATTTAGACCAGTAGAGAACTTTCTTCTTTGTAGCAATATTGAATTTGAGCCTAGAGTTGGTTGAGCTTATCCAAGTTCCTATGATCAACCATAAGTTTAAAAGATAATTACTAGCATCAATGAACACCTTAGAGCATCCTCGGGGGATCACCTCCAAAAAATTTAGTGTACCACATGCATTCAAAAGGAGTATTTTAATCCCACGTTTTCAAAAAGTTTAACATGATTACAATATTGAAAGGGGTATTTAAATTCAAATTTAGAAAAAAAGCTGTTAGCTCATAAGTAATGAGGGGTGGTTTTATTGGGGGGGAAATTTTAGTTGAGGGATTTTTAAAATAACCGTTGAATGCACTTGATACCTAGGATTTCTTAGTAGTGCACCCCTGCAGAAAGCACCTTTGACACCAAATGGGCCATATCATGGAGCTATGAATAGCATTCCAATTTGAAGGTGATCTACTCGGGGTATTCCCCAACAAGATATAAGCGTAGTTAAGAGGAACCAAGGCTATGTGTCTGCTCAATATGTCCCAAAGAGATTTATAAAAGCAGCACAATTAAGAAAAAGATGAGGAATGTCTTCTTGAGCCCTATATCTAAGATTCTAGCCATATGACTAGGAACCAAATTGTATCCTGGGTACAAAAAGTGTTGGTCTTTCTAGAATAGCCCTTCCAAATGATGGAAGGTCTTAATGATTCCCAAGCCTTCCACATACCCTTCCACAAATATGAGCCTTTAGCCACACATGGCTCCTTGCCGAAAAGTGTAACACCAAAAGGAATCTATCTCCAATATGTACATCTGAGAAACCTTACCTTTTCAATGTTTCTATGAGTTAGAGTGGCCCATGTAGATCCAAACTCTTGTGCTACCTTTAAAATCCACTGGGCCATGAATCTAGCCTTAAGGATTTTTCCATGTCCACTATTCCCAGTGCTCCTGCAGATTGTGGTAATGTGCATAATTTCCATCTAACTTTGAATATTTTGTGTTGTCCCATTTCCCCTCCCTAAAGAAATGAAATATTTCTTTTTCGCTTTTCAAGCTCTTTGTCGATTATCAGTTCTTGAGGTTCTGCTAAGGGAGCATCTTTATATGACTTTCCAGTCTGTGAAGTGTGCATAGGCTCTTCAACATCTTCCTTCCTACTATTGGCCCTAGCTGGACATTCCTTGATGAATTGGCCTCCCAAGCCCACACAAGAAGAAAGAGTTGGGTATATTCTTGTAGAAAGCTTTTTGGAGGTTCCACTACTAAATCATAAGGACACAGGCTTGAGGTTTGCCCCTCAGGCTAATGAGCCTTTCAGCTTTGAGCCTCAGAAATTGTCCTAGAAGTGCACATAAGGACTCTAATTGAGGGAGCAGGGACAATGGCAAATCAAGAAAATCCACCTAGATTGAGGCTTTGGAAGGAGGAGGTGAGTTAGGATTAAAAGAGGCCTCCCACAATTGGACAAAAAGAGGTTGACTGTGAATCCTTCATGTACCTTTTTGAACTAACTCTATGGTCACTATTTTAGGTTTCTCAAATTGAGAAACTATAAATCCATTCCTAAGGACATAAAAACTAGTGATGTTGGGACCCAACCTTCTAGAAACATGACAGGAGGATGAGAAAGCTTTAGCTACCTCTTTGGATGGCACTAGCATCGGATCCTTGAGGCACCTTCTGCATGGTTTTTCATGGTGTGGCCTAGTGCAATTGAGTTTTCTTGGGGGCTCCATTGGGCTAACAATTCTTGTGAGGAGCTACAAAAGAGGCAGCTTTTGCATTTTGTATTCTGCTTGCCTCTTGGTTGAAGACATGAAAATTGTTAGGATTAGCTCTGAACTCCACTAGTAGCTTTCTTAGTTCTAAATCCATTGTACCTTTCTACAAAATTTGCATGTCGCTTTCCTCCAAGTGGAGTGTGAAGCTAGGTAGAGGGGCTGTTGGATGTGGCACAGCCATCTTATCTCATTTGAAATCCTACATGTCAACATCCTGAGTGTTGTTTAGGTTTGTTCCATGATTGGTTTTGAGCCCAATAGTCTCTAGATCTCAAGTACTAGGTCCAGTGTCATTAGCACTAGAGTAAAAGTCTCTACCCTGTCTTCTCCAACATTGCTAGAGGAAGCCATCACTATTTTTAACATCCTTACATGTTAATACTTAAATGTCTCTCAAATGTCTATGGATAGAAAATTCTCTTTTTTATGTCAATAATATGTGAGCGTAATATTTTGCGAGCATATACAAATTACATGAGGTCTTCCTAAGTAAAATTTTACCCAATCTTATTTTAATTGACCAAATTAGTACACTTGGATCTCCATTTAATGCTCGATTGGTTACAAGAAGCTATTTGAATCTGACTTCACAAGCTAAAATGCATGCTACCTTGCACACCATTTCCCCTCAAGTAATAAAATCCATGGTGGAAAGGCAAAACTATTAGTGCACATGTCAAAAACATACCTTGATGTTAAATCAAGGGTATGTGATATATTGTGAATGCTAAATCAAGGGTATGCTAAATCAAGGGCATGTGATATATTGTGTCACTATATCATATTCTAGGTTGTGGGCTCACTAATACCGACCGTTTGCATCTCGCTTGAAGTCTAGCTAGTTGTGGGGCTCGAATTTGCTAGCTCCTAGCAACTCATAAAATTATGGCGTGTACGTGTGGAGAGATTGTGGTATACATAGGTTTACTATCCATGTGTTTTATACATTATTAGGTGAAACAAATTACATATGATTATTTCATACATTGCAATTTGTAGCCCTTATTAGAACTCAAACTCCATAGTACATACATACGTAGAAAGAAATATATTGAGAATTGAGGGTATTAGGTTAACATACTCTCATAGCTTAGAAAGTAGTAATAATTTGTTTATAAGTACTTATGTAAGTAATGCTAGCTATTGCACTAGTGTGTGTGAAATACCGACATCATTCAATAGAGCATGAAGTTGCAGATGATCATGGTGTAGATAGATTCTTACTCGAGAGAGATAAGAATGTGGGAAAAGGCAATTTGCCATCCCACGCCTATTTTGATAGGTAGATTACCACATTCACAATCATCCAATTATGTCAGGAGGGGGCAAAACAATTGGATGATTTCTCTCTCTTGAGATCTAGCAAGCTTGAATGGAGTATTCTAAGCTAGTGTCCCAAATAGCCACATTGATTTTGGATGTAGAACTATAAATGATTCCAAATATTGTTATGTGTCCTAAAATCTAAATGATATGGTAGAATCCAGAACATGAAAATTAATGTGAATGCACAAATTACACATATAAATTTTGTATATTTCTCATACAGACTTCATTGCAAGCATGGATCTAGAAAAATGAGGAAGAAACCCAACAAAGGATTGGGATTATGTTACGATGTTGCCTAATAAGAAGTGGAAATGCAACTTTTGTCATGAGGAGTACTGGCACAAGAATTCAAAAGCACTTCTTGGGTGATAGCAACAAACAATTCGAAAATGCAAGGGGCCAGGAGTTGAGAGAGTTATAGCCACTCTAAGCGAAAAAATGCCTAAAAGTACGGACAACCATGTAGATGATATAGCTGCACATCACCAATCTCAGCCTCATGAATCCATGCCTGATGATATAATCACACCTCAAGCTAGTCAATCTATAGATGTACCACCTCAAAGTAGTGGTGTGGCCTCATTGACATAGATGACAAGTTGCTGTATGAAGTATATGGAGAGTGGAAAAGGTAGCGACATGGCTCGTTTGCAATCACATGCACATCCGCAGCAAAGATATTTGGAAGCACCATTTAAACAATGACATATAGAGAAAGCACAAAAAGACATTTTTTAGGCTATTTGTCACACCGGTTACCCACTAAGCATGGTCCAGAATCCGCATTGGAAAAGAGCCATGGCATTTGTAGCAAGGGAGGGTCTAGGCTTTATGTCGCCAAGTTAAAATGCTGTCTGCAACAACTACTTGGATGCATACCATGAGAGGATGAAACAAGAGATGCAGCAAGTAGTATACGATGGTATTGAGAGAACAGGATGCGCCATTGGATGGAAAAATGTCACCGAGTCCTTTGATCAATATCATGGTCATGATATTTAAGGGAGAGACTTTTCATCAATCCATTGACACAAGTGGCAATGCCAAGATAGGTGAATACATTGTTGAACAATTAGAGGCTATAATTTGAAATGTTGGGGAGCATAATGTTGTTTAGAGAATCTCACTAACAATGCAAAGAACTATAGGAAAGCTGGAAGAATTATAAATAAAAAATATCCAACCATTTGGGCATTGCCGTTCTCTTGCCATTGCCTTGATCTTGTGCTTGAGGATTGGCATAATTCAGTGGAGACCCTGTGGTTCAAATCCATTGTAGATGAAGGACAAAGATTGGTTTTGTAATTCCTCAAGCACGAGAGATTGTTGGGCATATTTACAAACCGCCAACCTGCTGAACATCCACTAGAGTTTTTGAAACCTGGCAAAACACGTTTTGGAATAAACTATATAATGTTGGACCATTTGCTCAAGCTACAAGGAGTTGTAACGGAGACATTATTTAGTGTAGAAGCTAAAGAGTGGATAGTTGAGTCAACTTCACAAAATTCCCATAACCAATTCATAGAGATGAAGCAAATTGCTCACAGTGCTGGCTTTTGGAAGAGAATAGCTGATGCAGCTCATGCAATGAGGCCGGTATGGTTTGCCATTCAAAAACTAGATGTGAAAGGTCCAAGTTTGGGTAGTGCTTACATGGCTTGGTGGACTACTGAGCGAGACCTATTGAAGGAAAATAGAAGATCCACAAGTGACGGCATTGGCTACAATGCTAGTCTTCGTGCCACTTTGCAGAAGATGTTTAGAAAGTGATGGAATCATTCTCACAATGACCTTCACTATGTTGGTCATATTTTAGATCCTCAATGGTGGGAGTATGGTCTTGAAACATTAGAACACATAATGCAGCCTTGGCATAATCTCTTGGGATTATGCTGCTACTGTCAGGGAATTATTCAATTTTCAAAATAGGGAAGGGTTGTTTACATATACAAGAATACGAGACCTTGCAAAGGAGATGCCTGCATGGAGATGGTGGGATGAGTGTGGAGCATTGAAACCTTAGTTGTTGCAAACATTGGATTTGAAAGTGCTATCCCATCCAAGAAACCTCAGCTGCAAACGTTTGTACATTCAGTGCTAAGAAATCACTTGAAGACAGAAAGAATAGAGAAATTGGTATATGTTCACGCAAATGGTAGAGTTTTGGATGATGTTAAGGGAGAGAGTAATGATGGAGATCTAGCCAAATGGGTACATTGTGATCTCCCAGGCCCATTGCATGATCCTCCCATTGTTGGACAAGTGCAAGTCATAACCAAAGCAAGCAAGCTAGCAATGATGAGTTATTATCCAATTGCTTGCAACCTATATTTACTTGTGTAAGTGATGCTAGATACTACACTAGTGTGTGTGAAATTCTGACATCCATCAATAGAGCATGATGTTGTGGATTTTCATGGTGCAGATAGAAACCTACTCAAGAGAGAGAAGAATGTGGGAAAAGGCGATTTGCCATCCCACGCCTATTTTCACAGGTAGATTACCATGCTCACAATCATCCAACTACATTGGGAATGGGCCAAACAATTGGATGATTTCTCTCTGTTGAGGTCTAGCAAGCTTGCATGGAATACTCACATGTTGGAAGTTAGGACTAAAATGCTACAAGTTCAAAAGTTTTTGATGATTATGAAAGCAATTGAATTAACTACAATCCTTAATTTGACAACACATGATGGCTCTGAAGAGGATTGCAGGATCAACAGCAGCACGCATGCAACTACATTGCAATGATAGCAAGTAATCATTAGAGATGTGATATATGCCATTAAGAATTTTGAGGGTCGGAGGAGACAATATTATGGAATTTCGTGGGAGATATTAATATAACAATGCCACGGTGCAAAGGTGCTAATGCAAAGAGAATGGCCACTATCTTGTAGACACCTACTAGTATTGGTGTTAGGATAACAACACAGTCTACAAATGTGGTTGAAGTTGTTGCAAACGTGAAGAATAATGTTACGATGTTAGATGGCAGATGGTAGAGATGTAATGTCTTCCATCAAGAATACATTAGCTCTTGCTTAAGAATGAGATTGCATTTCTTGGGTGATGGGCATAGAGGAATTGCAAAATGCAAGGGACCAAGAGCTGAGGCCATTGTTGCTTCCATTTTGGGGTCTATTAACCAACATTAGTGTTTTGGGGCATTGTAAATCTTATTTTTAATTGACTATAGTCTTTGAAGTGTATGTTTCATATGGTGAAACTAGTTTTGCAACATAGTAAACATGTTCACCGTGCAGTGTCTCATTACAATTTACCATTACAATTTACCATGCAGAGCTTTGGAGCATTCTAAATCCTTAATTTAATTGACTAAAGTCTACGATTTGTATGTTGCATATGGTAAAACTAAATTTGCAACATGTTTCATGAATTGTGTGATAATAGCATTGCATACTTTACAATTCCACTTCATAGTATGAGTCATGACAATCGAGCAACCCATATCCCGATGCATCCGCATTAATTACTTCAACAATTGCACAATAATAATTTGACATAATACATCTCATGATATAGCATTTCCTTATTTTAACATCTATATAAGATGGAAAAGGAGCCAATAGATGGAAATATCTATATAAGATGTAGAAAAGAAAAAATTGAAGCCAGTAGATAGGCAAAAATTGAAGCCAATGGGTGTGGCCTACCAAAAAATATTTACATGAAGGTTTTTACATAACACCTCATTTGGCAACCGGAGGAGGTTGGTGGCTGCCTTGGGCCCCTATAGCAAGATGTGTAGTCCATGTCGATACAGGACCACGAAGCATCTACAGATGACGGTAAGCCCTAACAGCATGCTGGTGATGATCAATAGCATGATGAGGATGATTGACATTATGTGCAAGCTATTAAAACAATGTTTTGCTTTAAGAGAATTGACTCAACTCTACATTGAATATAAACTAAATGAAAAATTATTTCAATCTACCATCATAAGTAAAATTAGTGAAAATTGAAAACAAAGTGAATATTGTTGCAATATACCAAATGTTGTAACAAACCTTTAATACAATTCTTGCAAATTGGTTACACATGCCAAAGAAAATGATTTAATATTATATGTGAAGTTGTATACAAAATTTTATGTCTTGATCATTCATATTCTACGTAGCCTCGGATTAGGAGAGTAAATTGTGCCGATGTCGAGCATGTCATAAAACTCATGTGCCACAGGATCATTGCACACTGCACATGCACTTCTCAGCTTTAGAGTATTCATGAGGCAGGCAAGATGAAAGCGATGATCACAATGGAGAGCATACTATCCTGTGGCCCTATCAAAGTGATCTTGGTAGATTGGACAACATGGTCCGTCCATGATGAACTGTAAGTGTGGGGGTATTGTGGACGGTTTGCGCATGCCAAAATTGCAGTTGATTGCCGAGACTATGCCTCCTTCGATATGTTGCAAGGCGACTTGTGCATCATGCACCTGTTGAGAATAATTCGTTGCTATTAGGCACATCTCCGCGTATGCATTGTCGATATCAAGCCACTATCTGGTTTGAGATAATAGTCCATGCAATCATTCATTGTCACTATTCACCTACTGAAGTTCTTGTAGCACCCGTCGATGCTCCATCGTTGCATCTCGCACAGTCATATAGAAAATGCAATGTCTCTCTCAACACATGCTCCTTGTCCAACTTCCTCTTTGATATTCATGAAAAGGTCCTCAGTCATCATCACCAAGGCTACACATCCAATAAGGTTACATACCAACTTATCATTTGATGTTGGGCTGTAATTCTCTCAAAAAACCCGAATCAAATAGTCAACATGATATTTAAATATTATATTCATGTGACATTGGACTATTGACATGTGCTAGAGGTTTGGCTACCATGGGTATGGGGCTTGTCACATGTGGTTTCTTGCATACTCGAGAATTTGAGGCAAAGTCCACTTCATGGCCAAGCACAAACTTTGCGTAGCATCTTTGCAAAGTATAGGGGAATATCAGAGCAACATTTATTTGTGAAAATCATCTCCTAGATGGTGGCTGCATTCTTTTTTATGGTTTGGTTATGACATCGTGTAATGGGCCATCATCCATGGTCAACGGAGGCTGAGCTCAAATCCCATATAGCCATTACATCATCATTCGAGACAAGGGCCTTTACAACTACCCATTTCATGCCTTCAGGGTTATGGAAAGGACTAGCAATAGCAATTGCCTTCGATCAACATTTTTCCATACTTCAATGGAGGGAGTATTGGAGACATGATGATGCAGCTACCCTTTGAGAAAGGGACTTTCAAAAAGCAAGTGTTATGCTTGAAAGGCAATGGAGTCACTAGGAGAGAACCAGATCCAATACTAAGTGATGTACAGCTTACGCAATTAAAGGCATTTGTGGAAGCTACCCCAGACATCATACATGCATTGGTTGATGCATTAGCAGCTGTACACCAAGAAGGCATTATACATTGTGATCTACACCCTTTCAATGTCATGCTAGATTTTACCAAGAATCATAGTCCACGAGTTGGCATCATTGATTGGGGATTGCTACTTCGATACAGTGAATCAAGAGAAGCTGTTAATTTTGTGAAGCGTACTTCAGATATGGATGATGTGACTTATAAGATCAAGAAGAGTACAGCAATAAGACAAAATCTCGACTCCGGCCTTGGCAAGCTCTAGAAATAATCGACCCTGAGAACACCAATGCTTACATTAAAGAATCAAATGTGTTTGCCTTATGCTTACATTAAATAATCAAATGTGTTTGCCATGGGATACATGATTAAAGAGGTTATTAATTTTTATAAGGAGTGTAAGGAATACTACTTCAAAGAGGATTACACAAAACAGTCAGCATGGAGTGGCAAGTTGCAGTAGATTTATTTCAATGCAACTAACTATATGTTTGTGGGAAAACAAAATAGAATGACATTGGCCGAGATGAATAATCGACTAGCAAGATTTAACACTCAACCCCATGCATGTTTGCGGCCTGCCATTGAGATGATGCCTCAGTTTTATCAATCCGATTTTATTATAAAGCTACTCTTGGAAAATTATGTTTATAAACTATAATGTTACTCTTTCAATGCATTTTGAATACTAGTATATGCATCTATACTATTTGAATTTAATAAAGTATTATAAAATATATTTTTAAAAATTCTCAAATTTTTATCTTCATCCTGTAACTTCTTGCATTTTGAATACTAGTATATGTGTTTATAGTATTTGAATTCAATAAAGTGTAAAGTGTCTTAGAATGTTTTTTTGTTTTTTTTCAAAATTTTATATTTGTGTATTAATTTGGGAAGAGTTTGTGTTTATTATGGTTAAACTCAAACCCATGAGTCATGCATACAAAACTTTATTATAATGATTAAATTTAAACTCACCAATCATGCACAAATTGGCAATCTAAATTTTGCAGGTCATGCACACATAGGTGGAGGGGGGGTTATAATTAAGGTTCTCATTTTATTTTAAAGGACATCGGTCTCCTATCATGGCATCTTTTTTCAGGATTCAAGTGATTGACTATGATAATAAGGAGGAATTAGGTGTTGTTAGGGTGATAAGAGACATAGGTCATCCCACATTCTCTCATGTTCGTGAACAAATTGAAGGTGATGAGCTTCTATTGGAATCCTTTCAGTTTGTTGAGGATGAATATACAATAACCAAACGGCAAGAGGAACGATGGACAATCAGTGATCAACTCTTAGTGCACATCAAGAGAAGTCTATGCCGCATAGAGGAAACTCCTTATCCATGTAAAAGACATTGCACTCAACTAGCTGATGACATAAATCTTGATGCCCAAGTGCACATGTCTTCAAAGCTTTCTAGTAGATTACTGAGCCCAAGTATTCTTGAACTTTGGCAACGTGAATCTGATAGAGTTAGATCAAAGCTAAAGGAAATATACAATAACCAAACGGCAAGAGGAACGAAGGACAATCAGTGATCAACTCTTAGTGCACATCAAGAGAAGTCTATGCCGCATAGAGGAAACTCCTTATCCATGTAAAAGACATTGCACTCAACTAGCTGATGACATAAATCTTGATGCCCAAGTGCACATGTCTTCAAAGCTTTCTAGTAGATTACTGAGCCCAAGTATTCTTGAACTTTGGCAACGTGAATCTGATAGAGTTAGATCAAAGCTAAAAGAAATGGTAGTGCCAAGGGATGATAAGTTTGAGTTACATTCTAAGGACTTCAATGGGGTGCCCCATGTGCGAATTTGGTGTCATGAGTGTATTGAACTTTATGGTAAAGGATTGATAGAAGGCAAGCATGCAGCATACAATTGCTTCTCTAGCTTCATGAGATTTCACATATTAGAAAGTAAAAAGCATGAGCTCAAGTATATGGTTGCTTGAGGACTACGAAAAGAAGATATGCCCAAAGTAGTGCATCAATCGACAAAGGATGACAAAAGAGAGATAAAAGATGCGATAGAGAAGATGAAATCTTTTATGTCGACAAATGAAGGTATTATTTTTTCCTTTATTCCTCAATTAGTATTTGCCATCTTCTGACATTAAGTCTCTTACTCATCTCTTATCGTTTCAATAGGTTGGGATTTTGAGGTTGTTGAAGCTACAATACATGATTTTAAGGACAAAAGCTTGGTGAAGGTGTGATGCAAATATGATGATGCATGGTTCATTTATGTCCTCCAAGATCAGATTTGTACATGGTTCTCAATGAACACACAAAGTCAAACTCTCATATCATATCGCTCATGAGAAAAGATGAAAATCCAAAGGTAGCACTCACTGGCTTGCGAGGGCATCCTCGAAAGGATAAGGAGCATGATCCAAAGCAAAGACCTCTTAGCAACTTTTTGGTTTCAACAAAAACTAGAAGCCCAAGTACGAGTGCTTTCTCTATTGATTCAAGTTTTAATAGAGAAAATGAATCTTCTTTTGTAAATTTTGACTTGCTATGTTGGGCCTTTAGAGCCATGAGGTCAAAGTAGGTAACAAATATGTCAAGATAAAGCTATGTTGGGGCCTTTGGAGCCATGAGGTCAAAGTAGGTAACAAGTATGTCAAGATAAAGCCTTTCTTAGATGATCAACGCGGCAGGAAGTGTTGGTTTATAGAGCGTCATGTTAAGGTGACCTTAAATAATGGATGTACTGATATTCATGTGGATGGATGCTTTCGTCACATAAGTTGCATATGCATTTCACAAGATGGGCAACCATTTAAAGGATTTACATGCCACCATTGCAAGGGGATAGTTAAACTTGCTGACTTTAGAATGAGATTGTACAGAGACGAGAAGTTTGAGAATAAGAGAGGAGATAGGGGTACCGATTGTGGAAGAAGGCTAGATTATCTTACAAAGAGTGAGCTTAGAAATGCAACTCTTTTTGCTAAAAGTCGAGTAAGAGACCTTTCTAAGCAACTATGGTGGACAAAGTCTCAGGTTGCCATTCTTTCACTAAGAGTCTGCACTTTAAGAGAAGCTAGCATAGAGTCTCTCAATCAAAAGGATGTAAAACGATTTTGCAACAATATAATCGAAGCCCATAGATTGGAAAAGTTTGGTGGTAAAGTTGCCTTATGGGACTTTCTACAAGATGTTGCCACAAACATAATCAAGTCAAGTGCTGGACAAAGATATAGTGAGAACACAAAGGTAATATTTGAGGTTGCAAGGATGTGGGGAGGTCCAAGCTGGTTACATGACTTCTTGAGTTCCAACCTCAATGGACCTTCTTTATCAACGACAAAGCGAGGGCAAATACTTGCTACTCAGTTTGTACCTGGTATACATGGATATCGTTTAGATGCAATCACTAAAATTTATGAAAAAGAAAAAGAAAAGCATGGAATCATGTCAAGGATTCCCTTCATCATAGTGGAAGATGAAATTACAATAAAGAAGCGGATAAGGTAACCTCCCTTTTCTCTAAATTATTTTCATAATCTAAATCTTGTTTTTGAATGCAAGAGGATTGCATATGATCTTACAAACTTGTGCTTATTATTGCTTGGAGGTGGAATCCAAAGGATGACATGCTTGTGGGTTTTGATGGATATAAAGTAGATGATCATGAGTGCATGACTACATGCATGATCAAAGTGGGAGAA
This sequence comes from Dipteris shenzhenensis, assembly GCF_047967505.1. Taxonomy (NCBI): domain Eukaryota; kingdom Viridiplantae; phylum Streptophyta; class Polypodiopsida; order Gleicheniales; family Dipteridaceae; genus Dipteris; species Dipteris shenzhenensis. The sequence continues at coordinate 13,223,108 of NC_141609.1, forward strand.
GGACAAAAAGGATATGATCAGATTATTGATGCATTTCAAAATTGTGTCATTGGTGGACGTGCAAGAGTTTTTCTTGCCAATCCATTGCATGATGCACTCCCACACTTGGTTCTTGCACTTCATTGCACTTGCGGCCGATTTGATGCAAGTTTTGTCTGCAAGCAATGGGATGCTATTTTAAACTTATGGAATGAGAAGCTAAAGACCACTATTGGTCCAATTATTGGACATGCATCTGATGGTGATAGTCGGCGAAGAACATTGATGATCTTTGATTATCTAGATAAAAGAGGTGGTAGATTTGGGATAAAATGAGATGGATGGCCTCTCTTAGCAAAAGTTTAAGAAAATCAAGTTTTTGGGCTGCATGATCAAGATTTTGTACATAATGGAAAAAAGTTAGTCAATGTTCTTACCCATCCTAAGCGTCAATTGGGTATTGGCAATGTTTGGATCACCTTAAATCATGTCATTATTGTGTATGATGCTTTTTCTATCGACAAGCATATGCTAAGGGAGGGAGACATTAGGTGAGATGACCACCAAAATTGGGCTGGAGCTCAAAGAATATGTAGTAGACAAGTGCAATGGGGCTTGGGAGAATTGGCAAACAATGGAATTCATAGAAAAGAGAGGAGCAGGCTAAGAACACAAGCTTATCTTGAAATTTCTGGAGACTACATTGACATCTTCTTATCTCCACATTTGAATCTTGTGGATCGAGTCTATCTTGCGGGCAAAGTCTCTTTTTTCTTTCAAATTTGGAGGTCTTGGATTGTTCATCATGCCAACTATACATTGAATAGAAACTTCATAACTAAGGAAGCTTTCTTAGATGTGCAACTCTCATGCCATTTTGTGGTCCTACTGATCAAGTACTTTAGAGAATTTTTTCCAGGCCTAAGGTGTCCTTTACATCTTACAGGTTCAGATGCACTTGAAGTCTTCTTCAGCAAGATTGGAAGCATGGTGGGACAAGAACGCGCTTATGACTTGATGGATATGCTACATAGTGCAGGTAGTATGAATAGGCTTGCACACTTTGAATGCAAAGAGGATAGTCCTCTATTTACAAGGGCACATAAGAAGCAAGAACATGTCTGGAGAGAATTGAATCTCAAAGATAACATGCGAGAAGCTAATCTAGGGGACTATGAGTGTGTGTCAACTGATGATAAAATCATCGAAGCATTGAAGAAGGGACTAAAAAGTGCTCAAGAAAGGTGTGAGTTTGCATATGAAGACAAAGGGTGAGAATATGAAGTGGTGGATGGAACCTTGGTCAAATGGATTTACAGATGCATATTCACAAGAATCTGATTCTGAAGAAGAAGACCAATGTCAGGCAGATCATGTGTCAAAAATAGAAATCACAACGATGCCTCCATAAGTGAAATCAGACATGTGGTGTATTCTCTCCTAGATGAACACGAAGCAGTGAGCCCATTTGTTACCATTGATGGTAAAACTCTCTTCAAGTCCACATTGGTGAGCCAACTTAATGGAAATCCCACACTCTCTAAAGATAGACTCACAAGGGTTCGCCAAGGAGTATACTACTCTAAGGAAAATATACCTCTTGCTACATCAAATGAGAACCTATTTGGAATAGGTTCCGATTGTGCCGTATTCTTTCACGAAGAACACAAAACAAGGAAAAGCAAAAGGAAATGCAATCCAAGATCTTTGCAAAAAAGGAAAACACAAGCCATATGGTACCTTGAACGAGTTCAAAAAATGAGGAGAAAGGTTGGTGGGGGGTATGTGGAATATGAAAGAGGGTTCAACCTTTCAAATAGACCTTTTGGAGTAGAATTCCATAGCTTGGGTGGTATCAAAAGGCAAAAGGTTCAAGATGCTTCACATATGACCTTACACCAGACCTTGACATGATAAATATTGAGAGCGTAATTGCATTGGCAAATCTCACCTATGAGTGTAATAGCAATAAGTATACTTTAGATGAGAATGATTGGAATGTATTCAATGACTTTGTAAAGGGGCATTAAACGCACTTGGCAGGGGCTTCTTTATAATCTTTCTAATATGATAAAAGCTTTATTACAATTATTACTATGCGCTAAGTTTAGTTTGATTTGTCTTGATGGATTTTTTAAATTATTTTTTTGCAAGACCTTGAATCACAAAAGTGGATGATTTGCAACCGCTTGGGTACTTTTGTTTATATATATGCCATAAAGCAAGTTTGAAAATGCTAGTTTGGCATCGAGTACAACAAGATGTTGTATGAATGTAGCCTCTATGGTTTTAATACCATGGTTTGATATGACTTAGTAAGGGTTTTCATGGAAGAAAAAAGGTGAAAAGGTCTTCTATAAATGTGACAAAGAAGAATGATATTTCCATCTTTTGCTTCTTTAACAATCAAGACATGGAAAAAGTGGCAAGGCCAATCGTGAATGTGGCTGAAAGCATGGTTTTTTAGTTTTCTCTTCTCTACTCCTTCTCTAACAATAAAGACATGGAAGAAATTACTAAGTCTCAGATATACATTGTTAAAAAAAGTTTCCAATCTTTCACATAAGAAAGCTCTAGATGTTTGTATTTGGCAAGAAATAAATATTATATATCGTCATTGAATGCTTTGTAAAATTGGCTAATCTATCATCCCTTCTCCTAGCTAAAACACCCATACATATGGTTTTGTAAAAAATTGAAAGATATAAAGCAGTTATAAAAGCTCCCAATCTTTCATGTAGTATTTTTATAAAGGTTGTTTCTTGAGCTCTTTACGTGTTTCAAGTGACTTTGCACAATTCTTTGCTCTTGGTGTACAGCACACATGATTTTTCTTGTTTGATATTTATTCCTCTTAATTTTTGCACATATGTCTTTATTCTTTGTTTCTCTTGCCTTATGGCATCATCAAGACACAAACCCATCTTAAACTTATGCATTGCCCATTATTGCAGTCGGTACCTCAATTTTTTGTGTGTAGATTCAAATGATGTAGGTGATGTAGAGATCTTGCATTCTAAATATCTCATCCTACCTAAAGGGACTCCAAAAGTAGTAGTGTATGACTCACATAAGGACTTTTAAAATTCCTCTAGGAAAATAAATATACTTATAGAAGGGGATTTATAAATTTTCCCAAAATTTACAGAGGGGATACTAGGAAATACTACAAATAGGTTACATAGGGATTTAGAAAAGAACCCTTGAATGCACATGATATCGACATATTACACTAAGTGACCCCCTCGAGGGGGTATATGTCTAGAATATCCTATCTCTTCCACTGCTTCTTGAAAAATTGTGCTTACAAACTGCCTCCAGAAATTCCTAGAGCATTTTCAATCACGCTTTCATTGATGGTAATCTTCTGACCTTGACAAACTAGTTGCCCCTCCTTCACGTTTACCTCCTGGACCATCTTGGTGAAGTTTTGGAGAGCATCCAAATTGGGCTGTTGAATAGTGAGAGAGGAGCTCCCATATGTCACGATTTCAAGATCAGGGGAGGAGGGGGGGCTCTCACACTATGCCACAGAGGGGGAGGAAAGATTGTCTGAGGAGCTCCCGGACTATGCAGGGTCCATTATGAGAGGGGATAGAAGTTGCAAGAAGAGTACAAGGAAGAAAGAAATGGTCGAGAGGGATAGAAGATGAAGCAGTGAAGGAAATGGAATAGTGGAGGCTAGAGATTGCAAGGGAGAACAAAAAATTTGAGAGGGATAGAAGAGGAAATAGTTAAGGAATGGAATAGTGGTTTGTAGCCCGACTACACTGTCAAGGTGAGGGCCACCACGGTGGTTGTAGCCCAGCTACAAGGTGAGAGCCACTATGGTGGTTGGACCGAATTTTGAATAATTCAAGGCAGAAATACTAACTTGCATGGTAATGAATGATTAGAGGTGGTAGCATCTAAGATTCCAAGCCATGTATGTGGTGGCGGCTCCACCGGGCTGGCAGTTAATTACCAGCCATTGCAGTGGCCTGCAATTACTCAACTTTTAATTACCACCACCGAGCTTGCATGCATGATTACTACGAGTGTAGTAAATTATAGTAATGAGGGATTGGAGGTGATTACGCTTCATGATTTACTTTTGTGGGACTTACTACCCGATGGTGGTGGCCGTCATCAGCCATGTTTGTTGAGGCTACGATTTCACTGTGCCACCACTCACCCACCACCACACTTTAGCATGCATGATCACTATGAGTGCAGTAAAAATTACCAGTCACCGGGCTCGTATGCTCAGTAGAGAATTGGAGTGCATGGTAATGAGTGATTAGATATGGTAATGAGAATTATTGCCTAGTGGTGGTGGCTCTCATCAGCCATGTCTGTCGTGGCTAAGATTCCACCGGGCTGGCATTTAATTACCAACCACCGGAGTGGCACACATGGTGTCTTCTTCATGATTACTAGCCCATCTAGGGGATTCCACCACCATGGTTGTCTGCAATTAATTCGCACTGCAGTGGCTCGAATTTTATAATATATATAAGATCCATGGCCTTTGGCATTTTACTACATTGCTCTGATGCGTCCATGCTCTACTACTTTGCTCCACACCCCTCCTCTAGCTCTTTTCTGCCCCTGCTCTACTTTGCTCCATGCTCCCTTCTCCAACTCTTGTCACTGCATCTGCTCCCTTGCTCATTTTCTACTCACCCACTCATCTTCAGCATGCCTAGTAGCACCCCCCCTCAATGCTTTGTGATCCCAATAATATCTTCCTTCTCATATAAGGTGATTGTGTTACACTCACCTGGAGCAGAAATGCTAGCACTAGTGGAGACCCTTCATTCCCACAAGTGATTCCCCACACATCTGAATGTCATCTTAGATAACATGCTCACACAGGGCCTCTTTATGGTTGTGTTGTATGGGTTCCCCCTAGATGTCAGCGAAGGCCTCAATATTTTAAGAGTAGAGTACTCTCAACTTGCTGGGGGGCCATAATCTGAGTCCTAGTAATGTGCATGGTCTTCGGCCTCTCCATCATATCCTCCTTTGGCTCCCTAAAAATTTTTAATGCAACAAGATAGACTAGCGGAAAACTGAGATGTACAAATTCCCTCTTGCTCAGACGAGGCCCTCAGTAATGGCTAGATGTAATCTTTTGGACTTTCAACGACCTTTTGGCTCACTGGATGTAATGTTTTTGTCTCTAAGGCATTTATGTAATCGGATTTTGTTCAATTTAAGGCTCTCAGTATGCATTGTTGTTAACTTTTATATTTGTATATTGAATGGTTATGGCCACGACCTGTAATGTTTTGTTTAAGGCTCTCAGCAATTGCCGAGTTTTTATAAATGTTAGATCCTTTGTTCAATTTTTTCTCGGTATAAGTTGATAATTTTTATATAACCTGTTATTGGACGTAGATCTACATTGTAATCTTTTTTCCTCAATTTTCACTCAATAAATTGTACTTTTTCCCTCATTTATATTTACTACAATGACTAAAATACTACAAAAGAAGGACTACAATTACCTTGGTTTATGACCAAAATAGCACTAAAATAACTTCAACGACCCCACCGTTGTGATTGCATGGAGATACATCTAGAAAAATACAATTAAACTTTTAGAAAATGCAATTGACGATATGGCCCTTGAGGGCTCCCCTCTAGGGGAAAGGGCCATATCGATGTGCATTATACAATATCCAGGATGCCACTGGACAGAAATGGCATGTTGATATGGCCCTTGCCCCTAAAGGGGACCCCTCAAGGGCCATATCATCAAATGCATTTTGCTTGGTTGCACAACGGAATACATTTTCTTTGGTACACAAATATACAACTCCAAGAACCAACGTGGTGGCTTTCATAGGTCTCCTTCTAGTTGCTAGCACGCTGGTCATCATAGAACTCCTCCTATAATATGTAAAAATAGGTAACGGAGCTATAATTCCAAGAACTAGTGCGGTGGTCTCTCCAAGAAAACCTTGAATTCTGGGTGATGACAAGTGGTCAAGTGCACTGAGGCAATGATCAAAATGATAGATTGTGTCTCATTATTACACCAAAAACCAGTGCGGTGGTCTCTCTAAGCCAACCTATGATTCAGATGGGCTATGGGCAAAGAAGTAGCAAAAGGGTGCATGATGACAGGTGGTCAGCTGCACTGTGGCAGTGTTCAGAATGAGCAGCTAATTATTACAGCAAGAACCAACGAGTTGGTCTCTCTAAGCCAACCTTCAATTTTAATGATCTACATGGATGCATCCTAGTGACAGGTGGCAAAGCTACAACAAAAGGCCGATGATAAGTGATCAGGCGATGTAGGCCAAAGACTGCGCTACATGAAGCAGTGCAAAGATGCCATGTGTCAAGCTATGTGGTGTTCTAAACAAATAGATTGCGTCTCATTATTACACCAGTGCGCCTTCCTGGCAAGAGCATGGGTCCGCCCAAAATTCAAATATTCACCCACAAGCACATTGCGTCGTGCCCCCAAAATGGCCCTGAAAATAGTTCCGTGATTGGCTACACCCAAGCAAACGTTGACCCAAAAAAAAGAAGAATATTGTGTGGTTGAATAGTGTTAGATATCAATTCTCCACTCTCGTATAACTACGCGGGAACTAGCTAACTCTACTTGTAAGCCCCCCATATGACGAGAAGGCATTTGAGTAGCTCCGCTATCTAGTAGGTCCTAGTTTGGACACCAAATGGGGGCCATGTGTAGTCTGATGGCTGGATGGCTTCAGATAGAGTTGGCACACTGCCAACTAGGCTACATGCAAGTGCAGGAAGGCATCCCATGACTGACCGCACTGAGGGTAGATGGAGCATTTCCCGGGGTAGCCCACTCTTGGGTTGCGGGGCCCGTTTGGACCCCTAGATGATCTCGGATGGCTGTGGGCCAAACGTGGACTGTAGGTTAGTTGCTCTATTATGTGCCATGGTTCTATCGTGTGGTCGGTGGCCTATTTTGGGACCGACCTCCAATCAGCCAGTTTGGGCAAACTAGGTTTGAGCCTAACCGACTACGACTGGTGGCTATATAAGAGCAAGCCCATGAAGCCCATTATCATCAGTGGCTACAGCAACCCTGATTCCTTAGCATCCAGCCTCCGTCCTCTACTGTTTCCAGCATACCATCGAAGCTTCTCTCAGAGAAGCGCACGGCTGGGAGGTAGCGCCATCTATTGTATCAGTTTTATAGTAATTAAAATTTTTATTCTCCATACTATCTGCTTTTCTCTCTTGGGTACGAGATCCTGTTATCTATTGAGCACAGATGTTGTATTGTTTTCTTACATGGTATCAGAGCTTGGGCTCTAGCAAGAAGATTTGGTAGTGTGTTTCTATTTGCGAGCAGATTGTGAAAGATGGCCCAACCCACAAGACTGCAAATCCCACCATTCAGCGAAAGCAGAAAGTTAGACGGCACTAACTATCCACTCTAGAAGTTCAAGATGAAGACCATCCTAAGTGCATATGAGCTTTGGGATACTGCTACTGGGGTGGACCTGAAGCCAGTTGCGAGACCAAATCCAGCCAATGCAGCACAACAGATAGTACCGACCGCGGATGAGATTCTCGCGTGGACAAGAAGAAATGCAGATGCGCTGTGTTCTATTGTCTGCAGTGTAAGTGATCCTATCATGGCATTAATTCAACATGTCACCACAGCGGAGGAGGCATGGATGGTCTTGAAAAATCAGTATGAGACCATGAATCAAACCCGCATTCAGAATTTGGAGACTCAACTCCCGAACGAGAAACTGTCTGAGTTTGAAATGGTAGAGAAGTTCATCACCAAGGTGAAGAATCTGCGCGATCAGATGACTGCGATTGGCATCACCATCACCAGCGTGAATCTAGCACGAAGGTGCATATGGATTCTCCCACCAAAGTATGACGGTCTTGTTACAGTGCTAAATATGCAGAACAGAAATCCACCCCTTAACTTTGAGGATTTCAGTGCAATGCTTCTGGAGGAGGAGATGCATCAAAAGATAAGGACTGGAGAATGTTCGGCTTTCTATGCTGGATCAAAGAAAGGTAAGGGTAAGGACTCTGGTAACCCATCTTCTTCTAATGATAAAAAGAGAAAAAAGAAGATCAAGTGCTTCTATTGCAACAAGGCAGGGCACAAGCAGAATGAGTGCTGAAAGAAGATTGCAGATGAGAAGAATGGAGTAAAGAAAGAGTCCAGCAATAGCGCATAGGCAGTACCAGTAGAGCTGTTCATAGCAATTGAGGAGATTTGCACGAAGGCAGTTCATGTACCTACAGAAGAACCTTGGATTATTGATAGTGGTGCATCGCGCCACATGACTAGTCAGAAGGATTGGTATACCTCTCTACATCCGCCGGTAGGGAATGACATCCTGGTAGTAGTCGGCAATGATGAAAAATGTCTAGCAAAAGGAAAAGGTACGATTGTTCTCAAATCAAATGGAGTTGTCCACTGTTCTTTATGTGCCAGATATCAAGAGGAACTTGTTGTCTATTTTTGTGATCACGGATCAGGACCTCAAAGTTCAATTCGATAAGAATGGTGCATAGATTTTGGATCTTCAAGGGAAGGTCATTGGTAAAGGTACATGGTGCAACAACATCTACGAACTCTCAGGTTTCAGTGCTCGAGCTGATGTGAAGAACACTAAGCTGTGGCATGAGAGGTTTGGTCATCTAAACCTTAGTTCTTAAAAGGAGATGCATAAAAGTGGAATTATTGCAGACCTACCAGAAATTACAGATCTGCCTAATGTATGTGAAGCTTGCATGATGGGCAAGCAACATCGACAGCCGTTTCCTAAAGAGGCCAGCAGGGCAAAGGCTCCTCTAGAGCTTGTTCACATGGACCTCTACAAAAATATGGAGATGGAAGCTTTGGGTGGTTCCTACTACTTCATGATGCTGATCAATGACTACACTAGAAGGATATGGATATACTTCCTGGAGACTAAAGATGAGGCTTTTAGTAAGTTCAAAGAATGGCATGTAATGGTCGAGAAAGAAATGGGGAGGAAGGTGAAGAATTTGAGATCAGATAGAGGTGGAGAGTTCACATCAAGTGAATTCGAAAGTTACTGCAAAAGTCACGGGATTAAGAGGTAGAAACCCTCACCACATACATCATAACAAAATGGAGTACCAGAGCGCAAGATGCACGTCATCTATGAAATGGGTAGGAGTATGATGAAAGGGAAAGATTTGCCAAAGACTTTCTGGGCTGAAGCATGTAACACAGCAGTTTACATTCTGAATCGTAGCTACACAAAGGCTAGGAATGGGATGACTCCACTGCAGGCCTTTTCTGGTAAGAAACCTTGAGCTGCACATTTTAGAGTTTTTGGATGTGACTGTTTTGTGCATATTCCTGATGATAATAGGACCAAATGGGAACCAAAGAGCCAGAAATGTATTTTCTTGGGCTACAGTGAAGAGGCTGTTGACTCTGTGCCAACATGAACTTATGAAGAAAGAGAAGGTGATACAACTTTGTGTTACAACTTCTAGACACAACTTTATGTTACGACTTTGTGTAACAACTTTGTGTTGCAAGTTTGTGTTACAAGTTTATGTTACGACTTTGTGTAACAACTTTGTGTAACAACTTTGTGTAACAACTTTGTGTTACATCTTCTACATGAAGAGAGAGAATGTGTTACGACTTTGTGACACAACTTTGTGTTACAACTTTGTGATACGACTTTGTGTTACATGCAGAGAGGGAAGCTCTCCAACTTGTATAAATACCCCATAATGGAATGAAGCCCACACTCTTGGGGCATTGTGTTGAGTCTACATTGGTATTCCAAGCATTTGTCTCAAGTGTCCATGCTTCCTTGCACTGCACGTCCAAAAGCATGTCCTAACCTTGCAACCCATCTCCCCTCTCCTCCAACCCTGCAACCCATCCTCTCCCTCTCCTCCTCCCTTCTCCCTCCTCCTCCTCCTCCTCCTCCTCCCTCCTCCTCCCTCCTCCTCCTCCTCCTCCTCCTTCCTCCTCCTCCTCCTCCTCTCTCCTCCCTCTCCCACCTCCTCTTCCCTCCTCCTCCTTCCTCCTCTCTCTCTTACTTCACCCATGCTCTTACACCTTCTTCCTCTCCCACTCCTATGCTTTCCTAAACCCTTAAACTCAATGATCTACGAGGGAGACGAGTTCTCCACCATGTACTATACTCTGAACCTTGGATCCTCCTCCTAACCCTGAACTCTTTCTAAACCCTGGAACCTCCTTCTGAACCCTTGAACTCTTCCTAAACCCTGGAACCTCCTTCTGAACCCTTAAACTCCTCCTAAACCCTACAACCCCCAATGAAGGCGAAAGCCTTCATTACCCCAACAACAATGGTTTACGTGCCTTTTACACATGCTTGCATTATGTTTACTCACCACACTTAAGCCTACGTCTCTCACCGGAACACGACTCGAGGTCCTAAGCTACATATATACTACAACGACAATCCCAATATATCTGTAGGTGACAAAAAGCCTCGGAACCCTGCAACATAGAATACCCAGCTCTTCCTACGGAAGCAGTAGGAAAGAGCCAACATTTGGCGCCGTTGCCGGGGAGACTAGCGTCTCAAGTAGCGAGTAAACATGCGTAGGTAGGTGTAAAACAAGTCACTACTTCAAACTTTCACGCACATACCACTCAAGGGCAAGGAGAGTAAAAATTTTTCCAAATCTAGCCACACATATCAACCCCAAACATCCACTTTGGGTTACTACCTTAAGAAATTTTCTTAATTTCTTAAATAAAAGCCACATGATGTACAATTGGGCTAGGTAGTGGACACGGTTGCGTAGAGCTTTCAATTACGATCATTTTACCTTTTTACAGAAAGGCAAACCGAGCTCTCCATAAAGAGTTATGGCTCGGGAAGAGTTTAGGGTTAAACCCTAAACCTAAACCCTAAACCTAAAATCCAAACCTATAAAAACCTACTCCACCCCCCTCATTCTTCATCTTTCACTTTTTGCCTCCATTCTCTTCCACCTTCCGAGCCCCACGCACGACACTCCTCCCTCTCCATCGACCGCCCCCTTACTCCTATCCTCGCCATGTAAGTGTCATCGAGCCCTTCTCGCAGCGATGACCTAGCCTTCCACCCACCGTCCATTGTTCCGCGACAATCCCGTTACATCGAGAAAGACTTGGAGAGCGATCAGGTGATCACCTCTCCCTGCTTTTCGATTTCAGTCTTTCAAGTTTGTTTCCCTCTTTCTTCCCCCTTCCCCCTCCATCTCCACCACCATCTCCCCCTCCCCCTTCATCTCCACCTCCCCCTCCCTCTTCACCTCCACCTCCACCTCCCCCTCCCTCTTCATCTCCCCCTCCACCACCCCCTTCCCCCCTCCACCACCATCCTCTCCTCTCATCTCCCCCTCCCCCTCCCTCTTCATCTCCCCCTCCACCACCTCCCCCCTCCCCCTTCCCCCCTCCACCACCATCCTCTCCTCTCATCTCCCCCTCCCCCTCCACCACCACCTCCCCCTCTCCCCCTCCCCCTCACCACCACCTCCCCCCTCCCCCTTCATCTCCCCCTCCACCACCTCCCCCCTCCCCCTCCCCCTCCACCACCACCTCCCCCTCTCCCCCTCCCCCTCACCACCACCTCCCCCCTCCCCCTTCATCTCCCCCTCCACCACCTCCCCCCTCCCCCTCCCCCTCCACCACCACCTCCCCCTCTCCCCCTCCCCCTCACCACCACCTCCCCCCTCCCCCTTCATCTCCCCCTCCACCACCTCCCCCCTCCCCCTCCCCCTCCATCTTCACCTCCCCCTCCACCTTCTCTCTCGTTTCCCTCTCCTCTCTCTCTCTTCTCTCTCTCCCACCCCCTCTCTCTCTCACTCTCTCCTCTTTCTCCCCCTTACCCCCTCCCCCTTACCCTCGACCCCTCCACCCCCTAACCCCCTCTCTACTCTTTCTCCCCCTTACCCCCTCCCCCTTACCCCGCCCCCTATCTCTAACCGCCCGCCACCCCCAGCCCCAACCCCCCAGCCCCGCCCGCCCCCCGCTCACGGGACCGCGGCGGCGCCCAACAGAGGCGCCCCCGCAGCGCCTCCGCCGGCGGCGGCGCGCCGCAGCGCCCGCCTGCGCCGCGCCCTCCATCCCGGCGCCGGCACCACCGGCCGCCCTCGCGCGCCAACGGCCGCCGCCCGCGGCGACCGCGACGCCGCCCCGCTAACCCCCCAGCCCCGCCCGCCACCCCGCGCCAACCCCGCGCCACCCCCCGTCCTTCCCCCCTGTAACACCCCCGCTCATACCCCTCGCCCTCCCCCGCCACTCCCCTCGCCCTCCCTCGCCACTCCCCTCGTCACCTCCCCCGCCACCCCCCTCGCCCTCCCTCGCCACTCCCCTCGTCACCTCCCTCGCCGCCCCCCTCGCTCTCCCCCGCCACTCCCCTCGCCACCTCCCCCGCCGCCCCCCGCGCACCCCCGTTCCGCCCCCGCGCCACCTCGGGCAGCCCCTCCGGGCGCCGCCGACGGGCAGCCCCTGTAACACCCCCGCTCATAACCCTCGCCGCCCCGCCCTACCCCGCGCCGCCCCTACGCGACCCCCTCCCCCTCCCCCGCCACCCCCCTCGCACCCCCCTCATACCCCCTGCGCGACCCCCTCCCCCTCCCCCTGCGCTCTCCCCTCCACACCCCCCTCACACCCCCTACGCGCACGCCCCTTCCACCTCCCCTCACACCCCTCCCCCCCCCCGCGCACCTCCCCCTCGCCCGCCCCTCACCCCCCTGCCGCCACCTCGGGCAGCCCCCCAGGGCGCCGCCGTCGGACAGCCCCCCTCAGAACCCAAAAAAAAAAAAAAAAAAAACTACACCTAACCTAAACTAACCTCCAGTTAGTCCTAACTACGGTTAGGTTAGGTTAGGTTAGGTTAGTCGATTAACCTTAGGTTAGTTAGTCTTAACTACAGTTAGGTTAGGTTAGTTAGGTTAGGCCAACTAAGTTAGTTAGTTAACCTAAGTTAGATTAGTTACGTAGGTTTGGTTAGTAGGAACTGCGGTTAGGTTAGTTTAGTTAGCCCTCGGTTACGTTAGACTAACTCTTCAGTTAGTATCTAACTGCAGAACTGCAGTTAGTTTAACCTCGATCTAGGTTAGTTAGTCTAACTAGTGTCACTTGGTTTCAACCCCTCGGTTGGACTTAAAGTCCATTCACACCACCATTAGGACCCCCCCAAACGCCAAATTTACCCCTCCTTTAACTCCTCGAAACTCATCCGTTTGGGACCCAAATTGAACCCCGTTTGAACCCAGATTTCACACACGGAAACACCACGTTACGGGGTATTTTTCCAGCCCATTGCACACCATTTCGGCATCCCTCGCACACGTTCATTCGCGCCCCCGTGTGGGCCTCATTTTGCATTAATTCACTCGTATTTTCACGCCGCAACCTCCGATTAACGATCCGTCTGCACCGGCACATTTCCCTACACACGTAGGACAATCCTAGGCACATTATTAACACGACGGTCCCTACACAAACTAACACCACTCTAACTCTCCTAACAGCACTACCTCCACACCCACACTTGGGGTAGCGATACCCTCGGCAAATCACGCACCATCTGCATGCAGTTACGTTCCGGCCAACGACTTCGACTCCAATGCTCGCCCAATCCGCAACTAACTCCACTGCAACAACCACCCCCGCCAATCCTCTACCCCGAATTCCCCCCTGAGATATATGCTTTTTTTGCTGGGATTTTCATAGGGCAGCTAGAACTCATTCACCAATCCTGAGCTCTAGGTAAAATCGATTGAGGCTACCTATATGTGCGAAGACGTACATATGCAAGTGAGTGCTCGTGATACAATCTAATCCTAACTAAGGAAGACTTGGTTTCCCAAATCTTCGTTTTTGTCGGGGATGGCTCGCGTGTTGATGTAGTAGCGCTTCAGTCGGCTCCCGTTTATTGTTGTGTTGAATTGGACTCCATCAAGTGTTTCAAGTAGCACAGCTCCAATGGGATTCATCTTGCATACTCGGTAGGGTCCTTGACCTAGATATTTCAGTTTTCCCTTGTGTACTTTGGCATTGTATAACAGGACTAAGTCGCCTTCCTTGATGTCTTTAGCTTTCAAATTCCTGTCAAACCATGCCTTTCTTCGACGTTTTTCTGTTGTCATGGCATGATAAGCGACTAGTCTTGTCTCTGTATGCTTTTCCAACTGACAGAGCCTTTCTTTCAAGGACTCATGATCACCCATGCGTTCTTGTATTGCGATGCGCAGACTTGGTATTATAAATTCAAGTGGGACCACGGCTTCAAGGCCGTACACCAATTGAAAAGGTGTGTTCCCTGTACTGACCTTGAATGTGGTTCTGTATGCCCATAAGGCTGCATGCAGTTTCTCTGCCCAATCAGAACGCTGCGGTTCTACTACCTTGGTGAGGATATTGCATATGATTTTGTTTGTGGATTCTGCTAATCCATTCCCTTGGGGGTAGTAGGGTGTGCTTTTTCTATGAATGACCATGAAGCCAGACAAGAGTTCTTGGATTACCTCATTGACAAAATGTGTGCCTCTATCCGACACAATTTCAAGGGGGCATCCGAATCGGGTGATCACATGTTCGTACAAGAATCTTGCTGTGCTTTTGGCATCTGCCTTTCTGACTGCTTTAGCTTCAGCCCATTTTGTAAAGTAATCAGTGGCCACAATGATGTAGCGTGCCTGTGTTCCTTTTGCTGCTGGATGTATGGGACCCACATAATCAATCCCCCATTTTTCAAATGGCTGTTGTGCAACAACTGTTGTTAGAGGATTGAAGTCTTTGTGTTGTGGTTTAATAGTTCGTTGGCATACATCATAGCCTTTTACATATTCATAGGCATCTGCCCACAGTGTTGGCCACCAGTAGCCTGCGAGGAGAACTTTTCTTGCTGTGGCTTCCCCTTGGAAGTGTCCTCCTGCAATGCCTTCATGGACTTCACTCAGGATTGGCAGGATCTCATGAGGCATTACACATCTTCTTAATATCTGGTCCTTGCCCATCTTGTATAGTTGTCCTGCAATGAGTTGATATGGTGCAGCCTTTAGAATCAATTTTCTGGCATCTACTGCTTTCATGTCAGGGGGTGGTCTTCCTGCCATCAGGTACCCAATGATATCTCCACACCATTCTGGAACAGCATCTATTTGAAATAGTGTGGCATCTGGTAAGTCATCTTCTACGCCAGTGGCTGCTTCTCCTGTCTTGACTCGAGACATGTGATCGGCAATGTAGTGTTGTGCACCTTTGCGGACCACAATTTTGAAGTTGAATTCTTGCAGCAAGAGGAGCCATCTGGTTATTCTTCCGGTGGTACACGGACAGTTCACAAGATATAGCAATGCTTGATGGTCGGTGTAGAAGACAAAATCATTTGCGAGAAGATAGTGCCGAAATTTCTTTACACTGTACACCATTGCTAGGGCTTCTCTTTCTGTGGTTGTATAGTTGATCTCTGCATCATTGAGTTGTCGACTGGCGAAGTAGACGGGGTAGTCTTTCTTATGTTCACCCGGTTGACAAAGCACACTCCCAATTGCATACTTGGATCCATCAGTATGAACATGAAAATCAATATCCCAATTGGGAGATAGAAGGATGGGTGCTGTGATTAGGCGCCACTTTAAAAGCTCAAAGGCTTGGTCGCACTCTTCGGTCCATAAGAACTCCACTAATAACTTGTAAAGTGGTCTAGCTATCATGGCATACCGCAATATAAATCTTCTATAATAGCCGGCATGTCCCATAAAGACCTGTACACCTTTGGAATTTGTAGGAGGAGGCAATTCCATGATGATCTTGATTTTGTCCATGTCAGTTGCAATCCCATGTTGAGAGACGATGTGTCCCAAAACAACTCCGTGGGTGACCATGAACTGGCATTTTGTTGGATTTAGGGAGATGCCATACTCCCTGCATTTGATTAGTACTTCTTCCAGACATTTGAAGTGGTCCTGTTTGGTTGAATGGATGCACAAATCATCCAAGAAGACCTGTAAAAACTTATTCAAAAATGACTTGAAAGCTGTGAACATGACTCGCTGGAATGTGGCTGGGGCATTACAAAGGCCGAATGGCATGACTCTATATGCAAAAATACCCCATTCTGTAGCAAATGCTGTTTTTGATTGGTCTTGAGGAGCAATTTGTACCTGGTTATAGCCACTGAAGCCATCCAAGAAGCTATATATTTCGGATCCTGCCACCTTTTCCAACACTGTTTCTGTTAAGGGTAGGGGGTAGTGATCCCTAATTGTGGCGGCATTCACATTTTTCAAGTTTACGCATATTCTGAGCTTCTTGTTGCGTTTAGGTACAATGACAATGGGTGAAACCCAATCAGTGTGCTCTATCTCGTAGATGAATCCGGCATCTAGGAGTTTTTCCAGCTCGTCATAAACCATGGTGCCATATTTAGGATTTGTGCGATAAGGTCCACATACCTTAGGGCGAGCACCTTCCCTTATAGGGATCGTGTGAACTGCCACTTCTGGTGAAATTCCTTTCATCTCTTTGTATGACCATGCTAGGCAGTCACGGTATTCCATTAGGAGGTCTTTGAGTTTGATTTCATCTTCTTGACGGAGCTGTTTCCCAATGAAAACTAACTTTTCTTCCTCCCCTTCAAGGGCGAGGTTGATTGTGCGTGTTTTTGCCGGTCCCTCATAGATTGGAGTTTCTCCAATGTTATCGGTTTCTTGAACTTCAGATTCTCTGATTGGTCTTGGCATTGCTATTGGTGCACTGCCACTTGTATAATTCTTAAAGTATTCCGGCACTTCTCGAAGATCGGCCTCTGATGGGGTTGAACTAGCCTGAGATGTGTCATGAGTACTGGGTGACATAGTTGCATTTAGGAATTTGTTAGGCTCTTCTTTTCTTTCTTTTTCTGAAGTCTCTTGATCGAGCTTCATCCGCACATGTGGCTTATATTTCCGAAACTTCTTACGTTGGGAACTATGGGGTAACTTTTCCACTGGTAAGGTGTTTCCAAGTAAGGGTTCATGTGCTGCACATACTCCTTCCAGTCCCTCAGGGGACCATTCAAGAGGTGGTGGTATTGATTTGGAGGGAACTGACTTTGCAAGGTACAATTCGACAATCCTTGTTTGGACTCGTTCGAATTCATTGAAGTGCTCGGCCTTGGCTTTTCTGCGATTTCCTCCTGCAGCTTTCTTGCGGGATCTTCTGCTGTTATTCAACTGTGGAGGTTCAATTTTTGGGAGCTCAACTGCCATTAGGGCATGGAGAATGGCTAGGTCATTATCAAAGATTTGATCTTCAATTTCAGCATTCGCAGCCTCTGTTTCAAGGTCCCAAGGAAAATCTGAATCATCATTGGTATGGGTACCTTCTTCAGGTTCATTATCCCATTCGAGGTCAGCCATAAAGAATGGCATCTCTAGATCGATTGGTTCTTCATGTGTCGGTGGAGGATTGACCTGTAGTGCGTTAACATCTATCTGTGAGAAGATGGGGTCTAATGAATGGCAGTTGTCGATGGTTGCCAATGTTTGTATCCAGTTATTGACATTGCTTTGTGAGTCACCTGCTATGGCATGTTGTTGCAAGGGTTCTGATTTGCTCGAGATTGTCGTGGAAGATGTGTCATCCAATGCTCTAGGAACAATTGGTTTAATAGCTCCTGTCTCCACATTCACCCTGACTGCAGTGTCTCGATTCTGGATTGTCAATCTATTAGTCCCCCAGTCATGGAGGACTGATGCTTCCCGTAACCAAGGACGTCCCAGCAAGATTTGATAGGATTTTTTGGGGAGATCCAGGATTGTGAATTGAAGGGAAAAGCGGACTCCTGCGATCTTTGTGGACACGCCATTCACTACTCCCAAGGGTTTAGCCCGTGAATCATCGGCAAGGCGTATGTTGAAATTAGCCTTTTGCATTGGTGGGAGACCCCATTCTTCGTAGAGCTCCTTTGATAGGACATTGACACCTGCTCCACCATCCACTATGGCTTGGACTTCATTATATGCTTTGTGGATCAAAGGCACAGTGATGTTGCGTATGTCATCTCGTTCACCCATCCGCACAGGGATATCTTCAATGTCGTTCATAGGTGGAGGGGGAGTTGCGAGTTCAATCCATCCTTTGAAACTCTCCCAGAGATTGGGACAATTCCGTAAGAGGATTCCGATGGGAATTGACACAGGGCAACTCAGGATGCTAGAGAGTGCAGCTCCTTCAAGTTGACGTGGCGGAACATTCTATTGTGGAGTCTGTTGTTGGAACAAAGGCTCAAGTACAGTATCAATACTTTGTGGGGCCAAGTTATGGATTGGGTCTTGAGCTTGTTTCTGAGCCTCGAATTGAGCTTGTTCATTTTGAACCCATTGCTGAAGTACCTGAAAACGAGCCTTCTCCACCTCTGCATTCGGGAATGGAGCTTCTTGTATTCGAGGCTCGGGAGTGGATGTGGATGAGCTCGGCTGCTCATTGCTTGGCGGAGGTGGAGGCACTTGTGCTTTCTTTCTCAGAAGTCGCTTCGGTTGGATTGGAACGATAGGTTCCTTCGTGGCCGCTTTCTGTTGGTGTGTAATTACATTGATAGGTTGTGACCTTAGACTTGCCGGACCCAGACTTTGATGGTCCACCCCAATGATGCCGATGGGGACGTCAGGCTTAACCTCTGTTTGTTCTGGGACCTTATTTTTCATGGGACAATCCATACAGGCATGTCCTATGCCACAATCTCTGCAGAGTGGTTGGAAAGTGGCTGGGCTACCGCGATGAGGGCACTCTGCGATTCTATGATTTTCTCCACAACCGTAACACTTGATTGGTGCGCGAAATGTGTTGGGTCGCACTTGATTTGCATAGACTGGTATTAGACCTTCTGCACCTTCTACATAGTACACTGGGTACTCTGCTTCATACTCAAATAGTGAGTCTACTTCTTCGGCTTGTAATTGATGTATGGGGACTGCCTGAGGAGCTGGATTTGGTGCTCTTGGATACTGTCGTGGATTCAGATTCCTGAGTAGTTGTGGGACTTGTGTCCGAACGGGAACAGGATTTAGTCTCGGAGCTGGGGGCGCTTGTGCAAGTGCCGGTTGCCTGTATACTGGCATGGGTGCCGCTTGGTATTGTGGTGGTCGAGGCGGATTGTTGCGCATGTTGAAGATGCAACTGGTCTCATCATGGCCGCCGACGACACAGATATGGCACCACAACCGTGGCGGTGGATTTGCTTGTGCAGTGATTCTTGCTCTTAGGACTGGGCATTCATTTGCTGTATGATTTGCCAAGCAGTGTGGGCACCATACATTTTCTCGCCGTGGATATGTTTGAGTTGGCGGCTGAGACAAGTGAAGTTTTTGATCCATGGCCTGCATCATATCTTCTTTTAGCTTCAAGGTCATGGCCTCGAGGCGATCTTCATTGGATGTTTCGGCAGTGTCCTTTGATTTACCTTTTTTCGAGCGCTTATCTCGTGTATTTGATCTGGCATCATCACTGCTAGTGTCTGAATCTGTCATGCCATCTTCGATGTCAATGGCTGCCGCATGAGCAGCACTGAATGTTTCATAGCTACTTATCTTTTTCATATCCTTGCGGATTTTCTTTCTGAGGCCTGCTATGAACCATGCCGTGAGGTACTTTGCATCTGGGCATGGGTCACATTTTGCGATCAATCTCTTCATCTTTCCCAGGTATGTGCGTACATCTTCCCTCCGGCCTTGTTCGATCTTGCTGAGTTGGAGAGCGGGATCATCTTGTAGCCTCTCCGTTTGAAATCGACGTTTGAATTCGGTTTGAAGTAGGTCCCATGTAGCACGTTCTTCCACAAGAAGGTCGAGGTACCATTCTGACGCCTCATCAGTTAAGGCCATTGGAAACCAAGCCACCTTAGTTTCATGGGATTGATCACCACCTGCTCGACATGCGGCATCAAAATGTTGGAGGAAGCGAGCAGGGTCTCCCCTACCATTATATTTGGGAAGTTCCAGTTTTCCCAAGGGGCGTCGGCCGTGATTGTTGTGATTTCGTCGATTGAAGAAGTTGTCAGCCTCGGCATCGAGCTCAATGTCCCCATCATGCTCAGGACGACGTCCAGCCATAGCCACTGGACTAAAAACATGGCAACCCAGGTACGTGATCGCAATAAGCCATAACCCGAGGACGGGTAATAAAATGGATCCGGGGGTATGTTGACTCTGTGCCAACATGAACTTATGAAGAAAGAGAAGGTGTTACAACTTTGTGTTACAACTTCTAGACACAACTTTATGTTACGACTTTGTGTAACAACTTTGTGTTGCAAGTTTGTGTTACAAGTTTATGTTACGACTTTGTGTAACAACTTTGTGTAACAACTTTGTGTTACATCTTCTACATGAAGAGAGAGAATGTGTTACGACTTTGTGACACAACTTTGTGTTACAACTTTGTGATACGACTTTGTGTTACATGCAGAGAGGGAAGCTCTCCAACTTGTATAAATACCCCATAATGGAATGAAGCCCACACTCTTGGGGCATTGTGTTGAGTCTACATTGGTATTCCAAGCATTTGTCTCAAGTGTCCATGCTTCCTTGCACTGCACGTCCAAAAGCATGTCCTAACCTTGCAACCCATCTCCCCTCTCCTCCAACCCTGCAACCCATCCTCTCCCTCTCCTCCTCCCTTCTCCCTCCTCCTCCTCCTCCTCCTCCTCCTCCCTCCTCCTCCTCCTCCTCCTCCTTCCTCCTCCTCCTCCTCCTCTCTCCTCCCTCTCCCACCTCCTCTTCCCTCCTCCTCCTTCCTCCTCTCTCTCTTACTTCACCCATGCTCTTACACCTTCTTCCTCTCCCACTCCTATGCTTTCCTAAACCCTTAAACTCAATGATCTACGAGGGAGACGAGTTCTCCACCATGTACTATACTCTGAACCTTGGATCCTCCTCCTAACCCTGAACTCTTTCTAAACCCTGGAACCTCCTTCTGAACCCTTGAACTCTTCCTAAACCCTGGAACCTCCTTCTGAACCCTTAAACTCCTCCTAAACCCTACAACCCCCAATGAAGGCGAAAGCCTTCATTACCCCAACAACAATGGTTTACGTGCCTTTTACACATGCTTGCATTATGTTTACTCACCACACTTAAGCCTACGTCTCTCACCGGAACACGACTCGAGGTCCTAAGCTACATATATACTACAACGACAATCCCAATATATCTGTAGGTGACAAAAAGCCTCGGAACCCTGCAACATAGAATACCCAGCTCTTCCTACAGAAGCAGTAGGAAAGAGCCAACAGAGGCAAAGGGTTACCGTCTCTATAACCCTGTTACCAAGAAGGTAATAGTAAGTCGCGATGTGGTCTTCTCAGAACAGTTGCATCAATTGGAGGAGGATGCTTCCTTCCTAGACAACCAGGACCAGGATATCCATCCAGTACAACCACCAACAGTAGACCGAACTCCCCCAACAATCATGGGAGGATTCAAGATAAAGAAGAGGAAGAAGAGCCTGTAGAACCACAACGGCAACGGCCATTCCCGAAGTCGGTAAAGTAGCTTTTGGATAGTAGAGAACCTCTAGCGATTGAGGAGGAACCATCTGAACACCACCGGTCCAAGAGATTAGAGAAGCAAAGAAGGGAATAGGAACACTTGGTCAACTATGCTTTGATGACAGAGGTGATCCGTGTTGACGAACCCAAGTGTCTTAAAGAGGCATAGGGTGATGATAGGTGGATGGAGGCTACGTCAGAGAGTGGCTCCATAATCAAAAACAACACTTGGGACCTTGTGGATTGACCATAAAAACGCAAGGTAATCGGCACCAAGTGGGTGTACAAGACCAAGTATAAGTCTGACAGCACGTTGGATAAGTACAAGGCTCGACTTGTGGCAAAAGGATTCACACAGGTACATGATTTTGATTATCAAGATACTTTTGCTCCCACAGCTCGACTAACCACAATTCACAGTGTTTTGGCTTTAGCAGCACATGGAAGTTGGCCCGTGTTTCAAATGGATGTAAAATCTACCTTTTTTGAATGGAGATCTCAAGGAGGAGATATACGTGGAACAACCACCAGGTTTTGTGATCCCCGGTTCAGAAGGTAGAGTCTGTAAACTGAAGAAGGCACTTTACGGGCTGAAACAGGCCCCACGAGCATGGTACCAGTGGATTGATGCCTGCTTTTTGCAAAACGGTTCAGGAGGAGCCCATTTGATGCAAATTTGTATATCTTCAGAGAAGGAGGAAAGTGTATGATCGTGGTCCTTTATGTGGACGACCTTGTCATAACAGGGAACCATGAAGAGAAGATCTCATAGACAAAGCATTTGCTAGGAAGAGAGTTTGAAATGGCAGACCTCCGACTGATGCATTTCTGTTTGGGGATTGAAGTTTGGCAAGAGCCAAAATAGATCTTTATCTCATAGCTAAAGTATGCTGGAGAGATACTGAAGGCATTTGGCATGGCTGAGTGCAAGACAGTTGGCACCCCTATGGAGGTTGACGTGAAGCTCTCAAATGAGGATTCATCACCACTGGTGGATGAAATGAAGTACAGAAGGCTTGTGGGTAGTTTGATTTACTTGTGCAACACATAGGATGTTGCCCTTGGTATAGGTGATGCCATAATCAAGTGTGCCTTTGATGTATTTCAGCAACTGCATCCTTGCCCTCCAATGGTTCTCCCGGGGCTTATTGGAAAACTTGCTTAGTACACCATTCGCAAAACTGACGACTGAATTATGTGACTTGGATTGGGCAGGAGACATGGATAGCAGGAGGTCAGTGATAGGTTACTGTTTCTCACTCGGATCTGGAGCTGTGTCATGGGTCAGCAAGAAGCAACCTATAGTTGCTCTTTCTTCTACCGAGGGTGAGTACAAATCAGCATGTTTTGCTTCTTGTGAGGTAGTGTGGTTGAGGAGGATTTTAGGGGACATGGGTGCAATGCAGAACAAGCCTACATAGTTATCATGTGACAATCAGAGTTGCATGGCGATTGCAAAGAACCATGTGTTCCACGCTTGCACAAAACACATTGAGATTCAATATCACTTTGTACGTGATCTCATCATGGATGGAGAGGTCGACTTGGTGTATTGTCCAACTATAGAGAATGCTACGGACATCTCCACGAAGGCTCTTGGAAGAGACTTGCTGGAGAGGCATCTTCATCGACTTGGCATTGGGCCAAAAAAGTAAGTTCACTTGCGGGTGGACATTGAGGGGGGGTGTTAGATATCAATGCTCCACTCTCATGTAACTATGCGGGAACCAACTAACTCTACTTATAAGCCCCCCATATGAGGAGAAGGCATTTGAGTAGCTCGGTTATCCGGTAGGTCCTGGTTTGAACACCAAATGGGGGCCATGTGTGGCCTGATGGCTGGATGGCTTTTTCAACTACACCTAGTTGCTTCGAGTACTTTTAGGTACGTTCAATCGCTTGGAGCATGGGTCATTATCGATCCTTTCCTTCGTGGGGCTAGTTTCACATTTTACACAACAACACAAAGCACCCATAGATGTGCATAGAGATGCATTTCTTGAACTTAAAAAAAAACTTACAAGCATGTCTATTAGCACGCCTATAGACCCGCATCTATAGGCATGTCTATATAACAGATAGACGCGCATATAGACACACCTATAAACGCACTATTAGATGCTCTATAGAGTTTTCAAAAAAATAGAAAGACACGCTCATAAACACACTTATAGATGCTCTATAGAAAAAAAATTTATAGCGGAATTTTGTGTGGTTGAATAGAATGCTGTGTATGTTGTGTATGCTGTGTGGTTACAAGAATCCCATTTCCATAGTGTGCAATTCAATTCTTACAACCAACCGCATTTTAATTAGCACAATTCTAAGCACATATATAGCCAACGATTCCAATTTCGAATAAAACATTACAACTCCAACACGTTTAGTTCACAAGGCATTCATTGATAGAACATTGTACAAGGAAATTGAAAGCCAAAAAAATAAAAGGGAGTGTATATTAATTCATAGCCCAAAAAGTGCTTGTATGTACATATAGCAGAAAGCCAAGCCACGTCCTGTGGCGTCAAGTACAAAAAATAAGAGGAGTGTATATACAAGAGAGGCACGAAGCCAAATCAATGGCTTCAAGTAAAAAAACGACTAGCTAGCACTACTTCTACGACTAATCTAAGTTATTCGTGTCCTCGCTCTCCCTTCTTCGCTCCCTCCTTCATCGCCTTCTTCCTTCTCATTATCCTCACCTTCTTCCTCCTGATCAACCCCAAGCGCATCTAAACGAGGGACCACATGTATCAATGTATGAAAATTCAAATATTTATTTACAATATTGACATTATTTAAGTACTTTTAAATACCTGGGGGGTGCTCCAGTAGCCCGGATATATTGCTTCTCAATAATCAATACCTCATCATAGAAGTGCCTCCATGTATGTCCTCTGTGATGTCCATGATGGTAGATTGTCTAGACAGGAGTAGGATACCTGCCCATGATATCAAGCTACAAGATGACACAATTTGTGGAGGAGTTAGTACAAAGAAATAACCTCCTAATAAAATACATAAACACAATATAATTTGAGATCAATACTTACAAATTGGGCCTCCCATGATTCAACACCCCCTTCTCCAAAAAGCACGTTTCCATATTGCTCCATTTGGATTTTTTGTGCCTCCACGTGCTACAGACTGGGGTCTACCTTCATTGCCTTCATTGCTTTCTTCCACTCATGCTTATGGGTAGTGTGGGGCTGGTCCCTTGGTAGTTAACCTCCCTCTCTCCTAGCAATCTCGGCTAGTGCCTGCCTCTTAAGCAAAGATCTTTTATTGGCAAGTATAATAACAATCTTTGACTTTGCCCATTTATTTGTTGTGAACTCAACATTGGGGGGATTGGGATACCTATAGCACACAGCAGCGATGGTCTCATCAGCCAACCTTTTTTCCTGCTCTTTGTATGGAATAAAGCAATCTCTGTAGTTGTAGCAACTACAGAGCGCATGAAGGCCATGATGTCCTTCCTCCGTGCATCCATCAAGATGCCTCTTGTCCAAGTGATGTCATAGAAGATCATACCATCACCCTCTGGCATGTTTGCATCATCTGAATCATCCTCGCCCTCACCATTACCCCCCCTAAAGCACTATGCCATGCATCCCCCACTGCTCTCCTTGCTATTATGCATGTTACCCTATCGTGATGAGCTAGTACATTGGCCACTCGTATCTCGAGAAGGGACTCTCAACTACATGAGAGTACATTGGCAGCTCTGCAAGGCACAAGGTCCTCCTGACTGGCTGCAAGGGGGGAGAAGGGGCTCCAGACCGCCGCACAAGAGAGGGGAGTGCTAATGATCAGGGAGAAGGGACACTAGACCACAGGGGAGAAGGGACTCCTGATGATTAGGCAGAAGGAATGCGGCTCTATAGCATGCTGGGCTGTCTCGACTCCACAGGAGTAATCTCAAATGGTGGGGGATTGGGGTGGTTTGGAGTCTGTACTACCAACTCCTGGGGGTGTTTAGAGTACACGTCATGTATGTGTATAACTCTTTAGAAGTGTGAGGGTGCCCCAAAATGTTATTTAACTCCCAAAAGATGGCATCCCAAAGCTTAGGCGAGGCTGAAGAGCTTCCTGCCCACATGATGAACTATAGAAAAGAAGAGAAGAATATTTCCATCATGCATGCCCTCTTTCCATATTGCATGCAATCATTGGGGCAAAAGGAAAAAAATAGAGTGACAGCCTGACATTGAGCAAGCATTTATAGACTCCTACATTCTTTGAATTAGTGTGATAGAAGTTTGTATATGCTTGCTGAATGTTAGGCTATTGAAGCTTCACGTGGGTGGAAAAGAGAGAGAAAGAGAGGAAAAAAGAGAAAAAGAGAGGAAAAAAGATAGGAAAAGAGGAAAAGAGAGGGGAAAAGAGAGGAGAAAAGAGAGGAAAAAAGAGGAGACAAAAGAGAGAAAAAGAGAGGAGAAAAGAAGGTAAAAGAGAGAAGGAAAGACAGAAGGAAAGAGAGGAAAAGAGAAGGGAAAAGAGAGGGGAAAAGAGAGGAAAAGAGAGAAGGAAAAAGAGGAGAAAAAATAGAGAAAACGAGAGGAGAAAAGAGAGAAAAAGATAGAAGGAAAGAGAGGAGGAAAGAGAGGGGAGAAAGAGAGGAAAAGAGAGGAGAAAAGAGAGAGAAAAAGAGAGAAAAAGAGAGGACATAAGAGAGAAAAACAGAGGAAAAATGAGAAGGAAAGAGAGGAGAAAAGAGAAGGAAAAGAGGGAACAAGAGAGGAAAAGAGAGGAAAATGAGAAGAAAAAAGAGAGAAAAGAGAGAGGAAAAGAGAGAAG
Organism: Dipteris shenzhenensis; assembly: GCF_047967505.1. NCBI lineage: Eukaryota > Viridiplantae > Streptophyta > Polypodiopsida > Gleicheniales > Dipteridaceae > Dipteris > Dipteris shenzhenensis. The sequence continues at coordinate 13,249,381 of NC_141609.1, forward strand.
GAAAGAGAGAAAAATAAAAGGGGAAAGAGACGAAAAGAGAGAAGGAAAGAGAGGAGAAAAAAGAGAGAAAAAGAGAGGAGATAAGAGAGAAAAAGAGAAGAAAAGAGAGGAGAAAAGAGAGGAGATTGGATTTCTATCATGCATGCCCTCTTTCTTTATCCCGCCCTCATGCAATCACTTATTCCAATCATTCATGCAATCCGTTATTTTCTCACGAATGCTTAAGGCATTGAAAATTCGACTTAAATATGCATGCAAGGGAAAGGAGAAAGGAAAGAGAAGGAAGGGGAAGGGGAAGGGGAATGCAACAAAAGAAAATTGTCAGAGCGCATCTATAGACGCATCTAACAGTGCATCTAAAGGCACGGCTGCTTGTTTTCCCAAAAGTTAGGTGCATCTATAAACATGCTCCAACAGACGCTTTTAAAACAAAGGGTTAAAAGGACATGCGCCTGACCCCAAAAAGAATAACATTGGTAGCAAAGTCATCCTTTCCTTGCATACGAGAAAGGATGAATCCAAAGAGAACAACTTCCAAAGAAGACCAACCACCAAGAGACTTACCTTGGATAGAGGTATGGAAGCTTCTTGTCTTTCTTCAAAGCTGCTTTTCCTTCTTCTCTTCCTTGTTCACCCTCTTCTCTTGTATGCTTAGGGATAAGTGTGTAAGCCTAGAGATGAGTGTGGGTGCTTGGAGATGAGTGTGGATGCTTGGAGCTATGTGTGTTGATAGGAAAGCAAGCCACGCGATGCTAAAGCTATCGTATGAAAAGCAAGCCCACTAAAAGTAGGTTCAAAAATTAGTTCACAGTCTATGCATCTATTAGCATGTCTACACTATGTTTTGGATGCACCTATAGACATGTTCCATAGTACAGACGCGGTGTTAGATGCTATACTAAGTTTTGACATCTACAACTCATGCAAGAACACATTTTTTGGGTTGTTTATCTATAGGATGTCTTCATCTTCAACAAGTAGCTCCAGTGAGGATGAATCCCTCCATATCCACCATTGCAAAATATGGTTGGAGCATTACATTGGGTTACCGTGCATGTCCTGTTTGTGGTCCTTCCCTAGTTGCCTCAAACACATTGAATAAGGTCATCTATGAGAATCACCATTGATTTCTGCCACCTGATCATCCTAGATGTCGCCCCTTGGAATGAAGTTTCCCCACAGTCACTCACTGCAGGAGATTAGATGAGAATTTGGGATAGTTCCACAACTCCACCACTTGGCATGAGCTGGTAAGGGTTTGTAACTATTGTGTGCTATATTGAATGGAAATAAAGATTGCATGCTAACACCATCTTTTGTTTAGATAGTCCATCTTTTATCGACTACCATATTGGTCCCACAATCACCTGCTTGATCCCATGCATATCTTCAAGAATGTGGCATCTACCATTTGGGAACATTTGAATGGGATAGGAGATTCCGCAAGCATAAGGGAGGATCTACGCACCACAGGGAGGATGCATGAATCTTGGCCACAAGGAGACCAGATGGTCGTGTCTTTTTCCACCATGCACCATGGAGGTTATCAAAGCTAGAGATGGTGGCAGTGAAGTGAGCTATCACTACAATTCATACTCCCACTAGATGCATGAGTTATTTGAAGAGGGCCTTCACAAAGAGCCAAAAAAGAGGTGTAGAACAATTATATGGCTTGAAATCTCATGATTGGCACAAGATGCTCCAAGTAAGTATTTTATTAGCATAATCTCTTTTTCCTTCCAAATTTGTGAGTGAATTAGAAGCAACCAATCAACCATTCCTTGTGTGTTGAGTTCATACTACCTACTAGCATTTCTCGTAGTGCATCGAAGGATGTGAAGGATTGTATTTACAAGATGGGTGAGCATGTGAGGTACTTTATAGAACACAAAATGTGAAGCGTATCAATGCTCCATGCAAGGCTTTCATATTGCTAATATGGTTTACTTTTTCCTTTCTAGGTATGTGAGCTCAAAGGAAATAGATCCCACCAAGCTTGAGAATGCTCAAGTTATGTCAAAGGAGGTGGTATGTTTAGTGGAGGAGACCTTTCCACGTTCTATTCTCACAAACCAATTACATCTCATAGTGCATTTGGTGGATGGGATTGCTATATGCGGCACCGTACATGCACGATGGTTGTTCATCCTCAAGCGCTTCATGAAGACGTTGAAGGGTTTTGTGAGGCAAAATGCAAGGCCCAAAGGTAGGATGGCTGAGGGTTGTTGGTACAAGAGTCACTTGTATATATTCATGAATTTCTTGTTAATGTGGATAGCTCTCTCCCACGTTTATGGAGAGATGATGAAGACCTAAGGATGACCTCTATTGTGCCTCAAGGGAAAGGACAGACCAAAGTAATAGACACAGAGTTGATTAATAATATCAACCTCTATATAGTTCTGTGATGAAAAGATGGGTGACAAGATATGAGGATGCAAAGGGAAGAAGATAAGGAGAAAGGGCCCTCTTTTATACACACCATAGATCTCTGTGCCATACCCTCAGCATCTAAGAGCACTTCCAAAGGATATGCATGTGGATTGGCTACTTGACCAAATGGAGAGAGAAGAGACAGACAAGGGGATGCATATCACAATGGAATAATGGGAGTATGCTAGAGGATGCGTGAGCAAGGTCAGTATAAAGAATGTTATGCATAAGTTAAGAGGTTTCAACAATTTAGATTGCTTATTTAATTGATTTTTTTTTGGATTGGTGTACTATGTTTAATGCTATATGGTGTGAGGGCAAGCCTATTTGGACACAATAGATTGATGATAAGAGAAACACACAAGATTGTGACATCATTGGGGCATCATTGCTAGCTTTGAGGGAGCCAATGGAACCCTCGATGATTATTGTGGCATGTAATCCAAGATATTTTACTTTTGACGCTTCTTTGTGTATGTTTTGGATGTCAAGTGATTTAAGGAAGAGGCCTTAATGCAATAATCAAATGCCATGCAAGTGGCTTTGTAACTATTGACTCCACAAAGTTTTGGCAAAGTAGGAAGGACACACTAGTACTATCGCAACAATGTGAATAGGTACTGTACACACATAAAAATACTCACTTTTAAATATTTGATACCTTTGATGCAAGGAAAATAACATGATCGTATTTGTGTTTGAATTAGGTTGTCTATCAACAACCAATGGTGGATAATAATAGGTGGTGGCATGTCATACCTATTACGCCACATTCCAAAGTGATGTATAGTACATTTACTAATATGGAGCGTATGGAGGATGAATGGCCTGCATGGAGGTGATGATGATCATTATACAAGAGAGGACGATGAGATAGGAGATACAGATATTGAAGCCATTACCCATGAGGACGATCCTACCATCGGTGATGCTGATTTTGATGAGCACATGAGTAGCACAAGTAGTAGTGGGCTGAATGTATTTGTAGATCTCAACATTGGTTTGGATTTTGAAGCAGATAGTTTGGCAAGGGTTGATCTCATTGAGGATGAGATCGAGCCGTAGCCCATCATTGATATTGGCAAAACTATTTTACATGTTGTCTCATTCTCCTCACCTCACTTAATTTTGTATATGTGGGTTTGCCAAAAAGCATTGATATTTTTATTAAAATTATATACTTTGGTAATCATGGGCAATGTTTGGAGAGCAGTGATGCAGTAAAATATCACTCTCTGTATTCTCAGTTCTACATTTATAAAGGCATTTAAATCCGTGTGCAAAAGATAGGGCAGACACCCTATTAGATGCGTTAATAACCATGCTATTAGACGTGCTAATAGACGCACTTATATATGTGCCCATATTTTCACTATTCTATCTATGCCTATAGACATGCCCACTGTTTTGTGCATCTATCAGGCGCATCTATAGTTTCTTTGTCTTATTGTGTTACTTTCTACTTTGATCACTGTATCGGGTCACTTTATCTCCTTTCATCGGGTCACTTTATCTCTTTGGGCTTCATCTTCTCCCTAATGGGAGGATCGTTCTTATGGGGGAGACTGTCCCTTCTTACGAGCTTCTTACCAAGGCTCCAGGTTGGACTTCTTCCTTTCAAGTTTACTTTTTTGGAGTGATCAGCCCTTCTTCCCAAGGCTCGAGATTGAACTTCTTTGCTTTAGGCTCCGTTCTTTTAGTGGGATACTTCTTCCCTTCAAGGCTCTTCATTTTTACATGGTAGACCCACCTAGCAATTTTTGCCTGCAACATCCCATCTCTCGCTATGGATAGATGCAACAGGTAGGCACAATCGATGTTTCCATGATGTGGGAAGTGGGTAACCACAACCAAGTCCTCTACAAAGTGAGTTTGCATCCACAAGCACCCCAAAGCAAAACACATGCAGAGTATGGCCACACTCAGGCCATTAGATGATGCATTCATCTATGATGTGCAAACAACAGATCGTGCACTTCTTACCCTACCATATTTAAAGAAGATAGTCATCCGCTTCAACTATTGTGGCTATCAATACTACAGCTTGAACCTGTGCATTAGCAAGATGTTTCTTGATTCCTTCCTGTCTCATCCTAAGGGTGAAAACGTTCTTTTGTAGCACCTCCACTTGATGCTCACTGGCTGCAATAGCACTATCTGATCCTATTAGCTACTATTGAACCTAATGAAATCGTCTAGTAGCTTCTCTGTAGGCATGTTTCGAGAGCTCCACTCTATGTTGGGTTTGCATTATGATGGAGGACTACTTGTCAAAACTTTCAAGTGCCATGGCAAGCTCTTGTAGATCCCTAGTGTAATCCGATTTCATGGACTTGTACATATCTACCAAAATTGCACATTCTCTTTGTCTCATCCACCATGTCTGCTCTCTACCCAATCTACATCCTTCCTTGACTCGGAGCTCTCTCGTACCTCCTACGTTAAAGCTCTAGTTTTTTCATTATCCCTTTTCTATTGCTCCATCATTCCTTCTTTATGGATGTTCAATGTTTTTGTGGAGCTATTAGTAAAGAGACTCCTCTTCAGCTCTCTGATCTTTAAGAAATTTTTCATCCCTGCTAGCTCTTGCTCTACTTTGTCCCCATCCATTCTAATGTCATCAAGCTATTAATACAAATATAGCTTGATGTGCTTCTCTACTTCTTCTCTTCTATGCTTTTCCATCTTGGTCATTTTCTTAGTGGCCTCAGCTTTCTCTCTTTCCTACAAGGCCTTGCTTCTGCCTCATCGACATTGGCTTCTCCACCCTCCTTGAGCATTCTCTCATGTTGTGCTGTCTTTGCTGCATCAGTGGCTTTCATACATAGAAAATTCATCTTCCTATCGTATTGTTCAAAAAATAATTTGAGGGATGTTTCCATTAGGTGCATAGTAACTTTGATTGATTGAGATGATGATTTGGATATGTTGTCCTTGCAATTCTTCAAGTTAGTCATCATGCTCTTGGAGATCACCTTTGATAAAGAAACCATACATTTGTTCAGTTGTCTACTTCTTCTTGAACATGCCAGAACTTCACAATTCCTCTCATATCAAGAAAGTACTTTAGTGTCTTTGTTTGCATATCCTATACATCAGTGGGTAAGCTCAAAACCTTGACTGCACCATCTGCTCTAATTTGAGTGTTCGGGTCTAAATCTTAAATATCTGATCTCTTCCATGAATTCTCCAAGAATTTTTCTTGAAAATAACCTCCAGGAATGCCTAGTGCCTTTTCAATCATGCTTTCACTGATGTTAATCTTTAGACTTTGACAATAAATGTATCCATCCTTTAGGTTCACTTCATCTATCAACTTGGTGAAATTGGAGAGAAAATCCAAATCGGCCTTCAAAGAATGTGTGAGGATCTCTCATATGTAACGATAGATTAGAGGAGGAAGTATTTTCATGATTTCAAGACTGGGGGTAGAAACATTGTGTGAGGCGCTCTCGGGCTATGTAGAGATGGAGGAGTAGGGTGGCACGTTTGGGGAGGGATCTATTGTGAGAGGGGATAGAAGTTGTAAGAAGAGTGCAGCAGAAAAATATCGAGAGTTAATGGTAAAGATAGTTGGAAATGGCAAAGGAGTAATTAGACAAAATAGTGAAGATCAAACAATGAAAGTTGGAGTCTAGAGATGGTGAATGAAATGAAATAGTGGAGGCTTAAGTAGAGTGAATGCCACTCCGGTGGCGGCTCATGCAACGATGGTTTTCTGAGGTAGCTAAACCTTAAGAATGTTTGCACAATGTTTGCACAAAAGAAAATTTATGTGCACGCAATTAGGTAGAGTACAATTATTTAGCAGCCACTGTAGTGGCTCCTTAATGATTATTTAGATGGGTGGAAGGTGAATAATTGGTGGCTCAAATTTTGATCATGATTTAATTACCACTTAATTATGAGTCATCGGCATGGCAGCTTCTTCAATATTGTTTGGACAACACCATCAGGCTTGCATGCCATCTAAGGGTGCATTGAATCTATCTATGATGTGGGAAATCTTGCCCACATTGTGAGAAATCTTGCTGGTCCATATGGTGCACTGGCATGCATGCGATTTAACTATTGTGACTCACTAACATGAAGGCTCCTTCATGCTTATTTGGATGTCTCGATTATGTTTAGTGTAGTTAATTACAAGTCAGCACAGTGGCACGTGATTGATTCCGAGCTTGCATGTGTTTGTTGGGTTTTCATACAATTATTTTTTAGGCAAAACAATTCTCCATTATTTTTCGTGGTTAATAACCTGTCATCTTAGTGGCATGAGATTAAATTGCAGCTCATGATTCTATAATTAGATGGGCTTGCATGCTGGCAATTATTTTTAGGACAAGACAAGCAATCTACTTCCAATCACCATGCCGATGCCCTTACTTTTGATGAGAAGGCCAAATTTTACTCTTTTTTAAGGCCTTCTAATGAAGATTTGCATGGCAATGAATGTCTGCAAAATACAACATTGCCTGGGCAACCAGGCATGCGATTAATTTGTGGCTCGAATTTTGATTAGTTGAAAATGGCTCATGATTATTTGGATGGCACCATTGGGCCTCCACTCACTATTGATTAATTTAAGGTGTCTTATTAAGATGGCTCATGATTATTGGGATGACCACCAGTCACTGCGGTGGCTTGAATTTTGATTAATTTAAGGTGGCTCAATAACATTAGAGTGTATTTAACGGTGGCCTCAAACATGATTTGTCTACTTTCCTCGCATCTACCCCTATTCTACTACTTTTTCACACTCCCTCCTTCGGCTTCCATCCCCTCGTCTACTCCCCTCCTCATCCATTCCATTTCTCACCTACTCTTTTTGCCATGCTAGGAACTGCAAGAAATGCAGCCAACATTACTACCCCCCTCGATACAACATGATTTCAATCCTGTCTGGTTTCTTGTACATGGTCATTGTGTTGCACTCACAATTGCATGAACTTCCTGCTCTTGTGGAATTTCTTGGTAATCTCCATCAATTACCCCCACATCTCCATGTCACCACCTTGGATGCAATGCACATAGCTGGCCTCTTTATGGCTATGCTCTATGGATTCCCTAGAGATGGGCTAAGGATTTCAGAGTAGAGTTCTCTCATATTATTGGGGGGGCAGATTGTGAGTCCTGCATTTGTGCACGGTCTTTGGTCTCTTCATTGTCTCCTCCATTGGATCCTTGAAATTTGGATACAGCATGCTGGGTTGGCCACTATGAATACAATAATATATAGTGGTCTGTTAGCCATTGGCAATATTGATTTGTACAAATATCCTATTTGCAACTTTTTCTCAACAAGGCTCACAACCACTGAGAAATGGTTGAGTGGTTAGCCTCACTGGATGTAATCTTTTGGGATCTAAGGATTTCAAAAAAATTGCAGATCTTTTATAAATGTAATCTCTTTTAATCAAATTTTGCTCCATGAGGCTCTCAGCAATTGCTAATTTTTTATTTTTTATAAAATGTCTTTGGATGTAGATGTAATCACTTTTGTTCAATTTTTGCTCGATGAGGCTCTCATCAATTGTTGAGTCATTATAAATTGTCTTTGGATGTAAGATATTTGTTCAATTGTTGCTCTCAACAATGGCTAAGTTATTATGCTCACTGGGTGTAACGTCTTTTAACTTTCAACTTGAAAAAATAATACTATTATAATTACAGTCATTTCTAAAAGCAGTCCTTGCTAGTTGTAGTTGTTGCACAAGCAATTCGTATATAAGGAAACACATTTTACTTGGCTTTAGGACTAAGTACAAGCAAGACTAAAATAGTTCCAAGATACAACGCGATGGTTGCAACAAGTAAATACATTTTCCTTGGTGTAGTATTAACTACAACCCGTGCACTAAAATAGACCAGTGCAGTGGTGGCACAGGGAAAAAAATTTCCTAGTTTTAAGTATTAACTAAAAGAAGAAATGATATATTTTCAAGAACCAATGTGGTGGGTGCAAGAAAATACATTTTTCTTGGTTAAGGATTAACTACAACCTTAACTAAAATAGAACCAGTTTAGAGTTTGCATAAAGAATTAGATTTTCCTTCATTTAGAATTAACTTTAAAACAAAGGAAAATGTTTAACTTTGTGCAACCACCACACTAAAATAGAACCAGTGCGGTTG